>NC_058088.1:148632881-149832881 GCF_014858855.1 Bufo gargarizans
AGAGAGAGTTGGGTAAAACCTTCTCTTCCGAGCAGTGAGAAGCGCTTACGCTGTCCCACCATCATCTGTCAGCTGCAGCTTACAAGAAATAACTTTAAGATCCTTTCTAGATGGTATAGGACCCCCGTTTTGCTGCATCCCCCGTTTTTTCTTTCCCACATGTCCAGATATTGTTGGCGTTGTGAGAAGGAGAAAGGCACCATGTTCACGTGTGGTGGCATTGAGCGCCTCTCCCCTTTTTGGAACAGAATCAATGAGCTGTATGGCTGGGCGGTAATACGACTAAGTGGACACCGGAGGGCGCGTTGTTTGTCAATGTTCCCTGGCCCATCTCCTCCCTGAAGAAAGGTCTCCTCAGATTTTTTGTACAGGCGGCTCGCCTGGTTATCCCCCGCCATTGGAAATCTACGGTGACACCGAGCTTCGGGATGGCTTAACACATTTGAAAAAATACACAGAATGGAGGAACTTATTGCTGAAGACGATGGCCAGGATGCAAAATATATTAAGATATGGTCACCTTGGTTGCTTTTCAAAGGATCGAGTCTTACCGTACGTGGTTGAATACCATCTCTAGTAATGCTTAATACTACCTATGCTGATGGGTTTTGACACTCCCCCCCCCCCCCCTTTATTTTTATTTCCCCCCCCTTTTTTCTGTCTGTCTGTGTTGTATGTGGTATGGTGTTAGTTGTTTTGCTCCCTTATAGAGTAAATTTAAATCTATTGTGAATGCGTCACTTTGCGTGTAGACCACCTACATTTGTTATGTACTCAATCACTTCAGTATCCTGGTACTGTAATGACAGATTTGGTATATTGTTTTGCACTGTGGTTTTATACCTTTTGATCCGATAATTTTCTCTTGTACTTAATAAAGAGATTGAACAACAAAAAAACGGTCACGGATCACGGACCTACAGACTAGGGCTGAAACGATTATTCGAATAACTCGATTAAATCGAGTCAAAAAATTCATCGATGCAGTTTCCCTGCATCGAGGAATCGTTCAGATCACGTGATCACAGAGCGGGAGTGAAATTAAGCGTCTCACTCACCGCTTCCGTGTCCTCCGGAGCCAGAGAGGCAGGACTGAGCGGCCGGCACAGCTGAGGGAGGAGGAGGAGGGAGTCTCTCCCTCCCCACTGTGCGCGGCTGCCGCTGAAGACCTAGGAGGAGGCGGAGGGGAAAGGAGGGGAAGGGAGGAGGAGAGGAGGAGGAGGGGAGGGACTGTGGCCACTGCACCACCAATGAATGTGCCGGCCATATCCCACAGGGTCCCCCTCCTCCCCCCCATCATTGGTGGCAGTGTCAGTTCCGATCGGAGCCCCAGCAGTGTAATGCTGGGGCTCCGATCGGTTACCATGGCAGCCAGGACGCTGCTTAAGTCCTGGCTGCCATGGTATGTTAGTGAGCAGAGAGCAGCGCATTATACTCACGTGCGCTGTGGCCGGCGGTCGCTCCTTCTCATAGGTCTGTGCGGCGCATTGCTAATGCTGTAAGCATTAGCATCCGCCGCACAGACAGAAGGATGCGACCGGCGGCCACAGCGCACGTGAGTATAATGCGCTGCTCTCTGCTCACTACTAACATACCATGGCAGCCAGGGCTTCAGTAGCGTGACTCCTGGCTGCCATGGTAACCGATCGGAGCCCCAGCATTACACTGCTGGGGCTCCGATCGGAACTGACACTGCCACCAATTATGGGGGGGGAGGAAGGGGGACCCTGTGGCCACTGGCCACCAATGATTAATACTGGGGAGGGGGGGGTTGCGTTACAGAGGGGGCATATCAGAGGCTGGGGGAGAGGCAGATCAGAGGCTGGGGGAGGCCGGTGGGAGGCAGATCAGAGGCTGGGGGGAGAGGGGGGGGAGGCAGATTCAGAGGCTGGGGGGGAGGGGGGGGGAGGCAGATCAGAGGCTGGGGGGAGGTGGGGGGAGGCAGATCAGAGCTGGGGAGGGGGGGGAGGCAGATCAGAGGCTGGGGGGAGGGGGGGGGAGGCAGATTCAGAAGGCTGGGGGGAGGGGGGAGGAGATCAGAGGCTGGGGGGAGGGGGGGGCAGGCAGATCAGAGGGCTGGGGGGGGGGGGGGAGGCAGATCAGAGGCTGGGGGAGGGGGGAGAGGCAGATCAGAGGCTGGGGGGAGGGGGAGGCAGGCAGATTCAGAGGCTGGGGGAGGGGGGGGAAGGCAGATCAGAGGCTGGGGGGGGGGAGGCCGATCAGAGGCTGGGGGAGGCAGATCAGAGGGGGGGGAGTGCAAGATCAGAGGCTGGGGAGGGGGGAGGCAGATACCCCAAGAGGGCTGGGGGGGGGGAGGCAGATCAGAGGCTGGGGGAGGGAGGCAGATCAGAGGCTGGGGGGGAGGCAGATCAGAGGCTGGGGGGGGAGGCAGATCAGCGGGCTGGGGGGGCAAGGCAGATCAAGAGCTGGGGGGAGGCAGATCAGAGGCTGGGGGCAAGCAGATCAGAGGCTGGGGGGCAGGCAGATGGAGAGTGGTTACATGGAGGCTGCAAGCACCACCTTGGCATGTATAAAGTTATTGGTTTAGAGAGGGGTTAATGAAGGCACCTCCAAGGTGCTTTCATTAACCTCTTCAGACCAATAACTTTATACATGCCTAATGCCAAGGTGCTTCCATTAACCCCTCCAAACCCAATGGGCATGTATAAAGTTATTGGTTTGGAGGGGTTAATGGAAGCACCTGGCATTAGGCATGTATAAAGTTATTAACCCCTTCAAACCAATAACTTTATACATACCTAATTACGTACGTTATTTTAAGTAGCTTTTTCTTATTAGATTACTCGATGAATCGAGAAATATAATCGATAGAATACTCGATTACAAAAATATTCGTTTACTGCAGCCCTACTACAGACCCCTTTTTGCGGACCTTAAAAAAAAAACGGTTGTGTGCATGAGGCCTAATTTGCATATGTATCAAATCAGGGTTTTTTTTGCGGCCATCTAGCAACCCATGTCCTCAGTACTATACACAAAATCCTGGTGACAGGTTCCCTTTAAAGGGCATGTTTAATTTATTTAAAAAAAAATTAAAATATATATATGACCACTGCAGCAATCACTAGCCTTGTGGTTTTGTGCCTTACTCCACTGAGACCAGTGATTTGCTGTTGCTGTCAAATGTGTTATATGTCGTGTTCTCTTTTGTATGTACTGTCCTGTGGATTTTCAAAGTATACCTAGTAAAGATCCCATCTAATACAAGTACCCTTCCCGTCAGTGAATTGTTGGATGTCTGATTACAACCTATTTTTTTATTTTATGATGATGTGGCAAGCCATAAAATTCATTAAGCTGGGGTCCTACCCTTGGGACTCCCATCATTGGTCAGAATTTCAGGCTACTCTCACACTAGCGTTTCTATTTTCCGGTATTGAGATCCGTCATAGAATCTCAATACTGGAAAAAAACGCTTGCATTTTGTGCAAATTCATTGTAAATAGTGACAAAACGTAACTGAACAGAACGGAGTGCTCCAAAATGCATTCCGTTCCGTTTGGTTGCGTTCTCATACCGGAGATCAAACCGCAGCATGCTGCAGATTTCTTTCCATCAGAGCAGAGCAAGATGCATCCATCATGACCCACAATGCAAGTCAATGGGGACAGATCCGTTTTCCCTTACACAATAAGAGTTCATGACGGATCCGTCTTGGCTATGTTAAAGATAAGACAAACGGAATCCGTTACCATAACGGATGCAGATGGTTGGTAATATAGTAATGGAAGTGTTTTTTTGCTAAACCCTGCCGGGATCCAGCAAAAATGCTAGTGTGAAAGTAGCCTACGGGCACAAACATCTCTTCTCAAGACAAGAACAGGAAAAAGGTATTTGTGACTTGAGAATGAATTTTTTACATGGCTCCTTCTGCAGATGCTGCAGTGCCTCATAACAGTAATCACGCTTACTTCATACAATTGCTTTCTATGCCATTTCATGACTGGCCATGCTGCTCCTACCAATATGGAACAAGTTTTTCCACATGCACTGTTATGCTGCCTTTTGCATTGGTATTCAAATTATTCCATGTTCTCGTCTTCTATAGCATGGATTAACAACCTTCAGCACTTCAGCTGTTGTGCAACTACAATTCCCAGCATGCTCCATACATTTTTTAGTAAAGTTCTTAGAAGAGCAAAGCAATTCTGCATACTGGGGTTGTAGTTTTCACAACAGCTGGAGTGCCGGAGGTTGCCGACCCTTGGTCTATAGACATGCCTTGGATTAGCAGGTGTGTTTCAATTTCAGACTTCCCTTTATGCAAAACTAGCCTAGCGAGCTCTTGTTTAGCTTAAAGGGAGTCTGTCATCACAGTTTCACCTTTTAAACCCTTCCCATAGCTTTCTAGCAGCATTACAGTTGATAAAAAACGTTACCTTTATAAGCAATCGTGGACTTATAAAACTGGCAAAAATCATCTTAGTAGGATATGCAAATGAGGGCTCGCAAGTGACCAGGGGCGGCGTCAACCTCGTAGGTGCCCAGACAGCTCTGCCTTATCGTCGCTTCTCCCTGCCCAGTCTTTCCCTCTGCCTGCCAATCCTTTCCCTCTGCCTGCCCATCTTCTTACTTCTTCTCTCACCGAGATCCAGCGCCTGCGCGCTGAGTCCGTCGGCCGACACATGCGCACTGCGATGTCCATTCCTGGTAAGGGGAAACTGTGATGACAGACTCCCTTTAAGGCTCTATCACCTGAGCGAGTCTTCTGTCCGGATGCAAAGCATGCAATGAACACAGCATCTGGACTGAACCCTGACCTATTCATTTCAATGGGTCTGAGCATAGTTTTTCATGCATTATCTTTCTGTTCAGGAAAAATCACAGCATTTTCTATATTTAGCATTTTTCATGCAGCCCTGGCCCCATAGAAGGGAATGGTTGTTAAGAAAAGTAGATAGTTATCCTTCAGTTTTCTTCACAGACGTGCAGGCTGGATCTAATCACAGAAACAGACACCCTAACGTAATCGCAGACAAAAATGACTTGTGATGAAACTGATGAAGTTGCGTGCAAACCATCAGGTTTTTCCCTGAACAGCTCCTGGCACAATCGGTATAGCTCATGTGAAAGAGACCTAAGCATCCCTGAAGAGCTTGTGCTTTCTTGCATTACCACCCAGTTTGCTATTTGGCTTCATATTACAGCTAGTACCGCATTTTTCGCCCATAAGACGCATTTTATTTCTCCCAAAAGTGTGGGGGGGGGGGGGGGGGGGGAATGCCCCTGCATCTTATAGGGCGAATACTAATGAGCGCTTCCATTATAGAAGCGCTCATTAGTACCAGAGGACTGGGAAGCGGTGAAGGCTCTGTACTCACCGCTTCCTTATACTCAGCTGTCGGCTGTGCTGTGGCGCTCTGTGACCTCAAGCTGTGTACGCCGGTTCACAGTACAGCCGACGGCAGGAAGAGCACTGGAGGTGAGGAGCAGAAGAGGTAAGTGTTTTTATTTTTATTAAGCATGAGGCAAAAGGGGGTGCTAGGGATGATCTAAGGCAATAGGGGCCTCTGAGGGCTGATCTGAGGCAATGGGGGCTGCGGGGGCTGATCTAAGGCAATGGGGGCTGATCTGAGGCAATGGGGGCTGCTGGGGGCTAATCTGAGGCAATGTGGGCTACTGGGGGTGATCTGAGACAATGGGGACTGATATGAGGCTATGGGGGCTGATATGAGGCAATGGGAGCTGATGAGAGGCTGATATGAGGCTGATGGGGGCTGATATGAGGCTGATGGGGGCTGATAAGAGACTATGGGGGCTGATGAGATGCGTATAGGGACTGACTAGAGGCATGGGAGCTGATGGGAGGCATAAGGGGGCTGATGAGAGGCAGATGGAGCTGATGAGAGGCATTGGGCTCTGAGCTGAGGTCTGATTGGAGGTCTGATCTGAGGTCTTATTAACTTTGGGGGTCCTATTGGGGCTGTCAGCTGAAGTGTGATTAACATTGAGGGTCTGATTAGTGGTCTTATTGTCCTCCTCTAAAACCTAGGTGCGCCTTATCGGCCTGTGTGTCTTACATAGAAACATAGAATGTGTCGGCAGATAAGAACCATTTGGCCCATCTAGTCTGCCCAATATACTGAATACTATGAATAGCCCCTGGTCCTATCTTATATGAAGGATGGCCTTATGCCTATCCCATGCATTCTTTACCTCCTTCACTGTATTTGCAGCTACCACTTCTGCAGGAAGGCTATTCCATGCATCCACTACTCTCTCAGTAAAGTAATACTTCCCGATATTACTTTTAAACCTTTGCGCCTCTAATTTAAAACTATGTCCTCTTGTAGCAGTTTTTCTTCTTTTAAATATTCTCTCCTCTTTTACCTTGTTGATTCCCTTTATGTATTTAAAAGTTTCTATCATATCCCCTCTGTCTCGTCTTTCTTCCAAGCTATACATGTTAAGGGCCTTTAATCTTTCCTGGTAAGTTTTATCCTGCAATCCATGTACCAGTTTAGTAGCTCTTCTCTGAACTCTCTCTAGAGTATCAATATCCTTCTGGAGATGTGGTCTCCAGTACTGAGCACAATACTCCAAATGAGGTCTCACTAGTGCTCTGTGGAGCGGCATGAGCACCTCCCTCTTTCTACTGGTAATGCCTCTCCGTATACACCCAAGCTTTCTGCTAGCATTTCCTGCTGCTCTATGACATTGTATGCCTACCTTTAAGTCTTCTGAAATAATGACCCCTAAATCCCTTTCCTCAGATACTGAGGTTAGGACTGTATCACTGATTTTATATTCTGCTCTTGGGTTTTTACACCCAGGTGCATTATCTTGCACTTTTCAACATTACATTTCAGTTGCCAGATTTTTGACAATTCCTCTAGTTTTCCTAAATCCTTTTCCATTTGGTGTATCTCTCCAGGAACATCAACCCTGTTACAAATCTTTGTGTCATCAGCAAAAAGACACACCTTACCATCGAGGCCTTCTGCAATTTTGCTGATAAAGATATTAAACAATATGGGTCCCTGAGGTACCCCACTGGTAACAAGACTGAATATACTCCATTGACTACAACCCTCTGTTGTCTGTCCCTCAGCCACTGCCTAATCTATTCAACAATATGAGAGTCCAAGCCCAAAGACTGCAATTTATTGATAAGCCTTCAATGTGGGACAGTATCAAAAGCCTTACTAAAGTCTAGATAAGCGATGTCTACTGCACCTCCGCCATCTATTATTTTAGAAAACGTATCTCAGCTTGTCACGATGGAGTAATCCAGCTAATAGACGATCATAAGGCGCATTACCACAACCCGATGCAGGATACAACAAAGTTTATTACGAGACAATGCGTTTCGGGGTCTCGACGACCCCTTTATCAAGTCTGTGTCACCCTAGTTTAAGTGCAGCTGGGTGTATACTCCCTGGTTCTTTCTAAAAATGGCTCGTGTCGGTGCCTCCCTAGTTGCTGGCTGCCTCTCTGCTCTCGGGACCTCTATTCTCTGCTTGCCCCCAGAGCTGCAGGGATCATCAGCCAGCACCCACATATGTGCCCCAGCAGCTCCAACTGTGCCCAACACCACCCTCACCCAGGTATTTAGGGAAAGTTTAGGGACAGGTTAGGCAGGAATATTCAGGGAAAGTTAGTAAAAAAAAACAAAAAAAAAAACTGTTTTTGTTGCATCACCCTAAAATCGGGTGTCTGGGGTCCACAGCACAGCTGTGTGACCCTAGACTCCCCCCCCCCCCCCGGGGTGCTGCAGCTTGTCCCCTTGCCCCCTGCCCAACCACAACTTTTTTTAGGGCGCAAGCATTTTTATTTTTAGCGTCCGGCCACTGTTAGCGCATCACACACCCCACCGCTGATCAACTTTCAGACGGTGGATCAGCGAGTTTGAATTTATTTTATTTTTTTTCCAATTTTTTTGGCCTTTTTTTATTAGTTTTTTTTTGTCTGTTAGGTTTAGGGTAAGTTCGCGAACACCCGTACCCCCATACACAAGCACACCAAATAAAGTTTATCACGCACACAAACACTCCCCTATGGCCCGTGGGATGTTGTCGGCCGAGGAGGCATACGCCCATCTTGCCTCCGAGTCCGAGAGCCCCAGTGAGGACAAGGATGACCCCACTTTCCTTTTGTCATCCGCGTCCTCCTCATCATCTAGCGATGATGATGAGCCTCCAAGGCGGCGGAGACACCGCCAGGTGGAGCAAGGGGAGCGCCATGCTAGGGACCCTGTAGCCCGCACTAGTACGAGCAGCTCTGGGGCTCGTACTAGTTTTCCAGCCACCAGTTAAGTCCACCGGAGCCCCCTGCCGGTGAACTTGCGTGGTATACCCCAGAGAGTTTTCAGCCTGTGATTCCTGATTTTGTAGGTCAAACAGGAATCCAGATTTCCACAGTGGGCTTCACTGAATACGACTACTTTAGTCTTTTTTTCAGTGACCACTTTGTAAATCTGATGGTGGAGCAAACAAACCTGTACACCCAACAGTTTTTTGCTCAACACCTGGGCTCCTTTTGGCTAGGCCCGGTGGCTGGACTCCGGTCAGTGCAGCCGAGATGAGGACGTTTTGGGGCCTCGTGCTGCGCATAGGCCTAGTCAAGAAACCTAGTGTCAGGCATTACTGGAGTGGGGACATCCTCACCAGACCCCACTTTACAGTACGGCCATGACACGCTCCCGGTTTGAGGCCATCCGGAAATGCCTGCATTATGCAGATAATGCAGCATGTACCCCCCATGGTGATCCTGCCTCTGACCGCCTGTAAAAAATCAGGCCGGTCATCGATCACTTTGGGGCCAAATTTGTGCAGGCCTATGTACCTGGAAGGGTACATTTCACATATTTACCGTATTTTTCGCTTTATAAGGCGCACTTTTTTCCCCTAAAAGTAGGGGGAAAATGGCTGTGCGTCTAATAAAGCGAATACTTTCTCTGCCCGCTATGCTGCACAGCGCGGCCAGCGAAGTATCAGTGTGGAGGGAGGAGGCGGGGACACTCATGGCGGGGCCCGGTGCAGTGACTCTACTCTAATACACCGGGTCCCGCAACTGTTAAACATTCAATCTGATCTATATCTAATTGTATATGCTCTGTACGGTACATACTGTAGTACCGTAAGTATAGCATTAAGACGGCGCAGACCAGCATCTCCCTCGGTCATGCGCAGCCTGCCGCAGCTCCCTCCTTGTGCGCCGCCTGCCCCAGCTCCCTCTGTCATGCGCCGCCTGCCCCAGCTCCCTCTGTCATGTGCCGCCTGCCTGTTCATTCATAAAGTGAGATAAGCAGGCAGGCGGCGCATAAGGAGGGAGCTGGGGCAGGCGGCACATGACCGAGTGAGCTGCGGCAGGCGGCGCATGACCGAGGGAGATGCCGCTCTGCGCCGTCTTAATGCTATACTTACGGTACTACAGTAAGTACCGTACAGAGCATATACAATTAGATATAGATCAGATTAAATGTATTTAACTGTTGCGGGGCCCGGTGTATTAGAGTCATTGCACCGGGCCCCGCCATGAGTGTCCCCGCCTCCTCCCTCCACACTGATGCATCTGATGGGGGATCTGTAGATGACACTTATGGGGATCTGTGGATGACATAAGTGTCATCCACAGAGCCCCATAAGGGTCACCCACAGAGCCCCATAAGGGTCATCCACAGATCCCCCATCAATGTAATGCACAGATCCCCCATCAGTGTCATTCACAGATCCCCCCTCAGTGTCATTCACATATCCCCCCTCAGTGTCATCCACAGATCCCCCCTCAGTGTCATTCACAGATCCCCCCTCAGTGTCATTCACAGATCCCCCATCAGTGTCATCCACAGATACCCCATAACACTGCTTCATCCACAGATCCCCCCCATAACAGTGCGTCATCCACAGATGCCCCCATAACAGTGCGTCATCCACAGATCCCCCCATAACAGTACGTCATCCACAGATCCCTCCTATAACAGTGCGTCATCCAGAGATCCCCATAACAGTGCGTCATCCACAGATCCCCAAACCAGTGCGTCATCCTACTTTTTTAGACCTAGTGTGAGCAGGGAGAAGTCGCAGATTGCGGCATAACTAGCTGTTGAGCCGCAATTTGAGCCTGAAATACATGTATTTCAGCTTAATAAATGACCCCCATAGTTTGTAAGGCTGAAAAAATACATCTGTCCATCCAGTTCAGCCTATTATCCTGCAAGTTGATCCAGAGGAAGGCAAAAATATATATAAACTGTATAAAAATATAAAATTCCTTCCCGACTCCAATCAGGCATCAGAATAACTCCCTTGATCAACAACCCCTCTCTAGTAACTATAAGTTTAACCTGTAATGTTATTACACTCCAGATATACATCCAGGCCCAACTTGAACTATTTTAGTAAATTCACAATGACCACCTCCTCATGCAGAGCGTTCCATAGTCTCACTGCTCTTACCATAAAGAATCCTTTTCTATGTTTGTGTATAAACCTTCTTTCCTCCAGACGCAGAGGATGTCCCCTCGTCACAGTCCTGGGGATAAATAAATGATGGGATAGATCTCTGTACTGACCCCTGATATATTTATACAAGGTTATTAGATCTCCCCTCAGTCGTCTTTTTTCTAAAGTGAATAACCCTAATTTTGATCATCTTTTTGGGTACTGTAGTCCACCCATTCTAGTTATTACTTTAGTTGACCTCCTCTGAACCCTCTCCAGCTCTGCCATGTCTGCCTTGTTCACAGGAGCCCAGAACTGTACACAGTACTACATGTGTGGTCTGACTAGTGATTTGTAAAGTGGCAGGACTATGTTCTCATCACGGGCATCTATGCCCCTTTTGATGCAACCTATTATCTTATTGACCTTAGCAGCAGCTGCCTGACACTGGTTTCTACAGTTTAGTTTGCTGTCCACTAAAATTCCTAGGTCCTTTTCCATGTCAGTGTTACCCAGTGTTTTATCATTTAGTATGTTCTGGTGACTTGCATTATTCCTTCCCATGTGCATAACATTACATTTGTCAGTGTTAATCCTCATCTGCCACTTCTCTGCCCAAGCCTCCAATCTATCCAGATCCATCTTTAGCAGTATACTGTCCACTTCCATGTACTTTACACAGTTTAGAGTTATCTTCGAAAAAATGATACTTTACTGTGCAAGCCTTCTACAATATCATTAATAAATATATTTAAGAGAACAGAGCCGAATACTGAGCCCTGTGATATCCTACAAGTGATGGTGACCCAATTTGTGTGTACTAGAGAGGAGCGAATTTCCGGTTATAAGATTAGTTTGCGATCGTTTACTGGTAAAAGGTGAATTATGTTATGGATTCCATTACCATGGACCATAACGCAATTCTATAACAGAATGCATAACAGAATGCCTTCAGAGGCATTCCGTTATTCATTCCATCCTAATAGAAGTCTATGGGCTGCATAACAAATTTGTCCCATTTGCATTATGCAGGAGAGTACTCCCTTGCATAACGGAAACAAGATGGAACTGTTATGCATACCATAGACTTCTATTATGACGGAATGCTTCTAAAGGCATTTCGTTATGCATTCCGTCATAGAATTGCGTTATGGTCCGTGGTAATGGAATCCATAACCCAATTCACCTTTTACCAGTAAACAAAGTGTGAACGAATTTCAAAATATGAAATTCGCTCATCTCTAGTGTGTACTGTTAATAACCAGCCTCTGTTTTCTATCACTGAGCCAGTTACTTACCCACATTTTCCCCCAGTCCAAGAATTCTCATTTTATATACTAACCTTTTATGTGGCAAAGTATCAAATGCTTTGGAGAAGTCAAGATATGACATCCATTGACTCGCCGCAATCAAGTCTAGAACCAACCTCCTCATAGAAACTGATTAAATTCGTTTGACATGACCGATCCCTCCTGAAGCCATGCTAATATGGCGTTAATCGCCTATTTTTATTAAGGTACTCCAAGATAGCATCTCTCAGAAAACCTTCCAACAGTTTACTCACGACAGATGTTAAACTTACCGGCCTATAGTTTCCGGGCTCTGTTTTTTAACCCTTTTTGAATATTGCCACCACATTTGCTAAGTGCCAATCCTGTAGAACAGTCCCTATCGATATAGAGTCCTTAAATATAAAAAATAAGGGTTTGTCTATGACATTACTTAATTCTCTTAAGATATGGGGGTGTATGCCATCAGGTACCGGCAATTGTCTATTTTACATACTTGTTAAGGTTGGAAAAAGACAAAAGTCCATCAAGTCCAACCTATAATCCTGCTATATCAATCCACAGAACAAATCTCTGGATCAATGTTCATCTTCCATCTTTTTAAGACGCTGCTGCACTTCTTCCTGGGTCAGACAGGCCACTTTTAATAGGAAATTTACTTTTACGTTCTGCATTTCATCTGACAGTTTATTTTCCTCAGTAAATACAGTGGAGAAAAAATATTTAATGGCTTTGCTTTCTCCTCATCGCTCTTTGCAACTCCCCCTTCATCACTCTGTAAAGGGCCGACATCTTCAGATATATACTTTTTACCATTTACATAATTGAAGAATATTTTAGGGTTAGTTTTACTCTCTTGTGACAATTTGTTTCTGAACAATCATAGCAGTTATAGTCCAATGCACAAAAAGAAAGTGATTAATATTAAACCTCTTTCTGACAGAACGTATTTTTGAAAATCTACCGTGTCACTTTATGTGGTTTTCTCAACACATCACAATCCATGGTAGTGGTAAGTTTGAGTCAATATGTTGGTCTTTATTTCTTAAAAAAAAAAATCGAAATTTACAGAAAATTTAGATTTTCTAAAACTGAATGAGTGATACCTCACAAAATAGTTTAGTTATTAACATTCACCATATGTCTACTTTATCTTGGCATCATTTTGTAAATACCATTTATTTAGCATGTTAGAAGGCTTACATTTTAGAATTTTCAATAAAGTTTCAAAAACAGACTTTTTGAAAGACCAATTCAGGTTTGAAATACTAGAAACCACCGATAAATTGCTACATTTTAGAAACGACAATCGATAATCAAATTATTCAAAACTGATTTTAGAAATGTTGTTAACACTTTAGTCCACAAGAATGAAAGCAAAACAGAATAGAACTTTCAAAATGCATTTTTTCGTGCAGAATTTCAAAATTTTCCCTTGTAAGATAGCAAAGGTTAAAAGCAAAACAAACCTGAATATACAGTATATTAATGTCACGGCCTATGATGTACGCCGTGACACTGTTGCCACGCCTGCTGTTGCCGGTGGCAACATGTTGCTGTTTTGGCATGTTGTGGCAGTGCCACGGGTTTTGCTGTGTGCACCGTGACACTGGTGCCATGCTTGTGGTTGCCGGTGGCAACGTGTTTCTGTTGTGGCAGAGCCACGGGTTTTGCTGTGTGCGCCGTGACATGGTTGCCACGCATGCTGTTGCCGGTGGCAACGTGGTGGCTGGTGTGTGCACTTCCCCTTTACGTTGTAGCCTTTCCCTGTCTGGTGCTGTAGGGGTTTACTACCTTGTTGGGTGTGGTCACTAAGTGCTTCCCATACCTGTGGCGTTTGGCCAGGAGTCAGTTGTACTCCAGCCTTGGTGTGTGCTGGAGTTATGCTCCTTGTCTGGATGTTCCACCTGTCCAGTGAGGGCCACCCTTGTGGTCATCTATGTTATCCCGATGTCTCCTTTCCTTCCTGTCCTTATTTGTATGGAGTGGGTTATGTTCAGGGTGTTTGTATGTCTAGTTTGGTGTTACATGTCTGGTGGTGTTTGGTGTCCAACATGTTTACTAGACATTCCCCTTTCTCATGTTTATTGCAGCTATGGATTCCTGTGTGGTTTAGTGGTGTGCGCTGTGTCCTTTAATGTTGGTGTGGACAGCAGCACTAGTTCACAGGTTCCAATCAGTGTGTCTGTGGCAGGTAAGTGTGTTATTGGTTTTGCTTACCTGCCATCTCCTTATGCTGTATGCGTTCCCCTCTCCTTACAGCCTGGCCTCTGATAGAGACTCCTGTTTCTCCATTACTGGAATGAACAGGTCGTCTCTTCCCTGCTCCTTGGTGAGGGATTACCAGGGCGACTTAGGGTCTCTAGGAATCCAGAGTATGAGTCGTCCTACCATCGGGGTCCGCTCATATGTTAAGGAGTCAGGGAGAAGATTAGGGAAGCTGTAGGAGGTTACCTGCTCCCTTATTACTCCTTTTGGCCAGGCTGATCCCCTTTTACTCTTTGACACCGCATGGTGGGGGGTTTCCCCCACTCTCCACCGTGTGGTGTCAAACCATCCTAAACTCACCTTGTTAGAGGTACATACCTTGTGATTTTTTTTCTCCACTGTATTCACTGAGGAAAATAAACTGGCACATGAAATGCAGAATATAAAAGTAAATTCTCCATTAGAAGTGCCTTGTCTGACCCAGGGAGAAGTGCAGTGACATTTTAAAAAGATGTGCCACATAAAAAGGTTAGTATATAAAATGAGAATGCTTGGACTGGGAGAAATGTCTATATGTGGGTAAGTAACTGACTCAGTAATAGAAAACAAAAGGTGGTTATTAACGGTACACTCTTAGATTGGTTTACCGTCACTAGTGGCGGTATCATAGGGGTCAGTATTGGGCCCCATTATTTTCAATATTTTTATTCATGATCTTGTAGAAGGCTTGCACAGTAAAATATCAATGACACTAAACTGTGTAAAGTAATTATAACACGGAAGATGGCAGTATACTGCTACAGATGGCTATGTCTATGTTGGAGGCTTGGGCAGAGAAGTGGTAGATGTTTAACAGTGACATACAGTATCTCACAAAAGTGAGTACACCCCTAACATTTTTGTAAATATTTTACTATATATTTTCATAGGACAACACTGAAGATATTACACATTGATACAATGGAAAGTAGTCAGTGAACAGCTTGTACAACAGTGTAAATTTGGTGTGCCCTCAAAGTAACTCAACGGACAGCCATTAATGTTTAAACCACTAGCAACAAAAGTGAGTACACCCCTAAGTGAAAATGGCCAAATTGTGAGGGACCTCCGTATAATCTGACTTGTTAGTGTTACAAGGTCTCAGGTGTTAATGGGGTGCATATGTGTTAAATTTTGTGATATTTCTCTCACACTGGTCACTGGAAGTTCAACATGGCACCTCATACTGTAGCAAAGAACTCTCTGAGGATCTGAAAAAAAGAATTGTTGCTCTTCATATACAGTACAGACCAAAAGATTGGACACACCTTCTCATTCAAAGAGTTTTCTTTATTTTCATGACTATGAAAATTGTAGATTCACACTGAAGGCATCAAAACTATGAATTAACACATGTGGAATTATATACATAACAAAAAAGTGTGAAACAACTGAAAATATGTCATATTCTAGGTTCTTCAACGTAGCCACCTTTTGCTTTGATTACTGCTTTGCACACTCTTGGCATTCTCTTAATGAGCTTAAAGAGGTAGTCATCTGAAATGGTTTTCACTTCACAGGTATGCCCTGTCAGGTTTAATAAGTGGGATTTCTTGCCTTATAAATGGTGTTGGGACCATCAGTTGCATTGTGGAGAAGTCAGGTGGATACAAAGCTGATAGTCCTACTGAATAGACTGTTAGAATTTGAATTATGGCAAGAAAAAAGCAGCTAAGTAAAGAAAAACGAGTAGCCATCATTACTTTAAGAAATGAAGGTCAGTCAGTCCGAAAAATTGGGAAAACTTTAAAAGTGTCCCCAAGTGCAGTCACAAAAACCATCAAGTGCTACAAAGAAACTGGCTCACATGGAAAGGAAGACCAAGAGTCACCTCTGCTGTGGAGGATAAGTTCATCCAAGTCACCAGCCTCAGAAATCGCAGGTTAACAGCAGCTCAGATTAGAGACCAGGTCAATGCCACACAGAGTTCTAGCAGCAGACACATCTCTAGAACAACTGTTAAGAGGAGACTGTGTGAATCAGGCCTTCATGGTAGAATATCTGCTAGGAAACCACTGCTAAGGACAGGCAACAAGCAGAAGAGACTTGTTTGGGCTAAAGAACACAATGAATGGACATTAGACCAGTGGAAATCTGTGCTTTGGTCTGATGAGTCCAAATTTGAGATCTTTGGTTCCAACAACTGTGTCTTTGTACAATGTAGAAAAGGTGAACGGATGGACTCTACATGCCTGGTTCCCACCTTGAAGCATGGAGGAGGAGGTGTGATGGTGTGGGGGTGATTTGCTGGTGACACTGTTGGGGATTCATTCAAAATTGAAGGCATACTGAACCAGCATGGCTACCACAGCATCTTGCAGCGGCATGCTATTCCATCCGGTTTGCGTTTAGTTGGACCATCATTTATTTTTCAACAGGACAATGACCACAAACGCACCTCCAGGCTGTGTAAGGGCTATTTGACCATGAAGAAGAGTGATGGGGTGCTGCGCCAGATGACCTGGCCTCCACAGTCACCGGACCTGAACCCAATCGAGATGGTTTGGGGAGAGCTGGACCGCAGAGTGAAAGCAAAAGGGCCAACAAGTGCTAAGCATCTTTGGGAACTCCTTCAAGACTGTTGGAAGACCATTTCAGATGACTACCTCTTGAAGCTCATCAAGAGAATGCCAAGAGTGTGCAAAGCAGTAATCAAAGCAAAAGGTGGCTACTTTGAAGAACCTAGAATATGACATATTTTCAGTTGTTTCACACTTTTTTGTTATGTATATAATTCCACTTGAAAATCAAGAAAAATTATTTGAATGAGAAGGTGTGTCCAAACTTTTGGTCTGTACTGTATATGGATTGGGTTTAAGAAGATTGCCAACACCCTGAAACTGAGCTGCAGCATGGTGGCAAGGACCATACAGCGGTTTAAAAAGAAAAGTCCCTCTTAGAACAGGACTCGCTATGGTCAACCAAAGAAGTTGAGTGCACATGGTCAGCATCATATCCAGAGGATGTCTTTTCAAAATAGATGTACTGGTGATGCACAATAAAGCCTGCAAACTGCTGAAGACAAGCAGACTAAGGACATGGATTATTGGAACCATGCCCTGTGGTCTGATGAGACCAATAAACTTATTTGGTTCAGGTGTCAAGCGTCTGTGGCAGCATCCAGGTGAGAAGGACAAAGACAAGTGTGTCTTGCTTACAGTCAAGCATGGTGGTGGGAGTGTCATGGTTTGGGGATGCATGAGTGCTGCCAGCTGTGGGGAGCTACAGTTCATTGAGGGAACCATGAATTCCAACATGTACTGTGACATACTGAAGTATAGCACAATCCCCTCCCTCCGGAACTGGGCCACAGGGCAGTATTCCAACATAATAACGATCCCAAACATACCTCCAATATGACCATTGCCTTGCTAAAGAAAATGAGGGTAAAGGTGCTGGACTGGCCAAGCATGTCTTTATTCCTAAAACCTATTGAGCATCTGTGGGGCATCCTCAAATGGAAGGTGGAGAAGCGCAAGGTCTCTAACATCCACCAGCTCCATGATGTTGTCATGGAGGAGTGGAGGAGGATTCCAGTGGCAACCTGTGAAGCTCTAGTGAACTCCATGTCCAAGAGAGTTAAGGGAGTGCTGGAAAACGATGGTGGCCACACAAAATATTAACACTTGCAGGATAACAGGCTGAACTGGATGGACACATGTATTTTTTCAGCCTTATAAACTATGTTTCTATGGGCTCAATTTGGCCATTTTCACTTACGGGTGTACTCACTTTTGTTACCAGCGGTTTAGACATTAATGGCTGTGTGTTGAGTTATTTTGAGGGCACATCATATTTACACTGTTATACAAGCTGTACACTAACTACTTTACATTGTATCAAAGTGTCATATCTTCAGTGTTGTCCCATGAAAAGATATAATAAAATGTTTGCAAAAATGTGAGGGGCGTACTCACTTTTGTGAGATACTCTATGTAAGGTTATGCACATGGGAAGGAAAAATACAAGTCACCAGCACATACTAAATGGTAAAACACTCAAATCTCATTCACACATCAGTGTTTTGGTCAGTGATTTCCATCAGTGATTGTGAGCCAAAACCAGTATTGGAGCCTCCACAGACAAAAAGTGTAAGGGAAAGATCTGCACCTGTTCTGTGTTTAGAGCCACACATGGTTTTGGCTCAAAATCACTGATGGAAATCACTGATCGAACACTGACTGTGTGAATGAGGCATAACACTGACATAGAAAAGGACTTAGGAATTTCAGTGGACAGCAAACTAAACTGTAGAAACCAGTGTTAGGCAGCTGCTCCAAGGCCAATAAGATAATGGGTTGCATCAAAAGGGGCATAGATACCCGTGATGAGAACATAATCCTGCCACTTTACAAATCACTAGTCAGACCGCACATGGAGTACTGTGTACAGTTCTGGGCTCCTGTGAACAAGGCAGACATAGCAGAGCTGGAGAGGGTTCAGAGGAGGGCAACTAAAGTAATAACTGGAATGGGTGGACTACAATACCCAGAAAGATTATCAAAATTAGAGTTATTCACTTTATAAAAAAGACGATTGAGGGGAGATCTAATAACCATGTACAAATATGTCATGGCTCATTACAGAGATCTCTCCCATCATCTATTTATCCCCAGGACTGACGAGGGGACATCCTCTGCGTCTGGAGGAAAGAAGGTTTGTACACAAACATAGAAGAGAATTCTTTACAGTAAGAGCAGTGAGACCATGGAACTCTCTGCCTGAGGAGGTGGTGATGGTAAGTACAATAAGTAATTCAAAAGGGGCCTGGATGTATTTCTGGAGCATAATAATATTACAGGCTATAGCTACTAGAGAGGGGTCGTTGATCCAGGGAGTAAGGGTCCATTCACACGTCCGTTGTTTCTTTCCTGATCTGTTCCGTTTTTTGCGGAACAGATCTGGACCCATTCATTTTCAATGGGTCCTGAAAAAAAATCGGACAGCACAATGTCTGATTTTTTTTTTAGGACCCATTGAAAATGAATGGGTACAGATCTGGTCCAGATCTGTTCCGCAAAAAACGGAACAGATCAGGAAAGAAACAACGGACGTGTGAATGGACCCTTATTCTGATTGCCTGATCGGGGTCGGGAATTCATTCTCCCCCCCCCCCCCCCTCCCCTCCCCTAAAATAAGGAAAGTTGGCTTGTACCTCAGAGATTTTTTTTTTACCTTCCAGGATAGCAGGCTGAACTGGATGAACACATGCCTTTTTTTCAGCCTTACCAACTATGTTACTATGATCACTGAAGACAGAGCCATCTAAAGGTCTATTTCTTTTATTGTCATAATTCTAAGGATTTATAGCTAATGAGCATTATCAATCGTGCCGCCAATAATTATTTTTATGCCAACTTTGTTAATACTGATCAATTATCTTATGATTGCCTAGAAACAAGCAAAGCATGTTAGTAATTGGGGAGTGTAAATAAAAGTAATGCACATATTACAATAAAAATATATTACAAATAGGATTAAAGTGGTTCCTTTATAGTATTGACAGAACAATTACCGACAATTTTGCTGTTGTTTGTGTCAAACCAGCAAACTGAAGAAATAGATATCTGGGGACCGCCCGTCTCACCATCCCTTATTATCTTATGTTAGTTTTTACTTATGTCACTGCTCTTAGGCTAGGGCTACAAGGCAACTTTTGTGAAAACGCCCTGAGTGAATCACAAGTAATGTACATGAATAGGGTGACGTTGCAATCTGACAGTCATATGAGCAGCAGTCTGTGTCTGCAATCTAATGAAACACTCATCCTAAAGGCAGGGTGATCTTTCAAGCTAGACTGTCTTTAGGCAAGGGTCTTTTCTTAATGACATACAGTACAGACCAAAAGTTTGGACACACCTTCTCATTCAAAGAGTTTTCTTTATTTTCATGACTATGAAAATCTTAGATTCACACTGAAGGCATCAAAACTATGAATTAACATATGTGGAATTATATACATAACAAAAAAGTGTAAAACAACTGAAAATATGTCATATTCTAGGTTCTTCAAAGTAGCCACATTTTGCTTTGATTACTGCTTTGCACACTCTTGGCATTCTCTTGAAGAGCTTCAAGAGGTAGTCACCTGAAATGGTCTTCCAACCGTCTTGAAGGAGTTCCCAGAGATGCTTAGCACTTGTTGGCCCTTTTGCCTTCACTCTGAGGTCCAGCTCACCCCAAACCATCTCGATTGGGTTCAGGTCCGGTGACTGTGGAGGCCAGGTCATCTGGCGCAGCACCCCATCACTCTCCTTCATGGTCAAATAGCCCTTACACAGCCTGGAGGTGTGTTTGGGGTCATTGTCCTGTTGAAAAATAAATGATGGTCCAACTAAACGCAAACCGGATGGAATAGCATGCAGCTGCAAGATGCTGTGGTAGCCATGCTGGTTCAGTATGCCTTCAATTTTGAATAAATCCCCAACAGTGTCACCAGCAAAGCACCCCCACACCATCACACCTCCTTCTCAATGCTTCAAGGTGGGAACCAGGCATGTAGAGTCCATCCGTTCACCTTTTCTGCGTCGCACAAAGACACGGTGGTTGAAACCAAAGATCTCAAATTTGGACTCATCAGACCAAAGCACAGATTTCCACTGGTCTAATGTCCATTTCTTGTGTTCTTTAGCCCAAACAAGTCTCTTCTGATTGTTGCCTGTCCTTAGCAGTGGTTTCCTATCAGATATTCTACCATGAAGGCCTGATTCACACAGTCTCCTCTTAACAGTTGTTCTAGAGATGTGTCTGCTGCTAGAACTCTGTGTGGCATTGACCTGGTCTCTAATCTGAGCTGCTGTTAACCTGCGATTTCTGAGGCTGGTGACTGGGATCAACTTATCCTCCGCAGCAGAGGTGACTCTTAGTCTTCCTTTCCTGGGGCGGTCTGCATGTGAGACAGTTTCTTTGTAGCGCTTGATGGTTTTTGTGACTGCACTTGGGGACACTTTCAAAGTTTTCCCAATTTTTCGGACTGACTGACCTTCATTTCTTAAAGTAATGATGGTCACTCGTTTTTCTTTACTTAGCTGCTTTTTTCTTGCCATAATACAAATTCTAACAGTCTATTCAGTAGGACTATCAGCTGTGTATCCACCTGACTTCTCCACAACGCAACTGATGGTCCCAACCCCATTTATAAGGCAAGAAATCCCACTTATTAAACCTGACAGGGCACACCTGTGAAGTGAAAACCATTTCAGGTGACTACCTCTTGAAGCTCATCAAGAGAATGCCAAGAGTGTGCAAAGCAGTAATCAAAGCAAAAGGTGGCTACTTTGAAGAACCTACAATATGACATATTTTCAGTTGTATATAATTCCACATGTGTTAATTCATAGTTTTGATGCCTTCAGTGTGAATCTACAATTTAGAAAACTCTTTGAATGAGAAAGTGTGTCCAAACTTTTGGTCTGTACTGTATGTGGCCTTCACTATTAGATTTACATGTCTTATATTAAGTTATTGGCCTCCTTTTTTTACTCTCTAGTGCCCATATACCGGCTAATGGTGATAGATGCACAAGAATAAAAATGGGGTACTATGTTCTCAGGTATTACAGGGACATAAGTTAAGTAAAATACACATATTGGGTATTGTTATGCATTGGTATTGTTGTGAGGATATTAGAAAAACCCATTAGAAAGTGGTATTATAGAAAGTGAAATGACCAACTGCTGTCCCAGCTCAACTGGAATTGTCGTTTGTCACGGAAGGTGTAGGGGCACCAATCCAGAAATAGTTTAGAAAGTTTCCCAGCACCACAACTTATCATAAAACCACAGTTTATTTCAGCCACTTTAAAATAGCATAGGTCTCAAACTGGGCCCTTAGTCATAATTATGATCCACGCGGGTTTAAATGACCTGAACTCACAGCATTATTGATCCCTATGATGCTGTGAGTTCAGGTCATTTAAACCCACAGTGAGCCTGTAATACAGACAGATATTACATCCAAAATAAACTTGTTCCTTATTTTCCTTCTAAAAAAAATACATGTGAGTTATTGTATAATTTTGCGTGAGCTCCGCAGATATTGCGTGAGCTCCGCATTGTATGTTTCTATATATATTCATGCTGATATGTTGACATGTAATTAGGTTATGTCTAATATTTTAACATTTTAGTGGGTAAATACATTTTTATGTATGCAAAAATACTGTGAGCCAGTCCGATTGTTTTATATTAATTTATTGTATAATTTACCTACCACACTTTTGGCATTAATACTCACAGGCTGTCATCAGGAGAAAAGCTATCAGTGAAGAAGGAAGAGTTCTGATTTTCCATCTCAGCAAGTCTACAGAAAAAAAGGAGAAAATCATCTTTTTCAGGATACATAAAAATTACATTAAAAAAACTATATTAAATGAAGGCATGCTGTATTCTGAAATATAGGGTCCATCCGATAAATATTTTTTAAGCAGAACCTCTTACAACTCAAATTATTGACCAGGTGCATAAATTAACATATACTCTTCATCCCCTTCCTCTTACATTACTGCTGATATTCCTGTCAACTGCTGTTCTTAATATAAAATGTAAAAACATTTTCAAGATGTCATGGAGGAATATTACTATGCATTATAAAGTATCAGCTCTAATTTTAACCTTGACAATTTTATGACAACTTCAACCCAGCTGTCTTTTAAAGGCAGCTAGGTGTTGCCAAAACCTGGAGCGGCACATGAGATCCAGTCTTGTGTTTGACCCCACCTGGCCGCTAATCAGTCCAGCAGCACACACTGGGAGGAAAATATCTGCCTCCCCACACAACTCCCTTTACTGTGTGACAATACATAAAAAAAAAAGAAATGAAATTCCACAGCACCTCCGTATGGAGAAGAAAATTACTGGTTTATTTACAGGCACAGTATATGATTATAAGGAAACTAGTAATATGTATTAACTTTCTAAGTATAGAAAACCACTCTTCTCTTCTCAATATGATAATGCTTTAGATTGGAGGTAGGTTTGTCAGCCTTGCATGCAAATGTCTTGAACACATTTTATGAGGCAACTAATAAACACACTTGTTTTTTAAACCGTTTTTATTATTGCCTGTGGGCACAAGTATTCAAAATATTTTTTCTGCTACATATTCTTGACCATTCATCCAGCTGAAAGAGTTCTCTTACAGCCATACATCCAGTGGGTTCAGAACACTTTAGATTGTGCCTACATGGGACTACAAGGGTTTATAGTTGCTGTGTGTTATACAACACCACAAGATGAACACCTTAGAGCTGGAGCTTGGGGTAACATATCCCTATTCCTAACATTATTACTCTAGGAAGAACTGCATTTATCCCTTTAGCATTTCCATGACCAGATGGTCAAGCTATGACCAAGCCATGTGCACCAATGGTCACCCAATTTTACCACAAAACTGAGTGGGCCATTAGCTGCTGCAGTTGGATGTTGCTTGCCCACGTGTAGCCAGTAGTCATCCGCACCTTATGGTCCCATCATAACTTAATTTTTATTCCTCTACATTTTATGTAAGGTCTATTATTTTTTCTCATTGTGCTCATTGTGAATGCTTATTTGATTTTCATATTTTTATGTTTCCCCGGACATAAAAGAAAAATTACCTGATACTGTTTGTCAATTGTATTATACAGACCTGCTAGCAAAGTGTTCAATCCTTGAATGTGTATCTGCATGCGGAAGCATTGGAGAAGATACTGGCCTGCAATATAGCAAAAACAAAATGTGAGAGAACAAAGATCAAATGTGAACATTTCAGTTACTCCTAGTAGAATATTAATCTTCAGTCCCAGTTTTAATTATAAAATCAAAAGTTTTATCAAAATAGAATAGTATAAAATAACACTATTATACTTATCCCCCCAATGATCTCTGTATCTTGTTATAACATTTTTAAACAGACATGGCAGCCTGCAGTGGTGAGCTTTTGTGGTGTCTGCTGCAGCCAGTGAAGCTGTAACCTATTTTTTAGGTGGAGTGCTATTGATCTTATATAATTAAAAAAAAAATTATATATTTTTTTTTATGACGATTTTGAAGCTCATATATGAGCCTATAAAATCAGTTTTTTTTATTTTTCATTTTGAACAATCATGTATTTTTAAAATGAGTTTATTACTGTCAATTGCTCATTTCTTATGTTGGCCTTCTATCTGGTGGCCAAAATAAGAATTTCATCATGAATGCTGTGGTCAGAGACTCAGAGCATTCAAAGCAACTACCGACATCCCCATTGGCGCTGGCAGCAAAAGGTTAATGGATAAGCTAATCATATGCTGCTTTCCATTTGATCTTTATTTGCCATAGTATACTGTGTGATTTTGAATGTAAAAGGGCTCAACTTCTATGTCCCAAGACATCTCTTGCTTACAGAGTTGAAATCCCTTCATACAGATATTGTTTTTGTTCCCATGGTGAGACTGGAGTAGCTATTCTCATTTCTGGTACCTGTCCTCTTCATATAGCTGCTAGCATTTGGTTAAACTCTAATATCCGTGGTGTTATGGTTAGGGACAAGAAATTTAAAATACTACTTTTTACCTTTTGCATACTTCAAACTATGTCTTTGAAGGCTTGTGCAAGATAGGTCCCTCATCTAAGGGACTTATTTCCAGTATTTATGCTATCCTAATAGATCCAGTACCTGATAGGTTATTTAGGCATAATATATGATCCACTGGGAGGAACTATTGAGCAAACCTCGACCTGATATATATGCATGTAGAAAACCAATACAAAAATATTTTAGGCAATGGTATCAACCCACCCCCCCCCCCCCCCCCCCTCTGTTAAAACCTAAATCAGGCATGATGCGCCGGAGGTCTACTGGAGATGTGGTACATCTCAAAGAATATGTTCCATAGTTTTGGAGGATGCTCATTAATAAAAACGACCATTGTTGGATAAAGTACGTTCAGTTCACTCTCCGCCGGAACCGATCTGGGATATGAATGGCGCCTCTGGATCCCATATGCTATTTACTTAATGTTACACTCACTACTGTCCAAGAATAGCATACTTAACCAGCTAATGGCAAGTGTGAAGCGGGCAAGCACAACTCTGCTTTAGATTGCAAGTGCCTCTGGAAACAAAGTAACCACTCCAACCTTATCAGAACTTCTATTGCTAAAACTGCAGAATTAGATCGATGGATGACTATCGAGTACTTTCAGTTAGGAAAAAGTGAACTATCTGGTAATACTTGGGGACTTGGGATACTATTGCATCACTAGGGACCTCTGACCTCACATCATTGCAGAATACTTCCAGGTCCTATTAGTCCTTTCCCTCCCTATCACTCTATGTGTCCTGCCTTCTGTCTGTGTTGAGTGATTAATATATTTACCTCAGCAGATATTGTAGCTATACTCTTCAGCTTTTATTTATTTTGTAAGAGTCTTATCTGCTATTTTTGTCTCCCCAATACATGTCATATCTAATGCATATGATCTTATTCAGGATCTTGCTTGAGACAACTATTTATGTTTTATTTGGCTTTGCTGAGTCTGTTTTATTACTCAATAATTGTCAATAACTTTCAATAAATATACAATTTTAAACCTTTTACTTTTAATCAAGAAAACCAATGCCCTCAAAATGAAAAAGAAGCTGAAACAAATTATGTGAGATCCTGAAAAAAAAAATACAGTTAGGTCCAAATAGTTTTGACATTTTAGCTGTTGAACAAGAAAACCGCAGATGGTCCACTGTGTCCTAGTACCTGATTTAATTCCCAGCTAGCATATGATACACCTCCAAATAATAAAGGGGGGGGGAGACTAACATAGTAATATAGTTTGTAAGGCTTGGAAAAAAAGACATGCCTGTTATCCTGCAAGTTGGCAAACCCCTGTGATGGTAGAAGCCAATTTTCCTCACTTTAGGGAAACAAAATCCTTCCGACTCAAAATCCGGCAATCAGAATAACTCAGTGGATCAACAACCCCTCTCTAGTAATACAGATAGTAGTAGATGATCCAAGATTGGATATGGGGGTCCAGGTGTATGTACAGTAGTGGCATTGCTTGGTCAGGAGGTAACTATCCCTGAAAAGACCCTAAAGAATAGGGTAAAGCACTATTACACCCTACCTATTTACACAGAGCAACAAATCCAAAAGGGGCAACCCCGTCCAGAACCTGCCCCCTACTCGACCAAATCCCTAACGTAGTCCCTGAAACACACTCCTGACATAACACGTCCACGCTAATAATCAATTGGGAAAAAGTTGCCAGTTCCACAGTGGGTGGAAAACGGCATGCCCTGCGTCTAAGCTTACACTCACCAGTGGGAACATGTCTACAGCAGTTCCCACTGGTGGGTATACTTTTAGGTGCAAAGCATACCGTTTTCCGCCACTGTGGAACCAGCAACTTTTTCCTAATTGATTATTTGAATTTAGTTTCATGTCAGGTGAGTTTGGTCTACAGCCAGCGTCACTATCTCTGATTGGTATCCCCTGAATAGTCCGGGGACAAAGAAGGACAGAAACAGGTCATGTCTGGAACGTGTTTCAGGGATTATGTTAGGGATTTGGCCGAGTACTGGGGCAGGTTCCGCACAGGTGTAATAGTGCTTTCCCCTTTTTTTAGGGTCGTTTTAGGGATAGTTTACCTCCTGACCAAGCAATGCCACTACTGCATGTACACCTGGACCCCGTATCCTCTTCTTTGATCATCTACTACTATCTCTACCGGATGACCCCCTGCCCAACACCAGTCCCACACCACTGTTTGCATACAGGATCTGGTAAGACCATTCGGTTTACTTGTTTACAGATAAGAGTTCTACGTATCTGTGTCACCGTCTCGGCCAGTATTTAATTATCAAGCATTGCAGTGTATATCACTATAGCAACCCCCCGGTTTTTTGATGTTTCATAGTGTGGTGTTTAGCGCCTTAATATTCTGTTAAACAGATAATCGTTTAAAAGTTAAGTTTTAATATAATTACTTTCCTCCCAATTATTGGAGGTTGTATCACATTTAGCTGTTTACCAAAACATATTCAAGAACGGTTAAATAATCATATAGGCTTAAAGTGCACACTCTATTTTAAATTACGTTGGCGGTCAGGCATTTAAGAATGGCTCCCGCTTGCGAGTGGGAATGGGCATCACAGCTGCCTGGTGCTACTGTTTTAAACAGCAGGCACCCGGGACTAATGTATGTGATAGGCAACAATGTCTAACTTAAAAGAAAAGACAAAAATTCAAACCCCCTTTCCCCAAAATTAAAATACATAAATAATTAAAAAATTAACATCACAGCCATCGCAACGTGTGAAAACACCCAAAATATAAAAATATTTATCCCATACCCAAACAACAAAATGGAAAAAAAAAAAAATCTAATTGGCCAATTTGCAATTTTTATGGTTGGCTTCATTTCAGACAAAAATGTAATAAAAGTAATCAAAATGTCATACACATCCCAAAATAGTATCAATGAAAAGTTCAGATTACCCCGCAAAAAAAAGTCCTCATACAGCTACGTACACATAAAAATATAAAAATAAAAAAGTTATACACTTTTTTAGGTATTAAAACGCAAAGAGAAACTATACATACTGCACAGAAAACTGTGGTGAAATGTTTTTTTTTTTTAAAATATAATTCCAGCCCATTTGAATTTTTTTCCTGCTTCTCACCACACTGTATGCAACCATAAATGATGCCATTAGAAAGTGAATCTTGTCCCACAAAACACAAGCCCTCAACGACTAGGTGAATGAAAAAATAAAAAGTTTAAAATTTTTTTTTTTAAATCACCCAGTCTAGAAAGGGTAATGGTATGGTAGTTTCGGAAGCAGGGTGCATGTGCGACCGGCCTCTCTGGTCATTTCAGGGGAGCTCCAGGTCACCCGTTCTTGTGATCAGTTGGGATCCCAGCAGAAGGATCCCCACCGAACAGATAGTTATTCCCCCATTCTGTGGATAGGAATAACTTTAACCAAGAATAACCCTTTAATCAGCCTCAAAAATAAAAAAGTCAGATTAGGTTTTGCCAAAAACATCTAAAGAAGCCAGCCCATTCTTTGGACAGATGAAACTAAGATCAACCTGTAGCAGAAAGATGGGAAGAAAATGGTATGGAGAAGGCTTGGATGTTCCAAAGCACACCACATCCTCTGTAAAACAGTGGAGGCAGTGTGATGGCATGGGCATGCTGCCTTCCAATGGCACTAGGTCACTAGTATTTATTGATGATGTGACTGAAGACAGCAGCAGCCTGATGAATTCGAAAGTGTACAGGGATATATTTTCTGCTCAGATTCAACCAAATGCAGCAAGGTTGATGGACCTTGAACAGCGCTTCACAGTACAGATGGTGGCCAAAAACATACTGTGAATGCAACCCAGGAGTTTTTTAAGGCAAAGAAGTGGAATATTCTGCAATGGCTGAGTCAATCACCAGATTGAGCATGCATTTCACTTGCTTTAAAGGATAACTGTCATATTATAATTTTTTTTTGCTAAAGTGTAGGGCAAGTGATAGGTAATAATTTTGCAATAGACTTTATTTAGCTAAAACGTTTATTTTTGGTAGAAAACTGGGGCTGAAATGGCCCTTAGCAGTGCTCTTCAAATGAGCGTTGCTAAGGGCCATCCGTCTCCTATTAGAAAAGGGGAGACGGGGCTGTGCAGACGCTGTGCTTCTGCCTCCCGTGGCTGGGCACAGGAGTCTTAGGAGTTAAAATTACATTTATATTCCCCCTTCTATGCAATTTAATGCTCCGTTACATTCACTGACCTGTGATCCCTGTGATAATAATTCATGAAGCAGCCGCCGGCTCACTGCGCACAGTGCTTCTACTTCCGGCTGCTGCTTCATGGATATTTGCTGGATTGTGGCAGATCTATTACAGTTAATCAGGGCCGGTGTTCAATCAAAAAAAGAGACTGTGCTGCCAAAAGAATATTACTCTTTTTTTTTTTCTTCTTCTTCTTCTACAAACTTCTCTCCTCGGATTTAAAGGGAAAGACTGGGTTTTCACCAGGTTTACAAGATGTGAAAAAAATCCTCCTCAGATCTACAAGTGACTACAGGATGCAAATAGAAACTCCATATGGTGAAGTACTGCCACTGTGTTTTAAAACCGCAAGGAAGAGATATATTCACAAGATTCCATTCACAGTGTGCATATTTATCACCACTTGTGTCCCCACATCTCCATAGGCTTCAGCAAACACCTTCTTTGGTATTCCTTGATCTTCTCATGGACCCGTTTCCTCATAAACCAGAGAAACGCGGAGGATAGTGAAGCACTTAAGGTGTGCGATTATAAAGAATCATTTATTATACTCACAAAGCTAAAAACATAACAAGCATTCAGATCCGCCTGCACAGACGCCCGACCCGGGTTTCGCTACAACGCTTCTTCAGGAGCTCTGATTGCAAAACCGAAAACTGCTGTTCTTTATCAGCAAACTCGCCCCACCCCCATACAAAACTTCACTCCCCATTTAAAACTATAAAATGTGAGCATGTGATATATAAAACCTACTAAAAACATAATTTCCTAAATCAGTCCTGCGCATAAGTCTATATATAGTGCCTTTCATTTTTCATTTTCTTCTGTTCATTCAATTCACAAGGTTATAAAATCATATCCCAAAAACGCACCGGCATCTCAGTCCTTGTTCAGACCTGAGGTAAACATCGTCATTTCTCATCCTAGACTATACAAGAATTAACATCACATTCTACATTCAGGCCTCTTGGTTGGATAGTATTTAGACAGTACATCCAATTTACTTCTCTTTTGTTGATTTTAGTTATATAATCTCCACCTCCAGCCGACTTATCTACCAATTCAATCCCCATACATTTTAACCCTTTGGGTTCTTTTTGGTGACATAGTTTGTAGTGCAATGAAACACTGTGTTACTAGACCTTTTTAATATTATAGATATGCTCCTGCACCCGGGTCTTCAAACTGCGGGTGGTCCTTCCTGTATATTGGAGGCCACAAGGGCACTCCAGCATATAGATCATCCCCACACTATTACATGTAAGTTGCCCTTTTATTTTTACGGTTTCTTTTTTTACCTTTAATTTGTATAGTCTCCATCATTCTTTGCCGGTCTTTTAGGTTGCGGTTCCTGTGAATTTGCCATTTTTCAGCAAATTTTTCTGTTGTTGTTTTGTTGCAAAGTTCCCACTATGCACAAGGCTGTTGGACAAATTTGGTGCCTTTTTAAAAACAATGGAAGGTTTATTTGGTATTTCTTTTCCTGTAACAGGATCATGTTTGAGGATTTTCCAATTTTTTCTGGATCATATTTTTTATTATGCCCAATTTTGTATTATATTGTGTAAAAAAGGTATATCTAAAATCTTTCTGTGTGCAGGAGCATATCTATAATATTAAAAAAGGTCTAGTAACACAGTGTTTCATTGCACTACAAACTATGTCACCAAAAAGAACCCAAAGGGTTAAAATGTATGGGGATTGAATTGGTAGATAAGTCGGCTGGAGGTGGAGATTATATAACTAAAATCAACAAAAGAGAAGTAAATTGGATGTACTGTCTAAATACTATCCAACCAAGAGGCCTGAATGTAGAATGTGATGTTAATTCTTGTATAGTCTAGGATGAGAAATGACGATGTTTACCTCAGGTCTGAACAAGGACTGAGATGCCGGTGCGTTTTTTGGGATATGATTTTATAACCTTGTGAATTGAATGAACAGAAGAAAATGAAAAATGAAAGGCACTATATATAGACTTATGCGCAGGACTGATTTAGGAAATTATGTTTTTAGTAGGTTTTATATATCACATGCTCACATTTTATTAGTTTTAAATGGGGAGTGAAGTTTTGTATGGGGGTGGGGCGAGTTTGCTGATAAAGAACAGCAGTTTTCGGCTTTGCAATCAGAGAAGCGTTGTAGCGAAACCCGGGTCGGGCGTCTGTGCAGGCTGATCTGAATGCTTGTTATGTTTTTAGCTTTGTGAGTATTAGGCCTCTTTCATACGGGCGAGTATTCCGCGCGGATGCGATGCGTGAGTTGAACGCATTGCACCCGCACTGAATCCCGACCCATTCATTTCTATGGGACTGTTCACATGAGCGGTCATTTTCACGCATCACTTATGCGTTGCGTGAAAATCGCAGCATGCTCTATTTTGTGCGTTTTTCACTGTAAAGGGGGAATATTAGTCACCAATATTATGCGAATATCGATAATTAATATTCCTAAATAGGAGGAGCCGTCTAGTGATGACTCCGCCTATTTATGCCTTTATATAATAAATACACAATACTTTCGCTATGCTTTACACTAATCACTAATACTAGCTGCATGCGCCTTACTAACTCGCTACCGCTAACAAGTACACGCTACACAAAGGGTACAAATATAACGGTATTTATTTAACACACTAAGCACGCAATACACTAACAATACACAGCACTACACATATACAATACTCAAACTACGCTACACGTTCCCAATTCCACCCATAAACTAACTATACAATACACACATACAAGTATAACAACCCACCCGCCTAGCTCTATACTGTCCCTACGGGGTTACAAGAGGGTTATACAGTTTGTATACAGCAAGGGTCCAGGGACACAGCAGGGCAGAGTAGGAGAAGGTGTGCAGAGTAGGAGAAGGCGGTTAACAGGGGACTGGCGCAGCAGGGGTTAATGGATAAGGGATACAAAGGGTTAGGATAATATGGTTGGCACTGCAAGGGAGGTACAATGCCATGCCAGCATATACTCAGCCATCTCCAGGGCCAAATGGGCCTCTCTTCCTTCAGGCAGCAGTCCTCATGTGTCTCTGAATCCAGTCTGGTTGCCAAGAGAGAGCTGTTCCTTTGTCTTGGACTGATATATAAGTCACTCTCACCCCCCCCCCCCCCTTTCCAGGGGTGTGACATCATCATGTGCGTGTGACGGAATGCATGCACTCCAGCAGACAACTGGCTGGCCCCCTGAGGCTCACAGCACCACACGCCCAGCCATGTCACAAACACAAGGTGGGGCCGCATAGTAAATAGGCTGATAACCCTTAGCCTTTGAAAAGTCACCAGCCATCTGGAGACATATCCACCCCCCTGCAGACGCCTGGGAAACTTAAGTATATATATATATATATATATATGTATATAGATACTTGGGGCGCATCTATATACATATATATACTCATCATAAACCTGGGGGCATACATGGGCAGTTATAGGCCTATATATATATATATATATATATATATATACACACACACCTGGGGGAGAGCCATGGCAGATACACATATATGTCCTCCTGACAACATATATACACATATATTATAGATATATATATATATGTTATAGGGGGCCACGGCCATATATATTATAAGGGGCACGGTCTAAAGGAGGCACATATTTCCCACAGGGGCCACCATGAGCCCCTGGGGATCACCATGGGCAGACGTGCGCAGATGCTGGGCACATCTGCGCACATCGTCCCATGATGCTGTGGTTAATGTATGCACATATATACCATACATGCCCGCACGTGTTTGCAGGCATGCATGGATATATATGCATACGTCTCAACCCTTCCTCAACATTCACGTAATGCAGGCCCGTTAGAAATTAATGGGATTGCGTGAAAATCACAAGCATCCGCAAGCAAGTGCGGATGCGGTGCGATTTTCACGCACGGTTGCTAGGAGACGACCGGGATGGAGACCCGTTCATTATTATTTTCCCTTATAACATGGTTATAAGGGAAAATAGCATTCTGAATACAGAATAGCGCTGGAGGGGATAAAAAAAAAATCCACTTGCTCGCACAGCCCGGCATCTCTTCTGTCTGTCTTCTGTGCTGTGTGGAGGAACAGGACCTGTGGTGATGTCACTCCGGTCATCACATGATCCATCACCATGGTAAAAGATCATGTGATGGATCATGTGATGACAGGAGTGACGTCACCACAGGTCCTGTTCCTCCACTCAGCTAAGATGAAGACAGAAGGAGATGCCGGCTGCGCGATCAAGTGGACTAAGGTGAGTTAAATTTATTTTTATTTTTTTAACCCCTCCAGCGCTATTGTACTATGCATTCTGTATCCAGAATGCTATTATTTTCCCTTATAACCATGTTATAAGGGAAAATAATACAATCTACAGAACACGATCCCAAGCCCGAACTTCTGTGAAGAAGTTCAGGTTTGGGTACCAAACATGTGTGATTTTTCTCACGCAAGTGCAAAACGCATTACAATGTTTTGCACTCGCGCGGAAAATCGCACGTGTTCCCGCAACGCACCCGCACATTTTCCCGTAAAGTGGCCTTAGAAATGAATTTTTATAATCGCACACCTTAAGTGCTTCACTATCCTCCGCGTTTCTCTGGTTTATGAGGAAACAGGGGTCCATGAGAAGATCAAGGAATACCAAAGAAGGTGTTTGCTGAAGCCTATGGAGATGTGGGGACACAAGTGGTGATAAATACGCACACTGTGAATGGAATCTTGTGAGTATATCTCTTCCTTGCGGTTTTAAAACACAGTGGCAGTACTTCACCATATGGAGTTTCTATTTGCACCTTGCAGGCACTTGTAGATCTGAGGAGGATTTTTTCACATCTTGTGAACCTGGTGAAAACCCAGTCTTTCCTTTTAAATCCAAGGAGAGAAGTTTGTAGAATAAAAAATAAAAATAAAAGGAATATTCTTTTGGCAGCGAAGTCTTTTTTTTTTATTGAACTTTGGTTAAGTGACAAAAACCCACGTCACTATTTGCGGCTTGCAGCGCCGAGGATTTACCGTAAGATCACTAGAAACATTTTCCTTTGTATTTTAATCAGGGCCGGTGGGCATTCCGGCTGCATTCAGCAGTGCCAGATCTGGAGAATTCCAGCAGGATGTTCTTTACCAGAACAGCCTGCCGGAATCCATGCCACAGATGTGAAAATAGCCTTAGCTGACTTTTCAAGTTGATATGTTTTTTTAAGAAAGGATCATAAAAATAGAAAGTTGTTTATATGCAACCTGATGGATTACATGAAGACAATTAGAAAAAAAATAGGGTGGAAATATATTGGGTGGAAATATACTTGAAAGGATAGTGAGATAATAAGCTGAGGTAGTAATGGAGTAGTCTAAGCTTAGCACTATATTGGAACCTAAGGAACCTTCTTATTCAGGCACTGACTGTTGGGGAAATGTCCTTAAGTAGTCTGGAGCAAAAGAGTATTGGATGAAATGAAAGACCTTTAATGTTCATGGACCCCTTAAGAGTCCAGAAACCACAGCATTAGAGGCAGAACCACAGTTCCCAGCAAGATAGCTTAGATCAGCAGAACACTGCAATGCTTACCTAATTCAATCAACGTAATACAACATCCTTGTTGTGTAATTATATTACCGTATTTTTCACCCCATAAGACACAATTTCCCCCTTTTGAGTGGGGGGGAAAATGTCCCTACCTCTTATGGGGTGAATACTAATGAGTGCTTAGTTCCGCACTCTACCGATCCCGGTCCCAGCGTCTGACTTAAGGGCTCTCCAGGTTGACATCCTTAAATTTATTTGGGCTCATAAACGATCTTGCATTTCTAAATTTATTATGTGTCGCCACAAGTCTCACGGTGGCCTTTCAGTGCCGGACTTAGCACACTATTACAAGGCAGCCAGACTGGCTCAACTATTTCTGACACATCTCTCTGCACAAGCACAACCAACAGGGAGTGCAGAATTATTAGGCAAATGAGTATTTTGACCACATCATCCTCTTTATGCATGTTGTCTTACTCCAAGCTGTATAGGCTCGAAAGCCTACTACCAATTAAGCATATTAGGTGATGTGCATCTCTGTAATGAGAAGGGGTGTGGTCTAATGACATCAACACCCTATATCAGGTGTGCATAATTATTAGGCAACTTCCTTTCCTTTGGCAAAATGGGTCAAAAGAAGGACTTGACAGGCTCAGAAAAGTCAAAAATAGTGAGATATCTTGCAGAGGGATGCAGCACTCTTAAAATTGCAAAGCTTCTGAAGCGTGATCATCGAACAATCAAGCGTTTCATTCAAAATAGTCAACAGGGTCGCAAGAAGCGTGTGGAAAAACCAAGGCGCAAAATAACTGCCCATGAACTGAGAAAAGTCAAGCGTGCAGCTGCCAAGATGCCACTTGCCACCAGTTTGGCCATATTTCAGAGCTGCAACATCACTGGAGTGCCCAAAAGCACAAGGTGTGCAATACTCAGAGACATGGCCAAGGTAAGAAAGGCTGAAAGACGACCACCACTGAACAAGACACACAAGCTGAAACGTCAAGACTGGGCCAAGAAATATCTCAAGACTGATTTTTCTAAGGTTTTATGGACTGATGAAATGAGAGTGAGTCTTGATGGGCCAGATGGATGGGCCCGTGGCTGGATTGGTAAAGGGCAGAGAGCTCCAGTCCGACTCAGACGCCAGCAAGGTGGAGGTGGAGTACTGGTTTGGGCTGGTATCATCAAAGATGAGCTTGTGGGGCCTTTTCGGGTTGAGGATGGAGTCAAGCTCAACTCCCAGTCCTACTGCCAGTTTCTGGAAGACACCTTCTTCAAGCAGTGGTACAGGAAGAAGTCTGCATCCTTCAAGAAAAACATGATTTTCATGCAGGACAATGCTCCATCACACGCGTCCAAGTACTCCACAGCGTGGCTGGCAAGAAAGGGTATAAAAGAAGAAAATCTAATGACATGGCCTCCTTGTTCACCTGATCTGAACCCCATTGAGAACCTGTGGTCCATCATCAAATGTGAGATTTACAAGGAGGGAAAACAGTACACCTCTCTGAACAGTGTCTGGGAGGCTGTGGTTGCTGCTGCACGCAATGTTGATGGTGAACAGATCAAAACACTGACAGAATCCATGGATGGCAGGCTTTTGAGTGTCCTTGCAAAGAAAGGTGGCTATATTGGTCACTGATTTGTTTTTGTTTTGTTTTTGAATGTCAGAAATGTATATTTGTGAATGTTGAGATGTTATATTGGTTTCACTGGTAAAAATAAATAATTGAAATGGGTATATATTAGTTTTTTGTTAAGTTGCCTAATAATTATGCACAGTAATAGTCACCTGCACACACAGATATCCCCCTAAAATAGCTAAAACTAAAAACAAACTAAAAACTACTTCCAAAAATATTCAGCTTTGATATTAATGAGTTTTTTGGGTTCATTGAGAACATGGTTGTTGTTCAATAATAAAATTAATCCTCAAAAATACAACTTGCCTAATAATTCTGCACTCCCTGTATATGGGTTACCCTTGAGCAATCATTGTTAACACCGTACTCCTGGAAAGCCCTTATCTGGACCACCTCCTCGTTACCCTCTTCACTCCGTGACAAATCTATGCTCTCCTACTATTCATTACTCCTATGGAGATCCATTAGGTTCAAGCGCTCTCTCCAGTCCAAACCGTCCCCCTTAGAATACCTTCTGGGTAATCCGGCTTTCCCCCATGGACTTCAACCTGGGGCCTTTACATGGTGGGTCGGTAAAAAATTGTGCTCTCTCCAGGCTTTCCTAATACGGGGTAAAATGCTTTCTATGCCAGATTTAATGGAGAAATTTGCCCCACCAGTCCATGAACAGTTTAATACCCGGAGAGTTTTCTCCTTCCTCCACTCCTTAACAAATGGTACCCATAAGATTGACCATACCCCTTTTGAAAGGCTAATGTCTTTCTCTTTCTATACAAACAGGGTCTGCTGTCCCGGATTTATTCTTTCCTCAACGCGCCCCCAGAAGATTCTAAGCTTCGTTATATGTTAGAACGGGAGGCTGATCTATTGGAGGAATCCAGTGTATCTAGATGGCACCAACGCTCTCAGACACTCTCCAAGGGGTCGTGGCAAACCACCCTGGCAGAGACCTCAATTAAAGTCCTTCACCGGACATATCTAGTGCCGGCCAAACTACACCGGCTGAAAGGCTGTCAGCTATCCGTTCGGATACATTTACCCTATTTGAGGGAGTCTGGGAGCCTTGGTCGTCTTCCCCCCATTCCGCTAATCTTTTTCTCTATCCAGAACTTTGATAGGATTCAGTATGTTTTGCTCACTACTGGGGAATGGATGGGATTGTGGATCTACTCATTACCGTGCGCCACCTGAGAAGTGGACCAACGGATACATCATTACATGATTGCTACCCCTGATACCATGCTCTTTCCTTATTATTTTAATATATATATATTTTTTTTCTATATGTCTTATATTATTTGTCTGGATTGCCTATTTGACTGGAGAATCTGTCCTCTATTTTGTGCACATTGTGCTCTGTACCTTTTTATTGTGTAACACTTCAATAAATGCCTTTGAAACATAAACTGCACATTTACCTCTTAAATAATATTTGAATTAAAAGTTTCCATTGTTACCATAACATTTTTTTTTTTATATCTCCCAAACCTAATATTGGTCAATAAAACAGTAACAGTTACACTGATCTTATTCATGGAAACCAAAGTTAGAATAACTTACGTGTCACTAACTTCAACTTCAAGTACAGACTGCACAGGTAGATAGCCCCGCTGGGGATGTCGACTGAAATAATGACGAGTCCTAAATTTATTTTTCAGAGTGGTTGCAAAATCTCTCATCTTCTCTCCTGAAGTTGTCTTAAATAAGAGTAATGTACATAAGCACAGAAAGCAATCAATCCTCAAATCGTAATCAAGGCATTAATCACATACAACATATTCCCCAATTTGCAAAGCTGATAACAAGTTAACGAGTTTAATTGTTTAAATACAGCTCTATCTCGGGGCAGATATAATGTTTCATTTTTAGCAATGTTTTTGGAGGGGTGGTGTAAAAAAAAATAGCAAATCAGCCATTTTTTTTTTTACTTTTTTGTTTTAGCATGGTATAAATGACCTGATAACTTTATTCAGTGGGTCAATAAAATTATGAAATTATCAAAATTATTCTCATTTCAAACAATAAACAACAATATTTTAATATCGTGTTTTTCTGCCACTGCAGTCATAACATAGACCATAACATTTATATTTTTCCATGAACAGATGGGGGGATTTAGAAGGTCACATGAATTTTAGTATCTGATCTGAGGTCTGCAGGGATCTGAGATAAGGATGTTTAGGGGGCCAGCTGCACATGACTATCTGAACCAAATTGAGAAGAAAAGGAAAGTGAACTACTCAAAGATGTCATCTGTAAGTCACTGGATTTACATTTGGTATTGTTAAGCTAGCGGCCCGTGTCCGCCGCTGCCCAGCTCTCCTGGGCAGGTGCTGACAATACTCCATTCTCCCTTTGTGTATTGGGACTAGTGCTCACTTGTACTGGGCGGAGTTTTTGTATTAGGGTTGTCCCTTGCTGCAGCGCTGGCCAAACGCAGCACACAGCTCATAGCCTGGGACTCCCAGGCTATGAGCTGTGCGCTGCGATTGGCCAGCGCTGCAGCAAGGGACAACCCTAATACAAAAACTCCGCCCAGTACAACAGAGGGAGCTGCAGACACCGGAGCCTATACCGGGCGAACGGAGCGGCGCCCAGACATACTAGTAAGTGCAGGGGGACCCCTGGGCGCCGCTCTGCCCACTGATATAGTTAGTTTTTAGTTTTTAAACTAGTGAAAGGTCCTCTTTAAAGGGTTTCTACCACTTCGGTTTCACATAATTAGCTTTCAGACACTAGCGATCCGCTAGTGTCTGCTCTGCCAAACAATCCTAATATAATAGCTTTTGGGGCAGCCGTTTTGCTAAAAAAAGAACTTATATTGATATGCTAATGACCCTCTAGGTGCTATGGGGGCGTCATTAGCACCTAGAGCAGGGATGTCAAACTCGTGGCTCTCCAGCTGTTGCAAAACTACAACTCCCATCATGCCTGGGCATACTGCAGCTATCAGGGAATGCTGGGAGTTGTAGTTTTGCAACATCTGGAGGGCCATGAGTTTGACATCCATGACCTAGAGGATCGGTCTACCTTCACAAGATGCCGCCGCCCAGCGCGTCCCTCCAGCCCGCCCATCTCCTCCGGAATGCGATCAAGCGGACGACTTCTCGCGCATGCGCCGTGCGCGTCTGTATTCGGCGCATGCGCAGGGAATGTCCGACCGCTTCCCTGCTCAGACATCTCTACTCCGCCTGCGCCGATGGAGCACTATGACGTCATCGGTGCAGGCGCAGTGGAGATGTCTGAGCAGGGAAGCGGTCGGACATTCACTGCGCATGTGCCGAATACAGACGCGCACAGCGCATGCGCGAGAAGTCGTCCGCTTGATCGCATTCCGGAGGAGATGGGCGGTCTGGAGGGACGCGCTGGGCGGCGGCATCTTGTGAAGGTAGACCGATCCTCTAGGTGCTAATGACGCCCCCATAGCACCTAGAGGCTCATTAGCATATCAATATAAGTTCTTTTTTTAGCGAAACGGCTGCCCCAAAAGCTATTATATTAGGATTGTTTGGCAGAGCAGACACTAGCGGATCGCTAGTGTCTGACACCTAATTATGTGAAAACGAAGTGGTAGAAACCCTTTAACTGCATAAGACCTTCAGTTAGATTTAGCAGACTCTGGTGTTGATGTATACTGTTCTTCTATTCAGTGACAACTGCACAAATATGGCCTTCGTAGAAGAGTTATTAAAAGAAAACCTGCTGGATTTTGTAAACAAGTCCTGTGGACCAATGAGGTTAAAATATAACTTTTTGGCCACAACCAGAAAAGATACGCTTGAAGAAGAAATGGCACAGAATTTCATGAAATAAACACTTCTTCAACCATTAAGCATGGGGAACATTTTACGGGTAGAGGGAAGAATGGATTTAATGAAATTCCAGGAAATTCTGGAAGCAAACATAACAACAAATGTAACAAGCTAAAGCTGAAAAGAGGATGGCTTCTACAAATGGATAATGATCCTAAATACACCTCAAAATCCACAACAGATTACCTCAAAAGGCACAAGATGAAGGTTTTGCCATGGTTTATAAAGTCACCTGATGTGAACATCATTGAAAATTAGAGTTGAGCGAACACCTGGATGTTCGGGTTCGAGAAGTTCGGCCGAACATCCCGGAAATGTTCGGGTTCGGGATCCGAACCCGATCCGAACTTCGTCCCGAACCCGAACCCCATTGAAGTCAATGGGGACCCGAACTTTTCGGCACTAAAACGGCTGTAAAACAGCCCAGGAAAGGGCTAGAGGGCTGCAAAAGGCAGCAACATGTAGGTAAATCCCCTGCAAACAAATGTGGATAGGCAAATTAATTAAAATAAAAATTAAATAAATAAAAATTAACCAAAATCAATTGGAGAGAGGTTCCATAGCAGAGAATCTGGCTTCCCGTCACCCACCACTGGAACAGTCCATTCTCAGATATTTAGGCCCCGGCACCCAGGCAGAGGAGAGAGGTCCCGTAACAGACAATCTGGCTTCATGTCAGCAGAGAATCAGTCTTCATGTCATAGCAGAGAATCAGGCTTCACGTCACCCACCACTGTAATAGTCCATTTTCATAAATTTAGGCCCAGCACCCAGGCAGAGGAGAGAGGTCCCGTAACAGACAATCTGGCTTCATGTCAGCAGAGAATCAGTCTTCATATCATAGCAGAGAATCTGGCTTCCCGTTACCCACCACTGGAACAGTCCATTCTCAGATATTTAGGCTCCGGCACCCAGGCAGAGGAGAGAGGTCCCGTAACAGACAATCTGGCTTCATGTCAGCAGAGAATCAGTCTGCATGTCATAGCAGAGAATGAGGCTTCACGTCACCCACCACTGCAACAGTCCATTTTCATAAATTTAGGCCCAGCACCCAGGCAGAGGAGAGAGGTCCCGTAACAGAGGATCTGGCTTCATGTCACCAGAGAATCAGTCTGCATGTCATAGCAGAGAATCAGGCTTCACGTCACCCACCACTGCAACAGTCCATTTTCATAAATTTAGGCCCAGCACCCAGGCAGAGGAGAGAGGTCCCGTAACAGAGGATCTGGCTTCATGTCACCAGAGAATCAGTCTGCATGTCATAGCAGAGAATCAGGCTTCACGTCAGCCACCACTGCAACAATCCATTGGCATATATTTAGGCCTAGCACACAGGCAGAGGAGAGAGGTCCCGTAACAGACAATCTGGCTTCATGTCAGCAGAGAATCAGTCTTCATATCATAGCAGAGAATCAGGCTTCACGTCAGCCACCAATGCAACAGTCCATTGTCAGATATTTAGGCCCAGCACCCAGGCAGAGGAGAGAGGTCCCGTAACAGAGGATCTGGCTTCATGTCACCAGAGAATCAGTCTGCATGTCATAGCAGAGAATCAGGCTTCACGTCAGCCACCACTGCAACAATCCATTGGCATATATTTAGGCCTAGCACACAGGCAGAGGAGAGAGGTCCCGTAACAGACAATCTGGCTTCATGTCAGCAGAGAATCAGTCTGCATGTCATAGCAGAGAATGAGGCTTCACGTCACCCACCACTGCAACAGTCCATTTTCATAAATTTAGGCCCAGCACCCAGGCAGAGGAGAGAGGTCCCGTAACAGAGGATCTGGCTTCATGTCACCAGAGAATCAGTCTGCATGTCATAGCAGAGAATCAGGCTTCACGTCACCCACCACTGCAACAGTCCATTTTCATATATTTAGGCCCAGCACCCAGGCAGAGGAGAGAGGTCCCGTAACAGAGGATCTGGCTTCATGTCACCAGAGAATCAGTCTGCATGTCATAGCAGAGAATCAGGCTTCACGTCAGCCACCACTGCAACAATCCATTGGCATATATTTAGGCCTAGCACACAGGCAGAGGAGAGAGGTCCCGTAACAGACAATCTGGCTTCATGTCAGCAGAGAATCAGTCTTCATATCATAGCAGAGAATCAGGCTTCACGTCAGCCACCAATGCAACAGTCCATTGTCAGATATTTAGGCCCAGCACCCAGGCAGAGGAGAGAGGTCCCGTAACAGAGGATCTGGCTTCATGTCAGCAGAGAATCAGTCTTCATGTCATAGCAGAGAATCAGGCTTCACGTCACCCACCACTGCAACAGTCCATTTTCATAAATTTAGGCCCAGCACCCAGGCAGAGGAGAGAGGTCCCGTAACAGAGGATCTGGCTTCATGTCACCAGAGAATCAGTCTGCATGTCATAGCAGAGAATCAGGCTTCACGTCAGCCACCACTGCAACAATCCATTGGCATATATTTAGGCCTAGCACACAGGCAGAGGAGAGAGGTCCCGTAACAGACAATCTGGCTTCATGTCAGCAGAGAATCAGTCTGCATGTCATAGCAGAGAATGAGGCTTCACGTCACCCACCACTGCAACAGTCCATTTTCATAAATTTAGGCCCAGCACCCAGGCAGAGGAGAGAGGTCCCGTAACAGAGGATCTGGCTTCATGTCACCAGAGAATCAGTCTGCATGTCATAGCAGAGAATCAGGCTTCACGTCACCCACCACTGCAACAGTCCATTGTCATAAATTCAGGCCCAGCACCCAGGCAGAGGAGAGAGGTCCCGTAACAGACAATCTGGCTTCATGTCACCAGAGAATCAGTCTGCATGTCATAGCAGAGAATGAGGCTTCACGTCAGCCACCACTGCAACAATCCATTGGCATATATTTAGGCCTAGCACACAGGCAGAGGAGAGGTTCATTCAACTTTGGGTAGCCTTGCAATATAATGGTAAAATGAAAATAAAAATAGGATTGAATGAGGAAGTGCCCTGGAGTCCAATAATATATGGTTATGGGGAGGTAGTTAATGTCTAATCTGGACAAGGGACGGACAGGTCCTGTGGGATCCATGCCTGGTTCATTTTTATGAACGTCAGCTTGTCCACATTGGCTGTAGACAGGCGGCTGCGTTTGTCTGTAATGACGCCCCCTGCCGTGCTGAATACACGTTCAGACAAAACGCTGGCTGCCGGGCAGGCCAGCACCTCCAAGGCATAAAAGGCTAGCTCTGGCCACGTGGACAATTTAGAGACCCAGAAGTTGAATGGGGCCGAACCATCAGTCAGTACGTGGAGGGGTGTGCACACGTACTGTTCCACCATGTTAGTGAAATGTTGCCTCCTGCTAACACGTTGCGTATCAGGTGGTGGTGCAGTTAGCTGTGGCGTGTTGACAAAAGTTTTCCACATCTCTGCCATGCTAACCCTGCCCTCAGAGGAGCTGGCCGTGACACAGCTGCCTTGGCGACCTCTTGCTCCTCCTCTGCCTTGGCCTTGGGCTTCCACTTGTTCCCCTGTGACATTTGGGAATGCTCTCAGTAGCGCGTCTACCAACGTGCGCTTGTACTCGCGCATCTTCCTATCACGCTCCAGTGCAGGAAGTAAGGTGGGCACATTGTCTTTGTAGCGTGGATCCAGCAGGGTGGCAACCCAGTAGTCCGCACAGGTTAAAATGTGGGCAACTCTGCTGTCGTTGCGCAGGCACTGCAGCATGTAGTCGCTCATGTGTGCCAGGCTGCCCAGGGGTAAGGACAAGCTGTCCTCTGTGGGAGGCGTATCGTCATCGTCCTGCCTTTCCCCCCAGCCACGCACCAGTGATGGACCCGAGCTGCGTTGGGTGCCACCCCGCTGTGACCATGCTTCATCCTCATCCTCCTCCACCTCCTCCTCATCCTCGTCCTCCTCGTCCTCCAGTAGTGGGCCCTGGCTGGCCACATTTGTACCTGGCCTCTGCTGTTGCCAAAAACCTCCCTCTGAGTCACTTCGAAGAGACTGGCCTGAAAGTGCTAAAAATGACCCCTCTTCCTCCTCCTCCTCCTCCTCCTCCTGGGCCACCTCCTCTTCCATCATCGCCCTAAGTGTTTTCTCAAGGAGACATAGAAGTGGTATTGTAACGCTGATAACGGTGTCATCGCCACTGGCCATGTTGGTGGAGTACTCGAAACAGCGCAACAGGGCACACAGGTCTCGCATGGAGGCCCAGTCATTGGTGGTGAAGTGGTGCTGTTCTGTAGTGCGACTGACCCGTGCGTGCTGCAGCTGAAACTCCACTATGGCCTGCTGCTGCTCGCACAGTCTGTCCAGCATGTGCAAGGTGGAGTTCCACCTGGTGGGCACGTCGCATATGAGGCGGTGAGCGGGAAGGCCGAAGTTACGCTGTAGCGCAGACAGGCGAGCAGCGGCAGGATGTGAACGCCGGAAGCGCGAACAGACGGCCCGCACTTTATGCAGCAGCTCTGACATGTCGGGGTAGTTGTGAATGAACTTCTGCACCACCAAATTCAGCACATGCGCCAAGCAAGGGATGTGCGTCAAATTGGCTAGTCCCAGAGCTGCAACGAGATTTCGCCCATTATCACACACCACCAGGCCGGGCTTGAGGCTCACCGGCAGCAACCACTCGTCGGTCTGTTGTTCAATACCCCGCCACAACTCCTGTGCGGTGTGGGGCCTGTCCCCCAAACATATGAGTTTCAGAATGGCCTGCTGACGTTTACCCCGGGCTGTGCTGAAGTTGGTGGTGAAGGTGTGTGGCTGACTGGATGAGCAGGTGGAAGAAGAGGAGGAGGAAGCCGAGAAGGAGGAGGTGGCAACAGGAGGCAAAGAATGTTGCCCTGCGATCCTTGGCGGCGGAAGGACGTGCGCCAAACAGCTCTCCGCCTGGGGCCCAGCTGCCACTACATTTACCCAGTGTGCAGTTAGGGAGATATAGCGTCCCTGGCCGTGCTTACTGGTCCACGTATCTGTGGTTAGGTGGACCTTGCTACAGATGGCGTTGCGCAGTGCACACTTGATTTTATGGGATACTTGGTTGTGCAGGGAAGGCACGGCTCTCTTGGAGAAGTAGTGCCGGCTGGGAACAACATACTGTGGGACAGCAAGCGACATGAGCTGTTTGAAGCTGTCTGTGTCCACCAGCCTAAATGACAGCATTTCATAGGCCAGTAGTTTAGAAATGCTGGCATTCAGGGCCAGGGATCGAGGGTGGCTAGGTGGGAATTTACGCTTTCTATCAAATGTTTGTGAGATGGAGAGCTGAACGCTGGCGTGTGACATGGTTGAGACGCTTGGTGACGGAGGTGGTGGTGGTGGTGTTGGTGGTACATCCCCTGTTTGCTGGGCGGCAGGTGCCAACGTTCCTCCAGAGGCGGAGGAAGAGGCCGAGGCGGCAGCAGCAGAATAGGCCGAGGCGGCAGCAGCAGAAGAGGTAGCAGGGGGAGCCTGAGTGACTTCCTTGGTTTTAAGGTGTTTACTCCACTGCAGTTCATGCTTTGCATGCAGGTGCCTGGTCATGCAGGTTGTGCTCAGGTTCAGAACGTTAATGCCTCGCTTCAGGCTCTGATGGCACAGCGTGCAAACCACTCGGGTCTTGTCGTCAGCACATTGTTTGAAGAAGTGCCATGCCAGGGAACTCCTTGAAGCTGCCTTTGGGGTGCTCGGTCCCAGATGGCGGCGGTCAGTAGCAGGCGGAGTCTCTTGGCGGCGGGTGTTCTGCTTTTGCCCACTGCTCCCTCTTTTGCTACGCTGTTGGCTCGGTCTCACCACTGCCTCTTCCTCCGAACTGTGAAAGTCAGTGGCACGACCTTCATTCCATGTGGGGTCTAGGACCTCATCGTCCCCTGCATCGTCTTCCACCCAGTCTTGATCCCTGACCTCCTGTTCAGTCTGCACACTGCAGAAAGACGCAGCAGTTGGCACCTGTGTTTCGTCATCATCAGAGACATGCTGAGGTGGTATTCCCATGTCCTCATCATCAGGAAACATAAGTGGTTGTGCGTCAGTGCATTCTATGTCTTTCACCGCTGGGGAAGGGCTAGGTGGATGCCCTTGGGAAACCCTGCCAGCGGAGTCTTCAAACAGCATAAGAGACTGCTGCATAACTTGAGGCTGAGACAGTTTCCCTGGTATGCATGGGGGTGATGTGACAGACTGATGGGGTTGGTTTTCAGGCGCCATCTGTGCGCTTTCTGCAGAAGACTGGGTGGGAGATAATGTGAACGTGCTGGATCCACTGTCGGCCACCCAATTGACTAATGCCTGTACCTGCTCAGGCCTTACCATCCTTAGAACGGCATTGGGCCCCACCATATATCGCTGTAAATTCTGGCGGCTACTGGGACCTGAGGTAGTTGGTACACTAGGACGTGTGGATGTGGCAGAACGGCCACGTCCTCTCCCAGCACCAGAGGGTCCACTAACACCACCACGACCATGTCCACGTCCGCGTCCCTTACTAGATGTTTTTCTCATTGTTATGGTTCACCACAACAACAAATATATTATTTGGCCCAATGTATTGTATTCAAATTCAGCGGGATATAAATTTGAGGCCTAGTATTTAGGCGCTGGGTGACCGGTATGGATTTAGTGACAGAATTAGACTTGGAAATGCACAGAAGCGTGTGTGTGAAGTTATTCTGAATGACCCTATGTGCACCTTCAATATGATCTACCCTTTTAGGGATAGATTTCAAATAGCTCTGATATAGCAGAAACGACTAAATTATGAAATTGCTAAATTGGGAATTGTATTTCAACCCAGAACAAAAAATGTGCTTTGACGGACACTAAATAACTTTCCCAGCCACAACAGGACAGCGGTAACGAGAGATTTAGCGGGATATAAATTTGAGGCCTAGTATTTAGGCGCTGGGTGACAGGTATGGGTTTAGTGACAGAATTAGACTTGGAAATACACAGTAGCGGGTGTGTGTGAAGTTATTCTGAATGACCCTATGTGCACCTTCAATATGATCTACCCTTTTAGGGATAGATTTCAAATAGCTCTGATATAGCAGAAACCACTAAATTATGAAATTGCTAAATTGGGAATTGTATTTCAACCCAGAAGAAAAAATGTGCTTTGACGGACACTAAATAACTTTCCCAGCTACAACAGGACAGCGGTAACGAGAGATTTAGCAGGATATAAATTTGAGGCCTAGTATTTAGGCGCTGGGTGACAGGTATGGGTTTAGTGACAGAATTAGACTTGGAAATACACAGTAGCGGGTGTGTGTGAAGTTATTCTGAATGACCCAATGTGCACCTTGAATATTATATACCCTTTTAGGGATAGATTTCAAATAGCTCTGATATAGCAGAAACCACTAAATTATGAAATTGCTAAATTGGGAATTGTATTTCAACCCAGAACAAAAAATGTGCTTTGACGGACACTAAATATCTTGCCCAGCAACAACAGTACAGCGGTAACGAGAGATTTAGCAGGATATAAATTTGAGGCCTAGTATTTAGGCGCTGGGTGACAGGTATGGGTTTAGTGACAGAATTAGACTTGGAAATACACAGTAGCGGGTGTGTGTGAAGTTATTCTGAATGACCCAATGTGCACCTTGAATATTATATACCCTTTTAGGGATAGATTTCAAATAGCTCTGATATAGCAGAAACCACTAAATTATGAAATTGCTAAATTGGGAATTGTATTTCAACCCAGAACAAAAAATGTGCTTTGACGGACACTAAATATCTTGCCCAGCAACAACAGTACAGCGGTAACGAGAGATTTAGCAGGATATAAATTTGAGGCCTAGTATTTAGGCGCTGGGTGACAGGTATGGGTTTAGTGACAGAATTAGACTTGAAAATACACAGTAGCGGGTGTGTGTGAAGTTATTCTGAATGACCCAATGTGCACCTTGAATATTATATACCCTTTTAGGGATAGATTTCAAATAGCTCTGATATAGCAGAAACCACTAAATTATGAAATTGCTAAATTGGGAATTGTATTTCAACCCAGAACAAAAAATGTGCTTTGACGGACACTAAATATCTTGCCCAGCAACAACAGTACAGCGGTAACGAGAGATTTAGCAGGATATAAATTTGAGGCCTAGTATTTAGGCGCTGGGTGACAGGTATGGGTTTAGTGACAGAATTAGACTTGGAAATACACAGTAGCGGGTGTGTGTGAAGTTATTCTGAATGACCCAATGTGCACCTTGAATATTATATACCCTTTTAGGGATAGATTTCAAATAGCTCTGATATAGCAGAAACCACTAAATTATGAAATTGCTAAATTGGGAATTGTATTTCAACCCAGAACAAAAAATGTGCTTTGACGGACACTAAATATCTTGCCCAGCAACAACAGTACAGCGGTAACGAGAGATTTAGCAGGATATAAATTTGAGGCCTAGTATTTAGGCGCTGGGTGACAGGTATGGGTTTAGTGACAGAATTAGACTTGGAAATACACAGTAGCGGGTGTGTGTGAAGTTATTCTGAATGACCCAATGTGCACCTTGAATATTATATACCCTTTTAGGGATAGATTTCAAATAGCTCTGATATAGCAGAAACCACTAAATTATGAAATTGCTAAATTGGGAATTGTACTTCAACCCAGAACAAAAAATGTGCTTTGACGGACACTAAATAACTTTCCCAGCTACAACAGGACAGCGGTAACGAGAGATTTAGCGGGATATAAATTTGAGGCCTAGTATTTAGGCGCTGGGTGACAGGTATGGGTTTAGTGACAGAATTAGACTTGGAAATACACAGTAGCGGGTGTGTGTGAAGTTATTCTGAATGACCCTATGTGCACCTTCAATATGATCTACCCTTTTAGGGATAGATTTCAAATAGCTCTGATATAGCAGAAACCACTAAATTATGAAATTGCTAAATTGGGAATTGTATTTCAACCCGGAAGAAAAAATGTGCTTTGACGGACACTAAATAACTTTCCCAGCTACAACAGGACAGCGGTAACGAGAGATTTAGCAGGATATAAATTTGAGGCCTAGTATTTAGGCGCTGGGTGACAGGTATGGGTTTAGTGACAGAATTAGACTTGAAAATACACAGTTGCGGGTGTGTGTGAAGTTATTCTGAATGACCCAATGTGCACCTTGAATATTATATACCCTTTTAGGGATAGATTTCAAATAGCTCTGATATAGCAGAAACCACTAAATTATGAAATTGCTAAATTGGGAATTGTACTTCAACCCAGAACAAAAAATGTGCTTTGACGGACACTAAATATCTTTCCAAGCAACAACAGTACAGCGGTAACGAGAGATTTAGCAGGATATAAATTTGAGGCCTAGTATTTAGGCGCTGGGTGACAGGTATGGGTTTAGTGACAGAATTAGACTTGGAAATACACAGTAGCGGGTGTGTGTGAAGTTATTCTGAATGACCCAATGTGCACCTTGAATATTATATACCCTTTTAGGGATAGATTTCAAATAGCTCTGATATAGCAGAAACCACTAAATTATGAAATTGCTAAATTGGGAATTGTACTTCAACCCAGAACAAAAAATGTGCTTTGACGGACACTAAATAACTTTCCCAGCTACAACAGGACAGCGGTAACGAGAGATTTAGCGGGATATAAATTTGAGGCCTAGTATTTAGGCGCTGGGTGACAGGTATGGGTTTAGTGACAGAATTAGACTTGGAAATACACAGTAGCGGGTGTGTGTGAAGTTATTCTGAATGACCCTATGTGCACCTTCAATATGATCTACCCTTTTAGGGATAGATTTCAAATAGCTCTGATATAGCAGAAACCACTAAATTATGAAATTGCTAAATTGGGAATTGTATTTCAACCCAGAACAAAAAATGTGCTTTGACGGACACTAAATAACTTTCCCAGCTACAACAGGACAGCGGTAACGAGAGATTTAGCAGGATATAAATTTGAGGCCTAGTATTTAGGCGCTGGGTGACAGGTATGGGTTTAGTGACAGAATTAGACTTGAAAATACACAGTAGCGGGTGTGTGTGAAGTTATTCTGAATGACCCAATGTGCACCTTGAATATTATATACCCTTTTAGGGATAGATTTCAAATAGCTCTGATATAGCAGAAACCACTAAATTATGAAATTGCTAAATTGGGAATTGTACTTCAACCCAGAACAAAAAATGTGCTTTGACGGACACTAAATAACTTTCCCAGCTACAACAGGACAGCGGTAACGAGAGATTTAGCAGGATATAAATTTGAGGCCTAGTATTTAGGCGCTGGGTGACAGGTATGGGTTTAGTGACAGAATTAGACTTGAAAATACACAGTAGCGGGTGTGTGTGAAGTTATTCTGAATGACCCAATGTGCACCTTGAATATTATATACCCTTTTAGGGATAGATTTCAAATAGCTCTGATATAGCAGAAACCACTAAATTATGAAATTGCTAAATTGGGAATTGTACTTCAACCCAGAACAAAAAATGTGCTTTGACGGACACTAAATAACTTTCCCAGCTACAACAGGACAGCGGTAACGAGAGATTTAGCGGGATATAAATTTGAGGCCTAGTATTTAGGCGCTGGGTGACCGGTATGGATTTAGTGACAGAATTAGACTGGGATATGGCCAAAAAATAACCACACTATTGCTGGTTAAATGCACTTGGTGACGGGCGCAGCTTGCCCCTGATGTAGTATATGGCCAAAAAATGAACAGACTATTGCTGGTTAAATGCACTTGGTGTCACAGCTTGACCAACCACACTACTGAGGGTTAAATGCACTTGGTGACGGGCGCAGCTTGCCCCTGATGTAGTATATGGCCAAAAAATAAACAGACTATTGCTGGTTAAATGCACTTGGTGTGACAGCTTCACCCTGATGTAGGCTTTAGCCAGAAAACAACCACACCATTGAGGGTTAAATGCACTTGGTGACAGGCGCAGCTTGCCCCTGATTTTGTATATGGCCAAAAAATGAACAGACTATTGCTGGTTAAATGCACTTGGTGTGACAGCTTCACCCTGATGTAGGCTTTAGCCAAAAAACAACCACACCATTGAGGGTTAAATGCACTTGGTGACAGGCGCAGCTTGCCCCTGATTTTGTATATGGCCAAAAAATGAACAGACTATTGCTGGTTAAATGCACTTGGTGTGACAGCTTCACCCTGATGTAGGCTTTAGCCAAAAAACAACCACACCATTGAGGGTTAAATGCACTTGGTGACAGGCGCAGCTTGCCCCTGATTTTGTATATGGCCAAAAAATGAACAGACTATTGCTGGTTAAATGCACTTGGTGTGACAGCTTCACCCTGATGTAGGCTTTAGCCAAAAAACAACCACACCATTGAGGGTTAAATGCACTTGGTGACAGGCGCAGCTTGCCCCTGATTTTGTATATGGCCAAAAAATGAACAGACTATTGCTGGTTAAATGCACTTGGTGTGACAGCTTCACCCTGATGTAGGCTTTAGCCAAAAAACAACCACACCATTGAGGGTTAAATGCACTTGGTCGCAGCTTGTGCTGGCGCACCACAAGACACAAAATGGCCGCCGATCACCCCAGAAAAATGTGACTGACAAACGGTCTGGGCAGCCTAAAAACAGTGAGCAATTGAGGATCAGCAGCTCAATGATCCACAGCTGCAGATCGATCAGTTAATCAAGTCCTTTGGAGGAGTTAATCTGCCTAATCTCGCCCTACTGTCGCAGCCGCAACCTCTCCCTACGCTAATCAGAGCAGAGTGACGGGCGGCGCTATGTGACTCCAGCTTAAATAGAGGCTGGGTCACATGGTGCTCTGGCCAATCACAGCCATGCCAATAGTAGGCATGGCTGTGATGGCCTCTTGGGGCAAGTAGTATGACGCTTGTTGATTGGCTGCTTTGCAGCCTTTCAAAAAGCGCCAAGAAAGCGTCACAAAAGCGCCAAGAAAGCGACGAACACCGAACCCGAACCCGGACTTTTACGAAAATGTCCGGGTTCGGGTCCGTGTCACGGACACCCCAAAATTCGGTACGAACCCGAACTATACAGTTCGAGTTCGCTCATCCCTATTGAAAATCTTTGGATAGACCTCAAAAGAGCACTGCATGCAAACTGGCCGCTGCATCTCACAGAACTGGAAGATGTTTGCAAGGAAGAATGGATGATAATCCCCAAACAAATATTGAAAGACTCTTGGCTGACTATAAAAAGTATTTATTAGCTGTGATACTTGCCAAAGGGGATGTTACTAGGTACTATTGTATTTTTTGTCTGTGTGCTAACCACATTTTTTGCAGGTAGTATTGAACCAATCGTTCCAGGAGTCATGCACACATTTATGTTTTTTGTTAATCCGTGTGCGCGATTCTGCAAATTATATAATATGTCTCATTTTTGTCCGTATTGTGGACAAGAATAACCCCTTCTATTGATGAGAGTAAGAAAAATACAGAATGCACACGGAAGGTACACATATTTTACGGATCCATTTTATGCGAAATACAGAAATGGCCATGTACAGTGTATCAAACCTATTTAATCCCTTGGTGACCCATGACGTACTAGTATGTCATGGCCGCCAGTGCTTTAGACACCCATGATGTACTAGTACGTCAAGATGATCAGGCGGGTACCGTAGCGGTTCCCGTGCGATCAATGCAGGGGCCCGGCAGTCACTAACAGCCAGGCCTCCTGCTGTATCAGATGACATCACTGTAAACAGCGGATTAACCCTTATGTATGCTGCAGTCAAAATAGTACCAACAAAACTGTTACCTTATCCCATAGTTTCCAAAATGGGGTCACTTTTTGGGAGTTTCTACTGTAGGGGTGCATTAGGGGGTCTTTAAATGTGACATTGTGCCTACAAACCAGTTCAGCAAAATCCCAATTTTTGAAAATTTTGGATTTGTTTTATACATAAAGGTAAAATATATGTACTCAAAATTTTTACTAACATCATGAAGTACAGTACAATGTGTCATGAGAAAAAAATCTCAGAATGTCTTGGATAAGTGAAAGCGTTCCTAGTTTGTGACACATTTTATAAAAAAAATGGCTGTATACTGAAGGGGTTAATACATTCATCCTAAACAGTATTTACACAATTTACATTCACTAACAAAAAAAAATTGTGCAGCAAGAAGGAGCTGTTGGAATTGACTGAAATGTCATATGTGTAACTGTAATAATGATATATGTAAGTGTTTACAATATTAGAGTAAAAGGATAAGTTTATTGTGGAAAACTGTACATATAAAAGGTGACTCTAGTGCCCTGATAGACCTCCGCTAGCCTGGATACAAGTATCCTGCGACCCATTTGTCCAAATATGCAGCTGGGCCTGTAGATCCTGGAAATTCATAGGTTGCTGGAACTGGTTTACCAGTTGGTCTTATAAATGCTTGCCAATAAATCTGGCAACCAGGGACGCCAAGTAAATTTTGGGCAAGCATTAACCTACTGAAAAATGATAGTTGGAAGCCCTACCATGAGAGGCAACACATGTGGCCGGCAGGAAGCGCTTCACATATCGCTGAGCTATTATGGTCCCTTATATCACTACTAGGGGTGACTGATTGTCACATGTGATGGCTTTCTGATCATCAAACCAGCAGTTGGGGCAATGTGTCACTCCATGGCATAGTCAGGATTGAAGCATTCATCATAAGTCCTCCATACCTGGCAGTCACTGGATTCCAAATAGAATGTTAGGAGGTACTAATGAATGACCAAGAAGATACAAAGAGAAGTCAGCAAGAAGGACATACGTAGTCAATGCAGTAAATGAGGGGTTAATCCAGAGACAGGCCAAGGTCAGTTATCTAGAGAGTCAATATAAGTAGGAACAGCAGCCACAGGGTTATCCCATAGACAAGCCAGAAGCCAGTTCACCAGGACAGTGGTGAACTTGGCTGATCAGCACAGCAACTCTCACAACACAGCAACTCAAAGTAGTTCCTGGATACATTCCTGACCCAGATCCTGGATTTGTAGGAGATGCATATCCTTGTTGGCAGATTGAAATAGGGTTCCACCGGGTGTCGATACCTTGATACCCAGTTTGGTTGGATACTGAGATTGTCATTTTTTCAATACTAAACTGCGCTATTGGGCTGCTTAGTATCAGTTCCAATTAGAGAACATGGCACATGCAAAACTTGGTGCACACCATGTTCTCATCAGTGGCCTCACGTCTGTGGCAGTGGAAATGGAGAAAGCACAGCTGCCGAGAAAGCTGCAGGGTTAGCGCCTAGAGGACAAAGTTGAGCCCCATACATACTATCTAATCTCGCTGAATCACGTACAACCTAGCGGAATAAGCCTTATGCAACCACCAGCATAGCAGGACAGGGAGTTGGCAAAGGACTTGTGTATTTAATGGGGATAGGAGGCATGTAAGAGCAGATTACAGAAGGAGTACACAGGTCTCCAAGCATGGTGCTCTTCTGGCCGACACAGTACCAGCATATGCCTGGCAGTGTTATGGCTGGCACGTTGCGTATGTGTGTGGGAAGTGAAGGACTCCCTGCCAAGGGTTGGTAAAGAGCAGGCTGTTGTGCAAACGATCCTCAATAGCTTGTCCCCGGACTACATGCCCCTGTCTCGCTGGGAGTTATAGAAGCAGATATCAGAGCTCCCGCAAACGCCACTATAAAGTCAGGACATATTGCTTTCAGGGCGTCTGTCCCACATCCTCACAATGGTGATCTATAGTTCTCTGCCCAACGGTAGAGACCAGTCAGCACATAGCATCAGAAGCAATATTGTAATAATGTTGTAATATCAGCTCCTGATTCTATAAACTACGATATGTGTAATAAGGTGTTCGTTGTCACCTGGATCTATAATAGCTGGCCGCAAAGATTTGTTATCAACCTCTCCATTCCTGACACGGTAGAAGATATAGTATTGTACGCATGCACTTTAAAGGGGTATTCCACATAAGTAATCCCTAGAGTATATTCCAAAATGCTATGATCACCATGGGCCTGACCTCTAAGACCTCCGCCAGTCCTTCTACTCAAGGAGCCGCATTGCTAGTTTAGCATAGTATCTGCTTCACTGGTTTTCCTCCATAGCTGTGCCGACCAAGAAAAGTTAAAGGGTTTCTACCACCAGAAATACTGTTATGTAGCCGACTGTCACTAGCAATGCACGAATGTCAGCACTACATAACAGTGTGTTTTTTACATTTCTCCCTGCAGCCGTTCTGATAAAATAAGCACTTTTATAATATGCTAATGAGACTCTAGGTGCTATGTGGGCGTAGATTCAGCACCTACAGGCTCGTTCCACTCACCCTTTATCCCGCCCAGGTCCTCCGTTTTGCCCGCCCCGCTCCTCTTGATTGATGTCACGGTTCGCAGCATCGCTCATGAAATCCCGCGCCTGCGGTGTTCACTTCTGTATTCAGTGCAGGCGCAGTGAGTGAATGATGTGCTCCTGGTGCCGGATTCCTCACTGTGCCTGCGCCGACTACGTCACAGTGAGGAAGCCGGCATCAGGAGAGCGGCCTTCACTCACTGCGCCTGCGCCGAATACTGAAGTGAACGGCGCAGGTGCGAGATATCGTGAGCGAACAGGGGACCTGGGCGGGATAAAGGGTGAGTAGACGGAGCCTCTAGGTGCTGATTTTACGCCCACATAGCACCTAGAGGTACATTACCTTTTTATAAAAGTGCTTATTTTTATCAGAACAGCTGCAGGGAGAAAGGTAAAAAACACACTGTTATGTAGTGCTGACATCCGTGTATCGCTTATGTCAGTCAGCTACTGTACATAACAGTATTTCTGGTGGTAGAAACCGCAACACTAAATCAGCACATTGTCACCTATGTTCTCAGGATGGGGATCCCAGAGGTCTGACACCCACCACTGAAAAGCAATGAATTTATAGGGTGGTTATAACTAGGGTTGGATGATATGGCCTAAAAAGGAAATCTCTTTTGTTACCAAGCTTAGTTTGTATCTTGGGGGCAGGGGTTGCTGGAGAGCACACACAAGGTGAACGGGCTCTGGACGATCCAGACAGATCACCAGTAGAGAGAATTTTTGCCACGATTCCAGAATTTGAACATCATTTTTGATACCAAGTAAAGTATCTTGATTAGGCTTGAGCGAATCGAACTTCGGATCATAGATTCGAAGTCGATTCGGTTAAAAGTGGCGTGTTTAATGCTGTTTCCGTACAGCATTGGCTCTACATAGGCAAAAGTTGTATCGACTGATGTTGCAAGAGACTTCAGTATTTCTAGCAGCGAATTTAAAAACATTTTGGTAGACGCGTGTCTAGCAGCCTTTTCATAGAGCAGTGGGGGGAGTAGTTTTACGCCCTCTTGTGTCTATTCAGACTACACTTGTAATCATTTACAGATCTGAGACAACGGCATGCCGAGGTTTACAGTAATCTGATATTTCTTTCTGGTTGTGTGATTTCTATTTCTATTTTTTTGGGAATGATTGCATACATAGTCTATTTACATTTTCTATATACAGGTCCTTCTCAAAAAATTAGCATATTGTGATAAAGTTCATTATTTTCTGTAATGTACTGATAAACATTAGACTTTCATATATTTTAGATTCATTACACACTAACTGAAGTAGTTCAAGCCATTTATTGTTTTAATATTGATGATTTTGGCATACAGCTCATGAAAACCCAAATTTCCTATCTAAAAAAATTAGCATATTTCATCCGACCAATAAAAGAAAAGTGTTTTTAATACAAAAAAAGTGAACCTTCAAATAATTATGTTCAGTTATGCACTCAATACTTGGTCGGGAATCCTTTTGCAGAAATCACTGCTTCAATGTGGCGTGGCATGGAGGCAATCAGCCTGTGGCACTGCTGAGGTGTTATGGAGGCCCAGGATGCTTCGATAGCGGCCTTAAGCTCATCCAGAGTGTTGGGTCTTGCGTCTCTCAACTTTCTCTTCCCAATATCCCAGATTCTCTATGGGGTTCAGGTCAGGAGAGTTGGCAGGCCAATTGAGCACAGTAATACCATGGTCAGTAAACCATTTACCAGTGGTTTTGGCACTGTGAGCAGGTGCCAGGTCGTGCTGAAAAAATTAAATCTTCATCTCCATAAAGCTTTTCAGCAGATGGAAGCATGAAGTGCTCCAAAATCTCCTGATAGCTAGCTGCATTGACCCTGCCCTTGATAAAACACAGTGGACCAACACCAGCAGCTGACATGGCACCCCAGACCATCACTGACTGTGGGTACTTGACACTGGACTTCAGGCATTTTGGCATTTCCCTCTCCCCAGTCTCCCTCCAGATTCTGGCACCTTGATTTCCGAATGACATGCAACAATCCAGTGCTGCTTCTCTGTAGCCCAGGTCAGGCGCTTCTGCCGCTGTTTCTGGGGAATGCGGCACCTGTAGCCCATTTCCTGCACACGCCTGTACACGGTGGCTCTGGATGTTTCTACTTCAGACTCAGTCCACTGCTTCCGCAGGTCCCCCAAGGTCTGGAATCGGTCCTTCTCCACAATCTTCCTCAGGGTCCGGTCACCTCTTCTCGTTGTGCAGTGTTTTCTGCCACACTTTTTCCTTCCCACAGACTTCCCATTGAGGTGCCTTGATACAGCGCTCTGGGAACAGCCTATTCCTTCAGAAATTTCTTTCTGTGTCTTACCCTCTTGCTTGAGGGTGTCAATGATGGCCTTCTGGACAGCAGTCAGGTCGGCAGTCTTACCCATGATTGCGGTTTTGAGTAATGAACCAGGCTGGGAGTTTTTAAAAGCCTCAGGAATCTTTTGCAGGTGTTTAGAGTTAATTAGTTGATTCAGATGATTAGGTTAATAGCTTGTTTAGAGAACCTTTTCATGATATGCTAATTTTTTTAGATTGGAATTTTGGGTTTTCATGAGCTGTATGCCAAAATCATCAATATTAAAACAATAAAAGGCTTGAACTACTTCAGTTGGTGTGTAATGAATCTAAAATATATGAAAGTCTAATGTTTATCAGTACATTACAGAAAATAATGAACTTTATCACAATATGCTAATTTTTTGAGAAGGACCTGTATGTATACTGTATTTGATGAGCATAGTATAGGATCCTTGTCTTTTCTTTCATAATCCCCTATATAAAGAAATTAATAATTACCTAGTCAATGATTTATATCTTTAGCTACAGACAAGCAACAATCCAGCATCCTATACTGAATCCTTCTGCCAAAATTGGTATACATTTTCACAATTAAGCGCGGTATATATAGCATTATGAAATACAACGACTCCTTTATCCTCCTGAGACTGAAAATATAATATCATAATTATATTATAATAATTTTCTACTTCTCTGCCAATTATAAGAAACCATCAGACTATATTTAAATCGCCTGAGATTCTTTTACTACATATGTTTATTATATTCCCATCTAGTTTATCAGTACTATTAATTATTATATTACATTTTTATAATAATTATAGTATGAATTAATTATAGTCTTATTGTTCAACATGCATTATTTATATTTTTTTATAATTGTTACTCTCGTGCCTCCACAGATTTACTTATAGGACCTTAGGACTATTTTAGTTACTGTTACTCCTATTACAATGGTTGCTTGTATGTATGTATAGGGTTTATATGTCTGCCGCTGTCATACTGGCCTGTACGCTAAAAGATTGTTTCAGACCGTTGTTTAATCTACCGTTCGTTATTGTGCCTGACCAAGAGGGGTCTTAACCCTTGAAATGCATTGCCAAATAAGAGATCTACATTTTAAATGCTTGCCTCCCAATCCATGGGTGACAGCGCCAAAACTACCGTTCCTTTCTTTTACAAATGTGCTGACTTGATATCCAGGCTTATCGCTCCTGCAACATGGCTGGCTGTGTACCAAGCCTGCAGTCCCTGACACCCGCTCGCTGCGGTAATAAAACAGCACACCATTATGTTGTTGTGACTCTCATTACCAAACACTTAACTGCTTTTTCTTTCCCCCATCGATAATACACATGGGGCGCTGCCTCCATTTTTTTGTCTTCTATATTTATAGTGTACTTGTTCACAAATAAACGGTGTGAAAGTCCTGTAGTCTGGAGACAGGGGCCTGATGGCCCTATAATCTCTGAACCAGATTCCTTATGCTTATATGTTGTAACTTGACATACAGTAAATCCATGCGACAAATGTAGTTCTGCCAAAGCCTGTGATAACTTTGTATTCTCAAATTCTCCTGTCTCCTTGGGATTTGAAACTGCCTTTTAATACAAATTCTATACAGATCATGTGGTGTCTTGCAGCTACAAAAATGTAGCTAAAGGTGAATATGTCTTTTTGTCTTTGCAATTGTATGGCAATGAGGTCCAAAAGGAGATTAAAGCCTTCAGGTTTCTGCTGCTCACTAGACTTTCCATCATGGGTATACATTTGAACACCTTTGAGGCTATTGGGGTCCAAACAAAGGATAAAAAAAATTTAACATACTTTTTCAACTCTATTTGTGCTGTTTTGCATTTGTTGCTCTCTTTTTTGCCAGACAGAATAGCATACTAGATAACTTGCTGAAGTGAAATGATACATCAAGATTTTTGAATACCATTTTCAGTTAGTCAAATGTATATTCCCAATGAAAAACATTTTGGGATTCTTTCTTTCCTTAACCCCTTCAATACTGAGCCACTTTTCACCTTAAGGACCAGGCCAAATTTTGAAAATCTGACGTGTCACTTTATGTGGTAATAACTTTGGAACGCGTTTACTTATCCAAGCCATTGTTAGACGGTTTTCTTCTGACACACTGTAGTTCATAATAGTGGTAAATTTAAGTCAATATAAATCACCGTTATTTATAAAAAAAAAAATATAACATTTTCAAAAAAAAAAATTCACAAACCATTTGGCCCATCTAGTCTGCCCAATATACTGAATACTATGAATAGTCCCTGGCCCTATCTTATATGAAGGATGGCCTTATGCCTATCCCATGCATGCTTAAACTCCTTCACTGTATTTGCAGCTACCACTTCTGCAGGAAGACTATTCCATGCATCCACTACTCTCTCAGTAAAGTAATACTTCCTGATATTAATTTTAAACCTTTGCCCCTCTAATTTAAAACTATGTCCTCTTGTAGCAGTTTTTCTTCTTTTAAATATTTTCTCCTCTTTTACCTTGTTGATTCCCTTTATGTATTTAAAAGTGTCTATCATATCCCCTCTGTCTCGTCTTTCTTCCAAGCTATACATGTTAAAGTCCTTTAATCTTTCCTGGTAAGTTTTATCCTGCAATCCATGTACCAGTTTAGTAGCTCTTCTCTGAACTCTCTCCAAAGTATCAATATCCTTCTGAAGATATGGTCTCCAGTACTGAGCACAATACTCCAAATGAGGTCTCACTAGTGCTCTGTAGAGCGGCATGAGCACCTCCCTCTTTCTACTGGTAATGCCTCTCCCTATACACCCAAGCATTCTGCTACCATTTCCTGCTGCTCTATGACATTTTCTGCCTACCTTTAAATCTTCTGAAATAATGACCCCTAAATCCCATTCCTCAGATACTGAGGTTAGGACTGTATCACAGATTTTATAATCTGCTCTTGGGTTTTTACGCGCCAGGTGCATTATCTTGCACTTATCAACATTAAATTTTAGTTGCCAGATTTTTGACCATTCCTCTAGTTTTCCTAAATCCTTTTCCATTTGGAGTATCTCTCCAGGAACATCAACCCTGTTACAAATCTTTGTGTCATCAGCAAAAAGACACACCTTACCATCGAGGCCTTCTGCAATTTCGCTAATAAAGATATTAAACAATATGGGTCCCAGAACAGATCCTTGAGGTACCCCACTGGTAACAAGACCATGGTCTGAATATACTCCATAAAAAAAAGAAAATCTATAAGATTAGTTTGACATGATCTCCCTGAAGTAAACCCATGCTGTTTTTTATCTTTCAATCCATGGGATTTTAGATGTTCCACAATCCTCTCCTTAAGTATGGTTTCCATTAATTTCCCCACTATTGATGTCAGGTTTACTGACCTATAATTGCCCGATTCCTCCCTACTACCTTTCTTGTGAATGGGCACAACATTTGCTAATTTCCAATCTTTTGGGATAGAAACATAGAATGTGTCGGCAGATAAGAACCATTTGGCCCATCTAGTCTGCCCAATATACTGAATACTATGGATAGCCCCTGGCCCTATCTTATATGAAGGATGGCCTTATGCCTATCCCATGCATGCTTAAACTGCTTCACTGTATTTGCAGCTACCACTTCTGCAGGAAGGCTATTCCATGCATCCACTACTCTCTCAGTAAAAAAATACTCCTGTTACCAGTGATTGGGTAAATAAATCTGTTAATGGTTTTGCTAGTTCGCCGCTGAGCTCTTTTAATAGCTTTGGGTGTATCCCATCAGGCCCCTGTGACTTTTTTGTATTAATTTTAGACAGCTGACTCAGAACCTCTTCCTCTGTAAAGACACATGCATCAAAAGATTAATTAGTCTTCCTCCCTAACTGAGGTCCTTTTCCTTCATTTTCCTTTGTAAAAACTGAACAGAAGTATTCATTGAGGCAGCCAGCTAGTTAGTTATCTTCTTCCATATACCTTCCTTCTTTAGTTTTTAATTTGGTAATTCCTTGTTTTAGTTTCCTTTTTTCATTTATGTATCTGAAGAATATCTTATCGCCTTTTTTCACTGACTGAGCTAATTTCTATTCTGCCTCTGCTTTAGAAGATAACTTTCTTGGCCTCTCTCTGCCTCATCTTATAAATTTTTGTAATTACTAAATGCTATCTTTTTATTTTTAATGATTTTTGCCACTTCTGCTGAGTACCCACAGTCTCTTCCTTTTTTTGCTTTTACTGACTAGCCTAATGCAATTATCTGTTACCTTCAATAGTGCCACTTTTAAGTAGTCTCATTTCTCCTGGACTCCATTGAAACTGTTCCAATCTGATAGGGACTCATATACCTCTAATCAAATTTTAGAAAAGTCAGTTTTTCTAAAATCTAAAACTTTTGTTTTTGTGTGGTGTGACTTATAGTAAACCACACTGACTGGTGATCTCTAGATCCCAAGCTTTCCCTTACAGTAATATAAGATACCAAATTCCCATTTGTGAATACTAAATCTAAAATGGCCTCTTTCCGGGTTGGCTCCTCAACTACTTGCTGTAGAGATAATCCCAGTAGGGAATTTAGAATATCTGTACTCCTGGCAGAACTAGCTATTTTGGTTTTCCAGTTTACATCAGGAAGATTAAAGTCTCCCATAATGATAGCTTCCCCCTTCAATGTCATTTTAGCTATTTCCTCAACTAGTAGATCATCTAATTCTTTGACTTGGCCAGGTGGTCTATATATCACACCTACACGAGTTACCTTATGATTATCAAGCTGCAAGGTAACCCAAACTGACTCTAAATTGGTCTTGCTAACCTGTATTAAATTAGATTTTATGCTATCTTTCACATACATGGCCACCCCTCCCCTTTCTTTCCTATATAGAGAACCCTGGTATTGTTATATTCCAGTCATTACTTCCATTGTACCATGTCTCAGTAACAGCCACTAAATCTATATTCTCAGATGCCATTATAGCCTCAAGTTCATTGATCTTATTCCCTAAACTGCGAGCACATAAAAAAGGTGAACATGTATATATTCCTGCATCCATAATGGCCAAATCATGCAACAAGCGAGTAATCATATATAAAGCACTACAACTGTTTGAGTAATGAAAAAGGAAAAAAAAAGAAAAAAGAAAGAAAAGGAAAGGAAAGAAACATAAAGAGAGTAGGAGAGAGGGAGAGGTGGAGGTGAGGAGGGGGAAGGGAAATGGGGTAGGAGGCTGAGTTTGTTTGACTCACAGCTGTAGGTTCTGGAATGCCTCCGCTGAACGGAACGTGTCCCACGGAAATCGCGAGGAGTTTAAGAGGGTTAGGATATTTAGATCTTACATCCGCTGATATAAAGCGACCTCCTCAAACAATTCTTCCAGTAAGGGTGGAGAGGGGGATTTCCAGTGTCGTGGAATGACTGCTTTTGCTGCCTGAACCAGGTACTTAAGAAGTGAGTTCTTAAAGGCAGGGATGTTAAGGTCAAGCATAAAGAATAGGTGAGATTCATGGGAGTATGGGAGTTCAGAATAGGGATGCCCGTCACTTCTCGAATTGTCTTGTGTAGAGAGTCCCAAAAAGGTGCGTAGGACAGCACAGTGCCACCAGATGTGAAGCATTTTACCTTCCTCCATGTTACATCTCCAATCTGACAATGTTATAACACGTTTCCTGGGCTTTAGTGGAGATCAGCACTTTATGAGACAGAAGGAAGCTCCTGTTCCACTGAGAAGGGGTGAGGTGGATACCCAGGTCACGTTCCCAGGCCTGACAGAAGGGGAGGAGGAGTGAGGAGTGTTGATGTAAGAGTAACTTGTATATGACTGATATGTTTCTAAGAATGTCTGACGGAGACATGCATAACTGTTTGAATGCCGACAGGTTTCTGATCAGTGTGTGGGTCATGCGTATAGAAGAGTAGAAATGCTGGAGTTGTAGGTATTCGAAAGAGTTTTGTGCCGATGGGTTGGGAGTCCCTAACAGTAGAGGCAAAGGTTTCAGTGAGGGTCCCGAGAACACATGACAGAACCTGAGCAGGCATATTTTCGTGCCTTGGAGAATTGAAAAGGGGGAGTGCCCTGGGGGCTAACACGGATGATCAGTAATTGGGGCGAGGGGGCCTTTAGGGTCAATGAGGGAAATAGGACGTAGCTGACACATGTTTGTGGTCCTTACCAGGTTTAGGAATAACTGCTAGTATCACAAAAGTGTGGTAGGCCGTGAAGGACAATGTGGGAGAGGTATGGCATGGATCACCCACCAACCAGGGGAGTACTGTCAGAGAACAAGAGGAGGGGTCCCATACTATGTGTACCCAGGATTTTTGAGGTATCAGTGCGCATCATGTCTAAAGACCTATCAAAGGTGGTAGAATGATAGTCTGGAAGACCAACCCCTACCGCCTAGTTAGAACGGTTCAATATTTCCCACTTGAGTCGTGGGTTAACTGGGAGACCATACAAATTTCATAAAGCAACGGCATATCTGGGACCAGAACATTGATGGTATGCAGAGGTGGATGGTCTGCAGTAGGTAGAGTATTTTTGGTAGCAGATTCATTTTTAAGATGCTGATTCTACCAAACCAAGAGAAATCCCGTCTATGCCAGGACTCTAGGTATTTCTGGAATCGTTTAAGGAGAGGGGTGAGTCTGTGGAAGGAGAGTGTTTGTGAAGCAGAGTCCTGCGGAGGCTCTGGGTGGTCTCGGTTACGAGGGCTGAGGGGCCACAAGGCTATATGTTGCCTGATACCTTCCTTGAGTGGACTATTTGTCTACTATTTGAGTAAAGCCGGACCGAGTTGCAGTTGTAAACTGTGCCCTGTAAGTGAGGTAGGAACTTATTTATATATGTTAGTTAGAGCCCAGCCGGGCAGGCATTTATTTTTATTGTGTATGTGGGAACCACCGCAACTGATCCAGTGCCTGATAACTGGACAATCCTGTATGAGAAGAGTGCCAAAATAAATACACAGTTTGGACATGAAAATCCGTTGTCTGGCGAGATATCTCTGACTGTGACCCCTGAAAAGAGATGATCTCTTACACAAGGTAACAAAAATAGGCTGTTTTGGCACAGTTTTTATTTTTTGGTTTTTACAATGTTCACCTGACAGGTTAGATCATGTGCTATTTTTATAGAGCAGGTTGTTTTTTTATTTGTTTTATTTTGGTTTTACACAATAAAAGCATTTTTGTGTCTCCATTTTCTGAAAGCCATATTTTTTTTGGGGGGTGATTGTCTCATGTAGGGGCTAATTTTTAGCGGGATGAGATGGCGGTTTGATTGGTATGAATTTTGGGTAGATATGACTTTTTGATCACTTTTTAGAACATTTTTTTTTGGAAGTGAGGTAGGCAAAATTGCAATTTCATCATAGATTTATTTATGGCATTCACCATGTGGTAAAAGTAACATTATCTTTTTATAAATCAGGTCATTATGGACACAGCGATACAAAACATGTGCATTGATTTTTATTTTTAACCAATTATAAATGTGCAGATCCTTTTTTTTTTTCTTACTATTTTTCACTTTTTTTTTATACTTTTTGGACCCAAACCCACTTGGTTCTTGAAGATCCAGTGGGTCTGATAGCTCTACAATACAATGCAGCGCAACAACCTGATGGGGGAGGTAGCTCTGTTACCCATTCAACCATCAGGACTCTGTCCCCGACTGTTAACCCCTTCCATGCCAGCACCGATGTTGGCCATTTCAAGCAGAGTGTCAGCTGTATGTTACAGCTGACACTCTGCTCCTGCTCGGCTATCCTGATATTTGCGAGCAGGGGAGGGTGGATCAGCACGTCATTCAAGTATTTTACAAGGTTCTGATCCCCACAGTCATGAACTGTGGGGATTAGATACTTTTGCCGGCGAGTCAATCATTGGTCCTGGGCCGGTTAGCTGAGATCCCTGGCTGTGTGTAACAGCTTGGATCTCAGCACTGTCACCATGTCTACAGACATGGTGACAGTTTGGTATGTCATGGTGGCTTAATGCAGTGCAGTCCATGATGTACAGGTACGTCATGGTGGCTTAAGGGGTGAAAGCCCAAGACCATGTGCTATACATGTATGGCACATTGTCATTATTAGGTAAAGCCTTCAGATAGAGGTGGTACCAGAAGAAAGATAAAAGATTGACGGCAGAAAAAGACCACCTGGACCATCTAGTCTGGCCTTACTGTAGATTTCCTAATCACATCTGCTGGAAGTCTGTTCCAAGCTTCAACCAATCTTTCAGTGAAATAATATTTCCTGACATTGCTCCTGATCTTACCCCCAGCTAATTTCAGATTGTGCCTCCTTGTTCTTGTGTTTAGCTTCTTATTGAGAACACTTCCCTCCTGAACCTTATTTAAATCTTTAACAAATTTAATGTTTCTGGACACAGAATTCCCAATGTGGTATCCCCAGCGCTCGATGCAGTGGGATCACAATCTCTCTCTTCCTACTGGTTGTTTCTCTAGCTATATAGCCAAGCAACATATCTGCTTTCTCTGCTGCCTGTTCACATTGTGCACTCATTTTGAATCTGTCTGATATAGTTTTAACTTTACAGCCTGCATTGCAGGGAACTGCGAGAGAGCAGCATCATGCAGTGAGACGCACAGTCCACACAACCAGAATTACATCAACATTCATAGAAATATATAGCTTATATACCGGTGTGTAATATTCCATGATTGGATAATGGAGTTTGTTTCCTTTTCCTGCTTGTCCAGTTAAGAAACAGGATTGGCATATATCCACACCAAACTGTTTTAAGCTGCGATATCTGGAGAAAACAGAAATAATTCAGTTAAGACGAGAGAAGGGAATACAATGTTTCATTCAGATATCACATTAGCTATGTAAGTGCAACATTTTACTTTAATAGCAAGCAAAAGAAGAGAAAGTATTGTTTTCAGAAAATATTTTGCAGAACTTACCTCCCATTAATGACAAACACATAAATCATTTTGCAGTAAGGGGATTTTAAGAAACATTGCATAAAAAAAAAAACGGACTCTGGAAATATAAAAAAATACCTAACAATTTGGCACTGTGTGCTGCCTGATATACAGCAATGAGTAGCAGTCCACTGCACCTAGGGCATTTAATGACTTCATATACAAACCTAAATCCCTTTATTGGACACTGTTTACAGATGGAACACTTTGTCTGGTGCTTGACAGTCTCGGCTAATGTCACTCGATGTAAAACTGGAAGCCATACTAAGGACTGTGGTTCCAGACTTCCCCATTCAAGAAACTGAGACAACTCCAGATATGATGTTCCATTTCCCTTTAAAAAAAAAAAGAAAAAGAAAAAATTATTTTGGAGATGAGATTGTAGATTGTAGGTTTCTGTTGATCTGTCCTGGACCTATCACCATTTATCTGCTATGTCACAGACACCCCTGCTTGGCATGCTCATCTGCTGAACTGCTCCTTCTGCCTCTATCCCGCTCATGTATATCACCATTCCTTGCTGCATCCTAAGGCTAATGCACACGATCAGGATTGTGTGCGGAAAATCCGCACTGTAGGTCATGTACGTTTTATTCTATGAGAATTCGAAATTCTCAGTGCACACGATGCAGATTTTTTCCTTGCGGATTTAGTTTGGTACACAGTCCCAATGACCATCACTCTCCAATCTGCCACCCCCTACCCGGATGCCTGCTGTGATGTCCATACCAAAAGCAGAAGAAATTGTGACTATAATCTCATACACTGCAGCTCCACCAGCTGCCAATTCAACTCAAAATGTGTATTCCACGGACTGTTATTCTAAATAGATCCGTTATTCATTTTAATAAAGGCAATATAAGAAAAGTAAAAACCTGTCCATTTTGTTCTGTAAGTTCATTTCATATCCAGACTGAATATCCATACAAACCCATGTGCACTCCCTCAGGCCCCTTATTGAGCACAATGCACAAGCGCAGGAGCAGCATATTGCACTCAGCTTTGCAACATTTCGGGGACATGCCATCTTTGTCAAGTGTATGCTGTCACCTCTTAAGGCTCATATTTAACTAATCCACATGATCAGAAATTAACATAGGACGAGATGTAACTTATGCCACAAGGGAATTTTAATAGGTATACAACAGATTTAGTTTTGCATATGCAAAAATGCCTCAACTGAATTTTCACCGCTGCATAAATGGTATACAACATCTCCTTTAACCCTTAGGATACCGGAGTTTTTTTCATTTTTGCGTTTTCATTTTTCTTCCCTATCTTCCTTGAGCCATAACTGTATGAGGGTTAATTTTTTGCGGGACAAGTTGAACTTTCTAATGCCACCATTTAATATGGCATACAATGTAGTGTGAAGTGGGGGAAAAAATCCAGACGGGGTGGAATTGGAAAAATAACGCAATTCCTCCATCTTTCACAGGTTTTATTCCCACAGCATTCCCTTTGCAGCAAAACTGACCTGTGCCCTTCATTCTCTGGTACAACGATAAAACATATGTATAGGTTTTTTATGTCATTTTTTGCAGGACAATCAGTTTTTATTAATACTATTTTGGAGTGTGTGTGACTTTTTGATCAAATTTTATTACATTTTGTGGGGTAAGAGAAGCGACGAGAAAATAGCAAATTGGCCATTTTGACCCTTTTTTCGGTTACGCCATTCGCCGTATTGGAAAAATCTTTTAATATTTTAATAGTACGGGCGTTTTCAGATGCGGTTTATGTATACATTTTTTCATGCTACGCAAAAGGGGTTGATTTAAACTTTTAGATACTTTTACATTTTTTTTATATATCTTTATGTATTTTTCTTGTTTTTTACTTTTGAAGCTGATATTTGAGACTACAAAATAATTTTTTTTAATTCTGAACAATCATGGGTCTTTTATTTGTAAAAAATTGTTCATTTCTTATTTTGGCCTGCCACCTGCTGGCCAAAATAAGAATTGCAGCTTCAATACCCTGGATCTCCTCAGAGAGACCCAAGGTATTGAATTCAATTACTAGCATCCTCATTGGTCGCAGAGGATGCCGCAGGTTTTTCACCCTTTAGATGCCGTGATCTCACTTGATCACGGCATCTAAAGGTTTTAATGACTGCGATCTGCATTATTGCCGGTCGCGGTCATTAGCCGCAGGTCTCCGTTGTTTGAAACAGCGGAGACCCGCTGTCCATGACGTCCACTGCATGTGCAAGCTAAAATATTTTTTTCAATTGGTCTTTATTAAAAATATGGAATCCTTTTTTCTTTACATAGCTAAGATATTCTAGTTAGGGAGCTGATGGTCTCCTTATCTCTGCTCTCTGACATTATAAACACTCATTATAGCTAAGTTCTTAGCCTACTAATAAGAATGGGGCTTAAATAAGTGTTTATGACCTCTTAGTAGTTTTGAAATGAGGTTCATTAGCTGACCGGCACAAAGTAAAAGTACCAGTCACACAGTTAGAAAAACAGTTAACCCCTTGTGATAGAACAGCTCAATGTTTTTAATAAAGACCAATAGAAAATATGATTCTTAACTAAAAATTAATAACATAAAATCATAAACAAAAATTGTACATAGCCTTTAACCACTTCAGCCCCGCCAGCTGAAACCCCCTTCATGACCAGAGCACTTTTTACACTTCTGCACTACACTACTTTCACCGTTTATCTTATTGCTGCTGACATTTTTACTTTTTTTGTTATTAATCGAAATGTAACGATTTTTTTGCAAAAAAATGACATTTTTCACTTTCAGCTGTAAAGTTTTGCAAAAAAAACGACATCCATATCTAAATTTTTCGCTAAATTTATAGTTCTACATGTCTTTGATAAAAAAAAATGTTTGGGCAAAAAAAAATGGTTTGGGTAAAAGTTATAGCGTTTACAAACTATGGTACAAAAATGTGAATTTCCGCTTTTTGAAGCAGCTCTGACTTTATAATATTCCGTGAGGGGCATAGCGAGTTCCTAGAATTTTTTATTTTTTGTCGCAAGTTAGTGGAATATGAGACTCTGTAAGGAAAAAAGAAAAAAAAAGAAAAATCATAATTTTCCACTAACTTGTGACAAAAAATAAAAAATTCTAGGAACTCGCCGTGCCCCTCACGGAATACCTTGGGGTGTCTTCTTTCCAAAATGGGGTCACTTGTGGCGTAGTTATACTGCCCTGGCAATTTAGGGGCCCAAATGTGTAAGAAGTACTTTGCAATCAAAATCTGTAAAAAATGGCCTGTGAAATCCGAAAGATGCTCTTTGGAATATGTGCCCCTTTGCCCACCTTGGCTGCAAAAAAGTGTCACACATCTGGTATCGCCGTACTCAGGAGAAGTTAGGGAATGTGTTTTGGGGTGTCATTTTACATATAACCATGCTGGGTGAGAGAAATATCTTGGCAAAAGATAACTTTTCCCATTTTTTTATACAAAGTTGGCATTTGACCAAGATATTTATCTCACCCAGCATGGGTATATGTAAAATGACACCCCAAAACACATTGCCCAACTTCTCCTGAGTACGGCGATACCAGATGTGTGACACTTTTTTGCAGCCTAGATGCGCAAAGGTGCCCAAATTCCTTTTAGGAGGGCATTTTTAGACATTTGGATCCCAGACTTCTTCTCACGCTTTCGGGCCCCTAACATGCCAGGGCAGTATAAATACCCCACATGTGACCCCACTTTGGAAAGAAGACACCCCAAGGTATTCAATGAGGGGCCTGGCGAGTTCATAGAAATTTTTATTTTTTTTCATAAGTTAGCGGAAATTGTTTTTTATTGTTTTTTTCTCACAAAGTCTCACTTTCCGCTAACTTAGGACAAAAATTTCAATCTTTCATGGACTCAATATGCCCCTCACGGAATACCTTGGGGTGTCTTCTTTCCGAAATGGGGTCACATGTGGGGTATTTATACTGCCCTGGCTTTTTAGGGGCCCTAAAGCGTGAGAAGAAGTCTGGAATATAAATGTCTAAAAATGTTTACGCATTTGGATTCCGTGAGGGGTATGGTGAGTTCATGTGAGATTTTATTTTTTGACACAAGTTAGTGGAATATGAGACTTAGTAAGAAAAAACAAAAACAAACAAAAAATTTCCGCTAACTTGGGCCAAAAAAATGTCTGAATGGAGCCTTACAGGGGGGGGGGGGGGGGTGATCAATGACAGGGGGGTGATCAATGACAGGGGGGTGATCAATGACAGGGGGGTGATCACCCATATAGACTCCCTGATCACCCCCCTGTCATTGATCACCCCCCTGTAAGGCTCCATTCAGACGTCCGTATGATTTTTACGGATCCATGGATCGGATCCGCAAAACACATGCGGACGTCTGAATGGAACCTTACAGGGGGGTGATCAATGACAGGGGGTGATCAGGGTGATCACCCCCCTGTAAGGCTCCATTCAGACGTCCGTATGATTTTTACGGATCCATGGATACATGGATCGGATCAGCAAAACACATGCGGACGTCTGAATGGAGCCTTACAGGGGGGTTATCAATGACGGGGTGATCAGGGTGATCACCCCCCTGTCACTGATCACCCCCCCTGTAAGGCTCCATTCAGACGTCTGTATGATTTTTACGGATCCATGGATACATGGATCGGATCCGCAAAACACATGCGGATGTCTGAATGGAGCCTTACAGGGGGGTGATCAATGACAGGGGGTGATCAGGGAGTGTATATGGGTGATCACCCGCCTGTCATTAATCACCCCCCTGTAAGGCTCCATTCAGACGTCCGCATGTGTTTTGCGGATCCGATCCATGTATCCATGGATCCGTAAAAATCATGCGGACGTCTGAATGGAGCCTTACAGGGGGGTGATCAATGACAGGGGGTGATCAGGGAGTGTATATGGGTGATCACCCCCCTGTCATTGATCACCCCCCTGTAAGGCTCCATTCAGACGTCCGCATGCGTTTTGCGGATCCGATCCATGTATCCGTGGATCCGTAAAAATCATACGGACGTCTGAACGGAGCCTGACAGGGGGGTGATCAATGACAGGGGGGTGATCAGGGAGTTTATATGGGGTGATCATGGGTGATCAGGGGTTCATAAGGGGTTAATAAATGACGGGGGGGGGGTGTAGTGTAGTGTAATGTTTGGTGCGACTTTACTGACCTACCTGTGTCCTCTGGTGGTCGATCCTAACAAAAGGGACCACCAGAGGACCAGGTAGGAGGTATATTAGACGCTGTTATCAAAACAGCGTCTAATATACCTGTTAGGGGTTAAAAAAAATCAGATCTCCAGCTTGCCAGCGAGCGATCACCGCTGGCAGGCTGGAGATCCACTCGTTCCTGTGAGCGCGCGCGCCTGTGTGCGCGCGTTCACAGGAAATCCCGGCCCTCGCGAGATGACGCGTATATGCGTCGTTGTGCGCAGGGCTGCCGCCTCCGGACCGCACATCTGCGTTAGGCGGTCCGGAGGCGGTTAAAGGGGTTCTGCAGCTTTTTCTTACTGATGACATTTTGTGACATCACTGGCCTGTGAAAAACAACGAGAAGGCTTCAGCGCTACTGCCAGCGCCACTGCCTTCTTAAAGAGCTGATCAGCAGGGATCCCGGGTGTCGGACGCCCGCCGATCAGATGCTGATCCAGAGGATAGATAATCAGTAAGAAAAAGCTGGAGAACATCTTTAATTGTCTACTACATAGACCCTTATTAACATTATCTCTCACCTCCATTATTTACATCACGTTGCAAAATTCCCAATACCACTCTAGGATTTACCTGTATGTTTATCATTGCTCACAAACACAAACCTGTCCTTTTTTATTTTCTTATTCTCCTCATGCTTCCTCCACTTCTGCTGTTCATTAAAAGAAAGACTTTTAATCATATTTTTGGGATTTCTAACATATCTTTCCTTATTCTCATTAGCATATTCTGATGTACTTCTAATTCTCTCCACTCTAATTAATTGACGAATAGGAAGGCTCCTAAATACATGTGGAGCAATGATAGCTTGAAAAATGAAGCAGATTATTCTTATCTGTACTTTTTGGGAATAAAGTCATCTCAATTCTACCATTTGTCCTTATCACTTTTACATCCAAGAATACATGGGGTAAATATGATTCATAGCACTGATTTATATATTAAAAAAACTTGAATCAAGTGTTCTTCAGTATCACTCCATGCCAAAAATATATCATCCACATACCAGAACAATTTCTTAAAGAAAACATGTCATCAACTTTATGCTGACCTCACGCTGATGTCAGCGGTGTGTCACTCATGAGCCAATAGTAAGTAGTTCCAGAGAACCAGCTTTAAAATCATTACAGCCCAGGCCTTGAAAAGATTTAAATCTACTTGAGAAGAGTCCTGGTTATACAGACGTGGACAAAATTGTTGGTACCCTTTGGTCAATGAAAGAAAAAGTCACAATGGTCACAGAAATAACTTTAATCTGACAAAAGTAATAATAAATTAAAATTCTATAAATGTTAACCAATGAAAGTCAGACATTGTTTTTCAACCATGCTTCAACAGAATTATGTAAAAAAATAAACTCATGAAACAGGCATGGACAAAAATGATGGTACCCCTAGAAAACACAGAACATAATGTGACCAAAGGGACATGTTAATTCAAGGTGTGTCCACTAATTAGCATCACAGGTGTCTACAACCTTGTAATCAGCCATTGGGCCTATATATATGGCTCCAGGTAATCACTGTGTTGTTTGGTGATATGGTGTGTACCACACTCGACATGGACCAGAGGAAGCAAAGGAAAGAGCTGTCTCAAGAGATCAGAAAGAAAATTATAGACAAGCATGTTAAAGGTAAAGGCTATAAGACCATCTCCAAGCAACTAGATGTTCCTGTGAGTACAGTTGCACATATTATTCATAAGTTTAAGATCCATGGGACTGTAGCCAACCTCCCTGGACGTGGCCGCAGGAGGAAAATTGATGACAAATCTAAGAGACGGATAATCCGAATGGTAACAAAAGAGCCTAGAAAGACTTCTAAAGAGATTCAAGGTGAACTTCATGCTCAAGGAACATCAGTGTCAGATCGCACCATCCGTCGTTGTTTGAGCCAAAGTGGACTACATGGGAGACGACCAAGGAGGACACCATTGTTGAAAACGAATCATAAAAAAGCAAGACTGGAATATGCCAAACTACATGTTGACAAGCCACAAAGCTTCTGGGAGAATGTCCTGTGGACAGATGAGACAAAAATCGAAGTTTTTGCCAAGGCACATCAGCTGTATGTTCACAGACGAAAAAATGAAGCATATCAAGAAAAGAACACTGTCCCTACTGTGAAACATGGAGGAGGCTCTGTTATGTTCTGGGGCTGCTTTGCTGCGTCTGGCACAGGGTGTCTTGAATCTGTGCAGGGTACAATGAAATCTCAAGACTATCAAGGAATTCTAGAGAGAAATGTACTAGCCAGTGTCAGAAAGCTTGGTCTCAGTCGCAGGTCATGGGTCTTGCAACAGGACAATGACCCAAAACACACCGCTAAAAACACCCAAGAATGGCTAAGAGGAAAAAATTGGACTATTCTAAAGTGGCCTTCTATGAGCCCTGACCTCAATCCTATTGAGCATCTTTGGAAGGAGCTGAAACATGCAGTCTGGAAAAGGCACCCTTCAAACCGGACACAACTGGAGCAGTTTGCTCATGAGGAGTGGGCCAAAATACCTGCTGAGAGGTGCAGATGTCTCATTGACAGTTACAGGAAGCGTTTGATTGCAGTGATTGCCTCAAAAGGTTGCGCAACAAAATATTAAGTTAGGGGTACCATCATTTTTGTCCATGCCTGTTTCATGAGTTTATTTTTTTACATAATTCTGTTGAAGCATGGTTGAAAAACAATGTCTGACTTTCATTGGTTAACATTTATAGAATTTTAATTTATTATTACTTTTGTCAGATTAAAGTTATTTCTGTGACCATTGTGACTTTTTCTTTCATTGACCAAAGGGTACCAACAATTTTGTCCACGTCTGTACATAATCTCCTGCTCTTCCCGCCAATCTTCTGATGACTGGCAGTTCTCTCCTAGAGAGAAAGGGAGAAAACTAGGTAGAAGACTGTCAGTCAACTCACCTGTCTCTACTTTATGCTGCCTTTAGTATGGGCAGCATAAAGTTGATGACAGGTTCCCTTTAATATGGCACCCATATGTGGAGGAAAAAATATATTTTTTCTCTAATGTAAATGAATATATTTTTAAAGCTTGGAGCTGCGGAGGACCCCATCAAAGTTCCCCACAGCTGCAATTAATGCACATCTCCCAACCGAATTTTTTTTTAGTCAATACAATTTCTAGACAAGTTAGGACAAATGAAATCATCTCATTACTAAGTCCTGAATTTTGACACCATTTTTCCCTAACTGCCTGTATTCCCTGTACTTGGGGAATGTTTATATAGAAACCTATTACATCAAGAGGACAAAGAATCATTACCTCTTCCTCCTTCAACTCGTGTAACTTATCTTATCTTTCAGACACTGTGGAATTGACCTCACTATATGTTGATGTTTTCCTGCAACAGATGGAATAGAACCATTACTTTTGCTGTTGCTAATGTACTGTATCTTTTTTATTTTATTTTGCTATTTATGCCATATATTAACCGTTTTTACATTTTTGTTTTTCACTCCCTGTCTTCCCAGAGCCATGACATGATGTATTTTTACGTTCACAATAGTATGAGTATTTATTTTTTTATTCTTTGAAAGAGGGTGATTTGAATGTTTTTATATTTTTTTTGCATTTCAATTAATTTTCTTTTTAGTCACCCTACGTGACTATAACATGCAATTATTGGATTGCATCTTGTATTCTGTTTTGCATACCTAATAGAATACAGAATACAATATATTCCAATGCAGTGCTGCCACCTACAGGCCTGCATTGTAATATACTAGTAATCCACCTGTAATCCTTGTAAGGTTTAGGCCTATTACAAGTACAGGCTGCTTTACACGATCTCAGTTAGGAGAAGGTGGCCCGGGACGGGAAGCACGCAGCTCCCAATTTTGCAAATGGCTTACATTGACCTCGGCATCTGAGGGGTTAAATGTCCGTGATCAGCATTACTGCTAATCATAGACATGGGCTTCTAATATAGTAACATAGGAGCACATTTATTAAGACCGGCGTTTTAGACGCCAGTCCCAATAAAGGCCCATAGCTGGCAGTCGTTCCTCTGAACTTATGAAGAGGCTCCAGCCTCTCCATAATAACTTCGGCGCATCCTGCTCCAGTTCTAAATCTAAGACAGCTTCCAAGCTGTCTTACATTTAGATCATTTTCTACGCTTGGTTTGGTGAACAAAACGGGCCTGCCAGCCCCTCCCCTTCCATGATTTTAGAACTGGCATGAGTGGGGCGAACTAACTGTTGTGCCGCTAATTTAGGTGGATTTAGCTTAGTAAATGACCCCCATAGTTTGTAAGGCTGAAAAAAAGACATCCGTCCATCCAGTTCAGATTGCTGTCCTACAAGTTGATCCAGGGAATGCAAAAAAATCTGTGAGGTAGAGGCCAATTTGACTCACTTTAGGGGAAAAAAATTCCTTCCCGACTCCAATCAGGCAATCAGAATAAATCCCTGGATCAAGTAACTATAACCTATAATATTATTACATTCCAGAAATACATCCAGGCCCCTCCTGAACTCTTTTAGTAAATTCAGTGAATAACTCCAAATTTTGATAATCTTTCTGGGTACTGTAACATACATAGTTTATAATGCTGAAAAAACACATCTATCCATCTAGTTCGGCCTGTTATTCTGCAAGTTGATCCAGAGGAAGGCAAAAGGAAGGCAAAAAAAAAAAAAAAACTGAGGTAGAAGCCAATTTTCCCCACTTTAGGGGAAAAAATAATCCTTCCTGACTCCAATCAGGCAATCAGAATAACTCTCTTGAACAATGACCCTTCTCCAGAAAACGAATAATTATAAACTAATATTATTACACTCCAGGAATACATCCAGGGCCCTTTTGAACTCTTTTAGCGAACTCACCATCACCACCTCCTCAGGCAGAGCGTTCCATAGTCTCACTGCTCTTACCGTAAAAAATCCTCTACTATGTTTTGTGTACAAGCCTTCTTTCCTCCAGACGCAGAGGACGTCCCCTCGTCACAGTCACAGTCCTGGGGATAAATAGATGATGGGAGAGATCTCTGTACTGACCCCTGATCTATTTATACATTATAAAATCTCCCCTCAGTCGTCTTTTTTCTAAAGTGAATAACCCTAATTTTAATAATCTTTCAGGGTACTGTAGTTCCCTCATTCCAGTTATTACTTTAGTTGCCATCCTCTGAACCCTCTCCAGCTCTGCTATGTCTGCCTTGTTCACAGGAGCCCAAAACTTTATACTCCATGTGTGGTCTGACTAGTGATTTGGAAAGTGGCAGGACTATGTTCTCATCACGGGCATCTATGCACCTTTTGATGCAACCCATTATCTTACTGGCCCTGGCAGCAGCTGCCTGACACTGGATTCTACAGCTTAGTTTGCTGTTCACTAAAATGCCTAGATCCTTTTCCATGTCAGTGTTACCCAGTGTTTTACCATTTAATATGTACTGGTGACTTGCATTATTCCTTCCCATGTGCATAACCTTACATTTGTCAGTGTTAAACCTCATCTGCCACTTCTCTGCCAAGCCTCCAAGCTATCTGTAGCAGTATACTGTTCTTTTCCGTGTTAATTAATCAATTACACAGTTTAGTGTCATCTGCAAAAATTGATATTTTACTGTACAAACCTTCTACAAGATCATTAATAGATATATTGAAAATAATAGGGCCCAATACTGACCCCTGAGGTACTCCGCTAGTGACAGTGACCCAATCTGAGTGTGTACCATTAATAACCACCCTCTGTTTTCTATTACTGAGCCAGTTACTTACCCACATACAGACATTTTCTCCCAGTCCAAACATTCTCATTTTATTTACTAACCTTTTATTCGGTACAGTTTTAAATAATTTGGAGAAGTCCAGATATATGACATCCATTGATTCGCTGTGATCATGTCTAGAACTTACCTCATCATAGAAACTCATGAAGCCATGCTAATATGGCGTTATTTGCTTATTTTCATTGAGGTACTCCAAGATAGCATCTCTTAGAAAACCTTCAAACAGTCTACCCACGACAGAGTTTAAACTTATCGGCCCATAGTTTCCGGGCTCTGAATGTGGACCCTTTTTGAATGTTGGCACCACATTTGCTATCTGCCAATCCTGTGGAACACTCCCTGTCAATATAGAGTCCTTAAAAATCAGAAATAAGGGTCTGGGTATGACATTACTTAATTCTCTTAGTATAGGGGGGTGTATGCCATCTGGTCCTGGCGATTGGTCTATTTTAATCTTTTTAAGATGCCGCTGTACTTCCTGGGTCTGACAGGGCACTTTTAATGGGGAATTTACTTTTACATTCTGCATTTCATCTGACTGTTTATTTTCTTCAGTGAATACAGTGGAGAAAAAAATATTTAATATCTTTGCTTTCTCCCCATCGCTCTCTGCACCGGCCGACACCTTCAGATTTATAGTTTTTACTATTTATGTAATTGGAGAACATTTTAGGGTTGATTTTACTCTTTTTGGCAATGAATCTCTCTGTCTCCAGCTTGACTGCTTTTATGTCTTTTACATATTCTTATTTTTTCTTTTAGTTTTTCAATGCTTCCTTGCTACCTTCCTGTTTTAGTTATTTAAATGCTTTCTTTATGTCCTTTATTGCTTATTTTAAATTTTTATTTATCCACATGATTTTTTTTTCTTGTTCCTCACCCTTTTATTCCCATAAGGTATGTACCTCTCACAACTAGAGTTTAGGGTGCTTTTAAAAATATCCCATGTTTTGGCTGCATTTTTATTTTTGAGGACCTTGTCCCAGTTAGCAAGGCTAATGGCCTCTATTAACTGGTTAAATTGAGCTTTTTAGGATGTCTGGTATTTTTGTGCCTCCCTGAAGAAACATTATTATTTTATAGTCACTATTTCCAAGGTGTCCCCTAACCTGCATGTCATAACTGCAGAGCTCACAAGTAGGTGCCATCTTTAATCCCTTCCGGACATGTGACGTACTATTAAATCACCTGTTGGGTCTGTAAAGATGACTCGGGAACGGGCGCCATAGCAACGCGGTGCCTGCTGTTTCCTACAGCGGACACCGGAGGCTAATGTCTGTGAACAACGGTAATGCCGATCACTGACATTTAACCCCTCAGATGCCATGGTCAAGCCTGACAACGGCATCTGAGCGCTCTGAAAACCGGCAGCACGTGCTTCCGGTTATGCTCAGGCTCCACATGTGACGATCGGAGGAGCTGGAGCTTGTGTGCAGCAGCCCCTGTTTTACCGCATAATGAATGTTGCAAAAAAAAAACTGTAAAACTGTGGCAAAATTGCGGGTTTTTATTTCCAACTCCACCACGTTTTTTTCCCACTTTCCACTACACTCTATGCCAGTGTTTCCCAACCAGTGTGTCTCCAGTTGTTACAAAACTTCAACTCCCAGCATGCCCGAACAGCCAAATGCTGACCGGGCATGCTGGGAGTTGTAGTTTTGCAACAGCTGAAGGCACACTCGTTGGGAAACACTGCTTTATGCAATATTATGATGGCATTGGAAAGTACAACTTGGCAAAAGATAAGCCCTTATACAACTATGTGAACGGAAAAATAAAAAAAGTTATGGCTCTGGGAAGGTGGGGAGCGAAAAACTAGAAAAAAAAACTCCGGGGTAGAAAGGTTAAAGACCACTGTACATGCACAGCAGAGGTCCAGAAAGGGTTAATTTACAACAATGTGGATTAGTTAAATATGAGACTTATGAAGTGACAGTATATGCTTGACAAAGGGGGCATGTCTCTGAAACGTTGCAAAGCTGAATGCTATATGCTGCTCCCACGCATGTGAATTATGGTCAATAAGATGCCGAAGGAGTGCACAAAGGTATGAATGCATGTGGACATGGCAGTCTGGATATGAAACGAATTAACAGAACAAAATGGACTATGCAGGAAATACAGGGTGGCTAGCCTGCCTCCGATATCTCCAAAGCAAACTGCCTACCACTGCGATGTTGACAGCAAAGAGGTAAACAATGAAGGGAAGGCTCTCATAATTTAGGCTGGGTTCACACGGGTGTTGCGGGTGCGTTGCAGGAAAAGATGTGGGTGCGTTGCGGAAAAATGCACAAATTTTCCGTGCGAGTGCAAGGCGTTTTTAATGCATATTTGGTACCCAGACATGAACCCGGACTTCTTCACAGAAGTTCGGGTTTGGGATCGGTGTGTAGATAGTGAACATGGTTATAAGGGAAAATAATAGCATTCTTAATACAGAATGCTAAGTAAATTAGGGATGGAAGGGTTAAAAAAATAAAAATTAAATTAAACTCACCTCATCCACTTGTTCACGCAGCCCAGCTCGTCTTCTTTCTTCTTCTTTGAGGACCTGGGAGGAAAAGGACCTTTGGTAATGTCACTGCACTCATCACATCGTCCATCACCATGGTGATGGGCCATGTGATGAGCGCAGTGACGTCACCAAAGCTACTTTTCCTCCCAGGTCCTCAAAGAAGAAGAAAGAAGACAAGCCAGGCTGCGCGAACAAGTGGATGAGGTGAGTTTATTTTTTATTTTTATTTTTTTAACCCCTCCATCCCTAATTTATTTAGCATTCTGTATCAAGAATGCTATTATTTTCCCTTATAACCATGTTATAAGAGAAAATAATAATGATCGGGTCCCCATCCCGATCGTCACCTAGCAACCACGCTTGAAAATAGCACCGCATCCGCACTTGCTTGCGGATGCTTGCGATTTTCACGCAGCCCCATTCACCTCTATGGGGCCTGCGTTGCCTGAAAAACGCACAATATAGAGCATGCTGCGATTTTCACACAATGCACAAGTGATGCGTGAAAATCACCGCTCATGTGAACAGCCCCATTTGTGAAAACAAACAATAACATTTTAGAAGGCTTGCATGGAGCCGCAGATGTGAACAAACCCTAACCCTAAGTTCACACCTGAGCGTTTTACAGCGCGTTCCTACGCGCTGTAAAACGCTCAACAAGGAGAAACCAATGCTTCCCTATGGGAATGGTTCTCACCTGGGAGTTTTACAGCGCGTACGATCGTGCTGTAAAACGTCAGACGCCAGAGCTTTTTTTTGTGTCACGCGTTCCCGTACATAGACTTTCGGGAACGTGCGACAATGGGCGTTCGCTTGTCTCTGTATGCGCGATTGTAAACGCCTGTACAATCGCGCATACAGAGCGCTCGTTTCAGAACGCTCAGGTGTGAACCCAGGGTAAGGCTGGGTTCACACCTGAGCGTTTTACAGCGCGTTCCTACGCGCTGTAAAACGCTCAACAGGCAAGAACCAATGATTCCCTATGGGAATGGTTCACACCTGAGCGTTTTACAGCGCGTACGAACGCGCTGTAAAACGCCCGACGCCTCAAGAAGTACATGAGCTTCTTTGGGGCGTCTTGTCGCGCGTTCCCGTACATAGACTTCAGCGGGAACGCGCGACAATGGGCGTTCGCTTGTCTCTGTATGCGCTATTGCAAACGCCCGTACAATCGCGCATACAGAGCGCTCCATCGCGAACGCTCAGGTGTGAACCCAGCGTTAGGCCAGACACACATGAACAAGTTCAGTGTGAGAAACTCAGGGCGTGTGGCAGTGTGACTTCCTGTTCTGAACTCTCAGGATTGCACAGCATTATAAGGTTGTGTGTCCTCGTGAGACCACTAATCTATTGAATTACACCAACAGTGTATTCAATAGATTCCAGGCCTCACAGGGACACACAGCCTTACCCTAAGTTCACACCTGAGCGTTTTACAGCGCGTTCCTACGCGCTGTAAAACGCTCAACAAGGAGAAACCAATGCTTCCCTATAGGAATGGTTCTCACCTGGGCGTTTTACAGCGCGTACGATCGCGCTGTAAAACGCCCGGCGCTTAAAAAAGTTCTTGAGCTTCTTTGGGGCGTTTTGTCGCGCGTTCCCGTACATAGACTTTCGGGAACGCGCGACAATGGGCGTTTGCTTGTCTCTGTATGCGCGATTGTAAACGCCGTTACAATCGCGCATACAGAGCACTCCTTTCAGAACGCTCAGGTGTGAACCCAGGGTTATAGATCATTATAATGCTGTCCAATCCTGTCAGATAAGCAGAGTTCAGAACGGGAACTCACACTGCCACACGCAGCGAGTTTCTTCTTTCTCATGTGTGTCTGTCCCTAGGCTACTTTCACACTAGCGTTTTCAATTCCGCTATTGAGATCCGTCATAGGATCTCCATAGTGAATAATAAACGCTTCAGATTTGTCCCCATTCATTGTCAATAGGGACAAAACTGAACTGAACGAAACTGAAAATTTCTGCAACAAAATCTGCTGTGTGTGAAGGCACCATTATACTGATAAATACGGTACATTAACTGTGGTAGTAAGACTATGAGATACAGAAGACCAGGTCCATGTCTTTTCACCAAATAGTTTCTGTAATACCAAAATCATACCATATCTATAATGCATGGTCTGTTTATATGCCAAGAATATCTCCTGACCTATATACCCACCAAAGACTTTTTTTCATCAGAAAATGACCTATTGTTGAAATCATGTTTTTATGTAAAACATATTTTTAAATAATTTTTTATGATGTTATTTTTCATTTGCCATGTTAATATCTATGTTATAACAAAATACATCATTTCCTGCAGTTTTCCCGCTGGCCACTAAGCCAAATAATTGGCGCTACATCTAGGTCTGTTCAGATCACTTTACTGCAGTTATCTGCTTATCTACACACAGAGGTGATAACATTATAGGCACAATTAAAATGACACATAAAACAGGATCCACCATTCACAATAGGGGATTTTCAAAGCTTATCTATCCTTTTCTTGTACAATGACCTCCGCACAGGTCACAGAGCATTCCTAGAAAACTCTCCCATGTGAGGGTCCCTCCTGACCATTGTGTCTATGGACCATGGGGTTGCCGTAAAACAATTTTTTTTATGTTGTTAAGAACAGCTCAGGCAAGATGGCTGCCCCCATAATTATGTTCAGGAAACAGAATAAATAAATCTGCAATCAGAAAATAAAAACAGATTTAAAAAGAATAGGATGTGTTACAATCTGGTTTTAACTGGCAGAAAACATTTTTGACACATTTCCTTTAAATGGCCAAAGTTCTAATGAATCTTTTCCTCCAAATCTTACCTCAATTATATTAGCTCCTCCTGCTTTATAACATGATGCTATCAGATTAGACAACGTTTTCAAAATGACAAATTCCCCTTAAAGGGAACCTGTCACTGGGATTTTGGGTATAGAGCTGAGGACATGGGTTGCTAGATGGCCGCTAGCACATCCGCAATACCCAGTCCCCATAGCTCTGTGTGCTTTTGTGTAAAAAAAAACGATTTGCTACATATGCAAATTAACCTGTGATGAGTCCTGTCCCTGACTCATCTCACGTACAGGACTCATCTAAGGTAATTTGCATATGTATTAAATTGTTTTTTTACACAATAAAAGCACACAGAGCTATGGGGACTGTGTATTGTGAATGTGTTAGTGGCCATTTAGCAGCCCATGTCCTCATCTCTATACACAAAATCCCGGTGACAGGTTTGCTTTAAAATACCAGTCTCCCATAACCATATCTTGATTTTTCTTATTCTTTACCCTAACCCTGGGTTCACACCTGAGCGTTTTACAGCGCGTTCAAACGCGCTGTAAAACGCTCAAGACATGAAATCCAATGCTTCCCTATGGGAATGGTTCACACCTGGGCGTTTTACAGCGCGTACGAACGCGCTGTAAAACGCCCGACGCTCAAACAAGTACTTGAGCTTCTTTGGGGCGTTTTGACGCGCGTTTGTGGCCATAGGACACTGCAGTCAATGACACAAACGCGCGTCAAACGCGCGTTTACTATTACAAAAAACACGCATAAAAACGCGCGACAAAAACGTGCGTAAAACGCGCGTTTGCGCAACGCTCAGGTGTGAACCCAGGGTTACCCTGGGTTCACACCTGAGCGTTTTACAGCGCGTTCAAACGCGCTGTAAAACGCTTAAGACATGAAAACCAATGCTTCCCTATGGGAAGGGTTCACACCTGGGCGTTTTACAGCGCGTACGAATGCGCTGTAAAACGCCCGACGCTCAAACAAGTACTTGAGCTTCTTTGGGGCGTTTTGACGCGCATTTGTGGCCATAGGACACTGCAGTCAATGACACAAACGCGCGTCAAACGCGCGTTTACTATTACAAAAAACGCGCATAAAAACGCGCGACAAAAACGCGCGTAAAACGCGCGTTTGAGGAACGCTCAGGTGTGAACCCAGGGTAAGTTCACACCTGAGCGTTTTACAGCGCGTTCAAACGCGCTGTAAAACGCTCAACACATGAAAAGCAATGCTTCCCTATGGGAATGGTTCTCACCTGGGCGTTTTACAGCGCGTACGATCGCGCTGTAAAACGCCTGACGCTCAAACAAGTACTTGAGCTTCTTTGGGGCGTTTTGACGCGCGTTTGTGGCCATAGGACACTGCAGTCAATGACACAAACGCGCGTCAAACGCGCGTTTACTATTACAAAAAACGCGCGTCAGAAACGCGCGTCAAAAACACGCGTTTGACGCGCGTTTGGGAAACGCTCAGGTGTGAAAGCAGGGTTATGGCATTATACTGCACTTTTCCTTAACGCTGGGTTCACACCTGAGCGTTTTACAGCGCGTTCCTACGCGCTGTAACGCTGGGTTCACACCTAGGCGTTTTTATGCGCGTTTTTTTAAATAGTGAACGCGCGTTTGACGCGCGTTTGGGTGATTGACAGCAGTGTTGTCCAAAGAGTCTATGGCCCAAACGCGCGTCAAACGCGCCAAAAAAAGCTCCTGTACTTGTTTGAGCGTCGGGCGTTTTACAGCGCGATCATACGCGCTGTAAAACGCCCAGGTGTGAACCATTCCCATAGGGAATCATTGGTTTCTCTGTGTTGAGCGTTTTACAGCGCGTAGGAACGCGCTGTAAAACGCTCAGGTGTGAACCCAGCGTTAAACGCTCAGCAAGGAGAAACCAATGATTCCCTATGGGAATGGTTCACTACGCTCAAAAAAGTACATGAGCTTCTTAGGGGGGGTATTGTCGCGCGTTCCTGTACATAGACATTCGGGAACGAGCGACAATGGGCGTTCGTTTGTCTCTGTATGCGCGATTGCAAATGCCGGTACAATCGCGCATACAGAGCGCTCCTTTCAGAACGCTCAGGTGTGAACCCAGGGTTAGTCATTTCTCTAGATCAAAAAATGTACCTATTGTTCTTCCTTTTTAATTTTCTGGGGTAAACAAATCCGTCACAAAAATACCATGCATTTAAATGTTTGTACACTCACAAATCGAAAGCAGCTCCTAACACTGGGTTCAACATTACTTCCTCCAAATGCTGCAACCTCTCCTAGTTGACGGGGTATCTGAATGGCTTCATGCAGTAGAAGACTAAGCTGTCGTTGATCACAAGTCCCATCAGGTCCAGCCACTTGTGAAAATAAATCTGAGGAAAACAGCATTAGAGTAGTTACATTAACAGTACGTCAGAGCAAAGTAAAATGGCCTATGCAGACAAGTACTATAAGGGTCCATTCACACGTCCGTTGTTTGTTTCCTGATCTGTTCCGTTTTTTGCTGAACAGATCTGGACCAGATCTGGACCCATTAATTTTTAATGGGTCCTGAAAAAAAACGGACAGCACAATGTCAGATTTTTTTTCAGGACCCATTGAAAATGAATGGGTCCAGATCTGTTCAGCAAAAAACGGAACAGATCAGGAAAGAAACAACGGACGTGTGAATAGACCCTAACCCTAAGTTCACACTTGCGCGTTTTACAGCGTGTTCCTACGCGCTGTAAAACGTGCAACACATGAAAACCAATGCTTCCCTATGGGGCTGGTTCACATTTTCGCGTTTTACAGCGTGTTTGAACGCGCTGTAAAACGCCCGACGCTCAAACAAGTACAGGAGATTTTTTGGGCGCGTTTGACGCGCGTTTGGGCCATAGACTCTTTGGACAACACTGCTGTCAATCACCCAAACGCGCGTCAAACGCGCGTTTACTATTACAAAAAACGCGCATAAATACGCGCGACAAAATCGCGCGTAAAAACGAGCGTTTGCGAAACGCTTAGGTGTGAAACCAGGGTTAAACTTGTCCATGTTCTGTGCACTAAATGATTTTAGTCCACACACAGTGCGTATCGCACAAGAACTGGAACAAAGTATTGCAAGCTGAGATTTCCTCGGTACAGAACCATGGTCTTTGCGAATAAGGCTACTTTCACACTGGCGTTTTGGGATTCCATTTGTGAGATCGTTCAGGGCTCTCACAAGTAGTCCAAACGATCAGTTTGGCCCTAATGCATTCTGAATGGAAAAGGATCCGCTCAGAACGCATCAGTTTGCCTCCGTTCTGTCTCCATCCATCTGACAAAACTGAGCCAAACGACACAATCTGGCAAAATAGAAAACTGATCCGTCCTCCATTGACTTTCAGTGGTGTTCAAGACGGATCCGTCTTGGCTATGTTAAAGATAATACAAACGGATCCGTTCTGAACGGATGCCAACGGTTGTATTATCTGAACGGATCAGTCTGTGCAGATCCATGACGGATCCGCACCAAACGCGAGTGTAAAAAGTAGCCTAAGGGAGAGTTCACATCCGATTTCATTTTCCGTTCTTCTGATCTGTCAGAACAGAAAAAAACAAACTGTAATGGATCCTGTAAAAAAGCAGATCCTTTAAAAAATGGTTCTTGTAAAAAATGGATCCCATGCATCAGATATGCACATTTGACATGCGTTTGAGACATTTCCATCTGAGATCAGTTTTTTTAGGCAGAAAAAAAATCCTGTGTGCAATGTTTTTTACAGGATCTTTTTTTTTTTTTTTTTTTTTTTTACAGGATCCTGTTTTTTTCTGTTCTTCTGACAGATCAGAACAGAAGAGGAAATGGTGATGTAAACTCTCTCTAAGGGCTTGTGCCCGTGCTGTAGACCGTTCTATCTTTTTGCGGTGCGGAAACACGGAACCCCAGAAAGCACTCTGTAGTGTTCCGTTCCGTTCTTCCTTCTGCACCGTTTCGCATCGCTGCATTTTGCGGACCCACTGAAATGAAGAGGTCCGCATCCATGATGCAGAATGGCCAATGAACGGTGCCCGTGTATTGCGGATCAGCAAATGCGGTCCGCAATACGGAAATAGGCATCACATGTTCGTGTGAACGAGCCCTAAAGCATACATATGAATTGGTTCATTGACTATAATGTGTCAGTGTTCTGTCCATTCTACACTTGGACTATCACTCGACTGAATAAGCCCCTGGTGTTGTTATTAAAACAGAAAAAAAAACACAATGCTTAACCCATTTAAGACGAGACTATTTTTAATTTTTGTTTTTTACTCCCAGACTTCCCAAAGCAATAACTTTTTTATTTTTCCATTCACATAGCTGTATGAGTGCTTGTTTTTTTGCAGGACGAGTTGTATTTTCTAATGGCGTCATTTACATTTGCATACAATTTAGTGGGAAGCGGGATTTTTTTTTTAAATGGGGTGGAAAAAACACACAATTCCACCACCGTTTTATGGGTTTTGTTTTTATGGTGTTCCTTATACGGTAAAACTGACCTGTTCCCTTCATTCTCCAAGTAAGTATCATGACAACGATGCCACATATGCATAGTTTTTCTGGCCTTTTAATACTGAAAAAAAATAAAAAATCTAAATCTGTATTTTTTATTGATCCAATTTTGGGGTACGTATGACTTCTTGATCACTATTTATTCAATTTTTAGTGGGAGGTGAAGTAACTTTAAAACAGCAAATTGACCATTTTTTACTTTTTTTCTGTTTCGCTGTTTTCCATATGGGATAAATATTAATATATTTTAATAGTACAGGCAGCGATGCCCATGATAATTTTTTTCATTATGATTTATTTTGATTTTGGGAAATGGGGTTGATTTGAATTTTTATATATATGCAGCATATAGATATATATATATGTGTGTGTATACAGGGAGTGCAGAATTATTAGGCAAGTTGTATTTTTGAGGATTAATTTTATTATTGAACAACAACCATGTTCTCAATGAACCCAAAAAACTCATTAATATCAAAGCTGAATATTTTTGGAAGTAGTTTTTAGTTTGTTTTTAGTTTTAGCTATTTTAGGGGGATATCTGTGTGTGCAGGTGACTATTACTGTACATAATTATTAGGCAACTTAACAAAAAACAAATATATACCCATTTCAATTATTTATTTTTACCAGTGAAACCAATATAACATCTCAACATTCACAAATATACATTTCTGACATTCAAAAACAAAACAAAAACAAATCAGTGACCAATATAGCCACCTTTCTTTGCAAGGACACTCAAAAGCCTGCCATCCATGGATTCTGTCAGTGTTTTGATCTGTTCACCATCAACATTGCGTGCAGCAGCAACCACAGCCTCCCAGACACTGTTCAGAGAGGTGTACTGTTTTCCCTCCTTGTAAATCTCACATTTGATGATGGACCACAGGTTCTCAATGGGGTTCAGATCAGGTGAACAAGGAGGCCATGTCATTAGATTTTCTTCTTTTATACCCTTTCTTGCCAGCCACGTTGTGGAGTACTTGGACGCGTGTGATGGAGCATTGTCCTGCATGAAAATCATGTTTTTCTTACCTTGCAGACTTCTTCCTGCACCACTGCTTGAAGAAGGTGTCTTCCAGAAACTGGCAGTAGGACTGGGAGTTGAGCTTGACTCCATCCTCAACCCAAAAAGGCCCCACAAGCTCATCTTTGATGATACCAGCCCAAACCAGTACTCCACCTCCACCTTGCTGGCGTCTGAGTCGGACTGGAGCTCTCTGCCCTTTACCAATCCAGCCATCTGGCCCATCAAGACTCACTCTCATTTCATCAGTCCATAAAACCTTAGAAAAATCAGTCTTGAGATATTTCTTGGCCCAGTCTTGACGTTTCAGCTTGTGTGTCTTGTTCAGTGGTGGTCGTCTTTCAGCCTTTCTTACCGTGGCCATGTCTCTGAGTGTTGCACACCTTGTGCTTTTGGGCACTCCAGTGATGTTGCAGCTCTGAAATATGGCCAAACTGGTGGCAAGTGGCATCTTGGCAGCTGCACGCTTGACTTTTCTCAGTTCATGGGCAGTTATTTTGCGCCTTGGTTTTTCCACACGCTTCTTGTGACCCTGTTGACTATTTTGAATGAAATGCTTGATTGTTCGATGATCACGCTTCAGAAGCTTTGCAATTTTAAGAGTGCTGCATCCCTCTGCAAGATATCTCACTATTTTTGACTTTTCTGAGCCTGTCAAGTCCTTCTTTTGACCCATTTTGCCAAAGGAAAGGAAGTTGCCTAATAATTATGCACACCTGATATAGGGTGTTGATGTCATTAGACCACACCCCTTCTCATTACAGAGATGCACATCACCTAATATGCTTAATTGGTAGTAGGCTTTCGAGCCTATACAGCTTGGAGTAAGACAACATGCATAAAGAGGATGATGTGGTCAAAATACTCATTTGCCTAATAATTCTGCACGTAGTGTATATATATATATATATATATATATATATAATGTATGTTGCAGGGAAATTATGAAAATGGAGATTTGATAAAATCCCTAAGGCTGAGTTCACACGGGCGAGATTTCCGCGCAGGTGCAATGCGGGAGATGAACGCATTGCACCCGCACTGAATCTGGACCAATTCATTTCTATGGGGCAGTGCACATGAGCAGGTGATTTTCACGCATCACTTATGCGTTGCGTGAAAATCGCAGCATGCTCTATATTGTGCGTTTATAACGCAACGCAGGCCCCATAGAAGTGAATGGGGCTGAGTGAAAATCGCAAGCATCCGCAAGCAAGTGCGTATGCGGTGGGATTTTCACGCATGGTTGCTAGGTGACAGTCTATTCACTGTATTATTTTCCCTTATAACATGGTTATAGGGAAAATAATAGCATTCTGAATACAGAAAAATTAACTCACCTTCTCCTCTTGACCGCGTAGTTCCCGTTCTCTTCTTTACTTCTTTAATTATGAACTACCAGCTAAAGGACCTGTGGTGATGTCAGATCACATGCTCCAATTGTCATGGTCTTACCTTCGTTTGACATGTGCTGGCGGCCATCTTGGTTTCTGGGTTTCTTGTAGCCTCCCACCCTGCGGCTTCTCCTTCCCACTGGGAGGAGCTGGATGCCTAGCTCATATATATAGAAGGTCTGTGGCTTCAGTTCCTTGCTTGGTCCTCCTGTGTTCACATGCTTCTAAGACTGCTGCTGCTTCTGGTTCCTGATCCTGGCCTCGTCTGACTACCCCGTTGGTTCCTGATCCTGGCTTCGTCTGACTACCCCGTTGGTTCCTGATCCTGGCTTCGTCTGACTACCCCGTTGGTTCCTGATCCTGGCTTCGTCTGACCACCCTCCTGGTTCCTGACCTCTGTCTACGCAAGACCCTGCTTCGGTTTAGCCATCCGTTTGGACTTTTGCTACGGCTTGATTTCCAATAAAGCCTTCTTATTTCCACTCATCTCTGTTGTACGTCTGGTTCATGGTTCCATGACATTAGGACCAAGCCATGAATTCTGACGGTACAGGGCCATCCTCGCTACCTACGCTGGTTGCCAGACTTGATCAGCAGGATCACCTGTTGGGTCGGTTCGCTGTGGCGTTGCAAACCCTGCTTGAACGCACGGCTCATTTCGCTTCTGTTGCCGATGGGTCGGTTGTCGCTCCTGGGCCCGCTCCTACTGCCGCCCCGGTTGTTGCGCCAGAGTCTACCCCGACACCTGTTGCTGCGCCTGCGGTGTCTCGGGGTATGACCGGTTCTGCCCCCCTTCCACAGCGCTTTGGGGGAGAGCCAACTCAGTGCCGAGGTTTCCTTAACCAGGTGGGCATTTATTTCGAGTTGCTGCCACATGCCTTTCCTACTGAGAGATCAAAGGTGGGCTTCTTGATCTCGCTGCTCTCGGACAAGGCCTTGGCCTGGGCCAGCCCTTTATGGGAGAACAACAATCCGGTGGTTGCCGAGTTTTCCGGTTTTGTTGCTTCTCTTCGGAAGGTATTCGATGTGCCGGCTCGTGCTGCCTCTGCTGCGAAGCTCCTTATGTCCATCAGACAGGGTTCACGATCCGTAGCTGAATACGCCATTGAGTTTCGTACCCTGGCAGCAGAGGTGGGCTGGAATAATGAGGCTCTGGTCGCTGCTTTCTCTCATGGTCTCTCGGATGCCTTGAAGGATGAGGTTGCAGCTAAGGACCTACCAGTGGAGCTCGAGTCTCTTATTTCTTTCCTGATTTTGATTGACACCAGACTCAGGGAGAGACCTTCCTTTAAGGAGAGCCTGCGGAGGTCTCCTAACAGATTGGCGCCTACGTTTGCTGTCCCACCCGTGCCTCCCTCTCCTCCCACGCCTCCTGGGGATGACTTGTCTGGGGGTGAACCCATGCAGCGGGGGTTTGCTCGCCTGTCCGAGGGGGAGAGGGCACTCCGGAGACGCGAGGGCCGATGCATGTACTGTGGTCTCGGTGGGCATTTTCGGTTGGCATGTCCGAACCGTCTGGGAGAACGCTCGCACCTGAGGTCCTGTCGGGGGCAGATCTTGGGTGGAGTCTCCTCGTCCCCGGTTTCCCGTGTTGACAAACCACTGATCACGGTTGTCCTCTCCTGGGTCGGGGGCTCGGTGACGACCCAGGCGTTGGTGGACTCTGGTGCTGGTGGTTTGTTCATTGATAGAGTGTTCGTTGCCGCCAATTCCATTCCTCTGCAGCCTCGAGGTTCCCCACTGGCTCTTGAGGCGATAGACGGCAGACCCCTTCTGCCGCCACACGTGACTCATGAGACCCTTCCAGTGGGGATAGCCATTGGTGCCGTTCACAGAGAGTCGGTCTGTCTCCAGGTTATTTCGTCTCCACACTACTCGGTGGTCTTGGGGTACCCCTGGCTCCAGAAGCATAACCCGACTTTCGATTGGAGATCGGTCGAGATCCTCTCGTGGTCACCGCAGTGTGGGGTTAGTTGCATCCATGGGCCTGTCAAGTTGCTGTGTACTTCCTCGGACTCTCTGTTGCCTCCTGAATACGAAGAGTACCGGGATGTATTCGATAAGGTGCGCGCGGTTGCCCTACCTCCGCACCGCCCATACGATTGTGCCATAGAGTTACAATCCGGTGCCGTTCCTCCTCGTGGCAAAGTCTATCCACTGTCGGTAGCGGAGAATGAGGCCATGGAGGAGTACGTGAGGGAGGCGCTTTCACGCGGACACATTCGCAAATCCTCGTCCCCGGCAGGGGCTGGATTTTTCTTTGTGAAAAAGAAGGGCGGTGAGTTGAGGCCTTGCATCGATTACAGGGGTCTCAATCGCATCACGATCAAGAACGCTTACCCGATACCCTTGATTTCCGAGCTGTTCGATCGCCTCAAAGGGGCCACGGTCTTTACCAAACTCGACCTGAGGGCGGCATATAACCTGGTAAGGATCAAGGCGGGTGATGAGTGGAAGACCGCGTTTAACACCAGGACCGGTCATTATGAATCCTTGGTTATGCCCTTTGGGTTGTGCAATGCGCCCGCAGTCTTCCAGGAATTCATCAACGATGTTTTCCGTGACCTGTTGCAGCAGTGTGTGGTGGTCTATTTGGATGACATCTTGGTATATTCTGAATCCATGGAGGCCCACATTATGGATGTCAGACGAGTGTTGCAACGGTTACGAGAGAACAGGCTGTTCGGTAAGCTTGAGAAATGCGAATTTCACCGATCCCAGGTAACCTTCTTAGGTTACATCATTTCCGCTGAGGGGTTCTCCATGGATCCTGAGAAGGTTTCGGCTGTCTTACAGTGGCCCCAGCCCAGTGGTCTCCGTGCCCTGCAGCGCTTTTTGGGCTTCGCCAATTATTATCGGAAGTTCATCAGGGACTTTTCCATGCTAGCCAAGCCTCTCACGGATCTGACCAGGAAGGGCAGTAATTTCCAGGTCTGGCCGCTCGAGGCCATCCGAGCTTTTGAGGCTCTAAAGTCCGCCTTTGTGTCGGCTCCGATTCTGTCGCATCCCAACCCTGGGTTGCCCTTTGTCCTCGAGGTGGACGCGTCTGAGACGGGAGTAGGCGCCCTTCTGTCTCAGCGTAGAACACCAGAGGGTCCTCTGCTTCCCTGTGGGTTTTACTCCCGGAAACTGTCTTCCGCGGAGTGCAACTATCAGATTGGTGACAGGGAGTTATTGGCCATCGTGCAGGCCCTTAAAGAATGGAGGCACTTGCTCGAGGGCTCAGTGGTTCCGGTTCTCATCCTGACGGACCACAAGAATCTGACCTACCTCTCTGAGGCCAAGAGATTGACACCACGTCAGGCCAGATGGGCTCTGTTCTTGTCACATTTTAATTACGTGGTCTCCTACCTACCCGGTTCCAAGAACATCAGAGCGGATGCCTTATCACGGCAGTACTCCGAGCTGTCCGGGGAGGAGTCGATTCCGACTTCGGTCATACCTCCGAATCAGATCCTGGCCGCCATTCGCACCAGCCTGACCTCTCCCCTGGGTGAGCAGATTTTGGCGGCTCAATCTGGTGCTCCCTCTGGGAGACCCAACGGCAGGTGTTTTGTGCCTGAGGAGTTGCGCACTCGGTTGTTGCGAACCTACCATAACTCCAAGGCCGCGGGGCATCCTGGAAAGAACCAGCTGTCCTGGGCTGTTTCACGTCTGTTCTGGTGGCCTTCTCTACGTTCCGACATCGCCGCATATGTAGCGGCATGCTCCGTTTGTGCCCAGAGTAAGTCCCCTCGGCACCTTCCGTTGGGCCTTTTGCAACCCATAGCCACCGGGGAGCGCCCATGGTCACACCTGGGGATAGATTTCATTGTGGACCTCCCTGCATCCCGAGGCCATACGGTCATTCTCATGATTGTGGACCGGTTTTCCAAAATGTGCCACTGTGTTCCTCTCAAGAAGTTACCCTCTGCACAAGAGTTGGCCACGATTTTCGCCAGGGAGGTCTTCCGGTTGCACGGTTTGCCCAAGGAGATTGTGTCGGATCGGGGGAGTCAGTTTGTGTCCAGGTTCTGGCGCGCCTTTTGCTCCCAGTTGGGGATTCATCTCTCTTTCTCCTCGGCCTACCACCCTCAGTCCAATGGGGCCGCAGAACGATCTAATCAGGCCTTGGAGCAATTCCTTCGTTGCTATGTCTCCGATCACCAAGACAATTGGGTTGACCTCCTGCCTTGGGCTGAGTTTGCCAGGAACACGGCGGTGAACTCTTCCTCTGGGACGTCTCCCTTCATGGCCAATTATGGGTTCCAACCTGCCGTGTTACCGGAGGTATTCTCTCCCCAGGATACTCCGGCTGTGGAGGATCACCTTTCCGTCCTACGTGCTTCTTGGGTACAGATCCAGAGGTCCCTTGAGGTCTCTGCGCAGCGCCAGAGACTCCAGGCTGATCGCAGACGAGCGCCCGCTCCTTCCTACCAGGTCGGAGACCGTGTATGGTTGTCCACCCGCAACCTCAACCTTCGAGTGCCCACTCCCAAGCTGGCGCCTCGCTTTGTTGGTCCCTTCCGAGTGCTTCGCAGGGTAAACCCGGTAGCCTATGCCCTTGCGCTTCCTCCTGGCATGCGGATCTCCAACGTGTTTCATGTCTCCCTGTTGATGCCGTTGGTGTGTAATCGTTTCACTTCCTCGGTTCCTCGGCCCCGTCCGGTCCAAGTGGGCAATCGTGAGGAATATGAGGTGAGCAATATCCTGGACTCACGCCTGGTCCGCGGTCGGTTGCAGTTTTTGGTCCATTGGCGTGGTTATGGTCCAGAGGAGCGTTCCTGGGTTCCCTCCGCAGATGTCCATGCTCCTGCTTTGCTCCGAGCCTTCCACGCACGCTTCCCTCAGAAACCGTTCCTTACTCCGCGGAGGAGGGGCCCTTGAGGGGGAGGTACTGTCATGGTCTTACCTTCGTTTGACATGTGCTGGCGGCCATCTTGGTTTCTGGGTTTCTTGTAGCCTCCCACCCTGCGGCTTCTCCTTCCCACTGGGAGGAGCTGGATGCCTAGCTCATATATATAGAAGGTCTGTGGCTTCAGTTCCTTGCTTGGTCCTCCTGTGTTCACATGCTTCTAAGACTGCTGCTGCTTCTGGTTCCTGATCCTGGCCTCGTCTGACTACCCCGTTGGTTTCTGATCCTGGCTTCGTCTGACTACCCCGTTGGTTCCTGATCCTGGCTTCGTCTGACTACCCCGTTGGTTCCTGATCCTGGCTTCGTCTGACCACCCTCCTGGTTCCTGACCTCTGTCTACGCAAGACCCTGCTTCGGTTTAGCCATCCGTTTGGACTTTTGCTACGGCTTGATTTCCAATAAAGCCTTCTTATTTCCACTCATCTCTGTTGTACGTCTGGTTCATGGTTCCATGACACCAATCACATGTGATCTGACGTTAACGAGTTCATTTTTAATTTTTTTTAACCCTCAATTGACCACCTACTAAGCATTCTGTATTCAGAATGCTATTATTTTCCCTTATAACCATGTTATAAGGGAAAATAATAACATCTACACAACACCGAACCAAAACCTGAACTTGTGTGAAGAAGTTCGGGTCTGGGTACCACAGTCAGTTTTTTATCACGCGCGTGCAAAACACATTTGCCGCAATACACCGGGAGGCATCCGGACCTAATCCGGACACGCCCGTGTGAACTCAGCCTAAGGGAGATGATCAATTCATGGAAGATGATGTTCCCTAAAGAAAGTAAGTGATTTGTCCATCAAATCCCTTAACTGTTTTAGTGAAAAGTTTAATATTTTTGATAATATAATAATAATATGAAAAAATATTGTTTAGATATTAAAAGTATTTATTTAGTAAACCATGCATTAATAAATGTAAAGTAGGTAATACAACAATAGTCATTGAAACACAAATTATTAAAGAAAGGGATTTGATCATCAAATCTCTTAACTGTTTTAGTGAAAAGTTTAATATTTTTGATAATATAATAATAATATGAAATAATATTGTAAGAAATGGGTACTTAGGCTGATATTTTTAAAAACAAGAAGAATATTTTTAGTGAATGTAATTAATAAATAATAATGTTCATTCATTTTTATTAAAACACGTTGTTGATTTGTGGCATCTCGAGTTTTGTAACTTGTACAATACTTTGTACAATACTTTTTTTTACAGGCACATCTTTTTGTTTTACATTGTATTTTGGATTGTTCACAAGAACACTTCTTAAATTCTTGACCTCCAAATAAGTAAAATCAAATAAATCATTTTCCTGCAATCTCACGCAGACTTAGGTTAGCTCGGGGAAGTTTCGGTAAATGTTGTAGTAGCTATTTGAAGAGCGTCTCTAGGTAGCCAATCTTTTATAATTCCAACTGAGGTAACAATTTGGTATAAATTATTTTTGATATCTAATACGATCCCCATAATGTTATTTCCATCTAATGGGCCTCTATCTACCTTAGGTACATCCATTTTCACCATTACCCTTAGGGATTTGATCGTCTTGGCTATCTCATACATAAATTGTACTTGCAACTATTTAACATATAATTAGTCAGGCAGATTCTTGTCATGTAACTGTTACTGTTTTGCTCTTGGTGGTGGAATAATCTCTTTCTTCTTGTATACTACAAATTACAACTTGTTCTCATGTTTCCTAATAGCTCAGTGTGTTATTAGGTTGATTCTCAAGCATACGGTCACTGGTTCGAATCCAGGACCAGCTATGGGAAAACAGCTAAGAGAAACAGCATCATCCATCATCTTGGCCAAGAAAATTGTCAAACTGCATCAAATGAGTGCCATGACAGTTGGAAGAATACAAAATAAAGTCTGGCCATCCATTCTAAAGCCAAGAGGTGGACGTCCAGGCAAAATATTGGAGTCAACATCACAAGGTCTATCAGTTCTGGCACGACAAACACGACAGTTGAGATACGCATTACACAAGTCTGGAATGGTGGCCCGAAAAAAAGAAAAGAAGCCTCAAATTCAATATTGTCATAAGAAGCGCCGGCTCGAGTTTGCAAAAAAGTACAAACAGTGGACAGTAGAATATTGGAAACAGGTGATTTGGAGCAGTGAAATGAAAGTCAATAGACTGGGCTCTGATGGCTGCAAATAGGTCTGAAAGAAATAAGGGAAACGGGGACTAACGAACTGAGAAATTGAGGGAACTCGGTGGAGGAAGCCTGACGAAATTAGGTTGTTTCACAGCCAAAGGTGTTGGATACTTGACCAGGATCAATGATGGTCTTGGTGCTGAGCTATTTTCACACCTGTGACAGGTCTTAGAAGGTCTGAAAGACTGACTGCACATGAGTGATCTGACAGCCTCTTTTGGTTTCACTTTGTCTGTGTGTTGCTGGAATGTCCACACCTCCTGTTCAGGTTTGGATCATGTGACCTTTACCTCTCCATATTTAGTCTGACTTTACCCATCACTCCTTGCTCTGGATAGCTTCATTTGGGTTTGGAAGAGCTGGGGTGTTGTTCTTGTTGAAGTCCTGTTCATCCATCATTCTCAGAAGTTAAGTGTTCCGCTTGTTGTGTTTTGTATTCCACCCCCCCTGGTTGTTTACTAGGCCTCAGCGAGACACTGGTTCCTTCACCAGGGAAGGAACGAGTTGTCTCTGCCCTGTCATTACCCTTAGGGCATCCAAGGGTTACCAGGGTTTTCCTGGTTACTGTGTATGGGCATCTTTACAACCGAGAGGTGCCCATACAGATAGGAGTTAGGGCCGGGAGCAGGGTTTTATAGGTGGTGACCCTTTTCCTTCCCTAGCGATGAGGCCTAGTGTCTTTCCTCTTCCTTCTTGCTGTCTTTTGGTGTTCTCCCCTACTACACCCGTGACCGCTATATGTAAGTATCTTACAAGACGAGTTACTACATACACTTGAGTACTATCGGTACAAAAAGGATGACATAGTGTTCCAGCAGGACAACGACCCGAAGCATACGTCGAGATTGGCAATGAAATGGTTCATTGACAATGAAGTAGAGGTGCTGGATTGGCTTCCACAGTGCCAAGACCTCAACCCAAGTGAAGATTTTTGGGTAGAGTTGAAGAAAAAGCTGTATTCGTACCCAAGTCGACCAGTATGAACCAACATTGGGAATGTGTAGAAGAGACCTGGGAATGGATTTCGGTCGAGGCATGTTTGAATCTGATTTAGAGCATGCCCAGAAGGATTCAGGCAGTGTTGAAAGCCAAAAGGTGCATTTACAAAATACTAACAAAATAATAAAAATTTAGAATTTTAAGGGCAAAACAGTAACAATGCAGTTACATGATAAGAATCTGCATAACTAATCATATGCTAAATAGTATTAAATCCAATGTATGATCTAGCCAAGGTGATTCTCTATAAAATTATGGCAGTCTCACGTTTGAAGCTGTAGTGGATAATGAGATATGGAGCCTGAAAGTCAAAAGTTCAAAACATTGCTACTCTTTTGCTTATCAGTGTAAATAGCACTTTACTACAAGAATTATTAATATTAATGTATTTTTTTTTATATAAATTTCCACATTCATGACCTCATATTTGCATACATACAAGGGCTCAGGGCACACTCTGACTAGCTAATGAGTTGTTGAGAAAGCCAGCAGGAAGCTGATTAAAACAGGAAGTTCTGCATGTAAACATCCTGCAACAATGAAATAATGCAGAAAGAAGGGGACAAACATTAGCTATATGGGGCAAACATATGCAGTGTTTGGGGTACTCTGGGCAGATAAAAAAATATTTAATTACGAAACCAGAGAACCCCTTTAATAGGGGTCAATATTTCCATTTTTGTGTCCCCTCAAAGAAACAGAAAAATGAAAATAACAGCAGTGCTGAATCTATCACATGATGCACATCAATGATAGCTTTCATCATGATGTCCATCATCTTAATTGAAACAACAGCACTGCATTCTGTGCTTTTTCTGGCATTTACGACAAAATTTTAACCTAGCTTGAAATTACCTATGAGAACAAAAGAATCATGCAAAGAATAATACAAACCGAATTCCAGAAAAGTTGGGACACTAAACAAATTGTGAATAAAAACGGAATGCAATGATGTGGAGATGGCAAATGTCAATATTTTATTTGTAATAGAACGTAGATGACAGATCAAACGTTTAATCCGAGTAAATGTATCATTTTAAAGGAAAAATACGTTGATTCAAATTTTCACGGTGTCAACAAATCCCCAAAAAGTTGGGACAAGTAGCAATAAGAGGCTGGAAAAAGTAAATTTGAGCATAACGAAGAGCTGGAAGACCAATTAACACTAATTAGGTCAATTGGCAACATGATTGGGTATTAAAAGAGCTTCTCAGAGTGGCAGTGTCTCTCAGAAGCCAAGATGGGTAGAGGATCACCAATTCCCACAATGTTGCGCAGAAAGATAGTGAAGCAATATCAGAAGGGTGCTACCCAGCGAAAAATTGCAAAGACTTTGCATCTATCATCATCAACTGTGCATAACATCATCCGAAGATTCAGAGAATCTGGAACAATCTCTGTGCGTAAGGGTCAAGGCCGTAAAACCATACTGGATGCCCGTGATCTCCAGGCCCTTAAACGACACTGCACCACAAACAGGAATGCTACTGTAAAGGAAATCACAGAATGGGCTCAGGAATACTTCCAGAAACCATTGTCAGTGAACACAATCCACCGTGCCATCCGCCGTTGCCAGCTGAAACTCTACAGTGCAAAGAAGAAGCCATTTCTAAGCAAGATCCACAAGCTCAGGTGTTTTCACTGGGCCAGGGATCATTTAAAATGGAGTGTGGCAAAATGGAAGACTGTTCTGTGGTCAGACGAGTCACGATTCTAAGTTATTTTTGGAAATCTGGGATGCCATGTCATCTGGACCAAAGAGGACAAGGACAACCCAAGTTGTTATCAATGCTCAGTTCAGAAGCCTGCATCTCTGATGGTATGGGGTTGCATGAGTGCGTGTGGTATGGGCAGCTTGCATGTCTGGAAAGGCACCATCAATGCAGAAAAATATATTCAGGTTCTAGAACAACATATGCTCCCATCCAGACGTCATCTCTTTCAGGGAAGACCCTGCATTTTTCAACAAGATAATGCCAGACCACATTCTGCATCAATCACAATATCATGGCTGCGTAGGAGAAGGATCCGGGTACTGAAATGGCCAGTCTGCAGTCCAGATCTTTCACCTATAGAGAACATTTGGCGCATCATAAAGAGGAAGGTGCAACAAAGATGGCCCAAGACGATTGAACAGTTAGAGGCCTGTATTAGACAAGAATGGGAGAGCATTCCTATTTCTAAACTTGAGAAACTGGTCTCCTCGGTCCCCAGACGTCTGTTAAGTGTTGTAAGAAGAAGGGGAGATGCCACACAGTGGTGAAAATGGCCTTGTCCCAACTTTTTGGGGATTTGTTGACACCATGAAATTCTGATTCAACATATTTTTCCCTTAAAATGGTACATTTTCTCAGTTTAAACTTTTGTTCCGTGATTTATGTTCTATTCTGAATAAAATATTAGAAGTTGGCACCTCCACATCATTGCATTCAGTTTTTATTCACGATTTGTATAGTGTCCCAACTTTTTGGGAATCCGGTTTGTATTAGTGTAAATAGAGTCTATACTTGTTCAAGGCAAAATGATTATCTCAAGATTTAAAGTTATCACCTATCCACATGTGTAATCCTACATCAAGTGTACAACTATCTCCAGCAGTTCTATTGAGATGTAAGGAGCTACAGCAGGCATGCTCAACTGCAGCTCCATTTACAGTATATGAGGGCACACAGGACCCCCATTCTTGTTATTAGTGTGGGTTCAGCAGTTCAATGCCCACCGATTAAACACTTCTGCACTATCCTGTGGCCCAGGTATAACTTTAAATGTTAGAAGAATCCCTTTAGCTGTTGCTTCACTCTCAAAAAATAACAAAATATAATGTACAGAAATACTAACAATAAACGTTATTACACAGACATACAAATTCGATGATCCATACAAAGCTTTTTGAACCATGCAATATAATACTCACACTGCAGTTTCCCCTTCACATCACAATCACATAAACACACTATTCCAGCCTTAAAAGAAAGCGCCCGTATTCTTCCAATGCGAGCACTGTACAAATAGAAATAGACATCTTTATCAGATTTTGTTTTTGACTAAATCAAAAAACACCATTCTCAATGTAATTTTATTAAAATTAATTCAATTTAGTTTCAGTTGCCAAATGCATTTAATCCATTAATTGTTTGGACTCTCACCTATTGGAAGAATAAATCTCTAACCCAATATAGTCTTACAAGTTTGCAGGTGGTTACTTACTTGGCTGTTTGCCTGATTCACAAACAATATAGAGAGCACAGCTTTTTGGAAAAATTTGCAAATTTCTAAGTTTCAATTTCTCTACTTCTATAATACATAGTAACACCTACAAAAATAGTTATTAATTTACATTCCCCATATGTCTATTTCATGTTTGGATTATTTTGGGAATGACATTTTATTTTTTGGGAACGTTACAAGGCTTAGAAGTTTAGAAGCAAATTTTCAAAAACCCACTTTTTAAGGACCAGTTCAGGTCTGAAGTCACTTTGTCAGACTTACATAATAGAAACCACCCTAAAATGCCATTCTAGAAACTACACCCCTCAAGGTATTCAAAACTGATTTTACAAACCTTAACCCTTTAGGTTAGGTTAACCCTTAAGAGTTAAATGGCAAATGGAGAATTTCCGAATTTAGTTTTTTTTTTTTGCAGATTTTCCATTTTAATTTTTTTTTCCAGTAACAAAGCAAGGGGTAACAGCCAAACAAAACTCAATATTTATTGCCCTGATTCTGTAGTTTACAGAAACACCCCATATGTGGTCATAAACTGCCGTATGACCAAATGGCAGGGAGCACAAGGAAAGGAACGCCATATGGTTTCTGGAAGGCAAAATTTGATGACTTTTTTTTTTACACCATTTGAAGAACCCCTGATGCACCCCTAGAGTAGAAATTCCATAAAAGTGATCCCATCTAAGAAACTACACCCCTTAAGGTATTCAAAACTGATTTTACAAGCTTTATTAACCCTTTAGGCGTTCCATAATATTTAATGGAAAATGGAGATAAAATTTCAGAATTTCACTTTTTGGGAAGATTTTCCATTTTAATTATTTTTTTCCAGTAACAAAGCAAGGGTTAACAGCCAAACAAAACTCAAAATTTATTACTCTGATTCTGCAGTTTACAGAAACACCCCATATGTGGGTGTAAACTGCTGTACGGGCACACAGCAGGGCGCAGAAGGAAAGGAATGCCATTTGGTTTTTGGAAGGCAGATTTTGCTGGATTGGTTTTTAGACACCATGTCCCATTTGAAGCCCCCTGATGCACCCCTAGAGTAGAAACTCCAAAAAAGTGACCCCATTTTGGAAACTACGGGATAGGGTGGCAGTTTTCTTGGTACATATGATTTTAGGGTATATATGATTTTTGGTTGCTCTATATTACACTTTTTGTGAGGCAAAGTAACAAAAATCAGAAATTCTGAAATTTCATCTCCATTTGCCCTTAACTCTTGTGGAACACTTAAAGTGTTAACAAAGTTTGTAAAATCAGTTTTGAATACCTTGAGGGGTGTAGTTTCTTAAATGGGGTAACTTTTGGGAGTTTCTACTCTAGGAGTGCATCAGGGGGGGCTTCAAATGGGACATGGTGTAAAAAAAACAGTCCAGCAAAAACTGCCTTCCAAAAACCATATGGCGTTCCTTTTCTTCTGTGCCCTACTGTGTGGCCATACAGTAGTTTACGACCACATATAGGGTATTACTGTAACCTACAGCATCAGGGCAATAAATATTGAGTCTTGTTTGGCTGTTAAACCTTGATTTGTTATGGGAAAAAAAGGATTTAAATGAAATATTTGCCAAAAAATTGCTGTTTTGGCATTCTTTTTATTTTTTATTATTTACAACATTCATCTGACAGGTTATATCATGTGCTATTTTTATAAAGCAGGTTCTTACGGACGCGGCGATACCTAATTTGTATACCTTTTTTTATTTATTTAGGTTTTACACAATAATATAATTTTAGAAACAAAAAAAAATCATGTTTTAGTGTCTCCATAGTCTGAGAGCCATAGTTTTTTCAGTTTTCAGCCGATTGTCTTAGGTTGGGTATCATTTTTGTGGGATGAGATTACAGTTAGATTGGCACTATTTTGGAGTTCATATGACTTTTTGATCGCTTGCTATTACACTTTTTGTTATGTAAGGTAACAAAAAAATATCTTTTTTGACACTTTTTTTTTTTACAGTGTTCACCTGAGGGGTTAGTTTATGTAGTATTTTCATAGAGCAGGTTCTTACGGACGTGGCAATATCTAAGGCTACTTTCACACTTGCGTTCAAAGCGGATCCGTCTGGTGTCTGCACAGACAGATCCGCTCCTATAATGCAGACGATGGGATCCGTTCAGAACGGATCCGTTCAGAACGGATCCGTCTGCATTATAGTTTAGAAAAAATTCTAAGTGTGAAAGTTGCTCAGACGGATCCGTCCAGACTTTACATTGAAAGTCAATGGGGGACGGATCCGTTTGAAATTGAGCCATATTGTGTCAACTTCAAACGGATCCGTCCCCATTGACTTACATTGTAAGTCTGGACGGATCCGTTTGCCTCTGCAAGCAGCGTTCGGGTGTCCGCCTGCTGAGCGGAGCGGAGGATAAACGGTGCCAGACTGATGCATTCTGAGCGGATCCGCATCCACTCAGAATGCATTAGGGCAGTACGGATGCGTTCGGGGCCGCTTGTGAGAGCCTTCAAACGGAACTCACAAGCGGAGCCCCGAACGCTAGTGTGAAAGTAGCCTAATATGTATACCTTTTTTATTTTTTTATTTAGGTTTTACACAATAATATCATTTTTGAAACAAATAAAAACATGACCGTTTTATAGATCAGGTCGTTACGGACGCGGTGATATCAAACATGTGTAGAGAATGTTTATTTTTATTTTTTTAATCAGTGATAAATGTGTTTTCACTTTTAAAAAAAATTGACACAGACCCACTTAGTTCTTGAAGATCCAGTGGGTCTGATGTCTGTATAATACAGTACAGTACACTATATAGTGTACTGTACTGTATTTTCACTTTACAAAGTCTCATCAGACTTCTGCCTTTAGAGGTAGTCTGATCAGCACCATAGACAGCAGGAAGCCTGTGAAAGCGTCCGTTGCCATGGTAACCATCACTCATTGCCACAACAGAGCAGGGGGTTATGGGGAGGGGGGCCCCTCCCTATGTGATCCCGTCAAGAATCGGGGGCTGAGCAAAGGCACAGCAGCCCCCGACGAGAGAGGTAGGGAGCTCCCTCCCTGTTAACCTCTTCCATACAGCGGTCCCTATGGACCACGGCATGGAAGGGGTTAAACGGCTGACATCTGTATGATGATGTCAGCCCTTTCAAGTAGAGTCTCAGCAATGTGCTGACACTCTGCTTGCTAACCCCTCTGCCATCCTGAAAATGAGAGGGAGGACGGGCGGATGAACGCGCGCCCGTCCCCTCTCAGCACCACCTGCCTGCACTGCCGCGGGGTGGGGGGGTTGGGGGGGGGGGTTAAACATAAAATAAAGGCATTTTGAAGTTTCTGATCCCCGAGGTCACAGACCGCGGGGATCAGAAACTTCCGAAAGCGTTGCAAACCACAGGTCTGAATTGACCTGCGATTTGCAGCGATCACCAATATGGGGGGGTCACAGGACCACCCTCGGCATTGACCCAGGGTGCCTGCTGATAGATCTATCAGCAGGTACCCAGTTCCGATCACCGATCACCGCCCGCCGCGGTGATCGGAAATACACAGGGCGTACCTGTACGCTCTGTGTCCTTAAGTACCAGGACATCAGGGCGTACAGGTATGCCCTGTGTCCCCAACAGGTTAACTAAGCATGTTCCACCAGCCAATATGTCTTGGGAGATAGAGGTATGGGGTCATCTGTTGCCTTGTTATCAAATAATTGAGGTTACTGATTTCCATTCAGGTCTTTTAAAAATGGCAGCTGAAATCTGATTGCAATCAGTTCCATTTTTCTTTATCCTTAGTTTTGATAAATGTCTACCAAGGCGGGATATTTGTCATAAATAAAGATTAGCTAATTTATTCAAATACGTCTGGGTCAGATTCTAATGTAGTGGTCGGAAGATTGGGTAGAAATAAGTTCAACCCGAATCAAAAGTGCTCCAATTACCCAGAAAAATGATGTATGACAATCTGAGGTCTCTCTCTCCTCTTTCAAGATTTTTGACATAAAGACAGCATTATTAATATCAGAGTGACATATATATATAGTTATACGTAAAGGCATAGTTGATGGTGTTAAAGGGGTTTTCTCATTTCAGCAAATTACATTTATCATGTAGACAAAGTTAATATAAGGCACTTACTAATGTATTGTTTTTGTCCATATTGCCTCCTATGCTGGCTTGATTCATTTTTCCATCACATTATACACGGCTCATATCCAGGGGTTACGACAACCCTGCAATACATTAGTAGGTGTCTTGTATTAACTTTGCTGGCTTGCTACATGATAAGTGCCATTTGCTGAAGTGGGATAACCCCTTTAACAAACAGCCTGTTTAAAAATACGCTGCACTGTTGGATTTGTTATGCTTTTTGAAATAAAAAGATTGTCCTTTATTGTCGGCAGATGCCTGCCAGTTTTTATAAACACACTGTACCACTAGAAAAAGGATTGGCTTTTTGTGAACTAGTGGTCCAAAAGTGCTCCCTTTTTTGGGAGCAGCAGTAGTACAGTATGGAACCTAATAGACAAGGCAGGAGATATGTATGGGTAGCAGCAGCAGTAGTAGTGTCAGCAGTAGTAACAGAGTATAGAACCTGATGAACAAGGCAGGAGATGTGCAGCTGTGTACGAGTAGTACCAGTGGCAGTAGTAGCACAATATGGAACCTGATGGACAAGACAGGATATGTGCCGCTTTGTAGGGGAAGTAGTAGCGACAGTAGTAACTGTAAAAGAAGCAGTGTAGTATGAAACCTGACAGACAAGGCAGGAAATGTGCAGCTGTGTAAGGGTAGTAGTAGTAGTGGGTGCAACAGATGGGGCAGCAGCAGGACAGTATCGAACATGATGGACAGGCAGAGAGCAGCAGTGGCATCATTGGGCTGCAGATAAATAGCCACTGTAAGCATTTGCAAATGTGTTAATTGACATCAACCAGAGAGGTGTCAAAATCCTCACAGATTAATGTCTGCATTTGGGGAGGGGGGGGGGGGGCAATTTTGTCCACTTTGATGTGATGATGCCACCTGTTACACTGAATACCCTCTCTGACTGTACACTGGAGGCTGGAAAACCATAGCAAGCTGGGCGAGTTCTGGCCACTGCTCCAATCTGTCTCCTAGAAATCAGGCAATAAGGTATGTGTCAGAGGAAGGGCATAGTACAGGTATGACTGAACCTGGTTGTTGAGGCTGTGCGCATGCATTTGCTAATGTGCGTCAGGTTGGTGTGGCACTTGAAAAAGCTGTTCTATCAGGTTCAGCAAACTGAATTGGCTACTAGTGCTGCTGTGTCTTCTACTACTTGTAGTGGCAGCAGTGGCCGAGATGGTGGGAGGTCGTTGACTGGGGCATGGAGAGGGGCCTTCTGGTCAAACATGTGGATGGCAGGTCTCTGCTTGCTTAAAGCTGCCAGCAAGCTGGGTACAGAGCATATGCTGGCAATTCAACAATTTTGCCTACTTTTTGGTATCAGGAACACATTCCCCTATTTTGCTTTTATAGCAAGAATCTAAAAGCATGGCTAGTCAACACTTTACTTGGTGTTAATTATGCCTTTGTCAGTATGTAAGCAACCAAGCATGCAGCTTGCCAGTGTGTCAGAGGACACAGTCCTTTAAGGCCTCATGCACACGACAGTATTTTTTCACGGTCCGCAAAAACGGGGTCCGTAGGTCCGTGATCCGTGACCGTTTTTTTGTCCGTGGGTCTTCCTTGATTTTTGGAGGATCCACAGACATGAAAAAAAAGTCGTTTTGGTGTCCGCCTGGCCGTGCGGAGCCAAACGGATCCGTCCTGAATTACAATGCAAGTCAATGGGGACGGATCCGTTTGACGTTGACACAATATGGTGCCATTTCAAACGGATCCGTCCCCATTGACTTTCAATGTAAAGTCTGGAGTCCCTTTTATACCATCGGATCGAAGTTTTCTCCAATCCGATGGTATATTTTAACTTGAAGCGTCCCCATCACAATGGGAACGCCTCTATGTTAGAATATACTGTTGGATATGAGTTAGATCGTGAAAACTCATTTCCGACAGTATATTCTAACACAGAGGCGTTCCCATGGTGATGGGGACGCTTCTAGTTAGAATATACTACAAACTGTGTACATGACTGCCCCCTGCTGCCTGGCAGCACCCGATCTCTTACAGGGGGCCGTGATCAGCACAATTAACCCCTGAGGTGCCGCACCTGAAGGGGTTAATTGTACTATCATATCCCCCTGTAAGAGATCAGGGCTGCCAGGCAGCAGGGGGCAGAACCCCCCCTCCTCAGTTTGAATATCATTGGTGGCCAGTTCGGCCCCCCCAGCCCCCCCCTCCCTCCCTCTATTGTAATAATAGGTTGGTGGCACAGTGTGCGGCCCCCCGCCCCCCCTCCCTCCCTCTATTGTAATAATTCGTTGGTGGCACAGTGTGCGCCCCCCATCGGCCCCCCCTTCCTCCCTCTATTGTAATAATTCGTTGGTGGCACAGTGTGGGCCCCCATCGGCCCCCCTTTCCTCCCTCTATTGTAATAATTCGTTGGTGGCACAGTGTGGGCCCCCATCGGCCCCCCCTTCCTCCCTCTATTGTAATAATTCGTTGGTGGCACAGTGTGCGCCCCCCATCGGCCCCCCCTCCCTCTATAGCATTAACAACATTGGTGGCCAGTATGCGGCCTCTCATCACAAATCCCCCCCCCCTTCCCCGATCATTGGTGGCAGCGGAGTTCCGCTCGGAGTCCCAGTTTAATCGCTGGGGCTCCGATCGGTAACCATGGCAACCAGGACTCTACTGCAGCCCTGGTTGCCATGGTTACTTAGCAATAGTACAATAGTAAAAGATTCATACTTACCTGGGAGCTGCGATGTCTGTGTCCGGCCGGGAGCTCCTCCTACTGGTAAGTGACAGTTCATTTAGCAATGCGCCGCATAGACCTGTCACTTACCAGTAGGTGGAGCTCCCGGCTGGACACGAACATCGCAGCAGCCAGCAGGTAAGTATGAATCTTCTACTATTGTACTATTGCTAAGTAACCATGGCAACCAGGGCTGCAGTAGCGTCCTGGTTGCCATGGTTACCGATCGGAGCCCCAGCGATTAAACTGGGACTCCGGTCGGAACTCCGCTGCCACCAATGATCAGGGGGGGGGGGGGGAGATGGGAGGCCACACACTGGCCACCAATGTTGTTAATGCTATAGGGGGGGGCGATGGGGGGCGCACACTGTGCCACCAATGTTGTTAATGCTATAGAGGGGGGGGCGATGGGGGGCGCACACTGTGCCACCAACGAATTATTACAATAGAGGGAGGAAGGGGGGGCGCACACTGTGCCACCAACGAATTATTACAAAAGAGGGAGGGGAGGGGGGGGCCCGCACTGGCCACCAATGATATTCAAACTGGGGAGGGGGGGTCTGCCCCCTGCTGCCTGGCAGCCCTGAGCTCTTACAGGGGGATATGATAGTACAATTAACCCCTTCAGGTGCCGCACCTGAAGGGGTTAATTGTGCTGATCACAGCCCCCTGTAAGAGATCGGGTGCTGCCAGGCAGCAGGGGGCAGTCTTGTACACAGTTTGTAGTGTATTCTAACTAGAAGCGTCCCCATCACCAAGGGAACGCCTCTGTGTTAGAATATACTGTCGGATATGAGTTTTCACAAAGTGAAAACTTAGATCTGAAAAAGCTTTTATGCAGACGGATCTTCGGATCCGTCTGTATGAAAGTAACCTACGGCCACGGATCACGGACACGGATGCCAATCTTGTGTGCATCCGTGTTCTTTCACGGACCCATTGACTTGAATGGGTCCGTGAACCGTTGTCCGTCCAGAAAATAGGACAGGTCATATTTTTTTGACGGACAGAATACACGGATCAAGGTCTCGGCTGCAAAACGGTGCATTTTCCGATTTTTCCACGGACCCATTGAAAGTCAATGGGTCCGCGAAAAAAAACGGAAAACGGCACAACGGCCACGGATGCACACAACGGTCGTGTGCATGAGGCCTAAGGCTCCTTTGAGTTGACACTGTCTGAGCTCCAAAAAACACATGCTTCCTGCTGTGGTGGTAAAACATGATGTAATCATTGATCGCTTTATGCTGCTCATACAGACTGCCCAGAATATGCAAGGCAGATGGAAAGTGGTAAAAAGGCACACAGTTCTGTCACTGCAAGTCCTGAAAGGGTCTTATTATCTACATAAGAAAAGCTGTACTGCAGCCATGGTAGCATGCATCTGAACTCCCTTTTTATAAATTTTTATTAACAGGTTGTTACAGATGTCTACTTTCTTTGTTTGTTTCAATTTAACATAATAAAGCATTTTTGAAAAAATATGTTTTTGTGTCTCAATTTTCTGAAAGCCATATTTTTTTTTTTTCTGTCAATCGTCTTGTGCAGGGGCTTATTTTTTGCAGGAAGAGTTGATGTTTTTACCGGTACCATTTTTGGGTACATATGATTTTTTGATCATTCATTATTACACTTTACGAGGCGAGGTGACCAAAACAATTGGTTGTTTTGGCAAATTTTTTATTTATTTATTTTTACATCGTTCACCTGAGGGGTTAGGTCATGTGATATTTTTATAGAGCAGGTCGCTACGGACGTGGCAATACCTAATATGTATACTTTTTCTTATTTATTTAAGTTTTACACAATAATAGCATTTTTTATAAGAAAAAAAAATTATGTTTTAGTGTCTCCATAGTCCGAGAGCCATAGCAATCTCATTTTTTGCGGGATGAGGTGACGGTTTGATTGGTACTATTTTGGGGGACATACACCTTTTTGATCGCTTGGTGTTGCACTTTTTGTGATGTAAGGTGACAAAAATGTTTTTTTTTTAAACAGTTTTAATTTTTTTACAATGTTTATCGGACGGGGTGGATCATGTGATATATTTATAGAGCTGGTTGTTATGGACACGGCGATACATAATGTGTGTGTTTTCTTTTTTTTTCTATTTTTTTATATAAAATCAGGGGCGTTTTTTTTATTAAAAACTTTTTTCTTTTTACTTTTTTCTTTTAATCTTTATTTCTGTCCCACTCTGGGACTTTACTTTTAGGGGTCAGATCCCCTCTGCAATGCATTACAATACATTTGCCTGTTAGTGTATTACACTGAGTAATACACTAACAGCCCTAGGCTGGATCTCCTGGGCACCCATAGAAAGCCGGCCCCGACGCCGTGCATGGAATTAGACAGCCTCTGCTTGGCATTGGGCTGCCTTCTTACCCATCGGGTCTCCGCCACAGCAGCGCAGGGACTCGATGGGCTCCCTCAACCGCCTTAAATCCCTTCTATGTCTTATCACTGATCGCAGCATAGAAGGGGTTAATCTGCTGGCATCGGCTTGTACAGCGATGCCGGCGGATACAGCAGGGGCCCGGCTATCAGGGACTGCTGGATCTATGCAGTGATCGGGCGTGCACAGCTCTGGTGCCCGCCCGATCACCATGACGTCAAAATGCGGGAACACACCTGCCGCCATGACGTACTATTACGTCATATGTCGGGAAGGGGTTAAGGAGGATACGGAGAAAGTGCGTAAGGGCCTGGTGTGGGAACACAAATGTGAAGGTGTTAAAAGCACTGGCCTCATTGTCTGGTGCAGAATCTCCACAACCGTGCAAAAGATTGATCCAGTGGGCTGTGAAAGACATGTATCACACAGAGATAATTCCATGGAAGAGAGTACAAGACAGGGATGTCTTTTTTTCTGTTTCTATTTGGATACGTAAAATGGAGGGTGCCATCTGAATCCAATCAGCATGACGTCTGCTTTGTTTGGAAGCAGAGTTTTGGGGAAATTCATAATGGAATCAATTATTTTAAAATAAATTCACTTATCTCTAGTCATGAGGGCAATATTAGAAGTCAGTTTTTCTTGAGTATGTTGGCAGAGTTTACTGCAAATTTATCAAATTTTGCATGTTGTCTGTTAAATCTGACTCATCTTTCACCTAACACTTTTGTCTAGAAATGCTATTCCATTTTCTTATGTCATTCTCTAACTAAGGCCGTATTGCGGGCCGCATTCCGCATTACGGACCCATTCACTTGAATGGGTCCGCAATCACGGAGATATGGAACGGAGGCACAGACCGGAATCCCACGGAAGCACTACGGAGTACTTCCGTGGTGTTTCTGGCCTTGCCTCCGCACTGCAAAAAAGTAGCGCATGCACTACTTTTTTGACTGTCGGATGTGTATCGCGGACCCCATTCAAGTGAATGGGTCCGTGATCCGTATGTGGCTGCCCCACAGCACGGAGCCCTAACGTTTGTGTGCATGTAGCCTAATGGAGTTAGTTTGCAACTTTTTCAAAAAGTTACAATGATAAATCTGGAGTGAAACGAATTAACATAGCATTCACTCCCCCCCCTCCTCTTTTTCAAAAGGCCACTTTCACATGAGCATATTTGCAAGCCATCTTGGACCGGATTTTATGTACCGGAATCATGCTAATGGTAATGAATAGGGCTATTCATATGGGATTATCATTTTCATCAGTAATTGAAATCTGGAGCATATCCTACTTTTGTGCTTCCAAATACGCACATTGTACTAACCACTGCAGAGAAAGCAGTGGGTCTAGTGGAAGCTGTGGCTGTCAATTACAAGCAGGGACCCACAGCGGCAGGCATTATTTCTGATTCTTCTGGTAAAGTGGACTACAAATACCATGAGCACTTGCTCCTCTCTGCAGCCAATAGCAGGGGGACCAGGGGGAAAGGCTAACGAAGGAAGATGAACAGCAGCTATCTTGGAGACAGCAGCATGGGCAGGAGATGGAGAGACACTGTGCTTCAGAACAACAGAACTTCAGCTGTGTTTTTGGTGGATACTCAGACACTGTGCTTCAGAACAGCAGAACTTCAGCTGTGTTTTTGGTGGATACTCAGATACTGTGCTTTAGAACAGGTAAGGAATTTGTTAGACAGGTTCTTTCTATTGTCTGATTGCAAATGAGCATAGGTGATTAAGGTGTTAAATTTGTTGTTGGGGGAGAGGCTTTTGTGGGAGTGTGTGTATATATAGCAACATAGTATAAGCTTGCTGCATTCTCAAGTTCTGCATTTATAAGTGCATCTGAGATATTCAGGAGATACTCAGGAGGTAAACTGGAGGTGGATACAATCTAAAAAGTAAGATTTGCTTGTTTAAAATCTTTCCCCTCTTTAAAATGGCAGACCTGGTTCTGTGCAGGAATTGTTGTGCTTTTATTTCAGGTTCCACTCTTCAGAGGTTTGGATGCTGTCTGATCTGTAGACAGCTCTCATAATGCAGCAGGAAATGCATTTTTGAAATCTGAGATTTATAAAATTAACTGTTAAACAAACTCAGGCTGGGAATGTTGCAATGCCACTGCCACAGAGGCCCCCTAGAAATGGAAGATGGGTTACTGCAGGTTCTGGTAGACTTAGAGTTGTGGATAGATGACATGTCCCACAGTCTGTGGCTCTCCATAATTCATTTGAAGCACTTTCAGATCGCAAAAGCAACATGGAGGGTGGCTCAGGCACAGTGGGTGAGGAACAATCATCTCCCATGCCTAAAGTATGCAAGACTGCAGACAAAGACAAAAAGGAGAAGGTGAGGAGTGATAGTAAGCAGCTGTTGGTGGGCGATTCTATCATAAGAGGTGTGAAGTTTGAGGAAAATGGTTTTGTGAGATGTCTCCCTGGTGCTACCGCTAGCAGAGACAGAACTGTACAAGAAAGATAGTTTGCATCTTTCTCTCAAGGGATTGAATGCCCTCAGTTCAAAGTTGAAACTAGCAAAGGGGGGCACAAGAGTCATAATCCAGCAGTCCGACTGCCCCCGGAACAATGCCAGAAGATGCCAGTAGCACATAGGTTAGGAAATGACAAGCTCAGAGTCTTGTCTACAAATGCTCGCAGTTTAGGGAATAAGATCAATGAACTTGAGTCTATAATGGCATCTGAGAATATAGATTTAGTGGCTGTTACTGAGACATGGTTCAATGGAAGTAATGACTGGGATATAACAATACCAGGGTTATCTCTATATAGGAAAGACAGAGAAGGCAAGAAAGGGGGACGGGTGGCCCTGTATGTGAAAGATAGCGAGACCAATTTAGAGTCAGTTTGGGTTACATTGCAGCTTGATAATCATAAGGTAACTCGTGTAGGTGTGAAATATAGACCACCTAGCCAAGTCAAAGAATTAGATGATCTACTAGTTGAGGAAATAGCTAAAATGACATTGAAAGGGGAAGTTATCATTATGGGAGACTTTAATCTTCCTGATGTAAACTGGAAAACCAAAATAGCTAGTTCTGCCAGGAGTTCAGATATTCTAAATTCCCTACTGGGAATATCTCTACAGCAAGTAGTGGAGGAGCCAACCAGGAAAGAGGCCATTTTAGATTTAGTATTCACAAATGGGAATTTGGTATTGGATATTACTGTAGAGGAAAGCTTGGGATCTAGTAATCACCAGTCACTGTGGTTTACTATAAGTACAGTGACTGAGTCACACCACACAAAAACAAAACTTTTAGATGAAAAAAAACAACTGACTTTTCTAAAATTAGACTAGTGGTATACGAGTCCCTATCAGATTGGAACAGTTTCAATGGAGTCCAGGAGAAATGGGACTACTTAAAACTGGCACTATTAAAGGCAACAGATAATTGCATTAGGCTTGTCAGTAAAAGCACAAAAAGGAAGAGACCACTGTTGTACTCAGCAGAAGTGGCCAAAATAATTAAAAACAAAAAGATAGCATTTAGTAATTATACATTTTTTTTACAATTTAAAAATTATTTAAAAAAACCCCGAGGATGACAAATTTATAAGATTAGGCAGAGAGAGGCCAAACAAGTTATAAGAGCTTCTAAAGCACAGGCAGAAGAGAAATTAGCCCAGTCAGTGGAAAAAGGTGATAAGACATTCTTCAGATGCATAATTGAAAAAAGGAAACTAAAAATAGGAATTACCAAATTAAAAACAAAAGACGGAAGGTATATGGAAGAAGATAATGAACTAGCTGGCTGCCTCAATGAATACTTCTGTTCAGTTTTTACAAAGGAAAATTAAGGAAAAGGACCTCAGTTAGGAAGGAAGACTAATGAATCTTTTGATGCATGTGTCTTTACAGAGGAAGAGGTTCTAAGTCAGCTGTCTAAAATTAATACAAATAAGTCACAGGGGCCTCATGGGATACACCCAAAGCTATCAAAAGAGCTTAGCGGTTATCAGGCAACTAAGGCCAGTAAGCCTGACATCAATAGTGGGGAAATTAATGGAAACCATACTTAAGGAGCGGATTGTAGAACATCTAAAATCCCATGGATTGAAAGATGAAAAACAGCATGGGTTTACTTCAGGGAGATCATGTCAAACTAATCTTATAGATTTTTTTGATTGGATGACTAAAATAATAGATGGCGGAGGTGCAGTAGACAACGCTTATCTAGACTTTAGTAAGGCTTTTGATACTGTCCCACATAGAAGGCTTATCAATAAATTGCAGTCTTTGTGCTTGGACTCCTATATTGTTGAATGGATTAGGCAGGGGCTGAGGGACAGACAACAGAGGGTTGTAGTCAATAGAGTATATTCAGACCATGGTCTTGTTACCAGTGGGGTACCTCAGGGATCTGTTCTGGGACCCATATTGTTTAATTTCTTTATCAGCGAAATTGCAGAAGGCCTCGATGGTAAGGTGTGTCTTTTTGCTGATGACACAAAGATTTGTAACAGGGTTGATGTTCCTGGAGGGATACACCAAATGGAAAAGGATTTAGGAAAACTAGAGGAATGGTCAAAAATCTGGCAACTAAAATTTAATGTTGATAAGTGCAAGATAATGCACCTGGGGCGTAAAAACCCAAGAGCAGAATATAAAATCAGTGATACAGTCCTAACCTCGGTATCTGAAGAAAGGGATTTAGGGGTTATTTCAGAAGACTTAAAGGTTGGCAGACAATGTCACAGAGCAGCAGGAAATGCTAGCAGAATGCTTGGGTGTATAGGGAGAGGCATTACCAGTAGAAAGAGGGAGGTGCTCATGCCGCTCTACAGAGTAATAGTGAGACCTCATTTGGAGTATTGTGCTCAGTACTGGAGACCATATCTCCAGAAGGATATTGATACTTTGGAGAGAGTTCAGAGAAGAGCTACTAAACTAGTACACGGATTGCAGGATAAAACTTACCAGGAAAGATTAAAGGCCCTTAACATGTATAGCTTGGAAGAAAGAGGAGACAGAGGGGATATGATAGACACTTTTAAATACATGAAGGGAATCAACAAGGTAAAAGAGGAGAGAATATTTAAAATAAGAAAAACTGCTACAAGAGGACATAGTTTTAAATTAGAGGGGCAAAGGTTTAAAAGTAATATCAGGAAGTATTACTTTACTGAGAGAGTAGTGGATGCATGGAATAGCCTTCCTGCAGAAGTGGTAGCTGCAAAAACAGTGAAGCAGGTTAAGCATGCATGGGATAGGCATAAGGCCATCCTTCATATAAGATAGGGCCAGGGGCTATCCATAGTATTTAGTATATTGGGTAGACTAGATGGGCCAAATGGTTCTTATCTGCCGACACATTCTATGTTTCTATGTAGACTGTCAGATCTCCACAGACAGAAGTGTGCCCTGTTTCTGAGCAGACATTACAGCACAGTTCTGACAGCTGCTGTGTTTCCAGTGTAAGAAGGGAAAGCTCAGATGCTGGATTAATCCTATAGCACAACCCAGAGAGCTCCGGTGTTTCCAGTGTAAGGCTTCATTCACACGTCTGTGGAACACGGTCCGTGAGATACCGGACTGGCATCCTTCTTAGCTTAGCATTAGTTGCTATGACGCAGTGCACTTTGTGCCGCCACAGTACAGTAGTACACTCGTATGATCTATATGAGTCTATATGAGCCAAGCATGACTATAAAATCAAGCGGTCAGGGGAAAACGATCATCGGAAACATGCTTCTGGCTACTCTCAAGTACTGCTGGCGGCTTGGGATTGTTTTTGGTGATGACAGGTTCTGTCTAATTCCATTCCAGAAATTCCTTCTTAGTGCATTATTTTTTGTCAATGAGTGTAAATAAAAAATTCAGTTGACCACAGATTACTGTGCCTGATATATTGGTGTGCGCCACAATTACAGACTATAGTGTCTATTGTAATGGACAACTGTCCAAATGACCTTTTTTCAAATAAAAAAAATAAAAAAACGTACAGTGCTAAAATATTGATGGCCTCTCCTCAGGATAGATCAATACCAGATCGGTGGGTGTCTAACTCCCAGCACATAAACGTGATCAGCTGTTTGAAGGGGTAACAAACAATTCTTCCTCTTCTTAATTACCTGTGTGTCATCTTGCTTGTAGAGGCAGTGTAGTGCAATTCCAATTGATCCACTTGATTCAAGTGAATGAGACGCTGCAAATGAGACGGTGCACAGCTAACATGGTAACGCAAGGGGTCATTTATTAACCTGAAATACATCTATATATATAGTAATGCGCATTTCAGTCGCAGATTACAGCGCTCACGCCAGGTCTAAAAAAGTGGTTGTGCCGTAGGCGTGGAAGGGGAGGGGTCAACTAGTAAGTTAGCTTACATTTAGAAAGGCGCTGGATGCATCAAAGTTATGTAGAGGCCTTATGTAGAGATCCACCGCTGACGCATGAGCTTTATTAGGACCGGTGTCTAAAAGGCAGATCTTAATAAACGACTCCTATAGTTTTAAAGGCTAAAAAATACATACGGATATAATAAATGAAGATAGGCACGACCAGAATATTTGGTTCACTTGGAATAATAGTTATTTATTGAACATCAAAATACTAAAACATCTATATACGATAAAATATTGGCGCCAATATTTTATCGTATATAGATGTTTTAGTATTTTGATGTTCAATAAATAACTATTATTCCAAGTGAACCAAATATTCTGGTCGTGCCTATCTTCATTTATTATATCCATTTTATTCACAGATAGGGGGGATCTATTGATAGTAGCACCCATACATCTTACCTACTTTGTAGAGCCACCCAATTGCTATATATTTTTTTATCTAAAAAATACATCCATCCATCCAGTTCAGCCTGTTATCCTGCAAAGTTAATTTGGAAGTGGAAGCAATACTTGTGCAAGTGCTGCCACCTCTTCAAACACCTGATCGGCGGCAGAGCCAAGAGTCGGACCACAGCCAATCTGATATTGATGTTGGGATGAAGTGCAAGTATGTTTGATAAAGGCTATGTGTTAGCCGAAACGTAACTACCTTCTGCACGTTTTGTTCACCTAAGCGGCTCCCAATAAAGGGATTTTTTGTACTGGACATGCTGCCTCCATCTTTATTCATTGGACTGTACGTTCAGGAGCCCTGATGGATCTAGGACTCCCAGCAGGCTGTTGCATTCCGGATGACCACAAGTTCTGGTGAGTGCGACTCCACAATACTTCTTTTTTATCCGGAGGATAAGTCATCAATATTTTAGCACAGCAGAACCGTTTTAATTTGAGGCCTACCGCTGGGAACTCCACCAATCTGATAGTTATCCAACTGAAATACCCCTTTAACCTAATAAAAGTGTATGGTTTATTGTTTGTCCTGTCAGACCTTACCCTAATGCTGGGTTATGATATGCACATCAAAAAAGCTTTTGCCAATGCCTACCCATCAAAGACGTTTAGTAACCAGTTGAGGGCGAGGTCCACACACAGTGGCACATTTACTAAAAGTCCACGTTCTTCTTCTAATCGCTCATATAGTGAACTCAAACACCGAATGACATCAAGAACGTCAAGAGAATGATCTGAAGACTGCAGGATATCACAACTAAATATCTGAGATAGGAGAGGCAGGGTGACTAGGTCCACTGAAAAACAGGAAACAAGAGAAGCATGAGTTAATACAAAAGGTGAGGTAATGAAAATAGAAGTTTTACAAAAGTCATAAAATAAAAAATAAAAAGTGGGGCTATAAAACAGGGGGACTGAGAAAGTTGCTCAAATTACTCTGACAGTATAACAGTTTATGAAGACAGTTTGATTTAAAGCAAACACTAGCAGATGTAATCAAGTAGGTTCAGATTCAGATGCAAAGTAGTGTAGAAGTATTGGACAATTAACAACCCTTTACACAGGCCTAGGATCAGGGCAATTATTGGGTGTGAGTGTTTGTATGAATGCTTGTTCCTGATAACTGCCTCATGTAAAGGCTCCACCGATCACCAGGTAAATGCACATAAAACCAACAGTACAGCGCCCTATGTAAACAGCGATATGCTGCCAGCAAATTATATATCTGAATGGGGGTGAATACTTACAGTAGTGACCATTTGTCCCCACACCGAAAAAAATGACTGCTATATATAAATGCTCCGATCACCTCCACTATGATGATTGACCCACAATGTACATGGGTTGCGTCTGCACAGTCAATGCCTGAGGCTGCCTTACCGCATGGGCGCAACCCGATCATGTGCACAATGTACAGCAACTGTTCCTGGAAGTGTCGAGAGACTAATTATACTGAAGAGCATAGCGCTGGCCTGGTAGAGACATTGCCATCAATGTCAATGTGATAGTTGTAAGCCACATGGTATACATTAGTTATAAAAATTATGGATAACACCTTTAATTTTGTCATACAAAAGACAGGGGAGGATTGGGAACTCAAAGTGGCCCTGAAATAAAATATAAAAGTGGTTCCATGTTTTAGGCGGCGCCAAGCTGGAAGAAGGTGTGGCCAAGTGAAGTAGGCGTTTTCTTTTTGAGGGGCAACCTGTAGTTTTTATTGATACCATTTTAGAATGTATATGCCTTTTTGATCACTTTTTATTCATTTTTCAGAAGATGAAGCTACAGTATACATAAACAGGCATTCACCATATAGAATGATTATGTTTATATTTTAATAGTATGGCCATTTTTTGTGCAACCATGACAAATATCTTAATTTTTTTATTATTATTGTTTATAATGTGAGGAAAGGAGCTGATTTTAATATTCAATTTTTTTTTTATAGTTTTAAAAACTTTCTTTTCACTTGAGCAAAAAAAGGTAACCATCCCCCCTCATTCTACAATCATCTTGGCTATCTCATACATAACTGGACTTGCAACTATTTAGCATATGACTAGTTATACAGATTCTTGTCATGTAACTGCTTAGTTACACCCTGTTTTCACGTTCCCTCATAGCTCAGTGTGTTATTAGGTTGATTCCCAAGCAAAAGGTCACTGGTTCAAATCCAGGAGCAGCCATGAAGAAGATTTCCCAAGAAAAGAGGAAGACAGTTGGAAGAATAGGAAATTAAGTCCGTCTATTCATTCCAAAGCCAAGAGGTGGACATACAGGTAAAATATCGGAATCAACAAGTCAGCTCATAACAAGGTCTATCAGTTCAAACAACGGCAGAGGAGATGGCTTGTATGCTTCATGGAGCAGAAGTGGAAAAAAAGAGAAGAAAAAGAAGGAGGTTATCCTAAAGCGACACGGGACTGTGCTTAGTCCCTGAAGAGAAGGATAAAGAAAAGGCGCCAACAGGACTGTATGATGGAGGGATTGGGAAGAAGGGAAACAGTAGGATGGGAAGGCAGCTCTGGTGTAGAAAACAAAACTAGACACCACAAAGAAATCAGGATGAATCAGTGATAGGTGGGGAACAAGGGGTAGTCACCTACCCCCAGTGCCACACCAGTCACAAAAAAAAAAAAAAGGATGCGGTTGAGCGCCAAATTCCCAAATGACAAGGTGTAGGTGGTACAGGTAGTCGTTATTAGTATTGAAAAAATCACCCATGTTGAGGTGCTGTGGGCTGATAGGTAGCGCACAGTGGTGGGTAGGTGAATGGTACAGGAATAAGATGACGTTTAACAGTAGTATTAGGTAAACTCTTAAAAACCTGAAAATCAATCACATATACATGCATAAAAATTGAGTGAATTCTTTAGAATCGTTCAAAACATATAATGGTAAAAATAAAGATAAAATTAAAACAATGTTAACCGCCTCCGGACCGCCTAATGCAGATGTGCGTTCCGGAGGCGGCAGCCCTGCGCACAGTCACGCATATACGCGTCATCTCGCGAGACGCGAGATGACGCGCTTTGCTGGCCCGCGCGTGCGCAGATCGGGCCGGCATTTCGTACAGGAGTATTTCGTCAGCAACCTGCCAGCCAATGATCGTGGCTGGCAGGTTGCTGATTTTTAAAAAATCCAATCAAAGTGCCAGATAGCAGATCATATTAGTAAATATGATCTGTTATATGGCTGCCTGCTCCTCTGCTGGTTCTTTTCGTCGGTTGGATCCAGCAGAGGAGCAGGCTTCACAGTGAGTACACCAAACATCACACTTTAGCTCCAGATCACCCCCCTGCACCCCAATTAACCCTTTGATCACCCCTTTGATCGCCCCTGTCAATCACAAGTGAAAGGAAAAAAGTGATCAGTGCAAACTGTCACTTTTTTTTTTACTGTTATTGACTGTTAGGTTTCAGTATAGTTTAGGCCCCTTGGTTAGGTAGTTTAGGGATCAGTTAGCGCCCAGCCCACCGCACCGCAGTCCGTTATTCGCTGATTAGCGTATCGCTAATCAGCATTTGTACTTTTATAGTATCTGGAAGTGATCAAAACTGATCACGGTCAGATCTATAATTGTATTAGTGTCACTTTAGTTCGCCCTCCACCCAAAACGCAGTGTTTGCCCGATCAGGCCTGATCGGTCGCCCACACGTGCGTTCGCCCACGCCCGCCCCACCGCAGTGACAAAAAAATAATTTTTTTTTGATCACTGCACAATCACTTTACACGTGCTGCGGCGATAAAAAAATCAGTTTTGATATTTTTTATCAACCGCAGCAGCCTCCGGTACTTCGCTAGCCTCCCCTTTGTAAGACAGGCTTGCTTTTTTTTCTTGGGTAGTCTCAGGGAATACCCCTAAATTTAGTTGCCCACATGTCAAACAGGGGGTATTCCTCTGAAGAGGCCTACAGGCTTCTGACCCAGTCGGATGAGGAGTGGGAACCCTCATCTGATGAATCCAGCGGGTCAGAATACGAACCTGTAGAAAGCAGTGGCTCTCTGACCCAAAGTTCGGACGAGGAGGCTGAGGTCCCTGATACCACCAGGCGTACCCGGCCCCGTGTCGCTAGACCGCAGGTTGCGCAGGATCCGCTTCAAGAGCAGCAGAGTGGGGCTGGTGCTGTCGGATTACGTGGTGAGGCATACACCAGCAGCCCAGCCCTCCCTGAACCTAGTACCAGCACTGCCGTAGAACATGGTGAAGTAGCGAGCACCAGAAGGGCAGTTGAAGCTGGTACGGTGGCACGTGCAGTAGTGACCCCGTCGCAGCCACCGCAAAGACGTGCCCGTAGAGCCCCTAGAATCCCAGAGGTGCTGGCAAACCCTGATTGGCAGTCCCCAACTTCCGCTGCACCTGTAGTTTTCCCTTTCACCGCCCAGTCTGGAGTTCGGGTTGAGACAGCTCAGATCGGTTCGGCCCTGGGATTTTTTGAGCTGTTCTTGACTGCGGAGCTTTTAGACTTAGTTGTGGCAGAAACAAACCGGTATGCCACACAATTTATAACCGCTAACCCGGGAAGCTTTTATGCCCAGCCTTTCTGGTGGAAACCAGTCCAAGTTTCCGAACTTAAAACTTTTCTGGGCCTCCTCCTCAACATGGGCCTGACAAAAAAGCATGAATTGCGGTCATATTGGTCCACGAACCCGATTCATCACATGCCCATGTTCTCTGCTGCTATGTCCAGGGCACGTTTTGAGGCCATCCTGCGTTTCCTGCACTTTAGTGACAACACCGCCTCCCGTCCCAGAGGCCACCCTGCTTTTGACCGGCTCCACAAAATTCGGCCCCTCATAGACCATTTCAACCTGAAATTTGCAGATTTGTATACCCCAGAGCAAAACATCTGCGTAGACGAGTCCCTAATACATTTTACCGGGCGCCTTGGCTTCAAACAATACATCCCAAGCAAGAGCGCCCGGTATGGGGTCAAATTGTATAAGCTCTGTGAAAGGGCCACAGGCTATACCCACAAATTTCGGATCTATGAGGGAAAAGATCAGACCCTGGAGCCGGTCGGTTGCCCTGACTACCTGGGGAGCAGTGGGAAGACAGTTTGGGACTTGGTGTCACCCTTATTCGGCAAGGGGTACCATCTTTATGTGGACAATTTTTACACAAGTGTGGCCCTCTTTAGGCATTTGTTTCTAGAACGGATTGGCGCCTGTGGTACCGCGCGAACTAGTCGCGCGGGCTTCCCCCAACGGCTCGTTACCACCCGTCTTGCAAGGGGGCAGAGGGCCGCACTGTGTAACGAAGAACTGCTCGCGGTGAAATGGAGAGACAAGCGTGACGTTTACATGCTCTCCTCCATTCACGCAGACACGACAATCCAAATTGAGCGAGCAACCCGTGTCATTGAAAAGCCCCTCTCAGTCCACGACTATAACCTCCACATGGGAGGGGTGGACTTCAATGACCAGATGTTGTCTCCGTATTTAGTTTCCCGCAGAACCAGACGCTGGTATAAGAAGGTGTCTGTATATTTGATTCAATTGGCTCTGTACAATAGTTTTGTTCTCTACAGTAAGGCTGGGAGAACTGGATCCTTCCTCAAATTTCAGGAAGAGATCATCGAGAACCTCCTGTACCCAGGAGGTTCCGTGGCCCCATCCACCAGTGTAGTTAGCCGTCTACACGAGCGACATTTCCCCAATGTCGTTCCTGGTACCTCAACCCAACCGTCACCCCGAAAAAGATGTCGTGTCTGTAGCAGGAGTGGAATAAGGCGTGACACCCGCTATTTCTGTCCTGACTGTCCTGACCACCCTGCCCTATGCTTTGGAGAGTGTTTTCGGAAGTACCACACACAGGTACACCTAGCATAGGGATCATCTCACCAGGACAGGCACACAGGGCTATTAGGGCCCATTCACTCATACAGCTGCTGCAAACGTCTCCTTTCACATGGGACAAAGTGCATAACGCACTTCGCCACATCTTTGGGCGATTTGCGCTTTGCACATTGACCCATGGGGAAGGAGAGGTTTGTTCTATAAAGGTAAAAAAAAAATTAAAAAAAAAAAAAAACACCAGTAAGCAAACACGTTAATGTTCAGTTAAAAAAGTTAAAGTTTATATGTTATGTTGAAAAGTTAATAAAATTATTGCGTTGCGGCCTGGTTTTTTCTTTTTGTTTTTTTTTGTTTTTTTACCTTCCAGGTGGACCAACCGATCGACTAGCTGCAGCACCGATGTGCATTCTGACAGAAGCATTGCGCTGCTGTCAGATTACACGCAAGTCGGTGTATGCGGCGCTGCAAGACGAGATTTCTACTCTGCAGTAACAGATACGTTTGCCGAAGCATACGAGCTGAGGAGGAGGCGGCGTTCCTATGCTTTGGCAAACACTTTGTATGTATATATATATAAAAAAAAAAAAATCCTGGCAATGATTTATTCATCCACATCGATTGATGTGAATGGAGAAATCTGGTTTGCCAGGGCATACGAGCTAAGTGGGTATGGATGTAGGGCGGAGCTCCTATGTCCTGGCAGACGCCTTTCCCCTCCTTTTTTTTTTTTTGGCAGAGATTTTTTCATCCACATTGATCGATGCGAATGAAGAAATCTGTGCCGTTCATTTTTTTCTTTCAGCCCAGAGGCTGAACGGAAAAAAAAAATCTCATTACCTGTATGCTCAATATAAGGAGAATAGCAGAAACTCCTAATGCTGGCCATACATGTAATGATTGCGGAGACCCTCAAATGCCAGGGCAGTACAAACACCCCACAACTGACCCCATTTTGGAAAGAAGACACCCCAAGGTATTCGCTGAGGGGCATATTGAGTCCATGAAAGATTTAAATTTTTGTCCCAAGTTAGCGGAAAGTGAGACTTTGTGAGAAAAAATAAAATAAAAAAATCAATTTCCGCTAACTTATGCTAAAAGAAAAATTTCTATGAACTCGCCATGCCCCTCATTGAATACCTTGGGGTGTCTTCTTTCCAAAGTGGGGTCACATGTGGGGTATTTATACTGCCCTGGCTTTTTAGGGGCCCTAAAGCGTGAGAAGAAGTCTGGGATCCAAATGTCTAAAAATGCCCTCCTAAAAGGAATTTGGGCTGCTTTGCGCCCCTAGGCTGCAAAAAAGTGTCACACATGTGGTATCGCCGTACTAAGGAGAAGTTGGGGAATGTGTTTTGGGGTGTCATTTTACATATACCCATGCTGGGTGACAGAAATATCTTGGCAAAAGACAACTTTTACCATTTTTTTATACAAAGTTGGCATTTGACCAATATATTTTTCTCACCCAGCATGGGTATATGTAAAATGACACCCCAAAACACATTCCCCAACTTCTCCTGAGTACGGCGATACCAGATGTGTGACACTTTTTTGCAGCGTAGGTGGGCAAAGGGGCACATATTCCAAAGTGCACCTTTCGGATTTCGCAGGCCATTTTTTACAGATTTTGATTGCAAAGTACTTCTCACACATATGGGCCCCTAAATTGCCAGGGCAGTATAACTACGCCACAAGTGACCCCATTTTGGAAAGAAGACACCCCAAGGCATTCCGTGAGGGGCATGGCGAGTTCCTAGAATTTTTTATTTTTTGTCGCAAGTTAGTGGAATATGAGACTTTGTAAGGAAAAAAGAGAAAAGAAAAAAAATCATCATTTTCCGCTAACTTGTGACAAAAAAAAAAAAATTCTAGGAACCCGCCATGCCCCTCACGGAATACCTTGAGGTGTCTTCTTTCCAAAATGGGGTCACTTGTGGGGTAGTTATACTGCCCTGGCAATTTAGGGGCCCATATGTGTGAGAAAAACTTTGCAATCAAAATGTGTAAAAAATGACCGGTGAAATCCGAAAGGTGCACTTTGGAATATGTGCCCCTTTGCCCACCTTGGCAGCAAAAAAGTGTCACACATGTGGTATCGCCGTACTCAGGAGAAGTTGGGGAATTTGTTTTGGGGTGTCATTTTACATATACCCATGCTGGGTGAGAAAAATATCTTGGTCAAATGCCAACTTTGTATAAAAAAATTGTAAAAGTTGTCTTTTGCCAAGATATTTCTCTCACCCAGCATGGGTATATGTAAAATAACACCCCAGAACACATTCCCCAACTTCTCCTGAGTACGGCGATACCAGATGTGTGACACTTTTTTGCAGCGTAGGTGGGCAAAGGGGCACATATTCCAAAGTGCACCTTTCGGATTTCGCAGGCCATTTTTTACACATTTTGATTGCAAAGTTCTTCTCACACATTTGGGCCCCTAAATTGCCAGGGCAGTATAACTACGCCACAAGTGACCCCATTTTGGAAAGAAGACACCCCAAGGTATTCTGTGAGGGGCATGGTGAGTTCCTAGAATTTTTTATTTTTTGTCGCAAGTTAGTGGAATATGAGACTTTGTAAGAAAAAATAAAAAAATAAAATCATCATCATTTTCCGGTAACTTGTGACAAAAAATAAAAAGTTCTATGAACTCACTATGCCCATCAGCGAATACCTTAGGGTGTCTACTTTCCGAAATGGGGTCATTTGTGGGTTTTTTCTACTGTTTGGGCATTGTAGAACCTCAGGAATCATGACAGGTGCTCAGAAAGTCAGAGCTGTTTCAAAAAGCGGAAATTCACATTTTTGTACCATAGTGTGTAAACGCTATAACTTTTACCCAAACCATATTTTTTTTTTGCCCAAACATTTTTTTTTTATCAAAGACATGTAAAACAATAAATTTGGTGAAAAATTTATATATGGATGTCGTTTTTTTTGCAAAATTTTACAGCTGAAAGTGAAAAATGTCATTTTTTTGCAAAAAAATCGTTACATTTTGATTAATAACAAAAAAAGTAAAAATGCCAGCAGCAATGAAATACCACCAAATGAAAGCTCTATTAGTGAGAAGAAAAGGAGGTAAAATTCATTTGGGTGGTAAGTTGCATGACCGAGCGATAAACGGTGAAAGTAGTGTAGTGCCGAAGTGTAAAAAGTGCTCTGGTCATGAAGGGGGTTTCACCTAGCGGCGCTGAAGTGGTTAAAAATCCACTCACTTCACAGGGGGGGTTGCCAACAGGATGACCTTGAGGCACCTGTGGCAAGTAACCCCCCTAAGCCGGGATCGCGTGTAGGTTTGTTAGAGGTTGACGTCTACGACCTGGGTGTACAGCCTGGTTGGTAAAGCAGCAGACAAATCCAACGGTATGTAATCAATCCTCTTTAATGGTTTAAAACAAGGCTCAACGCGTTTCAGGGGTCATAGTACCCCCTTCATCAGGAGCAGTATATACAATAGACATGATGCATGGGCTTTAAATACATGTGGGTGTGCCGTTTTGGCGCCAAAAGTAAGTGGGTGGAGTTACAGGGAGTGACATCATCCTTTTTTTTTTTTTTTTTTATAAAAAACAGAGAAAACAGCCTTTTAGTATAATGAAAGAAATCCTCAATGGTGAGGATAGTGCTAAGTGTGGGGCTGAGTGTCTGTGACAATAAAAGATTGTAAGGAGCTATCTTTATGCTTGTTTCTCAGTCGCCTGCCGTGCGACCGGAAGTGGAGTCAGTGGAACGCAACATACGTTCCACCAGACCTGTATCCGGGACTGGGCAGGCCACGACCGGAAGTGGTTGTAATTGGAGTCGGTGGAACGCAATATGCGTTCCACCTCGTGCAACGCCGGATGTGGCTGCAGTTGGAGTCGGTGGAACGCAGTATGCGTTCCACCGCATAAAAGAAGGAGGCCTGTGGAGCGCATAGGGATTCGCCTCGTCGGGCAGGATATCACCTGGATCCGGAAGTGCCGGCAATCGTGGTGGGAGGTCAATTCGGTGGAACGCAGATGTCAGAGTGTTTTGCGTTTCACCTGGCGGTTAGGGGGAATGGGATATTTGTGAATAATGCAGGGTGTGAAAAAGTGGAATGCTTGGAAATACAAAAGGCATGGACATACAAATGTAAGTAGGAGTAAAAAGACAGGTAATGTAGCAGCAAATGGAAATAAAAAACTAAATTTTCCCTGTATGCAGCTGGCAAGGATATATCATGTGGAGTGATATAAGGGTGGTAATAATAATATTAATAAAAATGTAGAGGACTAAATGGGTATCAACGTTAGGATCATATAGACTATTTAGTGTTAGTATCCAAGTGGAAAATATAGACTTCTGCTGAGCAATATCTATTTAACACCGACTACAGTACAATGATGGTAGATGAGTAAATGATAGTGGTATAATTACATAGTGATCATAATACAAGATAAAATGATAAATAAATGGATACACGTGTCTATTTTCCTCTTTTCCTTAAAAGGTTTACTCCAAAGAATTCCTCTAAACATTTCATGAAGATGGCATGTGGTGGGTGTGTTGAATGTAAATGAATCATGACCTAAGTGGGGGACTGGTGGTTTAGTAGTTGGTATATTCAAGGGATTCGTTGAGGCCGAAAGGGATGAGGGTGTTTAACTTAAATATCCAGAACATTTCTTTTCTGCATAGTGTTTGGAATGATTGGGGAACCCATTCTAGTGGCGTGACTGACAGAGATGTGGGGTCACCTTCGTGGTGGGAAGCATAGTGTCGGGATACGCTGTGTGTGCAAACTTTCCGTCTTATATTCGAATGATGCTCATTCATACGTTCTTTCAGGGATTGGGTAGTGCGGCCGATATACAAGAGGTTGCAGGGGCATTGTAGTAGGTAGACCACATTTGTAGTGCTGCAATTCATTGGGTGGTGTATGTTGATTGGTTTCATAGGGTGAGGTAAAATAACCCATTCGCCGCAGCAATTTATAATGTCACAGCACATGCATCTTTTTATTCCGCATTTGTGTGAACCTGTTTTCCGTAGGCTCTTGTTTGGACCAGATTTGGAACCTCCTGTGTTAGTCTCAAGTTTGGGGCACGAAGGGGCCAAAATATTTTTCAAAGTCTGGGCACGTTTGAAAATTAAATTAGACGTTTTTGGAATAGTCTTGCCTATGATGGGGTCTTTTAGTAAAATGTTCCAATGTTTATTCATTAATTTTCTAATATCCACATGTCTGGAGTTGTAACGTGTGATGAAATGAAGATTGGATTGGATATTATCTGCAACTAGAGTTTTATTTTGATTGTTCTTATTTTTGCCACTGAGACTATCTTTTTGGGATGTTCCTAGAGCTCTCTTTTCAGAATCTTTTACAAGTTTACTTGGGTACCCTTTGTCATAGAAACGTTTCTTCAAGATGGCTAGTTGTTCCCTACAGACCGTGTCATTGGAGCAGTTCCTGCGAATTCTGCGCATCTGGCTATATGGTATATTGTTTAGCCATTTCTTGTGATGGCAGCTCTTAAAGTCTAAATAACTGTTCGTGTCTACTTTCTTGAAGTGTGTTCTAGTTGATATTTTGTTATTTGTGATTGAAAGGTCTAGATCTAAAAAAGTTGCTTCTGTAGGGTGTGTCTCGAGTGTAAACCTGATATTACCGCCATTGGTATTGATGTGGTTGATATGATCTGTTAGAACATCAGGGTTCCCTTCCCAGATTAAGATGATGTCGTCTATGTACCTCTTGTAGAATTTTATGTTGGGATGGGTGATGAGGCCATGTAGTTCTTCGAATACCCCCATGAACAGGTTGGCATAGGCTGGGGCAAACTTGGTCCCCACCTCCCACCACGATTGCCGGCACTTCCGGATCCAGGTGATATCCTGCCCGACGAGGCGAATCCCTATGCGCTCCACAGGCCTCCTTCTTTTACACGGTGGAACGCATACTGCGTTCCACCGACTCCAACTGCAGCCACATCCGGCGTTGCATGAGGTGGAACGCATATTGCGTTCCACCGACTCCAATTACAACCACTTCCGGTCGTGGCCTGCCCCGTCCCGGATACAGGTCTGGTGGAACGCATGTTGCGTTCCACTGACTCAACTTCCGGTCGCACGGCAGGCGACTGAGAAACAAGCATAAAGATAGCTCCTTACAATCTTTTATTGTCACAGACACTCAGCCCCACACTTAGCACTATCCTCACCATTGAGGATTTCTTTCATTATACTAAAAGGCTGTTTTCTCTTTTTTTTATAAAAAAAAAAAAAAAAAAAAGATTATGTCACTCCCTGTAACTCCACCCACTTACTTTTGGCGCCAAAACGGCACACCCACATGTATTTAAAGCCCATGCATCATGTCTATTGTATATACTGCTCCTGATGAAGGGGGTACTATGACCCCTGAAACGCGTTGAGCCTTATTTTAAACCATTAAAGAGGATTGATTACATACCCTTGGTGTTGAGGGAAGTGTCATATTTAAATATATATGTATATATGCCTTGACATATATACATATATATTAGCCCTTGTCCATAGGCTCGGCCAGGTGGGATCTATAGATATGCACGGAGATGTATATAGGCCCCTTTTTGGCCTACATCTCCGTGTATATGTATAGATATATGTATTGATGGGCTTAATGTTTGTGCCCTGTGTGTAGGTGTATAGTCATGGATGTGCCCCAAACATCAATGAATATACATATGATCCCCCCCCCCTCACTAGGTATATTTAGATAGACATATATATATATATATATATATATATGGATATAGATATATATGTGTATGGATGTGCCCCAAGCATTCATACACATATAGTATCAGACAATATGTGACCCCCCCCCCCCCCCCCTCCTCCTGCATCCCTGCAGGGGATGAGGAAGGTCACCAGATGGCTGGACAATCATGTCCAGCCTTTGGTGACATCAAAAGGCATGGGATCAGGGGCGTACACAGAAATCATTGGGCCCCATAGCATGAATTTAGATTGGGCCCCCATGCCCGTTCCTAGTCCCTCCTACTATGCACCCTGGCTCCTCTTACTACCCTCCCTAACTTCTCCCCTGCCCCACCTCATGCAGAAGTATTTTGTTCTACAAAATGGCAGTACTCATGCCGGATCCCAACAGACCCATTAGGCTACTTTCACACTTGCGGCAGGACGGATCCGACAGGCTGTTCACCATGTCGGATCCATCCTGTGGCTATTTCGCCGTGCCGCCGGACCGCCGCTCTGTCCCCATTGACTATATGGTGCACGGCGAAAGTCGCCGGACTAAAAAGTCAGACATGCAGTACCTTTTAGTCCGGCGGCTTTCGCCGTGCACCGCCATGCTGCGCCAGAGCTCCGCCCCCGTTATAGTCAATGGGGATGGAGCGGCGGTCGCGCGAAATAGCCACAGGACGGATACGACATGGTGAACAGCCTGTCGGATCCGTCCTGCCGCAAGTGTGAAAGTCGCCTTATAGAGAATGGGATCTGATAGTTCCCGGCGGTGTTCAGCATATATTGACAAGAATCTGGGGCGTTACATGATGTAATACCACCCAACTTTCCTGCTGTCCAGCATGGCACATGCACATGCGCATAGACATGAGAAAAGTTTGAGGAAGCGAGTGCCCCCCTTCCCATATCCTCTGTGTCATGCAGGACAGCTGGGAGACACTGACATTACTCGCTATCCTGCATGACACATGTGCAGAGACAGGAGTCTCTGGGAAAGCTGGGTGAACCCCTCCCCCCTGCCTTACCATCTTCTTATTATCTGCATTTATGCCTTGCAGGATAGCAGGAAATCTGAGGGACATGATGTAATAGCACCCAGCTTTTCTGCTGTCCTGCCTGCACATGTGGAGAGACATGAGAATAATCTGAGAAAGCTGAGTGACACAGCTCCCACCTCCCCTCATATCTCCTCAGGCCTCTGCACTTGTGCCATGCAGGACATCAGGAAAGCTGAGTCACATTACATAATAGCACCCAGCTTTCCTCCTGTTCTGAATGGCATATGTGCAGAGGAATAGCCTGGGAAAGCTGAGTGACCCCCCACTCCACTGTCGTCACCTACAAGCGGTCACTTACTTCATTACTGGCAATCCAGAGAGGAATCAGGCATAATGGAGCTAACAGGCGGGAGGCGGAGCTAGCCGACGGGAGGCGGGGCTAGGAGGCGGGGCTAGCAGACGGGAGACAATTAGGAAGATAGACGGGGGCGGGGCCTCTCCTCCACTGCGGGCCCCTCTTCCTCACGGGCCCCATAGCAGCTGCGTGGTCTGCCTATATGGTAGGTACGCCACTGAATGGGATCAATAGAGATCCGATGCCTTTTGGTATTTAACTATCCCCAGCTGCTGGGGATAGTTAACATAACAGAGAGAGGGAAACAAACATCCCTCCCTCTGTTATCTGCATACCTCCGGCGCGATAATTATCGCACCGCAAGGTATGCAGAGGACTACAGGCGGAGGATCAAAGGAATCCTCCGCCTAGAAGCGCGCTCTGGGAGGCGCGGGCCGCGCGGTGACGTCATATCACCGCGCCGGCCCACGTGTTCGGGCCGGCGGCGCGCATGTATAGTCGCGGCGCGCTTAAATAGTCCGGCAGCGCTACGCTGCGGTAGTCAGGACGACCACCCCAGCTGGAGAATCATCCCTGGACATACGAGCCCCCCCTGGACAACGAGCAAGAAACCATAAGTATCAACTACCCCCCTATACCACCAACGATCACCCTCCTATACCCTATCTACCCCCCTATACCACCAACGATATATATACCCTCCTATACCCTATCTACCCCCCTATACCACCAACGATATATACCCTCCTATACCCTATCTACCCCCCTATACCACCACCGATATACACCCTCCTATACCCTATCTACCCCCCTATACCACCACCGATATACACCCTCCTATACCCTATCTACCCCCCTATAATACACCCTCCTAACCCTCCCTTGGTTCCCCTATTCCCCTCATACCTTTACTGTCCCCTATAATATACCCTCATCTCCTGTACCCCTGGTGACCCTCATCTTCCCCTGACCCAGGTCCTGATATCCCCGGCATTAACATCCCCTGTTCCCCGGTGTCTCTACCCCCGCGGCTGTTCTGCTTACCCCAGCAGCACCGTTTATGAAATAACCCCTGATTTTACTCCGTAGGGATAGTATATAGACAGGTTTGGGTGGGCGTCCGTTAAAGTGTATGAATCGTCGTTAATACTAGTTAGATCTTGGGGTGGATTTGGGACTGTGTTAGTGTAGTTAGTACCGTGTTAGTGTATTGTATTAGTGTGTGTATCTATATTGTAGTGCGCGGTTATAACGATATATATCTATCCCCTTGTTATAGATATATATAGTTATAAACCTAATACCTTTATGGTTGTAAAGTATCGCCGCAATAGAGTTAGTATATTGTTGACATTGTATTACTAATGTATTATTAATAAATACCGTGTCATTTATACCTATTGTGTAACGTGTGATCACTAGTGGTAGTCAGTAAGGCGCGTGCAGCTAGTTTAGTGATTAGTGTAGGGCAATTAGCAGTGATTTGTTATTCATTAAGGCTTAAATAGGCGGAGTCATCATAAGTCGATTACGCCTATTTATGAATATTAATTATTGAGATTTGCATAAATATCAATAATTAATATCCCCTTTAACATTGGCGAGCCAGGCCCACTGCTGTGAGTTTGTATCTGTGGTTGGTTTTGGAACGGAAAAATCGCTTACGCTGTGAACTAATCAGGTGGGAAGGACGCGGTCAGTGGATTCTGAGCGTCCATAGCCTGAAGGTTCGGACAGGTAGAGCGGGTTTTTCTCGATCAGAACCGGACACAGAGCAAACTCTACAGCAGAGAATCTAAAATCTTTCCTGATCTTTGTGTACTAATATTTTCTGATTCCCTTACACGCCAACTGGGGAGAAGTCATCACATACACCACTGAAGAGAGAACCATCATCATTGAAACAGAAGTCGTCTGGCTGGTCGGGAGAAGGCGTTCCGAATATTGAACGACCTCCTCCACGCAGAAACACAGTATCAACGACATCAATGAAGATGGCCTCTCGTCAAAAAGTGAGTATGAACTTCACCACACTGCAACACCTCAGCAAACATAGCACATACAACCCCATCATCCCCACCACTTACAAATCCACTGAGCTGCTATGGTCCACTTTATTGGACCAGGCATACGCTCACGATAAACTGTGCATTAATCGTAGTGTGTTCAAAAAAACAAAAAAACGACTCCAAATGTTAGCCAAATTGGTTCATACCTTTGAGGATATCATTTGGAAGCCAGAACATCTAGAAACACTTAACAGCACAACAAAGGCAGAGGAAGTTTCCAACATGGCAAACTTTCACTGCAATTGTTGTGTTGAGAACATTAAACAGTTGCACACATTACAAACACAACTACAAGAGAAGTCCCAGTGTACGGTCGAGAGGGGCAGGGAGATTTGCGTGTTAGAGTCTAGACTCTCGGACAAGAAGAGTTTCTACTCTGACATGGACAAGGAACTGCTCAGACTGTACACTGAGATAAATCAGTTCAGGAACAATACGGTATCTATGGATAGCATGATTGTTCAACTTCGAGAGGACATGGCTGCAAAAACGCAAACCATTGCGGATTTGCAGCAGGTCATCTCGAATCTGTCACGGCCTGGTGCTAACAGCATGGTGCCCACGAAACAGGTTTGTGTTTCGGGAACGGCACATGGGGAGACAGCGGCGACAGCGCCAATATCTTCCACGGATCAAACACCCGAGGCAGTAGACACCAGGGGACATGTGGAACGGACGCTACCTTTTACCCAAACACCCAGGGAGAATAGGGGTAGCAACCGATTACAGGAACAGGACAACGATTGGAGAGAGGAAAGTGGTTGGCCATTTACCACTTCCAATCCGCCAACGCGTCCGGAAAGACAGGAAGATTTTTACCCTAACCATTCCAGTATGGAAAGGATAAACTTCCTGTTACGGATTTGCAAGGAGATCCCAAAATATGATCCCATTGTAGATCCGTTTACTTCATGTGATATTTTCGAGGGTCACTGTAACAAGTATTCAGTGGCTCACGAATATCGCATGGAGTTATTCAAGTTATGGTTACCTACACACCTAAACCAAAGGTATGAGGTAACGGGGAGGACACAACCCATGAATGGACAGTTTTATGACAAGGAGGAACGTCTCTCCATACTCATGAGACTGGCAACGGGCCATTGGGACGTCACTCCAGATATCCTGTCCAAGTTCAAACCCACTATACATGACGAACCTTTGTCTATGTGTAGTCGGTTTGAAGCCATGTATAGAAGGGTTACAAAGGATCACGGTGTCGGAATTCCACAGGGTATGATACGTATGTTTGTGGAGAAATTCCCATACCTTGATACTGCAATCCGGTTGAGCGCAGCCAGGGAACCATCCCTCACGGGTGCTGCTATGATTATTGAGCAGTGCAGACAGGATACACTGCTCAATAAGAAATTCGTCAAAGTGACGGAGCGTGCGCCTGTACCTGATATATCTCAAGATGATCGGGTACAGCACACAAAGGGTAATTCAACTATTCGCCCCACGGCCCCGCCATTGGAAAGGATAGGAAGCATTCGATGCTTCCTATGTTTACAATACGGGCACATAAAGAGGAATTGTCCACAATGGTCACGTAATAACCGGACAAATCCTGAGAGAATGGGCAATAATAACGGTTTCAAGATGAAACCTAATTATGCCAAACCAGTGGGGGAATATCTGGGACATTCACAGGTCCAGACACCAAAACGTGTGGCTGTTGTGAATGACCCTGCGCGTTCGGTAAGGAGTGTGGAATCCCTGGAATCCACACTAAGGGTCCATAACAAGAACCCACAAGTGGCAGTATGTACAGTACAGACCAAAAGTTTGGACACACCTTCTCATTCAAAGAGTTTTCTTTATTTTCATGACTATGAAAATTGTAGATTCACACTGAAGGCATCAAAACTATGAATGAACACATGTGGAATTATATACATAACAAAAAAGTGTGAAACAACTGAAAATATGTAATATTATAGATTCTTCAAAGTAGCCACCTTTTGCTTTGATTACTGCTTTGCACACTCTTGGCATTCTCTTGATGAGCTTCAAGAGGTAGTCACCTGAAATGGTTTTCACTTCACAGGTGTCCCCTGTCAGGTTTAATAAGTGGGATTTCTTGCCTTATAAATGGGGTTGGGACCATCAGTTGCGTTGTGGAGAAGTCAGGTGGATACACAGCTGATAGTCCTATTGAATAGACTGTTAGAATTTGTATTATGGCAAGAAAAAAAGCAGCTAAGTAAAGAAAAACGAGTGGCCATCATTACTTTAAGAAATGGAGGTCAGTCAGTCCGAAAAATTGGGAAAACTTTAAAAGTGTCCCCAAGTGCAGTCACAAAAACCATCAAGCACTAGAAAGAAACTGGCTAGCATGCGGACCGCCCCAGGAAAGGAAGACCAAGAGTCACCTCTGCTGCGGAGGATAAGTTCATCTGAGTCACCAGCCTCAGAAATCGCAGGTTAACAGCAGCTCAGATTAGAGACCAGGTCAATGCCACACAGAGTTCTAGCAGCAGACACATCTCTAGAAAAACTGTTAAGAGAAGACTGTGTGAATCAGGCCTTTATGGTAGAATATCTGCTAGGAAACCACTGCTAAGGACAGGCAACAAGCAGAAGAGACTTGTTTGGGCTAAAGGAACACAAGGAATGGACATTAGACCAGTGGAAATCTGTGCTTTGGTCTGATGAGTCCAAATTTGAGATCTATGGTTCCAACCACCGTGTCTTTGTGAGACGCAGAAAAGGTGAACGGATGGACTCTACATGCCTGGTTCCCACCGTGAAGCATGGAGGAGGAGGTGTGATGGTGTGGGGGTGCTTTGCTGGTGACACTGTTGGGGATTTATTCAAAATTAAAGGCATACTGAACCGGCATGGCTACCACAGCATCTTGCAGCAACATGCTATTCCATCCGGTTTGCGTTTTAGTTGGACCATCATTTATTTTTCAACAGGACAATGACCCCAAACACACCTCCGGGCTGTGTATGGGCTATTTGACCATGAAGGAGAGTGATGGGGTGCTGCGCCAGATGACCTGGCCTCCACAGTCACCGGACCTGAACCCAATCGAGATGGTTTGGGGTGAGCTGGACCGCAGAGTGAAGGCAAAAGGGCCAACAAGTGCTAAGCATCTCTGGGAACTCCTTCAAGACTGTTGGAAGACCATTTCAGGTGACTTCCTCTTGAAGCTCATCAAGAGAATGCCAAGAGTGTGCAAAGCAGTAATCAAAGGTGGCTACTTTGAAGAACCTAGAATATGACATATTTTCAGTTGTTTCACACTTTTTTGTTATGTATATAATTTCACATGTGTTAATTCATAGTTTTGATGCCTTCAGTGTGAATCTACAATTTTCATAGTCATGAAAATAAAGAAAACTCTTTGAATGAGAAGGTGTGTCCAAACTTTTGGTCTGTACTGTACCTCACAGGTACCTACTGGGAGTCTGGTAGAAATTGATTGAAGATCAGGGATCCCTAAAGAACTGGCGCCAGTATGTCCTATCACACTGGATTCTTCAGGGAGACCCCACATAAAAGCCAAAATCAAAAATCAGGACGCCGAAATCATGCTGGACACTGGTGCGGAAATTTCCATTACCAATATCAAACATGATTTACATCCCAACAGCCCTCAGTGTGTGGTGATCAGATTTGATCACCAACAAGGGGGGGTGAAGGCCCACAGAATAGAAGAAGTAATTGTCCAGATTACCACTCACACGACCCTTAGGATCCCCATGTGGTATTACCCCGGTTCTGACAACATTATTGGAACCGACGTAATGACACAAAATGGGTGGATCCTAGATCTGGCAAATAGTATCGTATGGAAGGGTCCCAGACAATCCAAGGTGTTTGTCATCCAACGCCAGTTTCTGGGACCACCATTGCCAACAGTAGATGACTCTACTGAAGTACTTGAACACAAATGGCCTGAGATCTCGCATAATCCAGATCTTGAGCCTATTGTGTATGAGTACCCCGATCTGTGGGCCCAGGGAAAAAACTATTGTGGCAGACTGATTGGAGTTCAGGTGGACATACAAGGTCCCGACCCTCCACCTCAATGCCAATACCGCTTTCCGCCAGAAGCCACCCATTCAATTTTGGACACTGTCCAAGAATTGAAAACTAAGGGGGTGGTCATAGAGGGCAATTCTAAATGCAACAATGTCCTCTGGCCAGTAAAGAAAAAGGACACCAATGCATGGAGGCTCACCATAGATCTCCGGGTCCTCAACAAGTACACCCCAATGTCCGCTCCAGTGGTGGCACAGACTCCCGACATCATGGCCAGAATAAGCGGCAAAAGTCGCATATTCTCAACCATAGATGTTGCCAATGGGTTCTTCTCTATTGAACTCACTGAAAACTGTAGGTACAAATTTGCCTTTACAGTAGGGGACAAACAGTACATGTTTGGTGTACTCCTCCAGGGATTCCACAGTAGTCCCACGTATTTTCACCAGGCATTGGCGGCCGTTCTGAGTGTATTTTCACGGCCAGGATGCCTTCTGCAATACGTGGATGACCTGTTCTTACAAACAGAAACCATAGAAGAACACTTGGTTCTGTTAAAAGAGCTACTGGGACTCCTGGCCAAGTCAGGACTCAAGCTGAGTCCCCACAAGGCAAATTTGGCCAGAACGGAGGTGACTTTTCTTGTAGTCCAAATTTCTTTTGGAGCCAAAGGGATCGTGGCAGCCAGAGTGGAAGCCATGGTAAAGTTACCTAGGCCGGGCACTCTACAGGATTTAAGAAAATTCCTGGGAGTTGCTAATTTCATGAGGGAGTTCATAGAGGATTTTGCTGCCAAAGCAAAACCCCTCTATGAACTCCTCAGAGGAGAAGACCCTTCAATCAAAGGTTGGGCTGATGCACAGGAAGAGGCCTTTTCTACTTTGAAAAGGGACCTCTCCTCTGCCCCTGTATTGGCTACCTCCCATCCTGAAGGGGAAACAGCCATACAGGCGCATGCAGGGACGGAGTCTATCTCAGCGGTCCTCCTACAGCAGATAGGGTATGACACTAGACCGCTGGGATACTTCTCCAGGTTACTTTCGCCTGTTGAACGAGGGTTCGATGAGTGTGCCAAACAACTGGCAGCCATACACTATGCCGTCAAAACCACTGAGCATATTGTAGGCTTCAGGCCCCTCACTTTGCAGACTCCACACTCTCCATTGGCCCTCCTGCTCCGTGATACACTCCCTGGAGTCTCCCAACAGAGATTTGGGAGGTGGATTATGGATCTCAGTGGCCGGAGTCTACAGGTGAACCACAAAGCCAAGTATGTTCTATCCCAGTTACTGAACCTAACTGGCAACGAACATGACTGTGGCCAACCAGCGCACATCAACGCGCCACAAATTTTCAGGACTGATAAACATCCAGAAGACAGAGTCATCTTTGTTGATGGCTCTCGATTTTTCATGGATGGGACCTATGTCACAGGTTTTGCTGTGCTGGATGAGACCACAGGTACCCAGAATCTTGTCAAGTTACCAGGTCACATGTCGGCACAGCGGGCGGAACTGGAGGCAGTCAAGAAAGCCTTATTTCTTCAACCCCCAGGGAAACAAACTATATATAGCGACAGTTCATATGTAGTTCGTTCTCTCACCCTGCATCTGGACACATGGAAAAGACGAGGATTTGTGGATAGCCAAAACAAACCTCTGGCTCATTTATCGGTCCTGAAAGAACTTTGGGAATGGGGCATGGCACACCCGGCGGAAGCAGCCATCATAAAAATCCCTGCATATCAGAAAGGGGATGAGCCTTTGACGCTAGGTAACAACAAGGCGGATGAATTGGCCAAACTAGCGGCAGTATCTGGGATCCATCAGGAAACAGACACTGAGCCGCTACCGGCCTACCAGATTGCAGTTCGTACCAACCTGAGTAAAGGTCCGGTGTCATTTGAGGAGGAACAAGCAAAAGACCCTCTTCTAATGACACACCTCACATCTCCACAGCATCCCTGGTCAAGACAGCAAGGGATCCTGTGTTATGATGCCGTTACACAACAGCTTCCTCTTCCCGTGGTTCCACAGCATCTGCAAGCAGAACTGACCAGATTGAACCACCAACTGTTTGGACACCTGGGCCGGGATAAACTCTTGTCTCTCCTGAGAGACAAATTATACTGGCCGGGAATGTCCAACACAGTAGAGGAAGTAACACAACAGTGCCTGGTATGTGCTCAGGTTAACCCAAGGGCGTCAGCCCTGAAGCCGGTGTTGCAGCGAGTTCCTCCTGCAGATGGTCCATGGTCCGCACTACAAATAGATTTTATAGGACCTTTACCAACAGGAAGTCGTAACTATCGTTACGCACTGGTGGTAGTGGATGTTTTCTCTAAATGGGTAGAAGCCATCCCCACGGTCAACGATTCGGCTACAACCACTGCCCGTGTTCTCTGGGAACAGGTTCTGTCACGATGGGGTATCCCCAGATTGATAGAGTCAGACAGAGGGACCCATTTCACGGGTAAGGTAATGAAAGCGCTTTGTGGTCTTTTAGACATAAAGCAAAGGTTTCATGTGCCTTACCACCCTCAGTCAGCGGGCATCGTGGAGCGGATGAACCGGACCATAAAAACACGACTTTCTAAAGCACTACTGGAGAAAGGTTCCTCATGGGTAACCTCTCTGCCAGCCGTGCTCATGGGAATCCGAGCTACCGAGGCTACCAGTACCGGTATCACCCCGTTCGAACTAATGACCGGACGTAAAATGCCCTTATGCCTGCCCAATGAACCCCTGGTGTCAGAACCAGTGAAGAACGCCATCGCCAGAGACCTGTTTCTCCAACAGGTACAACTAAACCTGAAGGAGTTATTGCCTCATGCAACAATACGGCTACACAGACCGTATCTACAGGGGGAAACACCAATGCCCTCTGTAGGAGAGCTGGTGATGGTGAAAATCTTCCGTCGGGCCGGCCCCTGGGATGCAAACTGGGAAGGACCCTATCAGGTCCTTGAAGTAATGGGTGACACCATGCAAAAGGTGCAAAGGCCGATGACAACCAAGAAAAAGTCACGTAGGCGACAGGGAGTTTTATGGATCCATATCGACCAGGCCAAGGCCACCCGAGCCTCCCCAATACAATAACATAACCCTCACACAGTTGGGTAAACGGGGGGGGTTTGGTGGGTCGAGGGTGGATCCATGAAACTAATTACATACACATTGAATTAACAGATCACGGGAGGGAGACTCACCAAGGTTACAACTAGCCTGAAAAGATATAGAAATCCTCTGAACATGGCATATCCCCAACTTGTGGCACTGGTGGTAAGCATGATGATGGCAGGCTCAACCTCTTCGGGGGAGGGCCTGGGAGTTAATAATGATATGGCTGACATATCTATGAATAAACCCGGCCTTTTAATGGTGGAATGTTTGGAGGGCAAAATCCTGAAACCATACGAGAACTTTTCCTTTACACCAGGACAGTGGTATCTGTATGGTTTCCAGAGGGAGAGTTTTGCCCAAGGTGTAATTCAACATTATACCCCTGTGGAGAATGTGTCTGCCATACAACATGATTTACATGCCCTCTGCCTCAAAGAATTCAGACATTTTCGGGACTCTGACCCTACTCCTATGAGATCCTTAAGATGGGTGTCTAGGGACCCTCACCTGCATCCTTACAAACAAGTGGAAGCCAACACTACCACAGTATTGTGTACCAAGGAGGGGGTTCTGAGTCCCGAGGATGTCACGGGTGCAGAGTATAATGGCTGGTATATCCTTAAAGCTACCTTCATAAGGAGGGATAGCCAAGATGGGCTTAGGGTAAGGACATATTTTGACAGACCCATTCCGGTAAAGGGCACCCTAAAAGCTTATTGTATGTTAAGAGATTCCCAGATGATTATCACTAGGGAATCCAGTTATGTTCAGGGACATGTGTCCACCGATTACATACGAACCAGTATAATGATGCTAAAGTTAAACTGCAGTAACTCTGGCCAGGCCCTATGGAATGACCAGAGTGGTCCGGTAAAACTGGAAGGCTTTTACCGAGCCACCATTTTAAAAGTACGGACAGATGCCAGGGATCTCAGGTATGCTCAGTTAAAGGGATCTCCATCCATACGGTCTTTTATGATCACCATCATGAGAGACAATTGTGTTCAGGAGGTGACGGGATATTATTTAATCACCTATGCCCACTGGGAACAAGATACCCAGATGGTAACATTGGACACTAATCCCTGGAGTTGGGATTTGGTGTGCAATGGGGTGGATACCCCTACAGTGGATGTATGGATGGACGGTACCCCTATGAATGAGGAATACCGGGGGAGGTATGTGTCTTCCGATTGGAAAGACCCCAGTGGCAGGGATATTAACTTTGACATCAATATAGATGGTTCGTTTAGATGGCCTTTTTGCGAGGCAGTAGATGAAGGGTGCTGGACCTTTACACAATGGGTCTATCTGTCTAAATCCAAACCCGTAGGAAAACTAGTGCTACAGGTTGGAGAAAGTGACCAATGGTATCCGTTCAAAGGTAGAGGGCAAGTTTGTGTAACCGTGGTGAGGATCCCCTATGAAGCAACAGGTCTCCAACCTGTAAAAATGCATTTAGACTCTTGCAACGCCCCTATCCATCAATTGGCAGATCCTATAGCTCCTCAACTGTCATCCCCATGGAAGATCATCACGGGGACAAAATTCGTCCTATTTACTTGGAGAATTTCCGTAGATGACTTCCGAGTCGACCAATGGGATCACAGATGTGGGGAGTTTGTGAGGAACCAAATTGACATGATAAGAGGTTGGATAGAGGCGGGGCAAGAGGTAAGAAAGGATGATCTCATACACAAGAATCAAAGGGGAAGAAGAGATCTGATAGCCATGGGACTAGGCGGAGGTGCATTGGGAGTGGGCGCCCTGAACACTGGACATGGAAGTCCTGAGAGGTAAACTTGGGGATGTTGCGCGACACGCCGGAGAAGGATTCGAGACCCAGCTTGATGTAAACCATGTCTTAGAGGGTTTGCAGCATTCGCACATAGATGCCACTACCTCTCTATCTTCTGCTTTACGAGAGAAATTTAGAAGGTTAGTTGTGGGTCTCTTGGAGGAACAGGATAGAGCTCAGCTCGCTTTGGCGTGTACGCAAGTCCAAAGTGAACTCTCGGGCAACCTTAAACATATTGTATCATCATTGTACGGCGGCCACTTCCCATTTAACCTCCGCCAACGGGTAAGTCCTCTTATATCTCCTTTTGCAGCCAATCACACCAACTGGTGGGTAGTCCAGTGGCACGGCTGTAGGAATCTCACTTGCACTGTTTCATCATTGGCTCCTGTATCTGGTCATCTTAGACAGGGTTACAGTGCAGTTAACCTAGGGATTGTCATAAATAACCAGACGGTGCTTCATCCACAGCTCCCCTCGGGCGTTCTAACCTATGAGGGAGGCCATCCTTATCTGTTAGACACAGAGGGATGCTGGAAGAAAGAGGATGCCATCCTCTGTCAAGGTGGTCAGGATCGGGTGTTAAGACACCAGTGCTGGAGCACCAAGGGGTCCTGTGAGATGAAGGCCAGCCCAATGCCCTCCTCCCCTAAATACTTGGGGCAAGGGTATTGGTGCTGGTACCAGAGGCAAAATATGTCCTACACCATTTATGGAACTAATTGCACCGAGAGAGGAGAACTCCTCCCTGGAGCGTATTGCACCCTTAGTCCCGTCCTAGGTTTAGATGTCGCAGAACTACAAGGAAGGACACCAATCACCCCGGAGAAGAGACTCGACATCCGCCCTGACGTTCCGGTGAGACTCCAGAGGATTCCTCTTGGTTTTGGGATAGAGCTCAAACACCTCCTACTAGACTTCAGCCAAGAAGACGAAATACTTCAGAATCTTCGAGAAACGGGCCACCATCCAACTGACCCACGACAAGAACAAAATAACTGCAATCACTACCGCCTTGGACAAGGACTCCAAAGTTTCCTGGTGGAAAAGTCTGTTCGGCTACAGTCCCAAGGCAACATCCTTCTTTAATCTATTGATACACCCGGTGATAGTTCTTCTGGTTCTGGTAATCATCATGTCCACGGGACTGTGTCTAATCTACAGGAGGGTCAAGAGACTTGCGGACCAACTAAACCAGAACCAGACAGAGCTTCATGAAGTCAATCGTAGGAGGCTCAGGACTTAGCTCCAACAAAGTCCTGAAGCCAGAGACTGTATGGACATACTGTTTCCTATGAGGATCGGGATGAAAATCCAAAGGACATTCTGTAACCTCATAGCATTGTATGTGTGTATGTGTGTATATGTATGTGTGTGTGTATGTATGTATATATATATATGTGTATATGTATGTATGTATATATATATGTGTATGTGTGTATATATATGTGTATATATATATATATGTATATGTGTTGTAATATAGTAGAGTTTCGTATAAGGGTTCGGGATGTATCCTGGGCCACCCTGTAACCGTTATACTGTGTATAGATTCATATTGATGATAAGCATGTGAGTTCCTTGTGTGCCCGTGGAGGCTCTGGGTGCAATTGTGCGACAGCCATACTACGTTATGGTTGAACGCACACTTGCATCCTATAGTCATTTCCCAATGACACGGAAGTCTGTTAACTACCGGCATCTTTGGAGGTGTAGAGAGATAGGCCAGGTTGCTGGAGCCTCTATGGGTACACACTAAATTGAAATAGGCTGTATTGGGAGGGATGGGACCTGTTTGTGTGAGTGGGGAAGAGTAGATTCCCTAGGGTCAGGCCCCTCATTACCAAAGCATTTGCCACTTTAACATCGACAATGGTGACTTTTTGTAAGGGTTGGACTGAATGGTGGTAGTGCGGGGTTCCTTCCCACAGTTAGAATTTAGGTACTATGACATCACCTGTCACCAGAAATTCTGTCCTGCCTTATAAATATCTACGTATCTGTCCATGGGAGAACCTCTCGAACAACTAAGTCTTCAATCAAGATAATTCGTAATTGTGTTAAAAGGCCAACCTACGGCCGTCAGTACCCCAGAAGGAGGTGCTACATAAGGGTAAAGTCATTCCAGAATCATTGGGAGTGACTGACACCGAAGGACTGGAACTGACATTGCGGGGGACTGACGCCGGGAAAGCAACACTGGCAAAGAGAAAGAAAAGACCATACACGGTCACTGAGTGGAGTGATCAAAAGACTGCAAGGGTGAAGCCGTTCCAGAGTCAGGCATAAACTACGTTAGGAGTGGCTGTCACCTGAAGACCATAAGATACCAAGAAAGTTATCCAAGGAGAAGAAGATGGTGTATTCGGTGGATGGAGACCTTTTGATGAGAGGCAGGATGGAGATGTTATACACGATGAGTGATGTCTAGGTACCTAAAAGTCAAATTACTTTAGTCCTCCCTGAACTGTCACCAAGGGTACGATTGAGGAGGCAAATGCCTCCCAACCCTTCCCCCAAAATGTTTATTGTCGTATTCCCGACAACAGGGGGATTGTTGAGGGAAGTGTCATATTTAAATATATATGTATATATGCCTTGACATATATACATATATATTAGCCCTTGTCCATAGGCTCGTCCAGGTGGGATCTATAGATATGCACGGAGATATGCACGGAGATGTGTAGGTGTATATTCATGGATGTGCCCCAAACATCAATGAATATACATATGATCCCCCCCCCCCTCACTAGGTATATTTAGATAGACATATATATATATGGATATAGATATATATGTGTATGGATGTGCCCCAAGCATCCATACACATATAGTATCAGACAATATGTGACCCCCCCCCCCTCCTCCTGCATCCCTGCAGGGGATGAGGAAGGTCACCAGATGGCTGGACAATCATGTCCAGCCTCTGGTGACATCAAAAGGCATGGGATCAATAGAGATCCGATGCCTTTTGGTATTTAACTATCCCCAGCTGCTGGGGATAGTTAACATGACAGAGAGAGGGAAACAAACATCCCTCCCTCTGTTATCTGCATACCTCCGGCGCGATAATTATCGCACCGCAAGGTATGCAGAGGACTACAGGCGGAGGATCAAAGGAATTTTCCGCCTAGAAGCGCGCTCTGGGAGGCGCGGGCCGGCGCGGTGACGTCATATCACCACGCCGGCCCACGTGTTCGGGCCGGCGGCGCTCATGCGCGCCACGGGACGGGCGGCCTCGGGAGCGAGCGCTGCTGGACTTAAATAGTCCGGCAGCGCTACGCTGCGGTAGTCAGGACGACCACCCCAGCTGGAGAATCATCCCTGGACAACGAGCAAGAAACCATAAGTATCAACTACCCCCCTATACCACCAACGATCACCCTCCTATACCCTATCTACCCCCCTATACCACCAACGATATATATACCCTCCTATACCCTATCTACCCCCCTATACCACCACCGATATACACCCTCCTATACCCTATCTACCCCCCTATACCACCAACGATATACACCCTCCTATACCCTATCTACCCCCCTATAATACACCCTCCTAACCCTCCCTTGGTTCCCCTATTCCCCTCATACCTTTACTGCCCCCTATAATATACCCTCATCTCCTGTACCCCTGGTGACCCTCATCTTCCCCTGACCCAGGTCCTGATATCCCCGGCATTAACATCCCCTGTTCCCCGGTGTCTCTACCCCCGCGGCTGTCCTGCTTACCCCAGCAGCACCGTTTATGAAATAACCCCTGATTTTACCCCGTAGGGATAGTATATAAACAGGTTTGGGTGGGCGTCCGTTAAAGTGTATGAATTGTTGTTAATACTAGTTAGATCTTGGGGTGGATTTGGGACTGTGTTAGTGTAGTTAGTACCGTGTTAGTGTATTGTATTAGTGTGTGTATCTATATTGTAGTGCGCGGTTATAACGATATATATCTATCCCCTTGTTATAGATATATATAGTTATAAACCTAATACCTTTATGGTTGTAAAGTATCGCCGCAATAGAGTTAGTATATTGTTGGCATTGTATTACTAATGTATTATTAATAAATACCGTGTCATTTATACCTATTGTGTAACGTGTGATCACTAGTGGTAGTCAGTAAGGCGCGTGCAGCTAGTTTAGTGATTAGTGTAGGGCAATTAGCAGTGATTTGTTATTCATTAAGGCTTAAATAGGCGGAGTCATCATAAGACGATTACGCCTATTTATGAATATTAATTATTTAGATTTGCATAAATATCAATAATTAATATCCCCTTTAACACTTGGATTTGTCTGCTGCTTTACCAACCAGGCTGTACACCCAGGTCGTAGACGTCAACCTCTAACAAACCTACACGCGATCCCGGCTTAGGGGGGTTACTTGCCACAGGTGCCTCAAGGTCATCCTGTTGGCAACCCCCCCTGTGAAGTGAGTGGATTTTTAACATTGTTTTAATTTTATCTTTATTTTTACCATTATATGTTTTGAACGATTCTAAAGAATTCACTCAATTTTTATGCATGTATATGTGATTGATTTTCAGGTTTTTAAGAGTTTACCTAATACTACTGTTAAACGTCATCTTATTCCTGTACCATTCACCTACCCACCACTGTGCGCTACCTATCAGCCCACAGCACCTCAACATGGGTGATTTTTTCAATACTAATAACGACTACCTGTACCACCACCCACCTACACCTTGTCATTTGGGAATTTGGCGCTCAACCGCATCCTTTTTTTTTTTTTGTGACCGGTGTGACACTGGGGGTAGGTGACTACCCCTTGTTCCCCACCTATCACTGATTCATCCTGATTGTATGCTTCATAACAGACGTCCATGTAAGCATCGTGCAACACGCATCACACAAGTGTGGAATGGTGGGCCGGAAAAAGGTGAAGAAGCTTCGACTTCAATATCGTCATAAGAAGCATCAGCTCGAGTTCACAAAAAAGTATGAACAGTCAGACATTGGAAATGGGTGATTTGGACTTGCAACTATTTAGCATATGAGTAGTTATGCAGATTTTTGTCATGTAACTGCATTGTTACTGTTTTTCTCCTAAAATTGAGATAAGAGCAAAAGTCTAATTTGTAATCACAAAAAATGTAAGTGAACATAATTACAATGAACATATGTCATGTCAGACAGTTCAAAACAGTCTACATCAGTGTGGTCTGCGTGCTAGAAAATCTACAAAGGTACCTGATTCACACCACCAGGCACCTGCGACCTCGGTTTGCATGTGCCAGGGAGCATCTACGCTGCAGTGGGCTTCAGTGCTGTTCACCAATGAAAGTCGATTCGCTCTGAGCAGAAGTTATGTCCACCAACGACATTGGAGACGTCAAGGAGAGAGCTATACATCAGCCACTGTTGCCACCAGATGATCCTTTGGTGGTGGTGTTACAGTGTGGGCAGATGTACTACTTAAATAACATCATTAATCCAGTCATTGTGCTCTGCATGAACAACACAGGCCTAATTTCATCTTCATGGATGACAATGCGACAGCTCATCAAGGTCGCATCATTAGGGAATGGCTGCTGGAGACTGGGGTACCTCAAATGGAGTGGCCTGCATTTTCTCCGGACCTGAATCCCATTGAAAACCTATGGGATCAGGTGAGTCGCAGTGTATAAGGCTCGTAACTCTGTACCCCAGAACCTCAAAGACCTGAGGGCTGCCCTTCGAGAAGAGTGGGATGCCATTACTCAGCAGATAATAAGTCGATTTGTGAACAGCATGAGACATCGTTGTTAAGCTGTAATTGATGCTCAAGGCCACATGACATGTTATTGAGACACTGACATTTGTTGTGGGGGAAAATGGAGATGAAATTTCAAAATTTAACTTTTTGGGCAGATTTTCCATTTTAATAAAAAAAAATCTTTAACATATCAAGGGTTAACAGTCAAACAAAACTCAATATTTATTACCCTGATTCTGCCGTTTACAGAAACACACCACATGTGTTCATAAACTGATGTAAGGGCACACAGCAGGGCACAGAAGAAAAGGAGCACAATATGGTTTTTCGAAGGCAGATTTTGCTGAACTGGTTTTTAGATGCCATGTCTCATTTGAAGCCCCCCTGATGCACCTTACAGTAGAAACTCCCAAAAAGTGACTCCATTTTGAAAACTAGGAGATAAGGTGCCAGTTTTATTGGTACTATATTGGGGTACATATGATTTTTAATTGCTCTATATTACTTTTTTTGTTAGGCAAGGTAACCAAAAAATAGCTGTTTTGGCACTATTTTTATTTTTTACAACATTCATCTGACAGGGTAGATTATGTGCTATTTTTAGAGAGAAGGTTGGAAAGGACGCAATGATATCAAATATGTCTACTTTACTTTGTTTGTTTCAGTTTTACATAATTAAGCATTTTTGAAGAAACAAATTGTTTTTGTCTCTCTAACACCTTATTCTTTAAAATTTTCTGCCGATCATCTTATGCAGGGGCTTTTTTTTTTGCAGGAAGAGTTGACGTTTTTATTGGTTCCAATTTTGTGTACATATGATTTTTTGATCATTCATTAATACACTTTATGGGGTAAGGTGACCCAAAAAATTGGTAATTTTGGCACAGTTTTTATTTATTTTTACAGCGTTCACCTGAGGGGTTAGTTCATTTGACATTTTTATAGAGCAGATTGTTACGGACGTGGCAATACCTAATATGAGCACTTTTTCTTATTTGTTTAAGTTTTACACAATAATAACATTTTTGAAACAAAAAAAAGATGTTTTAGGGTCCATAGCTTTTTAATTTTCTGACCGATTGTCTTAGGTAGGGTCTCATTTTTTGTGGGATGAGGTGACGGTTTGATTGTTACTTTTTTCGGTGGCATACGCCTTTTTGATCGCATGGTGATGAAATTTTTGTGATGTAAGGTGACAAAAAATGGCTTTTTTGTCGCAGTTTTTTTCTTTTTCTTACGGTGTTAGGTCATATGATATTTTTGTAGAGCAGGTTGTTACAGACGCGGCAATACCTAATATGTATACTTTTTTATTTATTTCACTTTAACACATAAATAGCATATTTGAAACAAAAAAATTATGTTTTAGTGTCTCCATGTTCTGAGAGCTATAGTTTAGCGATTTTCTTATGCAGGGTCTCATTTTCTGTGAGATTAGGTGATATTGGTACCATTTCGTGGGAGATACGCCTTTTTGATCACTTGGTGTTGCACTTTTTGTGATGTAAGGTGCCAAAAATGGCTTTTTTTTACACAGTTTTTATTTTTATGAAGTTTATCGGATGGGGTGGATTATGTTGGGCACCCGTAGAAGGCAGGTCACGATGCTGTGCAAAGCATTGGGCATCCTCTGTACGGCATCGGGCTGCCATGTCACTCATCGGGTCCCCGCCACAGCAGCACAGGGACCTGATGGGCTCCATCACCCGCAGCAAACCCCTTCTATGTCACGGTTATCACATAGAAGGGGTTAATCTGCCGGCATCGGCTTTTACATCGATGCCGGCAGATATACAGCACGGGCCCAGCTACCAGGGACTACAGGACCCCTGCAGTGATCGGGCGCGCACTGCTCCGGTGCCCACCCGATCCCCATGACGTACTATTACCTCAAGATGCAGGAAGTCACTGACTTCCATGACGTAATAGAACGTCATATTTAAGGAAGGGGTTAAAGAGAAGAAGCAATGTGTGTAAACAGACAACATTGGACCACTGCTTATGAAAGGCAATCGTCCCTCTCGGAAAATTCCCAGTATGACACACTGCTAATCAACCCCTGATTTTGGATAATTCTAGGTATAAACAATAGGAAAGATTAAATTACACAGCAAATTGGAAAAAAGTATTAAATCTGAGTTAAAAAAAACAAAACATAATCCATCAATATAAAATATAATATAAATATAAAATACAGTGATACCTCGGTTCACGAACTTAATTCGTGAACTGACTCTGGTCGCGAACCGAATTGGTCGCGAACCGAGGCACATTTTCCCATAGGGTTCAAAGTAAATCCAGTTAATCCGTGCTGAACTTTTTTGGGTTTTTTTTGAAGCACAAAAATATGAAACAAATTACAATACACATTAGTACAGTATAGTAATGTATAAAGAGAGGACACTAACCTTGCTTGAGATGACTTCTGTCATGGAGGAAGGCAGGTGGGAGGCAGTTATTGTTTGGAGGGAGAGTCCCCCTCCATAATGACATCAGGGGGAACTGTACAATACAGTAAGTACAGTACTGTATGTGCTAAAAAGCACACTAAAAATAAAAAAATCACTTATAATGTTTGCAGAGTACTCACAGTACTTCTATCTGTGTCTCTTCTTCTCTCCACCCTCTTCCTACAGGAAGTCACGACCATGTGACAGCCTGGAAATAGCATTAAAATGGCCGCGGCTCCTGTTCGTGAACCGAGGCGGAGTTCGTGAACCGGAGCATATTTTTATGAACTTTTCTGTTCGTGAACCGAGTTGTTCGTGAACAGAAGCGTTCGTGAACCGAGGTATCACTGTATATCAGAAATAGAAAATAAATATACATCACGCAAACTTGTGCATCCAATTTTAAAGTCACTAGTGCTCACATCTGAGAGACTTTTGTACTCTGCGTAGTTTCATTGCTGTCCGGTATGCAGAAAATTTTATGTTATTTAAATCTCCTGAAAAAAAGTGAACAGAAGAAAGTAAACATACATTATAATCGATCATTTAAATATATACTAAAACCTCTATTTAATATATACACCAACAGATTATCTGACAGATCTTTTGTTATACACGCGACCATTGGTCTGATTGGGGTAATACAGCCCTAACACATGGGAGTTATTTGAGTAATTGGAGGCTGTAGGTGCTATGAAATCAAATCCTGATAACAGATACCTTCCTTCTGCCCTGTTTATTCACTAAATATGGAGCCCAGTGGCATACTACCTAGGCTTTTTAGGAAAAACATGGTGGTTTTGAGAACTTTTCCTGCAGTTTTTGCAAAAAAGGCTATGGCCAAATGTTTGCTGAAAGCCAATGGTAAATTATGAAATGCACCACAAATTGTGAACTTTTGTGCTGCTTTTCTCCTTTTTCACGTACATGCTTTTTTAATTTTTTTCCATACAGTGCTCTATAGGGAAGAAAATCCTGAAAACCATGTAAAAATGTGACAAAAAAAGGGGAAAAAAGACGTTGACATTTCTTAAAAACTGCCACAAAAAATTGTGTGAAGGAAACAGAGCGTGAGTGGGAAGCAGCCATACGTTAGTTATATGACAAAAGATTCTGCACCGCAAGTCCTTGTCCATTCCTGTGTGAGAACATAATATAAAAGTGCACAAACAGAGCAACCCAGAAAATGCTGGATTTACTGAGGTAGGGAAGCTTCTGTGAGTATGAAGTGTGTATACGTGTGGTGTGCAGTAGGAGTTGCAGTTGTAACCGAGTCCCATAGTCCATGGAGCCCACAGGCCCGTGCTACATCAAACCCTTTGGGACTCCTCCACACAAGGTCCTGCTGCTGGTCAGCATATCCACACTTATATCAACCCTACAGTGCAATAGATAAATCCCATACTATTATTAACCCCTAATGTGCACATGTATTACTATAATGGGGACATATTTTCCCCTTGAAGCCATAGGCAGCACAAAACTGGAAATACCCCCTGTAAAATGTATTTTACTGTAAAGTTACCCATCTACTGCACTTGATGCTTTTTCTTCTCTGTTAGGCCCCTTTCACACGAATGAGTTTTCTGTCCAGATGCAATGCAGACTGACTACTGGCCCATTCATTTTAATAAGTCTGTGCACATGAGCATTGTTTATCACGGATAAAATAGCAGCAAGTTCGATATTGTGTGTTTTTCACACAGCCCTGCCCACATAGAAGTGAATGATGTTTGCGTGAAAAATGGAAGGCATCCGGATACAATCTGGATGAGGTACATTTTTTATTGATGGTCGTTAGGAGATGTTCAGTGTTAGGCCTCTTTCACACTGGCGTGTGCGCCCTGTTGCCGTAATGCGGACCGCATTTGCAGATCCGCAATACACGGGTGCCGTTCCATGGGCATTCCACATCACTATGCGGACCCATTCACTTGAATCGGTCCGCAAATCTGGAGATGCGGAATGGTGCGGAACAGAACCACGGAACGGAACCCTACGGAAGCACTACGGAGTGCTTCCGTGGGGTTTTGTCCCGTATTTCCGTTCCGCAAAAAGATAGAACATGTCCTATCTTTTTGCGGAATGGCCGGATCGCGGACCCATTCAAGCGAATGGGTCCACGATCCGCTGCAGCTGTCCCACGGACTGTGCTCGTGTATTGCGGCCCGCATTTTGCAACGGGGCGCACACGCCAGTGTGAAAGAGGCCTTAATCTTCACTTACGCGCACGAAAAACGCATCAAACTGAAACACTGAACGTAAACAACACTAATTGGAACTTGCGTGCAAAACCATCCGTTTTTCCCTGAACAGATCCTGGCACAATCCATATTGCTCATGTGAAAGAGGCCTTTCCTGACCTGTATCTGCTGTATGTATTTCAGTATATATTCCCTAAAACACACAAGCAAATAAACATTCATCTTAGGCCTATTGCACTCGAACGTGTGCTGCCCATTGCCGCATTGCGGACCGTATTTGCGGATCTGCAATACACGGGCACCGCTGCGTGTGCATTCCGCATAACGGATGTGTGCTCTTGCAGTCAACTTTACAGGACGGCCACTCCTAGGGAGAGTAGCAGCAGTGCTGAACTTTCTCCATTTATAGACAATCTGTCTTACCGTAGACTGATAAACAGCAAGGCTTTTGAAGATACTTTTATTACCCTTTCCAGCTTTATGCAAGTCAACAATTCTTAATCGTAGGTCTTCTGAGAGCTCTTTTGTGAGAGGCATCATTCACATCAGGCAACGCTTCTTGTGAAAAGCAAACCCAGAACTGGTGTGTGTTTTATAGGGCAGGACAGCTGTAACCAACACCTCCAATCTCATCTCATTGATTGGACTCCAAGTTGGCTGACACCTCACTCCAATTAGCTCTTGGAGATGTCATTAGTCTAGGGGTTCACATACTTTTTCCATCTGGACTGTGAATGTTTACATGGTGTGTTCAATAAAAACATGGTAACATTTAATTATTTGTGTTATTAGTTTAAGCAGACTGTAATTGTCTATTGTTGTGACTTAGACGAAGATCAGATCACATTTTATGACCAATTTGTACAGAAATCCATATCATTCCAAAGGGTTCACATACTTTTTCTTGCAACTGTACATGTCAATGCAAAAATAATTCAAAATTTGTACTTGCACAGACTCTATGTATTATTTATATATGTGAATGTACATATTTGATGCTGAATTAACAAATATATGAAAGGATAGGCATAAGAGAACAGAAATTGGGGTAGGCTGTAAAAAATGAAGAACTTCTCACCAAGTGCCTGGTAAAGCTCAGTCATTTTTGGATGATCCCAGCAGGTTGTTTGTGCCTGGTGGCTACAAGAAAAGAACAAACAGCTAAAGATAAGCAATGTCTATCACCCTGGCACAAGACAAACATTGCATCTCACAAAATCTCTGGAAACCCTGAAAAATATGAAGTCAGAAGAGGATTGCCTTGTTCTACTAGAAAACAAACAGCATTTCACTGTCTTTCAAGACCCTGCGATTTTCTGTCTTTGCGTTTTTATTTTTTAACTTATACCATACATTTAACCCATAACTTTTTTATTGTTTCATTCACATAGCTGTATGAGGGCTTGAGTTTTTGCAAGAAAGTTGCACTTTCCAATGCAACCATTTAATATTGCATATGATAAAGTGGAAAGCAGGACAAAAAATACAAAAGAGGCGAAATTGGGAAAAAACACACAATTCTGCCATAGTTTTATGGGATTTGTTTTCACGTAATTGACTGTGTAGCAAAACTGACCTATAACCTTCATTCTCAAGGTCAGTATGATTATTTTTAATACCTAAAAATAAGGTTAAAAAAATTTGAATTTTTTTTCTTTGCATCCCCATATTCTGACCCTTTTCTATATTTTCGTCTATGCAGCTGTATGAGGGCTCCTTTTTGAGAGGCGATCTCTAGTTTTTATTGATACCATTTTGGATCACTTTGATGACATTTTTGTGGACTGTGAAGTGATAAGGAAAAAAACAGCTAATCGTATGGAGTTCACTGTAAAGGATAAATACATTTATATTTTAAGATCATTTTCGGATGTGTCGATGCTAATAATCTTTATTTGTTATTATTTCTTTTTCTTTTTATAATGGGAAAAGGGTGATTAGAATTTTTATATTTTTTTATTTAAAACATTTTTTTAATGCTTTTTTTCACTTTTTTAAGTCGCCCTTCGGGACTTTAACATACAATACTCTGATTTCTTCTACCATAGACTGCAATGATTTATCAAAGGCAGAGCTTTCTAGGAACATTGCTGTGGTAGGCCTCGAAGCCTGAAGAAGGCCCAAGGCTGCCAAAGCAATTGAATGGCTACCCCAATCTCAGTATGGAAAGCCCTCTCAGATGCTGTGGTCACATCTGGGGGTGATTGAGGCCTTAAATGTCCATGACTGTCATTATCACAGACATTGCGTCCGGATGCCTGCTGTTTTACTAAGAAACTGAGTGGGCACCATGTTTAAAGACTCGACTTCTGCAGAACATATACAACGGAGGTCGGGAAGTGGTTAAGAGGATTATTTATCAAAGACCAGAGGTTTACGTCGGTCTTTGATACCCCCTGCGCTGCTGGAGAATGTGCCTAATTTACAATGAAGCACGTGCCTCATCATAAATTAGGTTCAGCTTCTAGCAGTCCATGCGCCTAGATTGAAATCTACTGCAGTCCCTCACTGTAGTAGATTTCAATAGTCGTTTATGCCTGGAAACAGGTGTAAAAGCTTGTAAATTTACCAGGACTTTTGGCCCAGACACCGCCACTTCAAAGTGGCAAGGATGGCGGAAAAACATTGTGTGCTCCTATATTTAGGTGAAAGGACATTTAAAAAAATCACACAACAGGCATGTGCAAAATTTTTACGCCTAAAACTGGCCTGAAAATGAACCCCTAAGGCCCCTTTAACACGGGCGAGGTGCAATGCGTGAGGTGAACGCATTGCACCCATACTGAATCCTTCACCCATTCACCTGTGCATGGTTATAAAGGAAAATAATAGCATTCTTAATACAGAATGCTTACTAAATTGTTGCTTGAGGGGTTAAAAAAATAATAATCACCTCATCCTATTGTTCGCGCAGCCGGCATTCTCCAATTACGTCATCAGTCCTTTTGCAGGTCCTGAAAGAAGAATTAAGAATAGAATGCCGACTGCGCGAAGAATAGGATGAGGTGAGTTATTTTCTTTTGTATTTTTTAACCCCTCAAGCAACATTTTAGTAAGCATTCTGTATTAAGAATGCTATTATTTTCCTTTATAACCATGCTATAAGGAAAAATAATACAGTAAATGGACTTTTATCAATTTACTAACATCATGTCCTAGCAACCATGCATGAAAATCGCACCGCATCCGCATGTGCTTGCGGATGCGGTGCGCTTTTCACGCAGACCCATTCATTTCAATGGCGTTGCGTGAAAAACGCAGAATATAGAACATGCTGCGATTTTTACGCAACACACAAGTGATGCGTGAAAATCATCGCTCATGTGCACAGCCCCATTGAAGTGAATGGGTCCGGATTCAGTGCGGGTGCAATGCATTCACCTCACGCATTGCACCTGTGCGGAATTCTCGTCCGTGTGAAAGGGGCCTAAGTGTCACAAAAGTTAACCTACAAATGCAAACAAAACAACAAAGTGATATGAAAGATGACAAAACAAGAAGCTAAAGCAAAACCCAGAGTATATTAGTTTTACTCACTTGATATAGTAGGGAACTTTGTTGGGGGATATTGCTCTCTCCCATGGCACCTGTACGGAAGCTGGAATAGATATTTTATCACAAATTAGATGACAGAACTGACTGTCTAGTATCAGCTTTATGCCTCATGCACACGATCGTTCCACTTTTTGCGGTCCGCAAAAAACGGAAGCCGCCCGTGTGCCTTACGCAATTTACGGAACGGGCGGGCCCATTGTAGACATGCCTACTCTTGTCCGCAAAACGGACAAGAATAGGACATGCTATATTTTTTTTGCAGGGCCTCGGAAAGGAGCAGCGGACAGCAATGGGGCCGCATCTTTTGCAGCCCCATTGAAGTGAATGGGTCAGCACCCGAGCCGCAAAAACTGCGGCTCGGAAGCGGACCCGAAAAAAACGGTCGTCTGCATGAGGCCTTAAGCTCTGCCTTTACAAGCAAATTATGCCATGAACTTCTCTTAACAGTTCTGATTTATTATAAGTCATTTTATTATAAAATGTATTAAAGAGGATGCTTGCACACGGTGTGGATCACACATGGCTTTTCCGTAAGGATTTTTTTGCAGAACCACAGTGAAATGCCTTAGGCTATATGCACACAAACGTTGTTTGTTTCCGTGTCCAATCCATTTTATTTAGCGAATCGGATGCGGACCCATTTATTTCAATGGGTCCGCAAAAAATGCGGACAGAGAATCTGGCTTCATGTCAGCAGAGAATTAGTCTGCATGTCATAGCAGAGAATCAGGCTTCACGTCACCCAACATTGGAACAGTCCATTGGCATATATTTAGGCCCAGCACCCAGGCAGAGGAGAGAGGTCCCGTAACAGACAATCTGGCTTCATGTCAGCAGAGAATCAGTCTGCATGTCATAGCAGAGAATGAGGCTTCACGTCAGCCACCACTGCAACAGTCCATTGGCATATATTTAGGCCCAGCACACAGGCAGAGGAGAGAGGTCCCGTAACAGACAATCTGGCTTCATGTCAGCAGAGAATTAGTCTGCATGTCATAGCAGAGAATGAGGCTTCACGTCAGCCACCACTGCAACAGTCCATTGGCATATATTTAGGCCCAGCACACAGGCAGAGGAGAGAGGTCCCGTAACAGACAATCTGGCTTCATGTCAGCAGAGAATTAGTCTGCATGTCATAGCAGAGAATGAGGCTTCACGTCAGCCACCACTGCAACAGTCCATTGGCATATATTTAGGCCCAGCACACAGGCAGAGGAGAGAGGTCCCGTAACAGCGGATCTGGCTTCATGTCAGCAGAGAATTAGTCTGCATGTCATAGCAGAGAATCAGGCTTCACGTCACCCACCACTGCAACAGTCCATTGTCATAAATTTAGGCCCAGCACCCAGGCAGAGGAGAGAGGTCCCGTGACAGACAATCTGGCTTCATGTCAGCAGAGAATTAGTCTGCATGTCATAGCAGAGAATGAGGCTTCACGTCACCCACCACTGTAAGAGTCCATTTTCATAAGTTTAGGCCCAGCACCCAGGCAGAGGAGAGAGGTCCCGTAACAGACAATCTGGCTTCATGTCAGCAGAGAATTAGTCTGCATGTCATAGCAGAGAATGAGGCTCCACGTCACCCACCACTGCAACAGTCCATTGGCATATATTTAGGCCCAGCACCCAGGCAGAGGAGAGAGGTCCCGTAACAGAGGATCTGGCTTCATGTCAGCAGAGAATCAGTCTTCATGTCATAGCAGAGAATCAGGCTTCACGTCAGCCACCACTGTAAGAGTCCATTTTCATAAGTTTAGGCCCAGCACCCAGGCAGAGGAGAGAGGTCCCGTAACAGACAATCTGGCTTCATGTCAGCAGAGAATTAGTCTGCATGTCATAGCAGAGAATGAGGCTTCACGTCACCCACCACTGCAACAGTCCATTGGCATATATTTAGGCCCAGCACCCAGGCAGAGGAGAGAGGTCCCGTAACAGACAATCTGGCTTCATGTCAGCAGAGAATCAGTCTTCATATCATAGCAGAGAATCAGGCTTCACGTCAGCCACCACTGTAAGAGTCCATTTTCATAAATTTAGGCCCAGCACCCAGGCAGAGGAGAGAGGTCCCGTAACAGAGGATCTGGCTTCATGTCAGCAGAGAATCATTCTGCATGTCATAGCAGAGAATCAGGCTTCACGTCACCCAACATTGGAACAGTCCATTGGCATATATTTAGGCCCCGGCACCCAGACAGAGGAGAGGTTCATTCAACTTTGGGTAGCCTCGCAATATAATGGTAAAATGAAAATAAAAATAGAATTGAATGAGGAAGTGCCCTGGAGTACAATAATATATGGTTAAGGGGAGGTAGTTATTGTCTAATCTGCACAAGGGATGGACAGGTCCTGTGGGATCCATGCCTGGTTCATTTTTATGAACGTCAGCTTGTCCACATTGGCTGTAGACAGGCGGCTGCGTTTGTCTGTAATGACGCCCCCTGCCGTGCTGAATACACGTTCAGACAAAACGCTGGCCGCCGGGCAGGCCAGCACCTCCAAGGCATAAAAGGCTAGCTCTGGCCACGTGGACAATTTAGAGACCCAGAAGTTGAATGGGGCCGAACCATCAGTCAGTACGTGGAGGGGTGTGCACATGTACTGTTCCACCATGTTAGTGAAATGTTGCCTCCTGCTAACACGTTGCGTATCAGGTGGTGGTGCAGTTAGCTGTGGCGTGTTGACAAAAGTTTTCCACATCTCTGCCATGCTAACCCTGCCCTCAAAGGAGCTGGCATTGACACAGCTGCCTTGGCGACCTCTTGCTCCTCCTCTGCCTTGGCCTTGGGCTTCCACTTGTTCCCCTGTGACATTTGGGAATGCTCTCAGTAGCGCGTCTACCAACGTGCGCTTGTACTCGCGCATCTTCCTATCACGCTCCAGTGCAGGAAGTAAGGTGGGCACATTGTCTTTGTAGCGTGGATCCAGCAGGGTGGCAACCCAGTAGTCCGCACAGGTTAAAATGTGGGCAACTCTGCTGTCATTGCGCAGGCACTGCAGCATGTAGTCGCTCATGTGTGCCAGGCTGCCCAGGGGTAAGGACAAGCTGTCCTCTGTGGGAGGCGTATCGTCATCGTCCTGCCTTTCCCCCCAGTCACGCACCAGTGATGGACCCGAGCTGCGTTGGGTGCCACCCCGCTGTGACCATGCTTCATCCTCATCCTCCTCCACCTCCTCCTCATCCTCGTCCTCCTCGTCCTCCAGTAGTGGGCCCTGGCTGGCCACATTTGTACCTGGCCTCTGCTGTTGCCAAAAACCTCCCTCTGAGTCACTTCGAAGAGACTGGCCTGAAAGTGCTAAAAATGACCCCTCTTCCTCCTCCTCCTCCTCCTGGGCCACCTCCTCTTCCATCATCGCCCTAAGTGTTTTCTCAAGGAGACATAGAAGTGGTATTGTAACACTGATAACGGCGTCATCGCCACTGGCCATGTTGGTGGAGTACTCGAAACAGCGCAACAGGGCACACAGGTCTCGCATGGAGGCCCAGTCATTGGTGGTGAAGTGGTGCAGTTCTGTAGTGCGACTGACCCGTGCGTGCTGCAGCTGAAACTCCACTATGGCCTGCTGCTGCTCGCACAGTCTGTCCAGCATGTGCAAGGTGGAGTTCCACCTGGTGGGCACGTCGCATATGAGGCGGTGAGCGGGAAGGCCGAAGTTACGCTGTAGCGCAGACAGGCGAGCAGCAGCAGGATGTGAACGCCGGAAGCGCGAACAGACGGCCCGCACTTTATGCAGCAGCTCTGACATGTCGGGGTAGTTGTGTATGAACTTCTGCACCACCAAATTCAGCACATGCGCCAAGCAAGGGATGTGCGTCAAATTGGCTAGTCCCAGAGCTGCAACGAGATTTCGCCCATTATCACACACCACCAGGCCGGGCTTGAGGCTCACCGGCAGCAACCACTCGTCGGTCTGTTGTTCTATACCCCGCCACAACTCCTGTGCGGTGTGGGGCCTGTCCCCCAAACATATGAGTTTCAGAATGGCCTGCTGACGTTTACCCCGGGCTGTGCTGAAGTTGGTGGTGAAGGTGTGTGGCTGACTGGATGAGCAGGTGGAAGAAGAGGAGGAGGAAGCCGAGAAGGAGGAGGTGGCAACAGGAGGCAAAGAATGTTGCCCTGCGATCCTTGGCGGCGGAAGGACGTGCGCCAAACAGCTCTCCGCCTGGGGCCCAGCTGCCACTACATTTACCCAGTGTGCAGTTAGGGAGATATAGCGTCCCTGGCCGTGCTTACTGGTCCACGTATCTGTGGTTAGGTGGACCTTGCTACAGATGGCGTTGCGCAGTGCACACTTGATTTTATCGGATACTTGGTTGTGCAGGGAAGGCACGGCTCTCTTGGAGAAGTAGTGGCGGCTGGGAACAACATACTGTGGGACAGCAAGCGACATGAGCTGTTTGAAGCTGTCTGTGTCCACCAGCCTAAATGACAGCATTTCATAGGCCAGTAGTTTAGAAATGCTGGCATTCAGGGCCAGGGATCGAGGGTGGCTAGGTGGGAATTTACGCTTTCTCTCAAATGTTTGTGAGATGGAGAGCTGAACGCTGCCGTGTGACATGGTTGAGACGCTTGGTGACGGAGGTGGTGGTGGTGGTGTTGGTGGTACATCCCCTGTTTGCTGGGCGGCAGGTGCCAACGTTCCTCCAGAGGCGGAGGAAGAGGCCGAGGCGGCAGCAGCAGAAGAGGCCGAGGCGGCAGCAGCAGAAGAGGTAGCAGGGGGAGCCTGAGTGACTTCCTTGGTTTTAAGGTGTTTACTCCACTGCAGTTCATGCTTTGCATGCAGGTGCCTGGTCATGCAGGTTGTGCTCAGGTTCAGAACGTTAATGCCTCGCTTCAGGCTCTGATGGCACAGCGTGCAAACCACTCGGGTCTTGTCGTCAGCACATTGTTTGAAGAAGTGCCATGCCAGGGAACTCCTTGAAGCTGCCTTTGGGGTGCTCGGTCCCAGATGGCGGCGGTCAGTAGCAGGCGGAGTCTCTTGGCGGCGGGTGTTCTGCTTTTGCCCACTGCTCCCTCTTTTGCTACGCTGTTGGCTCGGTCTCACCACTGCCTCTTCCTCCGAACTGTGAAAGTCAGTGGCACGACCTTCATTCCATGTGGGGTCTAGGACCTCATCGTCCCCTGCATCGTCTTCCACCCAGTCTTGATCCCTGACCTCCTGTTCAGTCTGCACACTGCAGAAAGACGCAGCAGTTGGCACCTGTGTTTCGTCATCATCAGAAACATGCTGAGGTGGTATTCCCATGTCCTCATCATCAGGAAACATAAGTGGTTGTGCGTCAGTGCATACTATGTCTTTCACCGCTGGGGAAGGGCTAGGTGGATGCCCTTGGGAAACCCTGCCAGCGGAGTCTTCAAACAGCATAAGAGACTGCTGCATAACTTGAGGCTGAGACAGTTTCCCTGGTATGCATGGGGGTGATGTGACAGACTGATCGGGTTGGTTTTCAGGCGCCATCTGTGCGCTTTCTGCAGAAGACTGGTTGGGAGATAATGTGAACGTGCTGGATCCACTGTCGGCCACCCAATTGACTAATGCCTGTACCTGCTCAGGCCTTACCATCCTTAGAACGGCATTGGGCCCCACCATATATCGCTGTAAATTCTGGCGGCTACTGGGACCTGAGGTAGTTGGTACACTAGGACGTGTGGATGTGGCAGAACGGCCACGTCCTCTCCCAGCACCAGAGGGTCCACTAACATCACCACGACCATGTCCACGTCCGCGTCCCTTACTAGATGTTTTTCTCATTGTTATGGTTCACCACAACAACAAAAATATTATTTGGCCCAATGTATTGTATTCAAATTCAGCGGGATATAAATTTGAGGCCTAGTATTAAGGCGCTGGGTGACCGGTATGGATTTACTAACAGAATTGGACTTGGAAATGCACAGTAGCGTGTGTGTGAAGTTATTCTGAATGACCCTATGTGCACCTTGAATATTATATACCCTTTTAGGGATAGATTTCAAATAGCTCTGATATAGCAGAAACCACTAAATTATGAAATTGCTAAATTGGGAATTGTATTTCAACCCAGAACAAAAAATGTGCTTTGACGGACACTAAATAACTTTCCCAGCCACAACAGGACAGCGGTAACGAGAGATTTAGCGGGAAATAAATTTGAGGCCTAGTATTTAGGCGCTGGGTGACCGGTATGGATTTACTAACAGAATTGGACTTGGAAATGCACAGTAGCGTGTGTGTGAAGTTATTCTGAATGACCCTATGTGCACCTTGAATATTATATACCCTTTTAGGGATAGATTTCAAATAGCTCTGATATAGCAGGAACCACTAAATTATGAAATTGCTAAATTGGGAATTGTATTTCAACCCAGAACAAAAAATGTGCTTTGACGGACACTAAATAACTTTCCCAGCCACAACAGGACAGCGGTAACGAGAGATTTAGCGGGATATAAATTTGAGGCCTAGTATTTAGGCGCTGGGTGACCGGTATGGATTTACTAACAGAATTGGACTTGGAAATGCACAGTAGCGTGTGTGTGAAGTTATTCTGAATGACCCTATGTGCACCTTGAATATTATATACCCTTTTAGGGATAGATTTCAAATAGCTCTGATATAGCAGAAACCACTAAATTATGAAATTGCTAAATTGGGAATTTTATTTCAACCCAGAACAAAAAATGTGCTTTGACAGACACTAAATAACTTTCCCAGCCACAACAGGACAGCGGTAACGAGAGATTTAGCGGGATATAAATTTGAGGCCTAGTATTTAGGCGCTGGGTGACCGGTATGGATTTAGTGACATAATTAGACTTGGAAATGCACAGTAGCGTGTGTGTGAAGTTATTCTGAATGACCCTATGTGCACCTTGAATATTATATACCCTTTTAGGGATAGATTTCAAATAGCTCTGATATAGCAGAAACCACTAAAATTATGAAATTGCTAAATTGGGAATTGTATTTCAACCCAGAACAAAAAATGTGCTTTGACGGACACTAAATAACTTGCCCAGCCACAACAGTACAGCGGTAACGACAGATTTAGCGGGATATAAATTTGAGGCCTAGTATTTAGGCGCTGGGTGACCGGTATGGATTTAGTGACAGAATTAGACTGGGATATGGCCAAAAAATAACCACACTATTGCTGGTTAAATGCACTTGGTGACGGGCGCAGCTTGCCCCTGATGTAGTATATGGCCAAAAAATGAACAGACTATTGCTGGTTAAATGCACTTGGTGTCACAGCTTGACCAACCACACTACTGAGGGTTAAATGCACTTGGTGACGGGCGCAGCTTGCCCCTGATGTAGTATATGGCCAAAAAATGAACAGACTATTGCTGGTTAAATGCACTTGGTGACGGGCGCAGCTTGCCCCTGATTTAGTATATGGCCAAAAAATGAACAGACTATTGCTGGTTAAATGCACTTGGTGTGATAGCTTGACCAACCACACTACTGAGGGTTAAATGCACTTGGTGACGGGCGCAGCTTGCCCCTGATGTAGTATATGGCCAAAAAATGAACAGACTATTGCTGGTTAAATGCACTTGGTGACGGGCGCAGCTTGCCCCTGATTTAGTATATGGCCAAAAAATGAACAGACTATTGCTGGTTAAATGCACTTGGTGTGATAGCTTGACCAACCACACTACTGAGGGTTAAATGCACTTGGTGACGGGCGCAGCTTGCCCCTGATTTAGTATATGGCCAAAAAATAAACAGACTATTGCTGGTTAAATGCACTTGGTGTGACAGCTTCACCCTGATGTAGGCTTTAGCCAAAAAACAACCACACCATTGAGGGTTAAATGCACTTGGTCGCAGCTTGTGCTGGCGCACCACAAGACACAAAATGGCCGCCGATCACCCCAGAAAAATGTGACTGACAAACGCTCTGGGCAGCCTATAAACAGTGAGCAATTGAGTATCAGCAGCTCAATGATCCACAGCTGCAGATCGATCAATAATCAAGTCCTTTGGAGGAGTTAATCTGCCTAATCTCGCCCTACTGTCGCAGCCGCAACCTCTCCCTACGCTAATCAGAGCAGAGTGACGGGCGGCGCTATGTGACTCCAGCTTAAATAGAGGCTGGGTCACATGGTGCTCTGGCCAATCACAGCCATGCCAATAGTAGGCATGGCTGTGATGGCCTCTTGGGGCAAGTAGTATGACGCTTGTTGATTGGCTGCTTTGCAGCCTTTCAAAAAGCGCCAAGAAAGCGTCACAAAAGCGCCAAGAAAGCGACGAACACCGAACCCGAACCCGGACTTTTACAAAAATGTCCGGGTTCGGGTCCGTGTCACGGACACCCCAAAATTCGGTACGAACCCGAACTATACAGTTCGAGTTCGCTCATCCCTACCCAGGATGCTTCGATAGCGGCCTTAAGCTCATCCAGAGTGTTGGGTCTTGCGTCTCTCAACTTTCTCTTCCCAATATCCCACAGATTCTCTATGGGGTTCAGGTCAGGAGAGTTGGCAGGCCAATTGAGCACAGTAATACCATGGTCAGTAAACCATTTACCAGTGGTTTTGGCACTGTGAGCAGGTGCCAGGTCGTGCTGAAAAATGAAATCTTCATCTCCATAAAGCTTTTCAGCAGATGGAAGCATGAAGTGCTCCAAAATCTCCTGATAGCGAGCTGCACTGACCCTGCCCTTGATAAAACACAGTGGACCAACACCAGCAGCTGACATGGCACCCCAGACCATCACTGACTGTGGGTACTTGACACTGGACTTCAGGCATTTTGGCATTTCCCTCTCCCCAGTCTTCCTCCAGACTCTGGCACCTTGATTTCCGAATGACATGCAAAATTTGCTTTCATCCGAAAAAAGTACTTTGGACCACTGAGCAACAGTCCAGTGCTGCTTCTCTGTAGCCCAGGTCAGGCGCTTCTGCCGCTGTTTCTGGTTCAAAAGTTGCTTGACCTGGGGAATGCGGCACCTGTAGCCCATTTCCTGCACACGCCTGTACACGGTGGCTCTGGATGTTTCTACTCCAGACTCAGTCCACTGCTTCCGCAGGTCCCCCAAGGTCTGGAATCGGTCCTTCTCCACAATCTTCCTCAGGGTCCGGTCACCTCTTCTCGTTGTGCAGCGTTTTCTGCCACACTTTTTCCTTCCCACAGACTTCCCACTGAGGTGCCTTGATACAGCACTCTGGGAACAGCCTATTCGTTCAGAAATTTCTTTCTGTGTCTTACCCTCTTGCTTGAGGGTGTAAATGATGGCCTTCTGGACAGCAGTCAGGTCGGCAGTCTTACCCATGATTGCGGTTTTGAGTAATGAACCAGGCTGGGAGTTTTTAAAAGCCTCAGGAATCTTTTGCAGGTGTTTAGAGTTAATTAGTTGATTCAGATGATTAGGTTAATAGCTCGTTTAGAGAACCTTTCCATGATATGCTAATTTTTTTAGATAGGAATTTTGGGTTTTCATGAGCTGTATGCCAAAATCATCAATATTAAAACAATAAAAGGCTTGAACTACTTCAGTTGTGTGTAATGAATCTAAAATATATGAAAGTCTAATGTTTATCAGTACATTACAGAAAATAATGAACTTTATCACAATATGCGATTTTTTTTTAGAAGGACCTGTATATGCAGCCTTGACTGGGACTAGCACTACAGTCTTAGTCTTGTTTTAAAACTTGTAAGATTGCAAGATGTAAAACCAACACTGAATGGTGTCTCTAGCTGCTATACAGTCTGAGAACCAGCCATCAGTAGCAAGGACGTATGATATATGCCCATGGCTACTTAAGCACCACCTCCCCAAGGGAAAGGGTTAAGCCATATTTTTATCAGATTGAAAATACTTTAGTTGTAATGAGTGTTTATGAGCTGTCAGGATAAGGGCTACAGATTGAGCCATCAGAGCAGCATCTGTTGAATAAACATCAATTAGAATTTTTTTTAATTTAGACCAAAATTAATAAAATGCAATGTTTAAAAATGTAAAAAATTGTTCCCATTGGTGTGCATAGACTTAAACATTCAATTAAAAAAAAAAAAAAAAAAAACTTACAAGATAAAAAATGTTGAGACTCAGGTCCAAAGTCACGGTGAGCATCCTGCAGCTGACGGAGACGTTCTGTAACAGAAGTCTGCACAAGAATAATAATACATATACACAATTATTCCATTTGTCTCTACACACATTTTAAAGAATATTCTCATGGGCTGTCAAGCCATTGTCTAAACATACAATATATGACTGAACAAATATTTTGGTACCATCAGATTTGAACAATGTCAACTCTTTTAAGTGTAACTCATATTTATTTTGTTTGTTAGTTTATTAGAGCTAAGCATATATACCTGAGTCTGTCAATGATTGTCAAAAGATCTGTAATTACCTTTATAATAACAGCTTTCATTAATGTTCCCTGTCCCTTTCCACTGCTCCCTTAAAAGACAGTTGCTATTGTATCCGGCTAAGAAGACAAATAGACAGAGGGGTGATCCTTCACACTGCATGCCTTCATTAGGCTTCAGAGTGAGGGGGCATGTCTCTAAGTAATCCAATCTGATTGGCTGGCAGGGAGCTGCTGGCTACAGAAAGTGTGTATGTGAAGTGAGGGAAAGCAGTTTTGGCCTCAGAGAACTGGCAGAGCAGCCATCTTGAGAAGTTCCTCACATTGTAAATGTTTAAACAGCCGTAACTAAGGGAAAAACTCTAGGAAAACAGTGGTATGAAGAAACCAAAGATTGCTTTATGCATAATGCTGCTGCAGCAGTAACATATGCTAAAAAATGTTTTGTTTGGGTTTTTCATGAAAACATGATGATTACACTTTAAAGACTTGGTCTGTTATCACAGCAATTTTTTCTTTCTCAAATTCATCTAAAGTGAAAAGTGAAATGTAGATCTCTGTGTTTCTATGGTAAATCCAAACAAACAATCGCGTGTACATTGTATAAATATATATTTATATATACAGTACAGACCAAAAGTTTGGACACACCTCATTCAAAGAGTTTTCTTTATTTTCATGACTATGAAAATTGTAGATTCACACTGAAGGCATCAAAACTATGAATTAACACATATGGAATTATATACATAACAAAAAAGTGTGAAACAACAGAAAATATGTCATATTGTAGGTTCTTCAAAGTAGCCACCTTTTGCTTTGATTACTGCTTTGCGCACTCTTGGCATTCTCTTGATGAGCTTCAAGAGGTAGTCACCTGAAATGGTTTTCACTTCACAGGTGTGCCCTGTCAGGTTTAATAAGTGGGATTTCTTGCCTTATAAATGGGGTTGGGACCTTCAGTTGCGTTGTGGAGAAGTCAGCTGGATACACAGCTGATAGTCCTACTGAATAGACTGTTAGAATTTGTATTATGGCAAGAAAAAAGCAGCTAAGTAAAGAAAAACGAGTGGCCATCATTACTTTAAGAAATGAAGGTCAGTCAGTCCGAAAAATTGGGAAAACTTTGAAAGTGTCCCCAAGTGCAGTCACAAAAACCATCAAGCGCTACAAAGAAACTGGCTCACATGCGCACCGCCCCAGGAAAGAAAGACCAAGAGTCACCTCTGCTGCGGAGGATAAGTTTATCCGAGTCACCAGCCTCAGAAATCGCAGGTTAACAGCAGCTCAGATTAGAGACCAGGTCAATGCCACACAGAGTTCTAGCAGCAGACACATCTCTAGAACAACTGTTAAGAGGAGACTGTGTGACTCAGGCCTTCATGGTAGAATATCTGCTAGGAAACCACTGCTAAGGACAGGCAACAAGCAGAAGAGACTTGTTTGGGCTAAATAACACAAGGAATGGACATTAGACCAGTGGAAATCTGTGCTTTGGTCTGATGAGTCAAAATTTGAGATCTTTGGTTCCAACCACCGTGTCTTTGTGCAACGCAGAAAAGGTAAACGGATGGACTCTACATGCCTGGTTCCCACCGTGAAGCATGGAGGAGGAGGTGTGATGGTGTGGGGGTGCTTTGCTGGTGACACTGTTGGGGATTTATTCAAAATTGAAGGCATCTTGCAGCAGCATGCTATTCCATCCGGTTTGCGTTTAGTTGGACCATCATTTATTTTTCAACAGGACAATGACCCCAAACACACCTCCAGGCTGTGTAAGGGCTATTTGACCATGAAGGAGAGTGATGGGGTGCTGCGCCAGATGACCTGACCTCCACAGTCACCGGACCTGAACCCAATCGAGATGGTTTGGGGTGAGCTGGACCGCAGAGTGAAGGCAAAAGGGCCAACAAGTGCTAAGCATCTCTGGGAACTCCTTTAAGACTGTTGGAAGACCATTTCAGGTGACTATCTCTTGAAGCTCATCAAGAGAATGCCAAGAGTGTGCAAAGCAGTAATCAAAGCAAAAGGTGGCTACTTTAAAGAACCTAGAATATGACATATATTTAGTTGTTTCACACTTTTTTGTTATGTATATAATTCCACATGTGTTAATTCATAGTTTTGATGCCTTCAGTGTGAATCTACAATTTTCATAGTCATGAAAATAAAGAAAACTCTTTGAATGAGAAGGTGTGTCCAAACTTTTGGTCTGTACTGTATATAAAAATGAATTTCTGTCCGTCTGTCTGTCTGTCTGGACATTCTTTATGCACGACCAAACGACTGGACCGATCTTCACCAAATTTGGCACACGGGTACATAAGGTGTCCGGGAAGGTTTTAGACCTAGTCTCAGCTCTCTAGGACGTACCGTTCCTGAGATATTCCCCAAAAATTACCCACATTAGCCAATACAAACCTGCAAGTCTTTCTCTTCAAATCCCAACTGCCATAAACACAGTTTTACTTTAGGTTTCCATAACAACCCAGCCATTTTTCTTTACTGCTTGAAGGGGCGGTCACTGTGAAGGTCACTGTTTTTAAATGCGCGGGCACTGTGGAGGTCACTGTTATTAAAAGGGCGGGCGCTATGAAGGTCCCTGTTAAAGCGGCGGTCACTGTGAAAGTCACTGTTAAAGGGGCGGTCACTGTAAAAGTCACTGTTAAAGGGGCGGTCACTGTTCAAGGGGCGATCACTGTGAAAGTCACTGTTAAAGGGGCAGTCACTGTGAAAGTTACTTTTAAAGGGGCAGGCACTGTGGAGGTCTCTGTTAAAGGGGCAGGCACTGTGTAAGTCACTGTTAAAGGGGTGGGCACTGAGAAGGTCACTGTTAAAGGTCCGGCCACTATGAAGGTCGCTGTTAAAGGGGCAGGTACTGTGGAGGTCACTGTTAAAGGGGTGGTCAATGTTAAAGGGGCGGGCACTGTGGAGGTCACTGTTAAAGGGCCAGGCACTGCGGAGGCCACTGTTAAAGGGGTGGGAACTGTGGAAATCACTGTTAAAAGTGGCGGCTACTGTGGAGGTCACTGTTAAAGCGGCGGGTATTGGTGAAGTCACTGTTAAAGGGGCGGGCACTGTGTAGGTCACTGTTAAAGGGGTGGTCAATGTTAAAGGGGCGGGCACTGTGGAGGTCACTGTTAAAGGGGTGGACACTGTAAATGTCACTGCTAAAGGGACGAGCACTGCGGAGGTCACTGTTAAAGGGCCAGGCACTGCGGAGGCCACTGTTAAAGGGGTGGGAACTGTGGAAATCACTGTTAAAAGTGGCGGCTACTGTGGAGGTCACTGTTAAAGCGGCGGGTATTGTGGAAGTCACTGTTAAAGGGGCGGGCACTGTGTAGGTCACTGTTAAAGGGGTGGTCAATGTTAAAGGGGCGGGCACTGTGGAGGTCACTGTTAAAGGGGTGGACACTGTAAATGTCACTGCTAAAGGGACGAGCACTGCGGAGGTCACTGTTAAAGAAGCGGTCACTATTAATGGGACGAGCAATGTGGAGATCACTGTTAAAGGGGCAGGCATTGGGTAGGTCACTGTTAAAGGGGTGGTTACTGTGAAGGTCACTGTTAAAGGGGCAGGTACTGTGGAGATCACTGTTAAAGGGGTGGTCAATGTTAAAGGGGCAGGCACTGTGGAGTTCACTGTTAAAGGGGCGGGCACTGTGGAAGTCACTGTTAAAGGGGTGGGTACTGTGGAGGTCACTGTTAAAGGGGCGGACACTATGAAGGTCACTGTTAAAGGGGTAGTCAATGTTAAAGGGGCAGGCAATGTGAAGGTCACTGTTAAAGGGCCGGACACTGTGAAGGTCACTGTTAAGGGGGCGGCCACTATGAAGGTCACTGTTAAAGGGGCGGTCAATGTTAAAAGGGTCGGTAACTGTTAAAGGGGTGGGCACATTGGAGGTCACTGTTAAAGGGTAGGGCACTGTGGAGGTCATTGTTAAAGGGGCAGGCACTGTGTAGGTCACTGTTAAAGATGCGGTCACTGTTAAAGGGGTGGGCACTGGGTGGCCACTGTGGAGTTCCATGTTAAAGAGGTGGCCAATGTGTAGGTCAAGATAAAAAAAAAAAAAACTTCTATTCACCCAAGTGGTACATCGCTGTACCACTTGGGTGAATAAAAGTTTTTTCTTTTTTATATTGGAGTGCTGCCCTCTTTTTGATTTTTATTTTGTGGGCAACTCTCATTGGGCTTTGCACCCATTTGCTATTGCTTTTGTGTCTGTGCTGCCATTTTTCATATATATATATATATATATATATATATATATATATATATATATTGTGACATAGCAGGGGGTTTTGTTTTGGAAGGCAGTTATTATCCTCCCAACATGAGCGGTTGGGCTGATTTCCAGCCAGGTGACATCAAATACCGAACCAGAGTTTAAGTGCCGTTCCGGGTTTTGGCAGCACCTGGGTCTCAGTTTTGGGATCTGAAGCATTGTTCTGTGCTGGAAGATTGAGAGCCGCATGAGGGCTGCACACTGGGAAACAGGCCCCCTAAAGCCTGCTGTCGACTGCCAGGGATAAAACGGCTATCAAGGTGATGTGTCTGTTCTTTGGACTTTTTCATTGTGTGAATTAACACGAAGACTGTAATGAGTTGTTTTTCTTTTGCCTTTTTGTGAATAAACACTGACATTTTGATTTACGAACTTGTCTTGCCTCTGTACTGCGTCCGCTTACCCTGACTACCACCAGAGCAAATCCTCACAATTAGTAGCTAGGAGAGTAAACCCCAAAATATTTTTGTTTTTGGGTACGGCTGGATGTCCTGGATTAAACCAGCTAAATTTAAACCTGTGTCACGTGACAAAATGGAGGCTTTAATGAAAGCTCTCGTGGAGGCTAGCCAACACCAGCAACAAAACAAACCAGCTGCTGTTGCAACAGGTGATGGCTTTACAGACGGCAGGAGCATCCCAGAGTGTCCATGATGTCCGGAAAGCAGTCCGTGCGGCGATCCCAGGTTTTGGTGACGCCCGACTTCAAAAGGGAGTTTATAGTACAGACCGATGACTCTGTGCTGTACTGTCTCCGGAAGTTAACTGGGAAGAGCATTCAGTTGTCTTCCTCAGCCGTAAACTCACCCCAGCCGAGACCCGGTACAGTATAGTGGAGAGAGAGTGCCTGGCCATCAAGTTTCTCCACTATTATCTGTTGGGGAGAAAGTTCCGTCTGGTGACCGATCACTCCCCTCTCAAGTGGATGAGCCAGGCCAAAGAGAGGAATGCTCGGTTCACCAGATGGTTCTTGTCCTTGCAAAACTTTAAGTTTACAGTAGAACACAGGGCAGGCAGGTTACAGGGAAATGCAGATGCCCTGTCCCGGGTACACTGTCTGGCGTGTGTTCACCCCCTCAGGGTTGGAAAAAAGGGGGGTATGTGACATAGCAAGGGGTTTTGTTTTGGAAGGCAGGTATTTTCCTCCCAACATGGGCGGTTGGGCTGATTTCCAGCCAGGTGAGATCATAATGGACCGGAGTTTAAGTGCCGCTCCACGTTTTGGCAGCACCTGGGTCTCAGTTTTGGGATCTCTAGCATTATGCTGTGCTGGAAGATTGGGAGCCGCATGAGGGCTGCACACTGGGAAACAGGCCCTCTAAAGCCTGCTGTGGACTTGTGGGGATAAAACGGCTATCAAGGTGATGTGTCTGCTCTATGGACTTTTTCATCGTGTGAATTAACACAAAGACTGTAATGAGTTGTTTTTCTTTTGCCTTTTTGTGAATAAACACTGACATTTTGATTTACAAACTTGTCTTGCCTCTGTACTGCATCCGCTTACCCTGCCTACCAGAGCAAATCCTCACTATATATAAGTATATATATACCGTATTTTTCGCCCCATAAGACGCACTTTTTCTTCCCCCAAAATGGGGGAGAAATGCCCCTGCGTCTTATGGGGCGAATGCTGCCACTTTTACATCGCAAGCTGCGATGTATGAGCAGAGCGAGGACTCGGGGAGGGACTGGGAGGAGCTGGGGGCCGGCAATAGCGGCGGGGCGGTGCAGTCAGTGTAGTATAGCACCGCCCCGCCGCTCCAGTATAGTAATATAAGATCTCATATTGAAGTAATAGTTATTAAACATGCCCCCCGACTGCTATTACTACCTTACCTCCTAATCGCTGCTGTAGAATTCAGGCCAGGCGGGCGGGCGGCAGCGTAACTCGTGTCACGTGCCTGGCCGTCTACTTTATGAATGAAGTAGGCGGCGCAGGCAAGTGACGTCAGTGAGACGCGCCGGCCGGCCGTCCTGCCTGCCTGATTTCTACAGCAGCGATTAGGATGAAAGGTAGTAATAGGAGTTGGGGGGCATGTTTAATAACTATTAATTCAATATGACAACTTATATTTTGTGCGGCGGCGGGCGGGAGGGGGTGGGGGGCGGTTTGGATTGCGATCTGTGGATGGCACTGTTACAGGGGGGGGGGGGATCTGTGAATGGCACTGTTATGGGCTGGGGGGTCTGTGGATGGCACATATATAACAGTGCCACCCACAGACCCCCCCCAGCCCATAACAGTGCCATCCACGGATCCCCCCTGTAACAGTGCCATCCACAGATCCCCCCTGTAACAGTGTCAGCCACAGACCCCCCCTGTAACAGTGCAAGCCACAGATCCCCCCCCATAACAGTGTCAGTTATCCACAGAACCCCCCATAACAGTGTCTGTCATCCACAGATCCCCCCATAACAGTGTCCGTCATCCACAGATCCCCCCATAACAGTGTCCGTCATCCACAGATCCCCCATAACAGTGTCCGTCATCCACAGATCCCCCATAACAGTGTCCGTCATCCACAGATCCCCCCCCATAACAGTGTCAGTCATCCACAGATCCCCAGTAATAGTGCCATCCACAGACCACCATTAGTTCCAAACCCACCAAACACACAGCACACCTTTTGGTTAAAAATATTTTTTTTCTTATTTTCCTCCCCAAAAACCTAGGTGCGTCTTATGGGCCGGTGCGTCTTATAGGGCGAAAAATACGGTATATATATATATATATATATATATATATATATATACTGTACATATACATGCATTACTCAACATTAAAATTAAAACACCAAGAAGGACAAACCATAAGTTTGCACACATTTAATTAGTAGCTGTTGCTAAGATCTGCAAATGATCACATTTTCAAGCACCTAGCTCCAATCTGTGGCATGTGGGAGCAACATAAATCCTATTTTTTTTTGTTACAATAAACCATAAAAATTTGATCAAGTTGTGTGGGATGCGATACCACCTGTTCGTCGATGTGCCAGTTATGCCCACTTTTCACAAACCGAGGCAGATTCCTTGAACTTGGTTTATCACTTCAGCAGACTGCTATGCACGGAGGCCGCAATGTCAGTACTGTTAACGTTGCATGTTCTGGTGGTTGGGAGAACAACAACGAACTGGAATTACAGTGATAGGTGCACAGAGGAGAACCTCTGCATGGACAGATTGTCTGATTAGAAGAATGGCATGTAGTGATCCATTCTCTGCCACAAGTTCAATTGGACACCACATCCCAAGCCTAGGGTGGCAAACAGCGTCTACACAAAACATCAGATGTTTGCACAGCATTGGCTTACAAGCCACATGTCCAACTCCAGTAGTGTTCAAAAAGTAGCAGTCCAACATCTCTAACCTGAGGGGTCTGGATCCGTTTGCGGAATCTACACTGATGTTGCCCGTGCATTGGGGATAGCAATGCACGGAACGGTCAAACAATGGCCATATGCATGAGCCCTTAGGCCTCTCACCCAGTTAAGCCAGTACTCTCTGCTCTGCACTGATGAGGGGCAGCTGTCTGCTGATGAGTCGCTGACTTATTTAATATCCGAGTCATGTCTCAAGGCCTGTTTAAAGGGTCAAACATTGACTTATAGGATAGCTGCCTTACATCTGGTGGCATTAGAGGCAGAGCTTGTTAAGAGCACATTTGCATCCCTTTTGTCTAATTTCAGCAAGTGGCATTTATCATGTAGAGGAAGTTAATACAAGGCGCTTACTAAATCACTGTATTGCGATTGTCCATATTGCTTCCTTTGCTGGCTGGATTACTTTTTCCATCACATTATACACTGCTTGTATCCAGGTTAGGGGTTATGGCGACCACCCTGCAATCCAGCAGTGGTCATGCTTGTATACTATAGGTGCCGGATAAAGATGAGTGAAGCGAGTTCGGATGCTACATCCGAAGTCGCTTCGCTAAAAAAAAAATCATTATACTACTGTATGGAGATTCGTCTCCATACAGTATTAGAATGTATGGGCTCCGATAAGCCGAAGTAAGTTATTCATGAAGTCACGCGAGACTTTGTTAAATAACTTCAGTAATTGATTATTACAGAGAAAAACCACTTCAAAACTTGGAACCGAATTCGGCTTCGATACCAAGTAGTACCTTGGAACCGAAGCAGCGTTTGCTACCAAGGTTTTTCACTGTAATAATCAATTACCAAAGTTATTCAACAAAGTCTCGCACGACTTTGTGAAAAACATACATTGGAGCCCATACATTCTAATACTGTACAGAGACGAATCTCCGTACAGTATTATAACACATTTTTTAGGGAAGCAACTTTGGATGTAGCTAATAAAGTCGCTTCGCTCATCTCTAGCGCCGACCTCTCTGGTGACCGGGACCATGTGAGTGTGCATAGGCACGCATGCGCAACAGCTCCCTTACCGGTCACCTTGTATCTGCGCTGCAGCGGTTATCATAACCCCTGGATGCGAGCAGTGTATAATGTGATGGAAAAATTAATCCAGCCAGCAAAGGAAACAATATGGACAATCACAATACATTAGGAAGTGCCTTGTATTAACTTTCACTACATAAAAAAAATGCCATTTGCTCAAACGAGACAACCCCTTCAAGGAAAATTCATACAGGCAGAAGATTTCTCGGACTGGGATATAGTTTAAGTTCTGTTTTTCAGAAGTTGGGGAAAAAATCCACCATTTGCGACCCCATTTGCAGAGTAACAACGAGCGCAAACAGAACAGTGTTATTTCTGCTGTGATCACCACCAGCTATTATTATTATTATTATTAATTATTATTAAAGCGCCATTAATTCCATAGCGCTGTACATATGATAAGAGGCATACATACATAATACAGACAATTGCACTAATCATAAACAAGACTAGTTACAGACTGGTACAGAAGGAGAGAGGGCCCTGCCCGTGAGGGCTACAATCTACATGGTATGGGAGAAGGACACAGTAGGTGCGGGTGAAGCTGGTCATGGCGGTATAGAGGCAGCAGGGTCACTGGTTGTAGAGGTGGGTTTTCAGGTTTCTTTTGAAGTATTCCACTGTACGTGAGAGTCTGATATGTTGGGGTAGCGAGTTCCAGAGTGTGGGGGATGCACGGGAGAAATCTTGGAGGCGATTGTGGGAAGAGGCAATAAGAGGAGAGGAGAGAAGGAGGTCTTGTGAGGATCGGAGAGTGCGTGTGGGGATGTATCTGGAAAGTAGCTCAGAGATGTAGGGAGGGGAATGGTTATGGACGGCCTTGTATGTGTTTGTTAGTACTTTGAAGTGAATTCATGTACAGCGCTATGGAATGAATGGCGCGTTAATAATAATAATAATAATAATAATAACCTAATAAATCACTGTTTTTGAGGTGATATTTCTACATAGCAAATAATTTACTTGTAAGTGTAGTAGAGTAATAGCATGACCCAGTTTCAGCCAAGCTTAACTGTTGGATAGATTTCGGCTGTAACAGAAGGCAGTTTGTTTGCTGAAGAGCTGAAGAGCAGTACAATAATGAGTGTCTGCATGAAACAGTTAAGCATGATAGAGGTTCCATGCAAGCTTGGGGCGGCACTTCAGCAAATGGAGTTGGGGAACTGTTCAGAATTAATGCTGCCCTCAATGCTGACAAACATAGGGAGATACTGACTGACTCCAAATTTATTCTGCAGCAGGACAACTCCTATAATAGTGATGACCTTGCCTTAGGATAGGTCATCAATATCAGATCTGCGGGGGTCTGACACCTGGCAACCCTGCCGATGAGCAGTTTGAGGAGACGGAGCATTCATTGTGCAGTATGCGGTCCCATAGACATACAGCGGACAGGAAGAGTGAAGGGAGAAGGCACATGCACACTGCGCACGCCGTCTTCTCATACAGCTGATCGGCGTGGGTGTCGGCCCCGAGCCGATCTGATATTGATGGCCTATTCTGAGGATAGGTCATCCATATTAAAAAGCCCGGACTGCCCCTTTAAGAACTATCTTCAGCATAAAGAACAAGGAGTCCTGGAAGTGACTCCCAGTCTGTCTGGGATTATATGAAGAATTTGAAGGAGCAAGCCTATATCCACAAATCTGTGGTTGGTTCTCTAAGATGTTTGGAACAACCTCCCTGCCGAGTTCCTTCAAAAACTGTGTGCAAGTACACCTAGAAGAATGTATGCTGTTTTCAAGCAAAGGGGGGGGGGGGGGTCACACCAAATATTGATTTTATTTTGAATTTTATTTTGTTCATTTAATTACCATTTTGTTAATTGATAAAAATTAACAAAATAAGCTATTAACACTTTAATTTTTTAAATGATGATTGCACTAGCCTGTAGTATGTATATACACCCCTATATGTGTACATATTTATATGTATAACATCCGTAGCCTAATCCTATCCCTACAGTCACATAAGACCTATTCATATCTATTGTACCCCAGTTAGTATTGACCGCACAGGCAAGTGACCTTTAAGTTTGTGTATGTACGTGGGCTGGTAAGTAAGCATGGACATGCGGCCCATTTCCCCGCATGTGACGCCTGTTTACATTTACAAGAAAAATACACTAGGCTGGGGTTTTGGATGCCGATCTTCAGACAAACTGAGCACCAATAGGAATATACTAAAGTGTTGCAACTACACAATACATAACATGGTTTTATATTTACTGTGATTTTAGATAGCCTCTCAGTGAAAGCCTGGATCACTACTGGAGCTGATGTCCTTATAGTAATATTTCTGCTGTGTTTTAGTGCAGTAATGATAGGTAATAAATAGACTTGAGCGAATCGAGATTCAGATCATAGATTCATAAAATAAAAAATGTGTTGTTAATGCTGTTTCCGTACAGCATTAAAATGTATGGGCTCCGTGTAGCCAAAATTTGTCTCGGCCAAAGATGCGCAAGACTTTAGTGAAAGACTTCGGCATTCCTATCTGCGTATTTAAAAACATTTTAAAATAGGAATACAAAGTCAGCTTTGGTACCAAGGTACCAGTCAGTACCAAAGCCCACTTCGAATTCCTATTTAAGAGAATTTAAGGGCTGTTCTTTTTAAATACTGCTTAGGAGTTAGGTCTCAGATTAAAAAAAAAACTGCATATACCTGTAGCTGTTTCCAACGGTTGTTGATTTGCTCAAGCTCACGTGCGTTTTCCATAGAGAGGTGTACATCACATAGGGCTAGCTGATGAGCAAGGTCATTTGCCATCTTGATTGTGTCTTTTATAGGAGTTACCTCTTCCTTAAAAAGCTAAACAATAAGTAAGATGTCATGCCATTCAATTTGCTAATACTGCGTATACTGTAATGGCACATCAATAGTACACTTACCTTTGTAGCCTGGATGTGCTCGGGCAAGGAATCAATAAACAAGTCTCCAATTGCTTCCCAAGTTGTCTGCACGCTCTCCGCTTGACTCAGTGCATCTGTAGCTTCTTTCATGGAAACTCCTAAATCCCGAAGCTGCTCTAATGTTCTCTCCAGATGGCGATGCTGATCTAGACTGCGAGCAGTCAACCTATCCCACAGTTCACTAGCCACACTTGCTTGTTTCCAAAGTAAGCGACTAAGAGATCGGCTTCTGGGAGAGGCATCTGGAGAAGTTTTAAAAGAAATTGAAGCTTTAGTGATTTTGTGATGAAAAAGCTGCTAAGAACAAAATGCTCTCCTGAGACCTGTGCGATCTAAATGTGAAAGAGAGAACATTTGCACTTCAACCTTTTCATAAGTTGCTGATTTTGAGCACAATACAGAAGATTCACAGTCAGGTAAAAACTCACAGCATTATAATCAATTATGATGCTGCGAGTTCTGGTCAAATGAGCCACAGTCAGGTCCTGGAAATGCAGCTGTCACATGGCAGGTTTTTTTTTCTTTTGTTTCTAATAGATGAAACATGTAGGGATTTTGAACTATTTTCATTCCTGTACTGGAGCATCAATTTCTATTTCCGCAGATGAGGTACAGCTAGGGCTTGGAAAACAGGGACAAATTCTAGACTGGACTGCCCTTCCCAGAGCGATTACTCAGTATTAGGGCTCATTCACACGACCGTGGTTTGGTTCCGCATCCGAGACGCATTTTTTGAGGCTCGGGTGTGGACCCATTAACTTCAAGGGGGCCGCAAAAGATGCGGATAGCACTCCATGTGTTGTCCGCATCCGTTGCGTGGCTCCGCAAAAATGATAAGTCATGTCCTATTCTTGTCCATTTTGCGGACAAGAATAGGCATTTCTATAAAGGGCCATCTGTTCTGTTCCGCAAATTGCAGAAGGCACGCGGTCGTATGAACAAGCCCTTAGTAGGTCTCTTAGGGCAAAAAAGCCTTGACAGGACATACTAGGGAGAGTATTTTCCACTCCAGCTCTACTATAATCAACAGTACAAGGAAACTTTGGGTGGCAATAACACAGCTGTACCTTGACAACTAAGGAATTACCAGCTGTGGTTTATGGGTCATTGAATATTGGGTTAACAGCTATCCTCTCTGCACTGGTAAGACTGTTTACTCAAACTTTGATGTCCCCTTGGATTAGTCGTTCACCAGTGGCTTATGATTTCTTGTCATTAAACCATAACCATGAAAAACTATAATAATAAAATAGACAATGAATATTTCATTATAACCACAGATAAATAAATAAAAGCATCAATATAGCATTGTCCACAACAAATAAAATGTGCAAAAAGTGCAAGTGAAAGTGCAAAAGTGAAGTGAGACAAAAAACAACTAAGATAAAAAATTATCCCCTGAAAAAAAAATTTACTGACCTAATTTATACCAACAATAAATACACAAAATAAAAAAACTTATGATTATGAATTTAATTATCTATACTCAAAGAATCAATAAAGTTAAACACTTCAACATCATAATTTCTGCCACTGCAGCATCTCAATCAGTCAAGTTCAATTAGTGACACTGTTGAATTCATAATTCTCAAAGATATTATATAAGGTAAATGTACTATGCTCATTTTGTATATATGAAAAATCTGATTCAATTTGGACCACAGATATTACCTAAAAAAAATCTAAATGAAACTAAAAAGATGCCACAAACACAATATTAGACAAAAGACAAATAAATAAATAATAGTACAAATACTATTTACCACCGATCCAAAAAGTATAGGACACAAACAAAAGAATGAAATAAACAATAAAAACAATCCCAAAGCTAAGCTGTGTCATATATCTAACAACCCTTTCATCATGCTGTGATCCATTCTGTGACATGATCAGAGGGGACTCCACTGGGTTTCCCAGTTACCCGATCGTATCTGGGGGAATGATGCACAGTCAGCCCTGAGGACCTGTGAAAGACCCCAGAGCTGTCTGTGCAGTAATACTGATGTTAGGGCGTACTCATGTTGTCTTAACAGCAGCCTGTGTGAAATAAAGTTATAAAACAGCATTCCCATAATGGTATTTTAGAAAAAAAAAATATTATAATGCAATAATAAATATTAATGTATTTTTTTTAATCACAGACCCCTCACCCTAAAAAATATTGCCATTACTTGGTGTTAAATACATTTTATCGTGCGCACATTAAATAAAAATGGAAAAATACACATTTTAGGTATCCACAAAATCATAATATCCTGAAGAATTTATTTATCAGGTTATTTAGTGTGAAACATGAATGGCATAAAAAATATAAAATGCCTAATCGCTTTTTTCTTTATATCCATAGCAAAAAAATGTATACATGACATCATAATTTATATGTACCATGAACAACACCAAAAAATCCCACATAAAACAAGGCCTCAGACAGCCACGCGAGTTAAAATATAAGACAATTTATGGCTGCTGTAATGCAGAGGGGCAAAAACATCTTCAATGCATCATATACCTTTCCACTACTTCCATTAAAATCAGTAATCATTCTTACAAAACATTTGCAGTAGCAGAGTTCTCCTCTCACTATGTTTAGTTTGTTCAAATGGTCATTTAATGCACCGATGGCTGTAACCCCTCTCCTGGAATCTCCATTTCAACAGCTTATTTCATCAAAGCAAATTCAATGGGCTCGCAGGAATTGACCAACTGGGATGTTTCGTACCAAATGAGGAGATGGGAAGAACTAGCATGCAACAGGCAATTCACAGCTGTACTTTTCTAGAAGATGCCCGTTTGCAGGAAGCCATGCACCTCAGGGGCATAGCTATAGGGGAAGCGGCTACTTTGGGGTCCACCCAGGAGAAGGACTAATAGATTTTATTGTCAGGGTCAACTCAACAGCATCATACAAAGACATTGTGACGGACCGCCTGGTATCCAGACTGTGTACCTCTGTCAGAAAACAGATTTCCCTCCACTGGAACCCGAATTCCAGTTCTCTCAGCCCAAACTTGCCTAATAATTGGACAGAGACAATATATGAGGACAGAATGCTAAAATCCCCAATCATCAGGCAACACCAATGTTGAAGAGTAAATAAAAAACTGACTTTATTGAAGACCAACTCAGTATATATACAGTTCAAGAAGTCTAACAACATAACGCAATCAAACATGAACAGCGTACAAACAGACATCCCACCCAGTGTCCTAATGAAAGAATAGGGAGAGAGGAGACACATGTGATGGGATTATCTCCTGAGTGTATCATAGGGTGATCTACTCCTCTACACCGGAGTCGGCTACTCTTAATCCCATCACTAACACAATAGAACAAAGGGACAAATAAACTAACACATTCATTAGGAGTCTCAGTAGCAGAGTTAACCCTTTTTGTGTTGCGGGATTCACACCCTGCACCTTTAATGGGCAATAGGAAAGATGTGGCCTATAACTCCACACATAAATCAGGGTTAATAGTTCCTTGTAACACCAAGAGGTCTGAGGGGGTCTCCATATTTCTGGGTCCATAGTCCGTAGGAAGGAGGCTAGCCCTCAGGCTACTCCAGCAGCCCCAGTGACGGTTCAGTCCATCACAGACCTGACAAACAATATATATCTGTAGGAAACGGACGGAAAGTCTGCTGGGCCTCGTCTGAGAGAGCCAAAGGAGTGGGGGTTGCACTGGAGGAGGGGGTTGGGAAGAAGTTGCTGAGGGGGGGGTGGGACCTGTTAAAAAAAATAATCTGTGAGGCCTTGTCATTTCTAGTTACAACACTGATTCACACCCACCTGTATCTAAAAGTCAGGGAAAATCAATAATTGTTTTACCCATCCTATAGTTGTTTGATGTACCAGTCATTCTAATTCAAATCAGTTATATGGAGATTATATATATAGTTATATATACATGGAGTTCCTCCTCTGTCCCATGCCAGATCAGTAGGATATCATCAATAGAGTAACTCCAGTACTGATAGGATCAGTCAAAAAAATCCTCCTATCCCATAGCCCCTGGAACAAATTAGCATATGAGAGTGCCCCCCTGTAGGAAAAAGGAGTTTTAAAAAAAAAAAAAAGTAATGTATGAACATTAACCCCTCTATTATTAAGTAACGTAGCTCCTTTTCTAAATTGCTGGACAGAAAGAGAAACGCACTGCCCCCACACAATCCTGATAGAAGTGTGTCACAGATCACATGCCACATTTTTTGTTCCATCTGGACATTTCCCAACCTAAGAAAACATCAATGGTTTCCTTAATATTCAAAGGGTGTTCAATAAGTTATCTACCTGAATATGAAAACCTTTTCTGAGAAAATGTAATTTAGTACTTTTCAATGTAATCCACTTGTCTTCAACACACTTATTCCACTTTGCCTCCAGTGATCAGATGCCCTCAGAATACAAGGAGGCTTCTCGCTGCGGCAGAAACCCTGTTACTGCCTCTTTGACTGTATTATCATCACAAAATCCTGCCCATGCAGATATTTCTTCAGGTTCCCGAAAGAGAAAGTAATCACTGGAAGCCAGGTCTGGACTGTAGGGTGGATGGTTGAGCTCCATTAAGCCACATTCCCTAATAGCAGCTTGTGATTTGGGAGACTTGTGAGCTGGCGCATTGTCGTGAAGCAACAACACACTTGCACACAACTTCCCACTGCATTTCTCTTTGATTGCCTCATGTAATGCCTTCATTGTTAAAGTATAGGTGTCACCAGTAATTGCTGTCTTGTGTGGCATGAATTCTAGTAATAAAATGCCTTCTGTATCCCAAAAAACTGTTGCCATGATCGTTCCAGCTGACTGCAGCACACACAATTTCTTTGCTGCTGCACACAAGATTTCTTTGGCGTTGTTGACCCCTTGCTTCCATTGCATGGGCTCCTGTTTAATCTCAGAATCATGGTGGTGGATCCATGTTTCATCACCAGTAATAATACGATATTAGAAGTCTCCTGGATTTTCTCTAAGCATGTCTAAATTCTATTGGCTAAACTGCTGAAATGCCTAATTCATAAGCTATAACACTGACTTTGACCCGATGATTTTCCGAAATCATGGCCTCCACTTTACGGAACATTTCCTTTGAAGGTTCCCAACCTCATTTAAACTGCTTGGCCCAAAACTTTACTTAGTAGTAGGGAGGTGCATCATCACCATATACAGCAATCATCCTTTCATGGATTTCTTTAGGCGCCTTTTCTTCCTTTGTAAGGAATTTAATCACAGAATTTTTTTGGGGGTCACCTTACATCACTAAAAGTGCAACACCAAGCAATCAAAAAGGCCCCCCAAAATAGTGCCAATCTAACCGTCACATCATCCCGCAAAAAAATGTGCCCCTACCTAGGACAATCGCCCAAAAAATAAAAAAAAGTCAGACTATGGAGAGTATGTGTTAAATGTAAAAAAAAAAAAAAAAAAAAAGTTGACATATTAGGTATCGCCACGTCCAAAACAACCTGTTCTATAAAAATACCACATGACCTAACCCCTCGGATGAACACAATAAAAAATAAAAAAAAAACAATGTCAAAAAAGCCACAAGCAATCAAAAAGGCATATACACCCCAAAATAGTGCCAACCAAACGTCATCTCATCCCGCACAAATGATACTCTACTTAAGACAATTGCCCAAAAACTGAAAAAAAAAAACTATGGCTCTCAGACTATGGAGACACTATAACATGATTTTTTTTAAATTCAAAAATGCTGTTATTGTGTAAAACATTAATACATTAAAAAAAAGAATACATATTAGGTATCGCCGCGTCCATAAGAACCTGCTCTATAAAAATACCACATGACCTAACCCATCGGATGAACACCATAAAAAAAAGGTGTAAAAAATATATTTTTTGTCACCTTACATCACAAAAAGTGTAATAGCAAGAGATCAAAAAGTCATACGCACCCTAAAATAGTACCAAACCGTCATCTCATACCGAAAAAAATTAGCCTCTACATAAGACAGTCGCCCAAAGAAAATATAAAAAAATATGGGTTTCAGAATATTGAGATACTAATATTTTTTTCAAAAGTGCTCTATTATGTAAAACTGAAACAAACAATCAATATTCGGTATTGTCGCATCCGTAACAACTTGCTCTATAAAGATACCACATGATCTAAACTGTCAGATGAACATTGTAAATAACAAAAAATAAAAATGGTGCCAAAACAGCTATTTTTTGTTATCTTGCCTCACAAAAAGTGTAATATAGAGCAACCAAAGATCATATGTACCCTAAAATAGTACCAACAAAACTGCCAACTTATCCTGTAGTTTCCAAAATAGGGTATTTTATTGGAGTTTTTACTCTAGCGGTGCATCAGGGGGTTTTCAAATGTGACATGGCAGCTTAAAATTATCACAGTGAAATCTGCTATCCAAAAACATATGGCGTTCCTTTCCCTCTGCGCAATGCTGTGTGCCCGTACAGCAGTTTACGACCACATATGGGGTGTTTCTGTAAACTACAGAATCAGGGCAATAAAATATTGAGTTTTGTTTGGCTGTTAACCCTTGCTTTGTTAGTGCAAAAAAACTATTAAAATTTAAAATCTGAAATTTCATCTCCATCTTAATTCTTGTGGAACACCTAAAGGATTAACAAAGTTTGTAAAATCAGTTTTGAATACCTTTAATTTAGTTTCTAAAATGGGGTCATTTTTGGGTGTTTTCTATTATGTAAGCCTCACAAAGTGACTTCAGACCTGAACTGGTCCTTAAAAAGTGGGTTTGGAAATTTTCAGAAAAATTTAAAGATTTGCTTCTAAACTTCTAACGTCCCCAAAAAATAAAATGGCGTTCACAGAAATGATCCAAACATGAAGTAGACATATGGGTAATGTAAAGTAGTAACTATTTTTGGAGTTATTACCATCTATTATAAAAAATGTATTGTAACATGATTAAAATATATATAATAAGCCATTAAAAATGAAGGAAAGTGACAGAAAAAACGCCATCCTGGCAATGCACACGTGTCAAAGGAGGTGACAAGCGTATGTAAATGTAATGTAATTGCCGAGTATTTAAATATACAATAAGTTATGCATATAAAGGATATACAGGATGAGTCTCAATGACGTTGACCACATGGCTAAGGTATTAAAACCAGATACATATGCTAAAGTGCATAGACTAGAGAAAATTCAAAGTATAAGAGGTCACCTTGACCTAATGCCAAAAGGACTAAAAGGCGCGTGACAGTGTGCTATACTGATGACAGTGTGCTATACCAACCAGGATGGCGTTACCCCGTAGGGGTTGGTATAGCACACTGTCATCATTAGGTGAGTCTTATTATATATATTTTAATCATGTTACAATAAAAATTATATATGTTTTACAACGGTACTGTGTGAGCTTCGTTTTTGTTTGTTTGCTTGTTATACTCGGGAGCTGGTGCCGAGTCATTTGTACAGGTGGCCCATGGTTTTGTTGGGTGGACACTTACCCCCACTCTCACCACTGGGTCATCTTTGGTCTCTTTTCTAATATCTATTAGAAAAGTATAGAAATAAAAATTTGGAAATTTGCTAATTTTTGGATTTTTTTTTTTTTTTATAAATAAAAATGAAATGTTTTGACTAAATTTTACCACTGTCATGAGGTACAATATGTGATGAGAAAACAATCTCAGAATGGTTTGGATAAGTAAAAGCGTTTTAAAGTTATTATCATATAAAGTGACAAATGTCAGATTTGCTAAAAATAGCAAAAAGGTGAAAAATAGCTTGGTCCTGAAAGAGTTAATGTTTGTGTGTTGTTAAAAGATATTGACAGTATCCCCTATAACAGTGACATCTACAGTACCCTAGCCCCTTAACAGTGACCTCCACACCCTCCCACCCCTTAACAATGACCCCCCGACAGTGTCCTGCCTCCTTAATATGGGATCTAAACAACAGCCTACCTTCTGAACTTAGACCTTCACAGAAGCCTGCACCTTTAACAGTGAGTTCCAAAGCACCCAAACCCTTAGGCCTCTTTCACACGGGCGTCACGTTTTGGCTCAGGGTGCGTCCCGGGTGCATTGCGGCAAACCCGCGCGAGTAGGTACGCAATTGCAGTCAGTTTTGACTGCAATTGCGTTCCGTTGTTCAATTTTTATCGCGTGGGTGCAATGCGTATTGGACGCGCGTGATAAAAAACTGAATGTGGTACCCAGACCCGAACTTCTTCACTGAAGTTCAGGTTTGAGTTCAAGGTTGTAAAGATGTAATTATTTTCCCTCATAACATGGTTATAAGGGAAAATAATAGCATTCTTAAAACAGAATGCTTAGTAAAATAGGTATGGAGGGGTTAAAAAAAATACTAAATAATTTAACTCACCTTAATCCACTTGTTCGCGCAGCCCGGCTTCTCTTCTGCCTTCATCTGTGAGGAAAAAGACCTGTGGTGACGTCACTGCGCTCATCACCATGTATCATGTAATGGACCATGTGATGAGCGCAGTGACGTTCCCACAGGTCCTTTTCCTCACAGATGAAGGCAGATGAGAAGCCGGGCTGCGCGAACAAGTGGATTAAGGTGAGTTAAATATTTTTTTTTTTATTAACCCCTCCAGCCCTATTTTACTAAGCATCCTGTTTTAAGAATGCTATTATTTTCCCTTATAACCATGTTATAAGGGAAAATAATAATGATCGGGTCCCCATCCCGATAGTCTCCTAGCAACTATGCGTGAAAATCGCACCGCATTCGCACTTGCTTGCGGATACTTGCGATTTTCACACAGCCCCATTCACTTCTATGGGGCCTGCATTGCGTGAAAAACGCACAAAATAGAGCATGCTGCGATTTTCACGCAACACACAAGTGATGCGTCAAAATCACCGCTCATGTGCACAGCCCCATAGAAATGAATAGGTCGGGATTCAGTGCGGGTGCAATGCGTTCACCTCACACATTGCACCTGCGCGGAAATCTCGCCCGTGTGAAAGAGGCCTTAACAGTGACCTCTACAACACCCGCCCCTTAACACTGATCATAGGTTACAGTCCCCTTAACTGTGACCCCCACCATTTCCAGCCCCCTTAAGAGAGACCTCCACATTAACTGCCCCTTTAACAGTGACCTCCGCTGTACCCTGCTCCTCTAACAGTAACCTCACAATACATCGCTGCCTTAATAGTACCCCGCTGCCCCTTTAACCTCTTAAAGACACAGGGTGTACAGGTACGCCCTGATGTCCTTGTACTTACCTTGCACCTGTGTATTTCCGTAGGCGCTGATTGGAACTGGGTGCCTGCTGAAATCAATCAGCAGGCACCCTGGGACAATGCAGAGGTGGGTCCTGTGCCCCCCGCCCGTATTGGCGATCGCAGCAAACCGCAGGTCAATTCAGACCTGCGGTTTGCAGCGCTTTCGGAAGTTTCTAATCAGAAATTTCAAAATGACCAAAATTTTTTTTTAACCCCCCTGCAGCCCTCATTGTTATCTGCCGGCGGGCTGTGCAGGGGGGAAATGCGGGCGGTGCTGAGGGGGCGGGCACGCAATCATCCCGCCTGCCCCCTCTCATTTCCAGGATGGCCGAGCTGTTAGCAAGTAGAGTGTCAGCACATTGCTGACACTCTGCTTGAAACGGCTGACATCTGTGCTGTGATGTCAGCCGTTTAACCCCTACCATTCTGCGGTCTGTAGGAACCACTGTATGGAAGGAGGTAACAGGGAGGGAGCTCCCTCCCTCTCCCATCGGGGGCTGCTGTGCCTTTTCAGCCCCCGATTCTTGACAGGATCACAGAGGGAGGGGGCCCCCCTCCCTCCCTATCACCCACTGCTCTGTTGTGGCAGCGAGTGGTGGTTACCATGGCAACCGGGCACCTTCACAGGCTTTCGGCTGTCCATGGTGCTGATCAGACTTCTGCTCAGACTTTGTAAAGTGAAAATACAGTACAGTACACTATATAGTGTACTGTACTGAATTAGACAGACATTAGACCCACTGGATCTTCAAGAACCAAGTGGGTCTGGGTAAAAAAAAAAAGTAAACAAAAGTGGAAAAAAAAGTAAAAATAAAAAAACATATTTATCGCTGATTAAAAATTAAAAAAATTATTGTGAGATTTTGAGCAATATGCAGTCAGAGCATTGAGGATGGGTCATGGCTGGGCCTTACAACATGACAACGACCCAAAGCACACAGCCAGGATAACCAAGGAGTGGCTCCATAAGAAACATATCAAGGTTCTAGAGTGGCCTAGCCAGTCTCCAGACCTACATCCAATACAACATCTTTGGAGGGAGCTGAAACTGTGTTGCTCAGTGACACAGCAGTGTGTGCAAACCTGGTCAAGAACTATAGGAAACGTTTGACCTCTGTTATTGCAAACAAAGGCTTTTGTACCAAATATTAACAATGATTTTCTCAGGTGTTCAAATACTTATGTTCAGCAATGCAAGACAAATAAATTCTTTAAAAATCATACAATGCGATTTGCAGATTTTTCTATTTATTCTGTCTCTCAGAGTGGGAATGCACCTACAATGTGAATTTCAGACCCCTCCATGATTTCTAAGTGGCAAAATCGCAGGGTGTTCAAATACTTCTGTTCCTCACTGTAATATATATATATTTATATATATATATATATATATATAGTACAGACCAAAAGTTTGGACACACCTTCTCATTCAAAGAGTTTTCTTTAATTTCATGACTATGAAAATTGTAGATTCACACTGAAGGCATCAAAACTATGAATGAACACATGTGGAATTATATACATAACAAAAAAGTGTGAAACAACTGAAAATATGTCATATTCTAGGTTCTTCAAAGTAGCCACCTTTTGCTTTGATTACTGCTTTGCACACTCTTGGCATTCTCTTGATGAGCTTCAAGAGGTAGTCACCTGAAATGGTTTTCACTTCACAGGTGTGCCCTGTCAGGTTTAATAAGTGGGATTTCTTGCCTTATAAATGGGGTTGGGACCATCAGTTGCGTTGTGGAGAAGTCAGGTGGATACACAGCTGATAGTCCTACTGAATAGACTGTTAGCTGCTTTTTTCTTGCCGTAATACAAATTCTAACAGTCTATTCAGTAGGACTATCAGCTGTGTATCCACCTGACTTCTCCACAATGCAACTGATGGTCCCAACCCCATTTATAAGGCAAGAAATCCCACTTATTAAACCTGACATGGCACACCTGTGAAGTGAAAACCATTTCAGGTGACTACCTCTTGAAGCTCATCAAGAGAATGCCAAGTGCAAAGCAGAAATCAAAGCAAAGCAGCAGTGGTGGCTGTGCTTGCACACTATAGGAAAAATGGCGACTTCTCCGGTGGCTGGGACCATGACAGCGTGGATAGTCCAGCACTTTTTTCTATAGTGTACAAGCACGGTCACCGCTGCTGGACTGCAGGGTGGTCGTAACCATGGAAACTAGCAGTGTATAATGTGATGGAAAAATTAATTAAGCCAGCCAAGGAGGCAATATGGACAATCACAATCCATTAGTAAGTGCTTTGTATTAACTTTGTGTACATGAGACAACCTCTTTAACCAATAAAAAAAAAAAAAACATCATGGGCATCGCCGTGTGCGAAAATGCCCATACAATTAAAACATAACAATATTAATGGCATACGGCAAATGGAGTGACGGAAAAAAAAATATATATATTTTTTTTTTTAAAGTGATCAAAAAGTCACACACACTTCCAATTGGTATCACTGAAAAGTACAGAGCCACACAAAAAAAAATTATCCTTCACACAGCCCTGTACACAAAAAAGTTATAGAGGTCAGAATATGGTGATAAAGTTTTTCTTTTTCTCAAGTTTTATAAAAAAAAATTCAGTATTAAAACGCTAAGTTTTACAGGCGTGGTATCCTTGTAACCATACTGATCTAGAGAATGAAGGTAACAGGTCAATTTTACCGCATAGTGAGAGGTGTTAAAAAAAAAAAAACTTTGTCCGAATTGTGTTTTTTCCTAAATCCACTACCCCATTTGGAATTTTTTGTCCACTTCCAACTACATTGTATGCCACTGTAAATGGCGCCATTAGAAAGTACAACTTGTCCCACAAAAAATAAGCCCTCATAAGGCTACGTGAACGGGAAAATAAGAAAGTTAGGCCTATGGGAATGCAGGGAGTGAAAAATGAAAACGCAAAAATGGAAAAATCGCAGGGTCCTCTAAGGGTTAACCCCTTGAGCGACCTCTAACGTACATGCTCTTTTAAAAAAAAAATGTTTATTTAAAATAAATGTTTTCATACAAAATGACAAATCAAAAAATTATCATTTTCAGTTCCTTAACCCCTCCCAAACTCCCACCCCCTTTGCGATGCGTCTCCCAGTGAGAAGGTCGCGGCGGGAGAAAATTCAAGATTCCATTCTCCCCATATCTTTAACCATTTATCCTCTAAGTTTCTTTGTTTAAATAAAATGCTTTCATACCTTTTAATCTTGTTAACGAGATTCAACCATGTATTCAAACTTGGAGTATTACCTGAGAACCAAGTCCGAGCAATCAGAAGCCTTGCTAAGAACATTATTTTGACCAAAAGAAACAGTTTATACTTATAGCACCCAACCTAAGGCCTCATGCACACAAACGTATTTTGTTTCCGTGTACGTTACGTTTTTTAGTGGATAGGATGCGGACCCACACCGTGTGCTATTCGTATCCGTATATCCGTTCCGTAGCCCCGCAAAAAAATAGAACATGTCCTATTCTTGTCAGTTTTAGGCATTGTTACAATGGATCCGCACAAACAAATGGATGGCATATGGATGTCATCCGTTTTTTTGAGGATCCGCAACTTACGGACTGCAAAACACATACAGTCATGTACATGTAGCCTTAGGACTCATTCACACGACCGTATGCCCTCCGAGATATACGGTCCCGTGAGCGGGCCATATGTCCCGGTGCAGCATACATCGTGCGCACAGGAGCGCGAAGCATCATAGGTTGCTATGATGCTGTGAGTATCGGGCCGCCAGCGGGACTATTGTCCTGCACTCATATCATATTATGAGCGCAGGACAATAGTCCCGCGGGCGGCCCGATGGCCCAGGATCCAAGACTCTACTGTGAATGGAATCACCACTTTGAGCTTTTGGGTAACATAATTATGTATTGCTTCCCAGTATTCTTTAAGTTGTACACAAGTCCAAAAAATGTGTAAATAATTGGGCTCAGAAGTATCACAGCATGGACAATTGGAAGTGTTTCTAAGACCCCGTTTTTTAAGGCATAAAGGTGTGATATAAATGCTGTGCAAAATATTAAATTGAACCAATGTGTGGTTAAAATTGTAAGAAACTAGTCCTACATTCACCAATATATATTTTCCCACTCATTCAATTGAACCTTTGGGCATTCCCATCTCCAGGCCTTTTGCCAGAGGGTTATACATTAGTAAACGTGCTTTAAGTAGATATTTATAACATTGAGAGATCTTAACCCTCTGTGCTGACTTTACTATTAACTCATGCAGAAAAATGGAAGTGTCTATATAAAAAAGGGATTTATCTTTTATGCTAGAAAGTGCCAAACATAACTGAAAATACTGAATCCAGGATATATTAGATATATTTTCCCTTTGTACTATGAGAAAGAAAACATTTACCCATTCCCAATGACCTGTGGAAGATAACAAATATTATTCTTTTTCCAATATTGATCCCCTGCCAGTTCATCTAAGGCATGTAGATAATAATTGTGCCAAAGGGGCATACAGCAAAGGGATCCCTTTATTCGCCGTACATGTACACTTAAATGTGGGTGCTATAGCCAATAGGTTTCTGTTGTTTTAAACAGCAGAGACCTGTGGCGACTGTATACGATCAGTCCTATGGTTGATTGCATACATTTAACACTTTGATGCTGTGGTCAAATGTGACCGTAGCATCTCAGCGGTACGGAAGCGGGAGCAATGCGCTCCCGTGTCTGTAACAGTGTTCCAACGCTGAGATTGGGGAACCTGTTACGGTACCGTAATAGCTAGCTAGATGTGTGTTTGCTACTCTGGATCTTTGTCTATTTCTCTGATCTCCTGGTATTTGACTCTGCTTGTTGTGACCTTGCCTGCTGACTTTGTCTCTGACATTAGCTCCTGGTTTTACTTTACTTGTATCAGATTTTGGATCCTGATCTGGTACTGGTTTTGCCTGTCTGGTTTAGGCCCCAGAACTTAGCTAAGAAGGGACTGTTGTCCAGTTGTGGGCTGTCCCTTAGGATGGATCATACAAGTAAGTAGTAACAGTGGTGTGGGTGGAGCACAGGGCTGCGCTGTTCCCTACCATTTCATGACATATATTTATCATGTTTAATCTGCTTAAAAGTGTTCTCTGCGATTTTAATATTGATGACCAAACCTCAGGATAGGTCATTAATATCAGATTGGCCGGGGTCCAACACCCGGCACCCCCAGCTTCAGGTGTCCCTCTCTTACTTTTCAAAGACAGACTCTCAAAATTAGCATCCGTGTTTCTTTTGCACAGTAGACATCACAGTCTTGTCAGCCGAGATCATAGTCTCTTTAATTGGGCTTCTGGCCCTTTTTTAAGCTCCTACATAGTAAATGTCTTGCAAACACAGCTACAAGTGCCATTTTTTGCCCAATGCATACCTTTACGATATGTAACATGTTGTGGGGTGGTATACTGTATGTTAGCTGGACCCCTCTTGTCTTTATTTCGGGTACACTAAATGCGGGTTTACACGCTGCAATGTATAGCCAATTATTGGGACAATTGGCTGTTCATTCAGTGAAGGAGACCTCTGCATTTACATGCACCGATCTCCTTCACAGTATGAGGACGAGGGATCACTATTGCGATCACTGTACCTCATACAGCTGCACTGTTTCTGGGCAGCAGATCGATGTTTAGACAGCACAATCTACTGCCCAGAAACAATAATTGATGTGCCTGCACAAAGCGCTTTGCTTGTTTGTCGGGTGATCGCCGACACATTTACATGGGCAGATTGTTGGTTACAAGCTTTTGCAGGAACGTTCATTCCCGATGATCTGCCTGATATTTAGGCCATGTAAATCCATCTTAACAGTTCGGTGTTTGGCCAAGGAACCAGTCATAAGGCCATTTCTTCAAAGTGTCTCAAGATCTGCTTTTCAACAGGACAAGGCCATAACTGAAGGGTGCTGACAAACTGGTGCTCCGAGGGCTCTTGATGACATCTTGGTGCTCAACGAAGGTAATTTACATATGAAGAAAAACAGACTTTTCTCAGACCAGGGCAATATAGAGGCATCGATAAGGTATTGTTTTACTCAGCATGATCAACTCTACCAGGCAGTATGCATGGTGTAATAGGGTTGATCATGCTGACAGATAGGGGTTCTCAGGGAATGACATAAAATGGCCTCCAACAATCTGTTCTGTGAGAATGTGAGCAGCACTTGCCTGGGGGTCTGAGGGGTGGGGCCACACTACAGACTACGCTCTGGCACTACATATTGGTGAGTTTTCCTGTCAGTCTCCTCAGCCATGATGGCATATCATAGGCAGGATCACATCATTACCATCTATTGTAGAGCAGTATAGTGTATAGTGAGGTCATGCACCCTCACACATCTAGGCAGCTCTGCAAGTGGTGGTATTCAGTCCTGCTCACATTGTAGGACAGGTTGCTGGAGGCCATTTTAAATAATTCCTGAATTACCTCTTAAAGTTAGAAATTAAATAACCAGGATATTACTGAATAATATTATAGGTACCAACCTTTGGCTAATGTAGGTGTGTCCTCTTCTATTTCTTGAAAAGGATGCTGTGTGAGGAAAGCTTGAGCAGATTCAAGTACAGAATATATATAAGGACCTCGAGACTTGACCTCTTCCATAAAGAGCTGTGGTTAGGGTGAAATTATAGTTAAGAAAAGAACAAAACAGAAACCAAAAGTTCTAAATACTCAGAATCCTAGCACTTCTAAATGAACAAAGTCCAAGTCATTCTGTGATTCACTGATATGACAGAGTTTGTCAGTAGTTTTGACCATGCTAAACTGCTGACAGCAGCATACCTTTTTGCAGAGCTTTTATTGTCAGGATCATCCAACCAGAAGACCTGCCATTAAACCTTATGCATGCAATCTAAGCTATACATAGCTCAACGTGGTCTTGCACAGTACTATCGAATCTGCAAAGCAGCAAATAGGTAAAACAGTGGGGCAAAAATACTAACCCTGTAAATATTTTTTTCAACTATTCCACATTTTTTCACTTTAAAAAACGTAAATGTATTTTATTGGGATTTTATTTGGTAGACCAACACAAAGTAGCCAGTATGTGTGAAGTGAAAAGAAAATGATGCATGTTTTTCACACTTTTTAATAAATACAAATTTAAAAAGTTTGGTGCCCTTTTGTATTCATCCCCTTTGAGTCAATACTTTGTAGGACCACTTTTCGCTGCAATTACAGCTGCAAGTCTTTTGGGGGTATATCTCTATATCTAGAGGCTGACATTTTTGCCCATTCTTTAAAAAATAGTTTAAGCTCAGTCAGATTTGATGGAGAGCATCTGTGAACAGCAATTTTCAAGGCTTGCCACAGATTCATGATGGGATTGAGGTCTGGACTTTGACTGGGTCATTAAAACACATGAATATGCTTTGATCTAAACCATTCCCTTGTTGCTCTGTCCTGCTGGACAGTGAACCTCCGCCCCAGTCTCAAGTCTTTTGCAGCCTCTAACAGGTTTTCCTGCTGGATTGCCCTGTATTTAGGTATCTATCTTCCCATCAACTCTGACCAGCTTCCCTGTCCCTGCCAAAGAAAAGCATCCCCACAGCATGGCTGCCACTATCATGTTTCACGGTGAGGATGGTGTGTTCAGAGTGATGTGCAGTGTTAGTTTTCTGCCATAAATAGCGATTTGCATTTAGGCCTAAAAGTTAAACTTTGGTCTCATCTGGCAAGAGAACTTTCTTCCTCATGTTTGCTGTGTCCCCAACATGACTTGCTACTTGCAAACAGGACTGCTTATGGCTTGCTTTTAATATGGTTGTCTTCTTGCCACTCTTCCATAAAGGCCAGGTTTGTAGAGTACACAACTAACTAAGAGTCCTGCTTTATACTTCGCCACAACTTTATCCCTGGCCTGTCTGGTGTGTTCCTTGGTTTTCATGATACAGTTTGATCATTAATGTTCTCTATGAAAACAAAAAACTGTTGTGGTATACTTAGTGTACGCCTATTTATACAATTGAACCAAATATTATGAAGATAGGCGCTAAAACAAAATAACAATAATTTTATTGGGTATTCTGCATTAAAATAAAATAAAGGGTGTCCACCTATCAATGCCACGGTCAGCACTGACTGAAATTATTAGCTGTGAAAACCTACATCTGAGTCCAGGATATCAACCCGGAAGGTGTGCAGGTGTCACACACTAAACCCACCAACACAAAGGGGGCTTATTTCACCGTGGGGTCTAACGCAAACCACCCAGGTGAAAAACTATCTGGGAGGATCCGTGGTGCTGTGAAACCACCAACAGACACTCCTAACAGTGAGTGTAAGCGCGCATGCACTCACTGCACCAAGATAGTAACGGTGCAGGATTGTGGCAGAGCATTAACCCTTCCTCCAAAATGGTGTATGGAGAGGGGATTGCACTGACACACACCTATATGTTAACAGATCAACGCGTTTCCATGCATAAATGCTGCACTTCATCAGGAGCTGTATGCACCATGCTATATCAAAGCCCACAGCCTCTGCAGTGATATTAAGCAGAGGCGGTAGATGACATAAGACAGTGAGGTAACCTGCCTAACACCGAAACCCTCTAGTGTGAGGTACGGTGTTTATAACAACAGACCACTGTCCTGCCGTTGTATCAAAAGCCCACAGCCTCTGCGATGGTGTTAAGCAGAGGCGGTGGATGACATGGAACAGTAAAGTACCCTGCCTGACACCGAGTCCCTCTAGTGTGAGGTACGGTGCTATCAACAACAGACAACTGTCCTGCCTAAAGCTACACACCTCTAGGTTGAGGTGTAGCGTGCTAGTGTGCAATCACATCGGCGCTGTAATGGCCGCGAGCGGCCCACAGAACGCCGAGATTTACAGGAGAAACCCCGCCCTGCCAGACACGCCCCCCTCTCCCAGCCATTCAGGTTGAGGAGGCTCGCTCCGTGTCAACCAATCGTTAAACAGAGGAGGGACTACATGGGTCTCAGGGAAGGCGCTATGCGCCGTATTAAATGAGGGAATTATAAAGCGGCTTGACATAATGTCACCGCAATATCGCACCATATTAATCCATATACAGTGGGGAAGATTCACAATGGAGGGATATAAGTAATGGTAACGAGCAGACACATAGCCTAAACGATATCCAAAATGGACAACCAGCCCATGTTAACTCATTCAATGCTGGAAAGAATTGAAAATAAAGCAGAATATGAGTGAGAAGTCGCATAACATGCATGAGGAAAAAATCATCCAGCTCCCAATGACTCTCTCATTATAATATAGTCAAGTAAAGACTAGGTGCATAATGCATCCAAAAAATTATTATCCTATAAAAGGAACAAATGAGATGGCGTCATTGAGGCCTGCGGGTTTGATGGTATTTAATGAAAAAATCCATCTTGCCTCTTTTTGCAACAAAATGCGATCATAATCACCACCCCTAGAAGATGGTTTCACAGAGTCGATCACTTGAAATTTGACCGATGAAGTGTTTCCTCTGTGATGATCAAGCACATGGCGCGCAATTGGGGTGTCTTTGAGATTAGAAATATCCAGGATGTGTTCCCCAATCCGTCTTCTCAACTCTCTGATGGTTTTGCCTACATATTTGATGTTACATACACATGTCATAAGGTAGACAACCCCCACCGATTTGCAGTTATAAAATGATCTGGTAAAGAAGGTTTTGTCTGAGGTGCTGTTTGCAAAACTCCTTGACTTATTAATAAAGCCGCAAAATTTACAAGATCCACAAGGAAATGTCCCTGTGAGTGGGTTCCGTAACCATGATTGTGATTGAGGACTGGCATATAAGCTATGTGTCAACATGTCCCGTAAGTTGTTGCTGCGTCGGTATGTGACTGAGGGTCTAGATGGAATTAAGCTACCAATGTCGGGGTCAGATTTCAGGATATCCCAATGTTCAGCAAGAACCTGGCGTACTGCATCATGGGCGCTGTCATACGTCCCAATGATCCTTACAGTATTATCACTGGTGTCCCTCTTTTTTGGGGACAACAAAAGGTCCCTATTAGTACATAGTGAATGCTGGTATGCTTGTTTCAAACATTGCTGTGGATAACCCCGACGTTGAAACCTCTGCTGCAGATCTTTAGCAGCCACCCTAAAGTAACTTAGTTGGGAACAATTCCTCCTCACCCTTAAATATTGGCCCTTCGGAATCCCTCTTTTAAGGGCCAGAGGGTGTCCGCTCTCCCATTTCAACAAATTGTTGGTAGCTGTGGGCTTCCTAAAGACATTAGTACTGATGCGCCCATCAGCAGCAAGCGAAATGGTGAGATCCAGAAAGGAGATGGTAGTGGAATCAATTTCCGAGGTGAAAAAAAGGCCCAAACTATTTTTGTTCAGGGCTACAACAAACTCTTGGAACAGATCACGATCGCCCCCCCACAGGATCAGCACATCATCGATGTCCCCCTCTGGGTCAGATACAACACATGTGAACCGCTCCATGTCTTCACAGAAGACCACCTCCCTTTCCCACCAGCCCAGGTAGAGGTTCGCAAAAGTGGGGGCACAAGGACTGCCCATTGCGACCCCCCTGAGCTGGTGGAAAATGCGACCATCAAACAAAAACACATTATGTTTAAGAATAAAAACCAGAAGTTCCATAATGAAGCTGTTATGGTTCCTGCACTGCTCGCCTCTCTGTTGGAGAAATGTCATTATTGCTCTACAGCCCAATTCATGAGGAATTGAGCTGTAGAGCGCCTCAACATCCAGACTGGCCAAAAAAGTACCAGTATCGCATTGGACACCATCCAACCGTCCCAGTACATCCATAGTATCCCTAACATGCGAGGGTAAACCATCGACAAAGGGGCGCAGGATGATGTCCACATAGGTACTGATATTGGCCGTCAAGCAGTTATTCCCGGACACTATCGGCCTCCCCTTTAGAGGTTCATACCCCTTATGGACTTTGGGGAGACAATAAAAGGCCGCAGTGACCGGGTGTGCAGGAAGAAGAAAGGCTAGCTCAGTTTTGTCAATCAAATTGTTCTCCAAAGCACGATTTAAAATGCAGGATAATTCCGTTCTGTAAATGGGGGTTGGATCAGACGGAAGCTGTTCATATGTGAATTTGTCCTTGAGCACTCTCATGCACATATTGCGATATTGTTCGTGCCCAAGTATCACTATATTCCCCCCCTTGTCTGATGATTTGATCACCAAGTCTTTATCCTGTTGGAGCAACCATAGAGCCCCTCTCTCTTGTTCATTCAGGTTGTCCCTACTGGGTACATGAGGATCCATCTGACTAAGTTTACTGGAAACCACTGATAAAAAGGTGTCTATGGGGGTACAGTCACCAATGGGTGGCATCTTGGTTGACGGTAACCTTAAATTGGTAAAGGGGCCATCCCCTGGGGTTCTTTGCCCTTCCGCCAGCAAATCCGAGAGAATTTGCACATCAGGCAAATCAGATAACTCAATTCCCAATTCCTCACACTTTCTACGGTCATGGGTGACAAAAAATTTGCGCCATTTGAGTTTGCGCGCAAATAAATTTAAATCCTTCACCCAACCAAAGCAATCAAACCTTCGCATCGGCACAAAGGAAAGGCCTTTTTGTAAAATCTGTGTCTCCATAGTGGTGAGGATCCGAGAAGATAAATTAATGATTTGTAACTCATCCTTCTTGGAACTGGATGAGAATTGAGATGACATCTGGGACGAATGGGAGGAAGTCATTACTTGTTCCTCAGTAGGTATTGGGACATCGGCGGGGTATCGTCTAAAAAACCCCCTCTGCCGCTACGACCTCTACCCCCTCGTCCCCTTCTGCCTTGCCCCCTATTTCTACCACCGTATGGTCTTCTGGTGGACTGGGGCCCCGTGCGTTTCACCCCCCCTGTTTCCGACTCAAGTTCACCCTCTGAGGAAGAGACCTCTGTGTCTAACTCAAGGGCGTCTGAATGTTTGACACTATAATCAAATATTTTACCCTCTTTGAAGTCTCTAATATCCCTATTGAAGAGGGAGTGTTTCTTTTCTTTTAACTGGGCAGTATATTTCTCTATAGAGATTTGTAGAAGTGACTCTTTTTTATTAAAGTCAGTGTGACTACTGAATTTTTTGGTTGCATCAATGGCTTCCTTCAATTCAGTCTCCAGAGAAGCCACCACACTCTTTTCCTCCTCTAATAGGAGTTTCATTAACCTCAGGGATGAATCTACGGATTCCCTCTCCCACTTCTTGAGAAAATCCGCAGATCTGAGTCGGACTGCTGGTGTAATGGGGTTCCTCAATCCCCTAGGAACAATCTTATTACCAATGTATGTTTCCAAAGACTGCACTTCCCACCAAGATCTCACAAAATTTTTGTAGATCTTGGTAACTAGTTTGAAAGCAGACGAGATGGTGATGGTCTGAGAGGAAAAGGATATGTCTCGTTCAGAAAACACCTCACTAGAATCTCCCATCCACTGAGCGGTGTCAATACTACTGGACAGAAAGCCTGCCATTCCCTATGTTAGAATTGAACTCAGTGAAAACAAAAAAACTGTTGTGGTATACTTAGTGTACGCCTATTTATACAATTGAACCAAATATTATGAAGATAGGCGCTAAAACAAAATAACAATAATTTTATTGGGTATTCTGCATTAAAATAAAGGGTGTCCACCATTCGCTTGCTGCTGATGGGCGCATCAGTACTAATGTCTTTAGGAAGCCCACAGCTACCAACAATTTGTTGAAATGGGAGAGCGGACACCCTCTGGCCCTTAAAAGAGGGATTCCGAAGGGCCAATATTTAAGGGTGAGGAGGAATTGTTCCCAACTAAGTGACTTTAGGGTGGCTGCTAAAGATCTGCAGCAGAGGTTTCAACGTCGGGGTTATCCACAGCAATGTTTGAAACAAGCATACCAGCATTCACTATGTACTAATAGGGACCTTTTGTTGTCCCCAAAAAAGAGGGACACCAGTGATAATACTGTAAGGATCATTGGGACGTATGACAGCGCCCATGATGCAGTACGCCAGGTTCTTGCTGAACATTGGGATATCCTGAAATCTGACCCCGACATTGGTAGCTTAATTCCATCTAGACCCTCAGTCACATACCGACGCAGCAACAACTTACGGGACATGTTGACACATAGCTTATATGCCAGTCCTCAATCACAATCATGGTTACGGAACCCACTCACAGGGACATTTCCTTGTGGATCTTGTAAATTTTGCGGCTTTATTAATAAGTCAAGGAGTTTTGCAAACAGCACCTCAGACAAAACCTTCTTTACCAGATCATTTTATAACTGCAAATCGGTGGGGGTTGTCTACCTTATGACATGTGTATGTAACATCAAATATGTAGGCAAAACCATCAGAGAGTTGAGAAGACGGATTGGGGAACACGTCCTGGATATTTCTAATCTCAAAGACACCCCAATTGCGCGCCATGTGCTTGATCATCACAGAGGAAACACTTCATCGGTCAAATTTCAAGTGATCGACTCTGTGAAACCATCTTCTAGGGGTGGTGATTATGATCGCATTTTGTTGCAAAAAGAGGCAAGATGGATTTTTTCATTAAATACCATCAAACCCGCAGGCCTCAATGACGCCATCTCATTTGTTCCTTTCATAGGATAATAATTTTTTGGATGCATTATGCACCTAGTCTTTACTTGACTATATTATAATGAGAGAGTCATTGGGAGCTGGATGATTTATTCCTCATGCATGTTATGCGACTGCTCACTCATATGCTGCTTTATTTTCAATTCTTTCCAGCATTGAATGAGTTAACATGGGCTGGTTGTCCATTTTGGATATCGTTTAGGCTATGTGTCTGCTCGTTACCATTACTTATATCCCTCCATTGTGAATCTTCCCCACTGTATATGGATTAATATGGTGCGATATTGCGGTGACATTATGTCAAGCCGCTTTATAATTCCCTCATTTAATACGGCGCATAGCGCCTTCCCTGAGACCCATGTAGTCCCTCCTCTGTTTAACGATTGGTTGACACGGAGCGAGCCTCCTCAACCTGAATGGCTGGGAGAGGGGGGCGTGTCTGGCAGGGCGGGGTTTCTCCTGTAAATCTCGGCGTTCTGTGGGCCGCTCGCGGCCATTACAGCGCCGATGTGATTGCACACTAGCACGCTACACCTCAACCTAGAGGTGTGTAGCTTTAGGCAGGACAGTTGTCTGTTGTTGATAGCACCGTACCTCACACTAGAGGGACTCGGTGTCAGGCAGGGTACTTTACTGTTCCATGTCATCCACCGCCTCTGCTTAACACCATCGCAGAGGCTGTGGGCTTTTGATACAACGGCAGGACAGTGGTCTGTTGTTATAAACACCGTACCTCACACTAGAGGGTTTCGGTGTTAGGCAGGTTACCTCACTGTCTTATGTCATCTACCGCCTCTGCTTAATATCACTGCAGAGGCTGTGGGCTTTGATATAGCATGGTGCATACAGCTCCTGATGAAGTGCAGCATTTATGCATGGAAACACGTTGAGCTGTTAACATATAGGTGTGTGTCAGTGCAATCCACTCTCCATACACCATTTTGGAGGAAGGGTTAATGCTCTGCCACAATCCTGCACCGTTACTATCTTGGTGCAGTGAGTGCATGCGCGCTTACACTCACTGTTAGGAGTGTCTGTTGGTGGTTTCACAGCACCACGGATCCTCCCAGATAGTTTTTCACCTGGGTTGTTTGCGTTAGACCCCACGGTGAAATAAGCCCCCTTTGTGTTGGTGGGTTTAGTGTGTGACACCTGCACACCTTCCGGGTTGATATCCTGGACTCAGATGTAGGTTTTCACAGCTAATAATTTCAGTCAGTGCTGACCGTGGCATTGATAGGTGGACACCCTTTATTTTAATGCAGAATACCCAATAAAATTATTGTTATTTTGTTTTAGCGCCTATCTTCATAATATTTGGTTCATTAATATTCTCTACCAAACTTTTGAGGCCTTCACAGAACAGCTGTAGTTATACTGAGAATAAATTACACACAGGTGGACTCTATTTACTAATTAGTTGAATTGTTAAGGCAATTGGTCACACTGGATTTTATTTAGGGTTATAAGAGTACAGGGGGCTGAATACAAATGCACGCCACACTTTTCAGATTTTTATTTATTAAAAATGTTGGAAACCATGCATGATTTGCTTTTCTCTTCACACATACTTGCTAATTTGTGTTGGTCCATTACATAAAATCCCAATAAAATATGTTTAAAGAAGACCAGTCACCAAAAAATCCAATGCAATCTGACAGCACCATGTTATAGAGCAGGAGAGGCTGAGTAGATTGATATATAGTGGGGAAAGATTAAGTAAAACCTGAGATATATACATTTATATCTCTGCTTTAGTACAGGAGGGAGGTGTTATCAGGGATTGATAACATTCAGTGTAAGTGTGTATACAGAAATAGAGGTCAGTCACTAATAACACCTTCCCCATGAATGTCAGAATGAGCAGAGATTTAAATGCATAAATTAGGGTGGGTTCACATCACATTTTATGCCTTTGTTTGACCTATACATTAGAAAAAAAAGGATACAAAAACGTAGCACACTACGTTCTTTTATCCTGTAGAGTCTAGAAAAAAAAAAGTACAGTATACTTTTTTTAAATAATGGAACTCTATAGTAAGGAACAGTGGACAGTTTTAAAAAGGGTTTAGATGAATTCTTAAAAGCAAACAACATTAAAGGGCTTAATCCGAGTAATACAAAAATAAAATAAAACTCCTCAGGGCTTACATATACATTAGTTAAGCTTGATTCCTAGAGACCCTGAGTCGCCCTGGAAATCCCTCACCAAGGAGCCGGGAAGAGACGACCTGTTCATCCCAGTCATGAAGGAACAGAACAGGAGTCTCTATCTGAGGCCAGGCTGCAAGGAAAGGGGAACACATACAGCATATGGAGTTGGCAGGTAAGCGAAACCCATAACACACTTACCTGCCACAGCCACACTGACTGGAACATGTGCACAAGTGCTGCTGTCCACACCAACATTAAAGGACACAACCAAAACCACACAGGAACCCAGGACAACCATAGCTGCAATAAACTTGAGACAGGTGAATGTCTAGCAAACATGCTGGACACCAAACATCACCAGCCATGTAAACAACACAAGACATACAACACCCTGAACATAACCAACGCAAACCAAAAGATAAGAAGGGAAAGAGACACCATAATAACATCAATGACCACAAGGGTGGCCCTCACTGGACAGATGGTAAAAGCCAGGAACAGTGAACCACCAGTATACACCAAGTGTGGAGGAACACAGAGCTTCAGGCATCCAGCGGAAGCTAAATAGCCCAAGCAGCCACACACACACATAAACCCAGTGTTCACAAAACACTAGGAAGGGAGTTAACCCTTCCAACACCAGACAGAGGAAGGAAGCCACTTAAAGAGGAAGTGCACACACAAGCATATCAAACCACATGTTACCACCGGCAACAGTATGCATGGCAATCACCCAGAAGGCTGAGACACTGCCACCGCATGCTCTCACAGCAACACGTTGCCATGGGCGTGACAAAAGGGCTGCGCACCACGTGACCTCACTGTGCTCAGCCTTCACAGCTGACAGACGAGAACCAGGAAGAAGAGAGAGAGCGCTGGTGGTGAGGAGCGGTGTTGTCCAGGAGCAGAAGAGGTAAGTATTTTTTTTTTATTTGAGCTGATGGCTGACATGGGGGGGCATGATGGCTGACATTGAGGGGCATGATGGCTGACATGGCGGTATGATGGCTGACATGGGGGGCTGATGGCCGACATGGGGGCATGATGACTGACATGGGGGGCTGATGGCAGACATGGGGGTATGATGGCTGACATGGGGGCATGATGGCTGACATGGGGAGTCGATGGCTGACATGGGGGGCTGATGGCTGACATGGGGGGCTGATGGCTGACATGGGGGGCTGATCTGAGGTCTGAGTAACATTGGGGGTCTGATCTGAGGTCTGATTAACATTGCGGGTCTGATTGCTGGTCTGACCTGAGGTGCAATGGAAAATATTTTTTTCTTATTATCCTTCTCTAAATCCTAGGTGCGTCTTACGGGCCAGTGCGTCTTAGAGGGCGAAAAATACGGTCCTCAAACCAGCAATTGTCTGAAGCTACCAGAGAAGCTAACAGAGAAGACACCAGGACCACACAGAGGAGAAGCCAGCTGCTGCAGATGGGACCAGGGCCAGATGAGCTGTGAGGGGTGGGCGCCAAAATGTAGCTTCGCTTGTGTTGGCAAAAATCCTTGCACCGACCCTGCACCCAGCCTGACTTCCCATCGCGTTTGGGAGTCACATAGCATTATATTGATTTATGATGCTATGTAATGCTTACAGTCCTGGAATGTATTGGATAACATGGCAGCATTATGCCACTGTTATCCAATACATTCCAGAAATGTAATAATAATAATATTTATTTATATAGCGCCACAATATTCCGCAGCGCTTTACAAGTTTTAAAGGGTTCATATATAAAACAAAAATAACTGGATAATATGCAACTGAAACACTAGGAGTCAGGGCCCTGCTCGCAAGAGCTTACAATCTATGAGGAATTGGGGGTGACACAAAAGGTAGTTGATTGTGATAAGTAGGATTTGAGCCATTATTGAACTGACAGGAGTGGTCCTGGCCGATCTGCTTTGGGTTTGGGACTACTAGAGGATCGAGTTTAGGCCAGAGGAGTTGGTGGGGGGAGGTTTAGTCGGGGAATAGTCAGTTTAGGTGGCTTGATAAGCCTGCCTGAAAAGATGTGTTTTTAAGGCAAGTTTGAAGGTGGAGAAGTTGTGGATTGACCTAGTATTTCGGGGCAGAGTATTCCAGAGAGTGGGTGCAGCTCGAGACAAGGCTTGAAGATGGGAGTGAGATATACGAATTATGGAGGTTATTAATATTAGGTAGCTAACAGAATGGAGAGCACGAGTAGGGTGGTAGATGGAGATGAGGGAGGAGATGTATTGAGGTGCAGCACTGTGCAGAGCTTTGTGGGTGAGGGTGAGAAGTTTGAACTGTATTCTGTAGTGGATGGGCAACCAGTGAAGTGACTGGCACAGACTAGTAACATCAGTGTTGGATGGATAGATGAGCCTGGCTGCAGCATTTAGAACAGACTGAAGGGGGGAGAGTTTAGTGAGAGTGAGACCGATTAGTAATGCGTTGCAGTAGTCAAGACGAGAATGAATCAAGGCAACAAGAGTTTTCGCTGTTTCCACCGTAAGAAAAGGGCGGATTCTGATGATTTCTTGAGGTGCAGACGACAAGAGCGTGTAAGTGATTGAATATGGGGAACAAAGGAAAGATCGGAGTCAAATGTGGCCCCAAGACAGCGGGCATGTTGCACAGGAGTTATGATAGTGCTGCAGACCGAAATTGAAATATCAAGTTTAGGTGAGTTACGGTAGTAGACAAGAAGTTCAGTTTTTGAGAGGTTCAGTTTAAGATACAGAGAGGACATGATGTTAAAGACAGCTGCCAGACAATTACTGGTGTTTTGGAGTAAAGCAGGGATGATAAAGTGTATAGTTGGGTGTCGTCAGCATAGAGATGGTATCGAAAGCCAAATCTACTGATAGTATGTCCGATGGGGGCTATATAGAGGGAGAAGAGTAGAGGACCTACTACTGAGCCCTGAGGAACTCCAACATCAAGAGTAAGATGAGAAGCAAGAGAGAGCAGTGTCCTTAAAGGGGTTGTCCGAGTTATTTTTTTGTTCTTTCTATGTTCCTAACTAGGCAAATATAACAACTTTACAATTAACTCACTTTATCTGCAGTGTCTGGTTTATCAGATTTGATTGAGGGTCACATGACCTGTGATGTCAGCTTCTCTCCCTGCTCTGATAAAGTTTGTTGCACAAGCCTGTAAACGAGATGTCACTGTGCTGGCCACGCCCCCTTCACTGCCGGGCTGTCTGCTCTCTCCTAGGATTCTTAACCCCTTCAGCTGCACAGACTTGGTAGCTGCAAGCAGTAAGGAGACAATGCTGGGCACTGGAGCTGACAGACTAGAGAGAGCATTGCACAAGAAGATAGGGGGAAGATCCTGTGTGTATTAGCAGTGTCATTATACAGCTGGGACTTGTAGTTCTACACATACAAGTTGCTGTTGATTCTCCCAGCACTCAGGGCAGCTCTTGTATCCACTCCCTTAGCAGTGTCATTATACAGCTGGGACATAGTTCTACACATACAAGACGCTAATGATTCTCCCAGCACTCAGGGCAGCTCTTGTATCAACGCCCTTAGTAGTACAGGGGGAGTGGAAGAGATTGTTTTTATTGCATGTAAACAAGGGACAGAAGAGAACCAGACCAGGGAAATGAGGAAATAGATATATATATTTTTTTTTTGCCTGAAACTTGCTTAGTTATATATTGCTGCCCATCAGATTTTCAGTGCTAGATATTTTTTTTTCAGAACTCGGACAACCCCTTTAAGGCCAATTGAGTGGAGCATGGTGAGGAGGAGTTAATGATTTACGGTATCAAACGCTGCAGAGAGATCCAGCAGAATCAGTAGAGAATAGTCACCATTTCTTTTTGCTGTTAGGAGATCGTTAGACACTTTAGTAAGGGCAGTTTCTGTAGAGTGTAGAGGTGTAGAGTGTAAGGACCCTTTCACACGGGTGAGTTTTCCGCGCGGGGGCAATGCGTGAGGTGAATGCATTGCACCCGCACTGAATCCGGACCCTTTCATTTCTATTGGGCTGTGCACATAAGCGGTGATTTTCATGCATCACTTGTGCGTTGCGTGAAAATCGCAGCATGCTCTATATTGTGCGTTTTTCACGGAACGCAGGCCCCATAGAAGTGAATGGGGCTGCGTGAAAATCACAAGCATCCGCAAGCAAGTGCCGATGCAGTGCGATTTTCACGCATGGCTGCTGAGTGACGATCGGGATGTCAGAACTATTGAGTATGAATAAAGTCCATAATTATAAGGCCTATATAAGTGTATGGACATGAGCCTAAGGGACAACCATTTTGTCTTATTTTAAGGCAGAGTGAATTCAGGATTTTTATTTTTTTTTTACTCTGAAATTGCTAACCTAAGGTTTACGATATATACCAAAGTGTTTACCTAAGTCTGTTTTGTGAGAAGGAGATGTCCCAAGGTCTAATGAAATGTGATGGCCTAGATAAAACAATGTATTTGAGTTTTGATGATTTTAGTGAATAGAAAGACTCTAATCTTTCTTTGTGGTTTTTATATTAATCAATATAGGAGTAGATTGATTTTATATAATCAATTTTAATAGGTATGCTGAATATATAGTGTATATATATATGAGTATAGTCCTCATAGATATATTCAATTGTAAGATTAGAAATGAGGTATAAACTCCTCTGTCATGTTTAGAATCTGTCTCAGTGGAACACACAAATTAATTATTTTTTTCCTGGAATGGAGAAATGTGGACACAGGTTATCATGAACAAACCCTGTCTCCTCCAAGGACAATGAATTGAGATAGCCATATTTATCTTGATTTAATCAAGTCTGGTCAAAAGACTTAAGGATACACAAGTTAGTTGACCAAGTATAAAACTCATTGTCTCTTCAAGATCTTCTCAAGGTTTCGTCTGAAACCTTAGATTACATTTTATTGCTAGTATATGCATAAGAGAAATAAATGAATGCTTCGATTTTGTATGGAATACTAGTGCCATCTAGTGTTAGGGTAACAAAGATCTAGGGTATATTTTTTTCCTAGAGGGAGGTTCTATTAATTATAAAGTGAGGTCACTAGTTAATGATAAAACTTGGCCAAGCCCTTTCTAAGATAGGATAAAAAGATGGATCTGGCTCTCTCTCTGGAGATCATCTTGACCATTTTGCCAGTCATTGGAGGCAGCCATCTTAGAACCATTGAAACTGATTTCTGCTAGCTGACATTTTGGTATAGTATAACCTTACCTATATTTTATAGGATAATTAATTAATATAATACATATCTATAGATATATTCAATTAACCATACTTTGTGTATAGTATCTGTTTTGGAATAAGATTGGGGTGTACCTGCAGCATCATCCTGAAAATTAATCCAATACAGGGAGATTAAAAATATACTAGTGAAAATACGGTATTATCTCCAAGGAACTGAATTCAGTTCTAGACCAGTATGGTTGATAATATATATATATTTATATAGATAAAAGATAAACCAGATTTGGGTTTAATCGGACATTTGTCGGCTGAGAGAAATCAAGTATTAAATTGACTTTTAAAATAAGTGAGGGGTATTATTATAAGAAGACATAATTGTGTATATATATATATATGTTCTCAATTATTTTTGTCTTTACCACTATTTTGCATATCATTGAGTGAACTTTATTACCGCCAATTTTATTATATATATTATTTTGCACTATAAATTGTATTAATAAATTACATATATATTTTGTCTGTAACTGGGTTTTGTCTTCAATTCAACGCAGATCACGAGCTTGTTTTAGCTTGGTATTTATGATAATAAGTTAGAATCTCCTTTATTACCGATTTTAATTTATTCACATAAATCATATAGACTGTCAATCGGAGACAGCATAAATATTCCGACATTAAATTGGAGGTCCCACCGAGATCTGCTTGTAATAGAAACACAATTTTGGGGTGCAAAATATATATTTGATAAAGTTATTGTGGTACTTGTAGTGCAACAAGTAAAAAAATGTCTGATAACAATGGCGAGGCTAGCCAAGGCATGCAGGCTGCTGCTGCAGTGGTAAAGACTGATATGCATGATAGAAAGACTCAAGAATTAATTGAATATATTGTGTTGGGTCATATGCATGACAGGTTGGATATTAAGAGAGAGTTAAAAGATTGGAGGTTTGAATTGGAAAAGAGAGCTGTAGAATATGCAGATGATATCTGGTCTGATAAATCCCGGTTTGCTGATTATCTCTGTCACATTTCCCAAGCTAAACATAAGAAAGATAAGGATTCATTAATCCTTCAATCTTGGCCTGAATTTGTATATTTAGTTATTGAAATAGCAAAGCAATTAGAAAAAGCAAAATATAAAAATGTTGAACAGGCATATGAAATTGATAAATTTCAAAAAGATTTATCTGAAATGGAAAATAAGGCGGCCATGGTTTCTGGTGAATTAGCACAATGGTCTGCTAAATTATCAGAATATAATGACAGAGACAGTCAACAGCAGGAAGTTATTAGGACTCTGGAATGGAAATTAAGTCAGGCTACTAATGAATTGTCTAAATGTCAATTGTCTATGGTGGATCTAGATGAGGAATGTAAAAAGTTGTATAAGGACAATAGAAATTTACAAACAGAATTAGATAACCGGGATCTTGACCCTCTTCAATTCAGACAGCCTAAGGATTCTAATAGAGTGCAGGTAAAATATTCCAGGGGGGAATCAGATGCAGAAAGTAAATATGACAACCCCTTTAATGGAGAAGAATTAATGGCTCTGAGAGAACATTCTCTTCCTAAATTAAGACCGATTTCACCTCCTAGGTCCTCTAAAAGTTCAGTACAGAGATCTTATCAACCCATGATAGACACTACTAAAGTGATCAAATTTCTCAAGGAAACTGTGGGTCAATTTGCAAAAAAGGGTTCACCCTCCATAATAAGTCATTTGGAAATATATGAGGAGGCCATGAAAACTTTACATTTAGAAAAGGACAGACAGAAACTTGAATTTATTACCTGGGTATTCGAACCAAAACACCGGTATTTCTTTAATTCCCTTAGAGATATGGGTAGGGATTCTTGGTCAGATGTGGTCGCAGAAATAAAAACTGAATTTGGTCCCTATAAGTCCGCTACTGCTGCAAGGAGGGCCTTATTTACCCTGAAATGTAGACATAATCAAAGTCCCAGGGAATTTTTGTCAGTCCTCAAAAATGCCTATAGTTTATCTGAAAAAGATCCCAATTTTGAAAGTAGTGAATTTATCCAGTTATTTTATGACTCTTTGCCCAATAAAATAAAATTTATTTTGGCCAGGGATTACCATCCCAGAAAGACTCTGGATTGGTTACTCACTGAGAGTACAACTCTGTACGCTGCAATACAAAATTGTGATGAGTCTCCTGATAGAAAATTTAAAAGAGCGAGTGAGGAAATAGCAGAAACTCACATAAAAAGAGATCAGGGAAAATTTGAAAGCCCTAAAAGAAGTTATGCTGATGTGTTAAAAACTCCTAGACCTTCCGAGCCAAATAAAATTCAGCCTAGGCCAGATGGGAATAAGGGTCCAAATGTTGTTGAAAAGAACCCAAACCACCAGAAGGAGTTTAGAAATAGACGGTTCCCTCCTTTTCAAAGATATCAGAATAATTATTATAGGGGATATCAACATAGGCCAGAAAGGGCTCAAAGTGGTTCTGAGTCAGATGGTTCTGGGAGATCACGATCATATCGGTACCAAAATCAATCTCCCAAAGATTATGGGAGAAAGAGAAGTAACCTATATGATCGAATGGATCAAATCCAAGATCAGTTTGGTATGTTGATGCAGCGGATGTAGGAATTGTCTAAAACAATCACTGCTAACCCTAAAAATCCTTTTTTAGGGGTAACCCCTCCTGTAGAGAATCCTCCCCAAATATAAAGGGGGAGAAGCAGGTAAGTATGTCAAAGGTTGCAGGGGTTGATGACTTAGATGTATGTAAAGTGGAGCAATCTAATATAATTGTCTTTCCCTTTAAAAATAATTTAACCCTTACAAAGCCACATGGCAAGGGGGAGGGGAAACCTGTTTGTTCTGTCTTACAGCACACAAAGTCTTCAGCTGCACAGAAGAAGACATGCGATCCTGCTCATAAAAGGAAGGAGGAGGAGTTGAGGACAAGTCTAACTGCTGTGCAGGAAAACCCTTTCAATAATCATGCCAAATATCTTTGTTCCATACAGGAAATAGATAATAGATATTATATGAAAGTTGAATTATTTGATAATTTCTCGCCAATAATAGCCTTGATAGATACAGGTAGCCAAGCAACTTTATTATCTGTAAAATACTTCCAACAATTGCAGGATGTATCTTCTAACAGGTATAAGTTAAAAAGTTTTAATGCTAACCTGGTAAGTGTCTCAGGCAATGCCCTCAAGGTTTTAGGTAAAGCTTGGCTGGATTTTAAAGTAGGAAACAAAGTAATTAGCCATCCTACATTGATCGTGGATATGCCCATTGATAGATTAATTATTGGCATCGATTTCCTGAAAAGATTAAGTCCAGTTATTGATTTTGTTAATAAGGTGATATGGTCTCAAGTGAGGATGCCCATTAATTATGAACAATCACAATCCTATCACAATAGGCGTAACTGCCATGTGATAGAGGAAAGGCCGGATTCCATTGAGGTACATTTCCGAAATAGCCAAGTCCCTGATGTCTCTTTCCTGCAAATCACTCCAAATTCCACTATAGGTGAACAGGAAGATAACACCATATGTGTGTCTCCTGAACGAGTAAAAGATGTATGTTTGGAAGGGGATGTTCTTACAATCCACCTACACCCAGAAACTACTGACCCTATGGGGTTTAATGGTCACGAACAATTCCTAGTGGGAATGGAAAAGGTGGATGATGAGATGTTCTTCCTAGTACAGGTGAATGACTTAGGAAGAACTAAGAGGGCTAAATTGGATTTGCGCCATGAAAACAGTTATATTAGTAGGGATCTACTAAATCAAGTGGTCAATTCTAAAGTGATTCGATATCCAAATCCACAAGATAATTGGATACATGACTTAGATAATGATTCTGATGATCATAATATAATTGCAAAATGTATATTAACCATTTCTATTGCAGGAAAATCGGCTACTCATTTATTCCTGGTGCTTGATGAACCCAGATATCCTATGTACATTGGCAACGATATTTTACATCGTTTTGCTATCCATGTGGATATAGTGAATTCCACATTGTGGACAAGATTAAAAGGGAATCCTGAAGGTTTTATGGATGAACATGAAGCACTCAAGTCATCCCAGATACTGCCTTATGCAGTCAGTGTATTAGTGCCACGAGATATAATCATCCCTCCAGGTACTAATAATTTCCTGTTACCCATTCAGATGTCAAAAGGCCAAAAATTAAAGAATGGTGATGCATTGATATGCCTATCAAACAGAATGCAACAATTAGGTATTTCAGTAAATCATACCCCTATGGTGAATTTACAAACCTTTAAAACCCAAATAATTGTGAATAATGGTATGCCAAATGAAGTTCATTTGTCTAAAGACACTATCATTGGTATGGCATTAGATTCAGATTATTATACTTTTGGGTTTCAGAATATAATTATTGGCCTAATACCTGAATCGTATCTAACAGAAGAACAATTGGTTGAACAAACATTTTATTCTTCTCCTGAAGGATTGTTCACCATTAGTTCAGTATATCCTTTTAATCTTGAAGAAGGTACCTGTAAGGTAGAGGAATCCTCTCTTACCTTTGATCATACAATCAATGAGCAGGAAGCCCAGGAATATCATGAGTTTGCTGAAAAAGCAGGTAAGTCAAATTATGACCTCACTGACAGGTTGGAGGAAACCTATGAAATAGGTCAACCAGAAGTTTTTCCAGGGTTTATGGAAATGGTCCAGCAACAAATCTCATTAGCTGATGGATGCTCCAATGACCCAGAGCGACAACAACTAAAGGAAGTTCTTTTAGAATTCAAGGATATCTTTGCTAAAGATTCCTTTGATTGTGGTCTGACTGACATACACATTGCCAGGATCCAGACTGATCCTGAGGCACCTCCCGTTTATATCAAGCAATATCGTCTTCCACTAGCTTGTTACGACTCGCTAGCGGAAATAATCCAAAATCTCAAGGAGAGAGGTATTATAAGACCAGTGCACAGTTCTTATAACAATCCTATTCTTGGAATTCTTAAACCGAATGGTCAATGGCGTTTATGTGCTGATCTTCGTCAGCTAAATAAACGTGTATATATGTCCGGCTGGCCCGTGCCGTATATAGACCAATGCTTGGTACAAATGCAAGGCGCTAGGATCTTTACCACCTTAGATTGCGCTCAGGGATATTGGACCATCAAAGTAAGCCCTGAAGATCAATACAAATTAGCCTTTACTTTTGGTAAAGAACAGTTTGCCTGGACTAGACTACCGTTTGGGTACATAAATTCAGGTCATGAATTTGCTGTATTTTTACATAAGGCTATGCCTGATGCCACAGAAAGAGGAAATTTAACTTATGTAGATGACATTTTGATGAAAAGTACTTCATTTGACCAGCATATTCAAGAAATTAGGCATGTACTGAATCAGTTGAAAGAGGCAGGTGTGAAAATTTCTTTACAGAAAGCCCAGTGGTGTCGAACTAAGGTAAATTTCCTTGGACATGAGGTTACCTGTGAAGGCCTGAATCCCCAGAAGAAAAAGGTGGAGGCTGTTATGAAATCTAAAACGCCTACCAACATTAGTGAATTAAGATCATTTCTGGGTATGATGAATTACTCCCGTAAATTCATTGATAACTATGCTGAGATTAGTAAACCATTGCTGACATTGTTAAAGAAAGGTGTACCCTGGACATGGGGGGAGGATCAGGAACAAGCTATGTCTGAGCTTAAAAGGAGACTCACCCAAGCCCCATGTCTAGCTTATCCCGAGGGGGGTAAACCCTTTTATCTGGAAACTGGTTTTACAAATCTTAGTATTAGTGCCATCCTATGCCAAAAACAGGATAAATTGCATAAAGTTATAGCTTATGCAAGTAAATCACTGTCACCAGTAGAAATAAAGTTTAGCAACTGTGAAAAAGCTTTACTAGCCACAGTCTGGGCGCTTCAAAACTTTAGAAGTTTTGTACAGGGTGAGAAAATCATTGTTGAAACGGCCCATCAACCCCTACAATATCTACAGAGTGATAAAATTAGGGATGGTAACTTGTCTAACAGCAGGATCACTGCTTGGACCTTGTCTTTACAAGGATGGCCGTTGGAAGTTCAGTATAAGCAAAATAAAAAGTGTCCAGTAGCCCAAGGACTTGCTGAATTGCATAATTGCACTGCTAATTCTCAAACGGAAGAACTGATAGATGATTTTCTAGAGGAACAAAAATCTTCCCCTTACAAAGCGTATGAAGACGACTATTGCTCTCTACTCCCTTGTGCGTACATAGATGGTTGTGCTTACCACACCATTGTAGGGGACGAAAGAAAACTAGTGGCAGGAATTGGTATCACGTGGATAGATGGGTGCCCGAGTATTTCAATAGGTTATAGTATTGGGGCTAAGAGTAGCCAGGTAGCCGAATTAGCAGCTGTCTACCAAACCGTTAAAATTGCTATAGAGCACAATATAAAGGAATTCGTCATTGTTACTGATTCAAATTATGTGCGGAACAGCTTTGTAGAATATATGCCCACATGGAAGAGGAGTCATATGTTACGGTCCAATAACAAACCAGTGAAACACGCCAAGTTGTTTTGTGCCATAGATGAGCTAGTCCGACATAATGATCTAACCATTTATTGGAAAAAGACTAAAGGTCATTCCAAAACCCAAAATAAAGATAAAGAGGGTAATGACCTAGCTGACAAACTAGCCAAACAAGGAGCCATAAATGGTGATCATGTGAATATAGATCATCTACTAGAGATGATTCCCATTGACGCTATCACTAGACAACAGGCTAAGGCCCAAACTGAAAATAGTATCGTTCAATGGAGCCAAGAATCTTCTAGTGAGGATCTGATTAAAAGCCAGAAGGAAGATGTTATATTGGGAATCTTCTATAAACATATTGAGGATCCTAATAATAATCCCATATCGGAGGATAATTATACTCAAAAAGAAGACCTCCGATTACTTATGAAATCCAAATCCCAATTTAGTATTCAGGATGGGTTATTAATGAGAACCTCTAAAAATGGTATTCAGCAGTGGGTAGTTCCTACTACATTTAGAGGTTTAATGTTACAGCATGCCCATGATGCACCTACAGCTGGTCATCGTGGAGAAAAGATTACATATGAGTCACTACGTGATTATGCCTACTGGCCTCATATGTTAAAGGATGTCCAAAGTTATTGTCAAGGTTGTTTGGTATGTGCGCAATTTCAACCGCAAGGTCCTAAACATCGTGCTCCACTTCAGAAGAAAGGTTTTTCATTACCATGGTCTGACATCCAAATCGATTTTATTGGTCCTGTTACCCGGTCATCCCGAGGTAATAAATACATGTTAACCGTCACTTGTGTATTTACAAAATGGGTAGAGTGTCTACCGGCCCGCAATAACACAGCCGAGACCTGTGCATTTTTGTTGATTAACCATGTATTTTCCAGATTTGGGTTACCATTAAGGATTGATTCAGATCGTGGATCACACTTTGTAAGTGAAGTAATGGCGAAGATGTGGAAGATGTTGGGTGTGAAGAGAAAATTACACATTGCTTATCGTCCAACATCTAGCGGATCCGTTGAGCGCTATAACCAGTCTATTGTCAACATCCTTAAGAAATATGTTAAGGAGTCGGGTAAAGACTGGGATGTAAGGTTACCATTAGTACTCATGGCCATTAGAGCTACTCGAAGTACGGCTACCCAGATGTCACCTTTTGAGCTGATGACAGGAAGAAGAATGGTACTTCCTCAACATCTGTTGTATCGCACATCAGATCATAACCTGATCAATGCAGCCACGACACATCAGTATGTGGAGGACCTTCGTAAGTATCTTCAACACGCGTTTGCTTTCGCGCAGAAGAATCTCGAGAAAGCCGCCGTAAGTAACAAAACTTATTATGACTTGAAAACGACCAAAAAAGAATATGAGGTAGGAGATAGAGTGTATCTCTATAACTTTGCCTGGGATCGGGTAAAAGAAAGAAAATTTCTCCCATCATGGAAAGGTCCGTATGATGTAATTGATAAAATATCACCTGTAGTTTATAAGGTGAAAATTAATACCAAAGATGGTTTCATCGAGAAATGGGTCCATGTAAATCAATTGCGAGTATGTCATCCAAGATCAGAACTGAGAATCATAGAAGATGACGCTGAATAAGAGAATGAATAAGGATGCGTTAATCTGATTTCTCTCAGTTCACAGATGTTCCAATTCTGGGGTTTCCATATAAAGCATTTTACATAGCAACGCTAGGGAAACTGTATATCTCAAAAGAAAAAATAAATAAATATATATATATATATACTGTATTCATACTTTCATTTTCCTTTATAGAAAAAGGACGGGTGGAACCAGACGTGATTCCTGGCGATGATGATGACAACAAAGATACAGATATCGTGCAGATGGTGTTGATTCAAGAAGTCCAATTAAAGACGGAACTAATCATCAACCCGAATCTACAGTCGTGTTTCAGATGTCCCAGGATTGTGAATGATGGCTAAGAAGATTATATTTCAAGAATCTTTGCGAAACTGGATCCAAGGACATTCATTGGATGAAGATACCGGATATCACCATTTTAGCTTGGGAAAGGAACCAAATTGGTATATTATGCATGAGAACAAAGTCACAGCAATAATGGCATGATTGGTGCCAAGTTTTGCATTTTTCTCACATGCTAAAACCATTGGACACAGAATCTCTGTGATAATATACTTTTCCAGGATTGACGTTATGATGCGATAAAAGACTCAGATACAATATTGATGAACATGAAAATTCTTCCGACCTTCTCCCAGTTAGGTCTTAAGGGGATCCTTGACTAACGTGGGAAGAAGGGGGGGCATTTGTCAGAACTATTGAGTATGAATAAAGTCCATAATTATAAGGCCTATATAAGGGTATGGACATGAGCCAAAGGGACAACCATTTTGTCTTATTTTAAGGCAGAGTGAATTCAGGATTTTTTTTTTTTTTTACTCTGAAATTGCTAACCTAAGGTTTACGATATATACCAAAGTGTTTACCTAAGTCTGTTTTGTGAGAAGGAGATGTCCCAAGGTCTAATGAAATGTGATGGCCTAGATAAAACAATGTATTTGAGTTTTGATGATTTTAGTGAATAGAAAGACTCTAATCTTTCTTTGTGGTTTTTATATTAATCAATATAGGAGTAGATTGATTTTATATAATCAATTTTAATAGGTATGCTGAATATATAGTGTATATATATATGAGTATAGTCCTCATAGATATATTCAATTGTAAGATTAGAAATGAGGTATAAACTCCTCTGTCATGTTTAGAATCTGTCTCAGTGGAACACACAAATTAATTATTTTTTTCCTGGAATGGAGAAATGTGGACACAGGTTATCATGAACAAACCCTGTCTCCTCCAAGGACAATGAATTGAGATAGCCATATTTATCTTGATTTAATCAAGTCTGGTCAAAAGACTTAAGGATACACAAGTTAGTTGACCAAGTATAAAACTCATTGTCTCTTCAAGATCTTCTCAAGGTTTCGTCTGAAACCTTAGATTACATTTTATTGCTAGTATATGCATAAGAGAAATAAATGAATGCTTCGATTTTGTATGGAATACTAGTGCCATCTAGTGTTAGGGTAACAAAGATCTAGGGTATATTTTTTTCCTAGAGGGAGGTTCTATTAATTATAAAGTGAGGTCACTAGTTAATGATAAAACTTGGCCAAGCCCTTTCTAAGATAGGATAAAAAGATGGATCTGGCTCTCTCTCTGGAGATCATCTTGACCATTTTGCCAGTCATTGGAGGCAGCCATCTTAGAACCATTGAAACTGATTTCTGCTAGCTGACATTTTGGTATAGTATAACCTTACCTATATTTTATAGGATAATTAATTAATATAATACATATCTATAGATATATTCAATTAACCATACTTTGTGTATAGTATCTGTTTTGGAATAAGATTGGGGTGTACCTGCAGCATCATCCTGAAAATTAATCCAATACAGGGAGATTAAAAATATACTAGTGAAAATACGGTATTATCTCCAAGGAACTGAATTCAGTTCTAGACCAGTATGGTTGATAATATATATATATTTATATAGATAAAAGATAAACCAGATTTGGGTTTAATCGGACATTTGTCGGCTGAGAGAAATCAAGTATTAAATTGACTTTTAAAATAAGTGAGGGGTATTATTATAAGAAGACATAATTGTGTATATATATATATATGTTCTCAATTATTTTTGTCTTTACCACTATTTTGCATATCATTGAGTGAACTTTATTACCGCCAATTTTATTATATATATTATTTTGCACTATAAATTGTATTAATAAATTACATATATATTTTGTCTGTAACTGGGTTTTGTCTTCAATTCAACGCAGATCACGAGCTTGTTTTAGCTTGGTATTTATGATAATAAGTTAGAATCTCCTTTATTACCGATTTTAATTTATTCACATAAATCATATAGACTGTCAATCGGAGACAGCATAAATATTCCGACAGGGATGGGGACCCGATCTTTATTATTTTCCCTTATAACATGGTTATAACATTCTTAATACAGAATGCTAAGTAAATTAGGGATGGAGGGGTTAAAAAAAAAAAAATACATTTAAACTCACCTCATCCACTTGTTCGCCCAACCATGGTGATGGACCATGTGATGAGCGCAGTGACATCACCAAAGGTCCTTTTCCTCCCAGGTCATCAAAGAAGAAGAAGGAAGAGAAGCCGGGCTGCGTGAACAAGTGGATGAGGTGAGTTTAATTTTAATTTTTTAACCCCTCCATCCCTAATTTACTTAGCATTCTGTATTAAGAATGCTATTATTTTCCCTTATAACCATGTTATAAGAAAAAATATTAAAATCTACACAACACCTAACGCAAAACCGAACTTCTGTGAAGAAGTCCGGGTTTCGGTCTGGGTACCAAACATGCCGGTTTTTCTCACGTGCGTGCAAAACGCATTAAAATGCTTTGCACTCACGTGGAAAAATCGCGCATTTTCCCTGGCGTCTCCACAACGGCACTCACAGGAGGGTGTCCCCGCCCCCAGGACAGGAAACAACGTAAAAAGCGGAAGATTTAAAGGGCCTCCTCCCCTTTACCTATTCAGTCGTTGTTTCCTGTCCTGGGGGCGGGGACACCCTCCTGTGAGTGCCGTTGTGGAGACGCCAGGGAAAATGTGTGATTTTTCCACGCGAGTGCAAAGCATTTTAATGCGTTTTGCACGCGCGTGAGAAAAACCGGCATGTTTGGTACCCAGACCGAAACCCGGACTTCTTCACAGAAGTTTGGTTTTGCGCTAGGTGTTGTGTAGATTTTAATATTTTTTCTCTCTATGTCGCCCAGCCTTGCCTCCTTCTTGGGGGTCCTTCCCCACGTTCATGTGGGAGGGCTGGAGCAGGGAACGGGTCCCCCGGGGACGCATGGCCTCCCTTTCCCGTTCCTGGGAGTAAGCCCTTCTTGCAGGCTTCCCCGGGCTCAGTTTTTCTGCGCGGGAACTATCGCGGGGTCTGGCGCGTGACGTCATCAGGCAAGATTCCCCTGAACATGGTCAGGAGATGCGAGCTCAAAAAAACGTTTATGTTCTATCCCATGTGAAGGTGACAGATTATTTGGCTCCACCCTGGACAACATCTTGGAAAAGGCTGCGAATAAGAAAAAAGGTTTTCCAATTGAAAATCGCTACTTTCATCAGAGGCGTTCCTTTCAGAATAAAAAAAGATCCAAAATGGACCCTAAGAAGAAGGAAGAGTCAAAGAGATGGCAGACCTCTTAAGATGGGGTAGATGATTTATTTTCAACCACTGAGAACTCCTCAAGCTCAAATCAATGACGCCAGATGCCAAGTGGGGGGCAGACTAAGGCATTTCACTTTCATCTGGGAAGATTTAGGAGCCTCTCCGTGGGTGGTAGACACCTTAAAACAAGGCCTGAGCTTGGCTTTTCACTCCTTTCCTCCGGACCGCTTCTTGGTCAACAAGAAGCTGCCTCAGAAAGAAAAACAGGCCTGCCTCGAGTCAGAGATTTTATCTCTAATTCCAAAGAAAGTGATTTGTCTGGTCCCGGAAGAAGAACAAGGCAAAGGCTTCTATTCTCCCGTTTTTTTGTCCAAAAGCCAAACGGGTCATACCGTCTGATAATGAACTTAAAATGTCTAAACAGATCCATCATATCCAAAGCTTCAAGATGGAATCAATAAAATCCACAATAAACATTCTTCTACAGGATTGCTTCATGGCGACCATAGATCTGCAGGACTCCTATTATCACGTTCCAATTTCTGTGAACCATCAAAGGTTCCTCAGAATTGCCGTCTTCCTAAAAAAAATCTGCTTTTTAATTTCCAGTTTGTAGCCCTCCCATTAGGGTTCTCTTCAGCCCCAAGGTCATTCTCCAAAATACTGTCAGAAGTCACCAGGACCCTCCACCTAAAGGGCATTCAGGTCATACCATATTTCAACGATTTCCTGGTAGCCTCACCATCTGCGGAAGTCCTCCAGTCCCACCTGGCAAAAGTCCAGAAGTGTTTCACCACTCTCGGGTGGATTATAAATTGGATTATAAATTTCAAAATATCGGACTTGACTCCGGAGCAAACGAAGACCTTCCTGGGGGTTCTTCTAGATTCCCATCTATTAATGTAATTTCTTCCTAAAAAAAACAAAAACAATCTGCCCCTGAAAATGTCCCAGTTTTGCAGCCAGAATATAACATCAATACGGAACATCATGACCATCCTGGGGCTTCTAACATTAACAATCCCGTTGGTCAGGTGGGCCCAATTCCACACAAGAACTCTACAGGCATTCCTTCTATCCTCCTGGGACGGCACCGCCTCTGCTCTGGAAAAACGGGTGATCGTTCCAAGGTCAGTGAAAAAATCTTTAATGTGGTGGAGAATTCGGAAGCACCTTCAGACGGGGGTTTTCTGGCGGCAAGGGGAACAGATGATTGTGACTACGGATGCCAGCAGTACAGGCTGGGGGGATCATTCAGACGGAAAAGTGGTCCAAGGCACCTGGGGAACAGATATAGAGCATGCCTCTTCCAATCTAAAAGAACTCTGGGCCATTTACAACGTTATTGTCTCCCTTCACACTCCCTAATGGCCAAAAAGTATAAAAGTATTTTCGGACAACACTACAGCAGTTGCCTATTTGAACAAACAGGGGGGAACCAGGAGTCGCTGCCTAGTGGCAGTAGCCACAAAGATCTTCTGCTGGGCAGAGAAAAACCTTACATCACTTGGGGTTACAAGGAACTATTAACCCTGATTTATGTGTGGAGTATTATAGGCCATGTTATGTTTTATTAGTTTGGTAGAGGAATCTACCGACCACCGACCACCTCCCCCGGCTCATTATACTACAAAGGGAAAAGTGTGTAGCTTCTGCCTGTGAGTGATTACATTAGCCCATTGTGTTTATTAATTGTATCACATGTGTGTGTGTTTTCTGCCTGTAACTGAATGCGATTGGTTTATGTAAGAAACTGTTTCAGTCTTCTACAAAGTCCCCCATGGGAGTGTCCCTTGCTGGAAGATCTGCATAAAAGGCTAACATGTTGCCCCATTAAAGTGTCCTGTTCTACCCTTCATGAAGTCTGGGCTCATGTTTGGGGGATTGGAGAACTACACTCTGGGGATTGCTATAATAATTATACTCTCCAGAGTATAATCCCTAGCTCTTGTAAGAGCTGTTCCTGTTTCGCTCTCTGGGTTAAGGAGAGGTTCACCCTCTGGAAGCCTTGTCGTAGGTCCAGGGTGGGTAGAAGACGGCGAGATTCCAACCAAGCTGCGGTGGTTCGTGGGGTCGGCAGTGCTTACGGTGTCAAGTGGAGTGCTTGGAGTCCTCGGGAAGCACTAGGAGCATCGATCAACGGAGGTAACCAGTCGGGGTGACAGGAGATCCGTTACACTCAGTATTGTGGGATATTATTGGAGATTTGTCCCCAAGTTCGCTGAAATAGCAGTACCCCTTACCAACTTTACAAAGGGAGGAAAGTCTGCCATGATCAAGTGGTCCCCCAAGGCTGAAGAGACCTTCCAAAAGTCAGCCCTCTTTAGACACCCAGTCTTGGTAGCTCCTGACTTTTCCCGGGAGTTTATCATTCAGACAGATGCATTGGAGGTGGGCCTAGGGGCAGTGATGTCTCAGGTCATAAATGGGGAGGAACATCCTGTGTGTTATCTCAGCAGAAAGTTGTCCCCAGCAGAGCAGAATTATTCTGTAATTGAGAGAGAATGCTGGGTCATTCTCTCTCAATTACCTCCGATACTACATCCTGGGGAGGAAATTTAAGCTGGTATCGGATCATGCCCCTTGGAAATGGCTAAGGGAGAAAAAGGGTAACAATGCCCATATCACCCACTGGTTTCTGGCTCTACAGATTTTAGGTTTTCTGTGGAGCATTGGCCTGTCAAGCTGCAAGAGAATGCAGGTGCCCTGTCTAGAGTACACTGCATGCTTGCTTAAGTTGCTCAGAACCCTGGCTTTGGGCAGAGGGGGTATGTAGGAAGGCACAAGGAACCATCGTTGATGTTAGATACGTGTCACCGAGGTTCCTGGCCTCGGTGAAGTAGGAGCCAGTATTTCAGGTGTCAGTGGCAGAAGGTGGTTGACACTTTGTTATTTAGTATAGCTGTAAATAGCTCATCCGGGACGGCTTTTACTGCAAGTAGTTATAGTGCTGGGTGGGTGACTACTCCCCTCGTTCCAGGCCAGGTTTTGACTGGCCTATAAAAAACAGCCAGCAGTGTCAGGTGGGGGTGATTATCTCTATGACTGTGGAGCTCTGGGGAGGGCTGTGTGGGATCAGAGTCTGAGCTGTAGTGCCTGAAAGACTGAGGACAAAGCAAGGTCCACATACACCCCATGGGGTTATGGTACTGTGCAAAACAATACCTGTGTTGTGCTATAGATACAGGACTTTTTTTTTTCTTTAACGACGGTCACTATCGTTTACTACCTTATTGTTTTGTAAACAGGGATGCTCAACCTGCGGCCCTCCAGCTGTTGTAAAACTACAACTCCCATCATGCCCTCCTGTTGGCTGATAGCTGTAGGCTGTCTGGGCATGCTGAGAGTTGTAGTTTTATAACAGCCAAAGGGCCACTGGTTGGGCATCCCTGGTCAAGAATAAAAGACAACCGTTGCTTTGCTTTCACAGCTAAAATGCTGCTGCTGTGTTCTTATCTGAAGGCTAATATTGGGGAATCTCTCTCTCTCTCTCTCCAGAGTGAGGGGTTGTGTCAGGCAAGGGAGGTATTTTCCTCCAACCATGTGGGGTCAAATATCGGACCGGAGTTTCAGTGCCGGTCCGGGTTTTGGCAGCACCTGGCTGTCCTTAAATAGGCAGCTGGGCTCAACAGAGATGTCTCTGTTTTGGGGATCTAAGTCTTTGTGCCGTGCTGGAGGGCTGAGAGCCGCATACTGGGAAAACAGGCCTCCTAAACCCTGCTGTGGAATACGGGAGGCATAACTGCCAGCAAGGTGACTTGTGATATACTGCATGAACTTTCCATTGTGTGTGAATTAACACCAAGACTGCAAAGCTACGTGCTGTTTTGTGCAATTGCCTCAAGTGTGAATAAACACTGACGTTTTGAGTTAAGAACTTGTTTTTGCCTCTGTACTGCGCCCGCTTTCCCTATCTACCAAAGCGAAACCCCACAAATGGTGGAGGATGCGGGCATTAGTAGTGAGACTGGCGTGAACGCCGATATTTTTGTTTTCTGCATTTTTCAGGCACGGTTGTATGTCGTACATTAAACCAGCTGTATTACAACCAGTGCCCCACGACAAAATGAAGGCTGTTGTGAAGGCCCTCATGGAGGCTAACCTGCAGCAGCTAGAGACAAACCTGTAGCAACGCGAGGCTAATAAGCAGCAGCAGGAGACTAACCAGTTGCTGCTATAACACGTGATGGCTTTGCAGACAGCAGAAGCAACCCCAAGCGTCCACGATACCTGGATACCAGTCTGTGCCGCGATTCCTAAGAAGACCCCTGCAGACGACATCAAAACCCAGGTGATCGGGTGCTAGTTCTGGTGACGACCATCGACAGTAAGTTCCTGGCTTGGTGGCAGGAGCCCTATGAGGTACTTGAGAAAATTGGAGATGTAAACCAGCAAGGGCGGTGAAAGCCGGAGCAGGTTTACCATGTGGATTTACTCAAACCGCGGAAAGATAGGGAAACCTGTACAGAAGACACCCCGCGGCCGGGTTTTCTAGGAGGTACCGGCCCCTCTGTCTGATGCAAGAGAGGCGGCTGCCACAGTAAAAAATGCTGACTGCCTCTCCTCTAAACAGACTTAGGAGGCCAGGGAGTTCGTTAGTCGGAACATAGATGTGTTCTCGGACCTCCCTGGATTCACTTCCATAATCCAGCATGACATTGTCACTGAGCCTCAGGCAAAAGTCTTATTAAAACCATACAGGGTACCCGAGGCTCGGCAACAAGCCATATCGGAGGAGGTGCAGCTAATTTTGCAGCTAGACGTCATTCAGGAGTCAAAAAGTGAGTGGCCCAGTCCTATAGTATTGATACCCAAGCCGGACGGGATGTTGTGGTTTTGTAACGACTTTCGAAAACTTAACCAGGTTTCCAAATTCAATGTGTCTTCCATGCCGCGGGTGGATGAGTATATCGAGAGGTTAGGACAAGCCCAGTATTTTTCTGTTTTGGACCTCACAAAAAGGTACTGGCAGGTGCCCTTAACAGACGCTGCCAAAGAGAAAACTGCCTTCATCACGCCTGAGGGGCTGTATCCATATAAGGTCTTACCCTTTGGTCTGTATGGTGCCCCCGCCACTTTTCAGCGACTAATGGACATTGTGCTACGTCCACATGGTTGGTACACTTCGGCTTACCTGGACGATATTGTCATCCACAGTACCGACTGGTAAAGTCACCTACCCAAAGTGCAGGCTATAGTGGACTACCTTCGGAAAGCTGGCCTAACCATTAACCCATAAAAATGTGCGATAGATTTAGAAGAGACTAAGTACCTGGGGTATGTCATTGGGCGCTGAGTCATCAAACCCCAAGTGACCAAAATAGAGGCGATACGGAATTGGCCCTGACCTGTCGCCACTAGGCAAATAAAGTCATTCATGGGAATGGTGGGCTATTACATGAGGTTTGTTCCCCACTATGCTACTCTAGCCACGCCCTTGACAGGTCTCTTGAAGGGACGAAAATCAGTGATGGTTCGCTGGAATGATATGGCGGAAGAGGCTTTGGCCGCTTTGAAGTCGCCCCTGTGTGGATCACCGGTTTTGGTGACGTCCGACTTCAAGAGGGAGTTTGTGGTACAAACGAATGTCTCCGAAGTACGCCTCAGTGCTGTAATGTCTAAGGAAGTCAACGGGGAGGAGCATCCCGTTGTCTTCCTAAGCCACAAGCTCACCCCAGCCAAAACCAGGTACAGTATAGTGGAGAGAGAGTGCCTGGCTATCAAGTGGACACTCGAGTCTCTCCGCTACTATTTGTTGGGGAGAAAGTTCTGCCTGGTGACCGACCACTCCTCTCAAGTGGATGAGCCAGGCCAAAGACAGGAATGCCCGGGTTACCAGATGGTTTTTGTCTCTGCAGAACTTTAAGTTCTCGGTATAACACAGAGCAGGCCGGTTGCAGTGAAATGCGGATGCCCTGTCCCGGGTGCATTGTCTGGCGTGTGTACACCCCCTCAGGGTTGAACAAAAGGGGGGTATGTGACACAGTGAGGGGTTGTGTCTGGCAAGGCAGGTATTTTCCTCCCAGCATGTGCGGCTGTGCTGGTTTCCAGCCGGGTGAGGTCAAATACCGGACTGGAGTTTAAGTGCCGGTCCGGGTGTCGGCAGCACCTGGCTGTCCTTCAATAGGCAGCTGGGCTCAGCAGAGATGTCTCTGTTTTGGGGATCTGAGGCTTTGTGCTGTGCTGGAAGGCTGAGAGCCACGTGCTGGGGAAACAGGCCCCCTAAAACCTGCTGTGGACTACTGGAGGCAGAACTGCCAGCAAGGTGATGTCATGGTAGGTGAGGGAAGGGAAGCAAACCAAATACAACAAAAGCAACAAAACACCAGGCTAGGCCCCAAAGCTAGGGAACAGGGAAAGGTCACCACCCGACAATCCCTGAGCCTTTCCCTGACTGCTGAAAACATGAGCAAATCCTTAAGGTCGTAGTGTTCATGCCATGCACTGGAACCTAAGCCTAGCTGAAACTGTAACAAACCCTTAGCTAGGGAGCTGGAGATAAGACGACCGGTTCCTAGCACAAGGTGCAGGAACCAGCGTCTTCCTGAGGCCTAGCCAGTACACACAACAAAAGGGAAGGAGTAGGACTTAGCTTAAGACTGACGGGGAGCCAGAACCCACATTCTTTCCTCAGGGCTGTATCCCCTCCAATGCACAAGGTACTGAAGGGAGCCACGAAAAACACGCGAGTTGAGTATTCTGGAGATCTGAAACTCCAGATTATCATCTACTAAGACAGAAGGAGCTAGCAAAGGAGATTGTTCTGCAGGTTCAACATACTTCTTCAACAAAGACCTGTGAAACACATTATAGATCTTCCAGGCCTGCGGAAGTTCCAGACGAAACGCAACCGGATAAACAATGGCCAAGATTTTGTATGGACCATTAAATTTTGGACCCAACTTCCAAGAAGGTACTTTCAACTTCATGTTCTTAGTGGACAACCACACCAAATCACCCACACACAAGTCCGGACCAGTCATACGTCTCTTGTCAGCCATCCGTTTATATCTTTCACCCATTTTTTTTTTTATTAGTTTGAATCTTCAGCCAGAAGACAACGAAGACGAGGATCTCTCCTCCTCAGGTATACCAGAAGATTCAGTCCCAGAAAAAGTACCAAACTGAGGGTTAAAACCATATGCGCCAAAAAATTGTGACTTATCAGTGGACTCCTGTCTACGGTTATTCAAGGCAAACTCAGCCAAGGACAAAAACAAAGACCACTCTTCCTGATTCTTGGCACCAAAACACCTCATATAAGTCTCCAGGTTCTGGTTAGCGCGCTCAGTTTGTCCATTCGACTGAGGATGGAAAGCTGAAGAGAAAGACAACTGAATTCCCAGACGAGTACAAAACGCCTTCCAAAACCTGGAAACAAACTGTGTCCCCCTATCAAACACAACATCAGAGGGGATGCCGTGTAATTTCACAATGTTATCAACAAACATCTGAGCAAGATGATCCTGAGCAGACCCGACAAATGATTCTGATGAGTCTCCATATCGGGTGAGTAAATTAGTATGTCATCGAGGTAAATAACAACAAACCTCCCCACCATATGATGAAAAAGTCATTAATAAAGTGCTGAAAAACTGCCAGGGCATTAGTAAAACCAAAGGACATGACCAGGCTCTCGAAGTGGCCCTAAGGGGTATTGACGGCTGTCTTCCATTCATCCCCTTCCCTGATTCTTATCAGATTATAAGCCCCTCTCAAATCCAACTTAGAAAACACCTTGGCTATGACAATCTGATCAAATAAATCCGGGATCAAGGGAAGAGGATAAGGATCACAGACAGTAATGAGATTCAGTTCCCAGAAATCTACACATGGTCTAAGGGCCCAGTCTTTTTTTTTTTTAACAAAAAAGAAGCCAGCTGCCAGGGTGACTTAGATGGCCTAATATGCCCTTTTGTCAAACTCTCTGCAATATACTCCTGCATAGCTACTCTTTCGGGTTGGGAAAGATTATGTAGCAGTGATTTTGGCAATTTAGGGAATAAGATTGATCGGACAATCGTACTCTCGGTGAGGGGGCAACTCCTGATCTCCACCCTCAGAGAAAACTTCAGCAAAATCAGAAATAAACAAAGGTAATGCCTTAGTGGAAACCACAGAAATAGATGCACCGAGAAATTTGTCCATACAAAAATCACTCCAATTACTAATTTGTCTAGTTTGCCAATCAATGGTAGGGTTATGTTTGATAAACCATGGTAAACCCAGTACCAGAGAAGCAGGCAAATCGAGAACAAAACAAGAAATGGACTCAACATGAGAATCACCCACCCTCAAATGAATATCCTGCACAATATGAGTTAGATACTTTTGTGAGAGAGGAGCGGAATCAATAGCAAATACTGATATCCCTTTGCTTAATGCGCTTGCTATAAAACCATGACTCTGAACAAATTGATAATCAACAAGGTTAACCCCTGCACCACTGTCTACAAATACTTCTAACTCAATAATTTTAGAGTCTAGCGCCACCATAGCAAGCAGGAGAAATTGGGTACTGCAGGTAGAATACAAATATACCTTTTCTGACTCCCCATTCACGCTACCAAGGGTAATGGAACTTGTTTTATTGGAAAGAACCCCTTTTTTTCTTTCTTTTCTACTTTAAGGCTTCCTAAAAGGACACACATTAATGAAATGTCCTTCTTTACCACAGAAGAAACAGAATCTTCTCTGACCTCTAGAGTTCCTATTACCAGGGCAAGAAGATACCTGACCTAACTGCATAGGTTCATCCTCAGGCACTGGTTCAAGTGTCACTGTGCCCCGGCGGACAGGGGGAACAGTTTTCCCACATGATAGTGCATCCTGTTTGAGGGGAACCTTGCACCTCTCCCTCAGGCGTCTATCAATCCGTATGGCTATGGACACGGCCGCTTCCAAAGAATCAGGGTTTTCATGAAATGCAAGGGCGTCTTTTAGTCTCTCAGACAGCCCCTTACAGAACTGACTACGGAAAGCTGGGTAATTCCACTCCGAGTCAGTCGCCTATCTTCTAAATTCAGCACAATATGAGCAGAACGTTCTCCCCGACTCATGCTACGCAGCTTAGATTCAGCCAGAGAGACTCGGTCTGGATCATCATAAATCAGGCTCTGAAAAATTCATCCACCGATCGGAGGGACTGAGAAACGATCGGCAGAGAAAAGGCCCAAGACTGAGCATCACCTTTTAGCAGAGAAATGATAATCCCCACTCTTTGATTTTCGTGTCCAGATGAGATCGGACGTAGACGAAAATACAATCTACAAGATTCCCTGAACTGAACAAAGTTATCACTTCCCCCAGAAAACCTATCTGGAAGTGCGACCTTAGGTTCAAGGCTGGCCTGGTTCCCACCAGCGGAGCCAGACGCCAGGAATTTCTGACACAGTACAACAGAATTACGGAGGTCAGCTACCTCCCAAGATAAGGTGCAGGAACCAGCGTGTTCCTGAGGCCTAGCCAGAACACACAACAAAAAGGAAGGCGTAGGACTTAGCTTAAGATGGACGGGGAGCAGGAGATCCACCAAACACCAGCTGAGAACGCAAGAAGAAAATATAAACAGCAAGGGCTAAAGTGAGAGGCAGTATAATGAGCACCACTAAATAGCTAATGAGCAGAACCTGTGGGGAGTTTGGATCCTGCCCAAAACCACAACAAAGAGAAACAGAACAATCTGTCAGATAGACTCACGTGTAGCAAGTCTGTCAGATCCTCTCAGGCCTCTCACAGGGCAGGGCGTGACAGGTGACTTGTGTTATATGAACTTTCCATTGTGTGTGAATTAACACCAAGACTGCAAAGTTACGTGCTGTTTTGTGCAATTGCCTCAAGTGTACTGCGCCCGCTTACCCTATCTACCAGAGCGAAACCCCACAATATATATATATATATATATATATATATATTGTAGGGATTTGCTCTGGTAGGCAGGGTAAGCGGGCGCAGTACAGAGGCAAAAACACGAGAGTAAAGCAAAAGTTCAGTGTTTATTCACACAAAAGAAAAACAGTAAAACAAACACTTTGCAGAGTCCTGGTGTTAATTCACACAGCACAAAGTCCACAGAACAAAGATGTCACCTGGCAGGCTGATTTATCCACGGCAGTCCACAGCCGTCCTTATGGCGCCCGATTCCCAGCGCGTGGTTCTCCAGCACGGTACCAAACGTTTAGGTCCCAAAGCAGAGCCTGACAGACCTCCACTGTCAGATGGAGGATAAATAGAGGCACAGAGAAATATGGTTGCTAAGGGCTGAATACAGACATCAGAAAGGTAAAATTAGCTGAAAAATGCAGCTTCATGAATATCTTCCCTTCAGCATCACATATGTTAGGAATTTCACCACCCCTGTGAAGGAGCCCAGCAACGCCTGTACCCACAAATCTCCTCCTTGCTCACAAAGTCAGATCGCCGTAATCTTGCGGTGGGCGAGCTCGCGCATGAGCAGTGCCGGAATAGTGTTCCTTCGCTGTGCTGGTATCATCATTACTCGAGTACACTCAGCTTCCAAGCAGTTAATTAACAGGATAAATAGAATAGTTATTAATGAAAAACTTGGAGCTATTTGCACAGATTATGACTAAGGAGGGTATGGGATGGTTGGCTGTCCTCCTCCCACTCCATGGACTTCCAAGACAGTATTAGACTGCAATGTGTGAAATACTACATCGTACCATACTACCATGTTAGCAGCGTTATTCTGTCCGCAAATGGGGATGCAACCTAATGGAATGGAATGCATTCTGGTGCACTTCATTCTGTTCTGTTTAGTTTTGTCCCCATTAACAATGAATGGGAACAAAACTGAAGCGTTTTCCTCCGCTATTGTGATCCTATGACAGATCTCAATAGCGGAAAGGGAAAGCGCAGGTGTGAAAGTAGCCTAAGCTACGAGTCTTAGCCACAACATTGTTAGTGATAATGTCTACCGTTCAGCTATATATTTATCCAAACACCTGATGCATTTGATGTCTCTTGTTCTAAGGTTTTTGGGGGTCATTTATGATAAAATATATGCCACTTTTTGGCATAGATTTTGCAGCAAAACACCTTTGCGACAAAATCTGCACCTTTTTCCCCATGTACACCACTTACGCCTCTTTTCTAGAGTTCCGATAAAAGGCGGCGTGGCATGGGCAGGGAAAAGGGTGGGCTGGCAGCTTGCCTAATTCAACATTTTTCAAGCCTGTTTTTGGCATAGAAAATAACTTAAATCTATGCCAGCAAGGGATATTAAAAGTACAATGAACCTAAATGTCATTGCAACACTGACGCTGACTAGTCAGAATATCAAAGTCAGTTCTCAGGGTCAGTGTCAGGTGTCAGAGTCAAGATCAGGGTGAGCTGTCAGAGTCAGGTGTCACACTAGCATTATTCTGATACTTGACTATGATATCAGACCGTGTCCTAAAATGAGCACTGTACTCTTAAAAAAGGTTGCTGTGAACAATTTATACAAAATGTATTTAAAGAACCTCCTGGAACTTTTGCTTAGCATCAATAAATCAAAATATAAAATGTGGAACATTTCTTTTTTATCTCATTTGTGAGAGAAAGAAAAACCCCTACATACTTTTAAGCTACTTTCTTGCAGCCTAACTTTTTATCCTAACAATAGCAATCACTTAAACTGAAACATCCCAGCTTCTTGATAACTCACCAGATGTTTATCCTTGGCTTGCTCCACCACTGAAAGGTCACCTCGTAGGGGAAGCTGGGCTGACAAATCTTCATCCTTTTGCCCTAGCCAGTCAATGATCTCCTGGAGCGGTGGCTGCAGCTTCAAGGTAGGATCTGAAAATGCTTCCAGGCGTGCTCTAAAGAGAAGTTAGAGCAGATCATTTTTACAAAGTAAATAACTCTGCCTACTTCAGTATATATTATGCTTAGTATATTAAATAGAATGAGATAAATCTTACATCAACATATTAAATACAAACATATTATGATTATGTTGTTCCAATGAGCTTAGCGTTAAAAACACAGTAAAATGTAAAGCAGTAAATGTCTTAATAAATGGACTGTAAAATACAGTGTAAAGAAATTTGACAATTGTTTATTTTAAGGATATTAAAGGGTTTATCCAGCTTACGATATTGACGACCTATCCTCAGGTGAACAGTGAAGAGAGTGCAGCGCTTGCTCAAGTGCTGCTTTATTTTCATACAGCTGGTTGGGGGGCGTGCTGGGAGTTGCCCCCCTCCCGATCTGATATTGATGATCTATCCTGAGGAAAGATAATCAATATCAGAAACTGGATAAACCCTTTAATAACAATGAGATCTGTCCACATTCCTTCATGTTTTGTTCTTATAAAATGAGTATAATAAAATATTAATGGTAAAGAGGTTGTTCAACCACCACCACCACTCCTATTTTGACACTTCTTGGGTCATAACATAGTAACTAAAAAAACACACCTATCCAGCTCAGCCTATTATTTTAGTGAGTTCACATTCACAACCTCTTCTCACTACATACAGTAGTAACATAGTTTACAGGGCTGAAAAGACATCTGCTCAATTACCTGCTTCCTGGTCTGACCTATGGGAGAGTCAGGTCACCAGATGAATCAGATTCTGTCCGGGGACCTGGCTCTCTATTTAAACTCCCTAGTGTATTTCACCATTGCCATTGACAAACTATGTTGGGCTCACTAGCTAGTTGTTCCCTGTTCCTGCATTCGCTGATTGATTACTCTGTGTTTATGACCACAGCTTCTCTTCTGACCACTCTCTATCTCACATTTTGGTACTGCGTAGCCCATCTGGTTCTGACCCATTTCATACGACTCTGCTTTTGTCCATTTGTGTGTCTTGCTTATCCTGCACTTATACTAGTGTAGGGACCATCGTCCAGTTGCAGTTTGGCCATTTAGGGCTAGTTCAGGGACTCATAGTCCTTGTCTGTGCCTATCTAGTCGTTACAGTAGAAGCCAATTTTCCTCATTTTAGGGGATAAATATTCCTTCCTGACTCCAATCACACAGTCAGAATAAGTCCTGGATCAATGGTCCTTCTCACAGTAAAGAACTCCCTTCCATGTAGAAAACTTCCTCTAGACGTAGAGGATGTTCCCTTGTCACTGTTTTGGTTATAAACAGGTCATGGGAGAGATCTCTGTATTGACCTTTGCTATATTTATAAAAAATTATTAGATCTCCCCTCAGTTGTCTTTTTTTCTAAACAAAATAACCCTCATTTTGACAATCTTTGTAAAGTGGCAGAACAACGTTCTTGTCATGTGTATCTTTACTGGTGACATGTATTTTCCTTCCCATGTGCATAACCTTACATTTATCAGTGATAAATGTAATTGGACACTTCTCTGGCCTCCAATCTATCCACTGTTGCAAACAGGAAGATGACACCAGTGATGCCGGACCAAAGTGTGACAAAAACACAGGGAAGAAAAGGGGCGAGTATGACTTCTTTTGTTATTTATCATATTTACTGCTGCTGTGCAGGTGTCTATTTAACTCAGACACTACCTTTCACTACCAGAGTTTTTTTTTTTCATATTCATTTTTCTTCCCTATCTTCCTTGAGCCATTTCTGTTGGCATAGCTGTATGAGGGCTTATTTTTTGCGGGACAAGTTGTACTTTCTAATGCCACCATTAATTATGGCATATAGGGATGAGCGAATCGACTTCAGATGTTTCACATAAAACTTTGTTTTAATACTGTACGGAGCAGGAGCTCTGTACAGTATTAGAATGTATTGGCTCCGATGAGCCAAAGTTATTGGCGATCGCCGCAAACCGCAGGTCAATTCAGACCTGCTGTTTGCAGCTTTTCAATGTTGCGGCGGCGGCTGTGCCATCGGGTCCCCGTGGGGCTGTAGGGGGGACTCAATGGCATGGAAGGCAGCGCAATGTCTTCCTGAGGCATCGGCGCTGCCTTCCTGTGACGAGCCTGTGAGATCCAGCCCACTGGATCTCACAGGCCGGAAGCTGTATGAGTAATACTCACTGTACCACCCTTAATAGGCTCGCAGGGGGCAGCGACATATACTTCTTCTTATCCAGGGGTTATGGCTAACCTAACTGTATGGTCCCATAATGTGAACGGGCTTAATATTCCCCAAAAGAGAAAACAGATTTTCAACCTGCTACTTAGACAGAAAGCAGATATAGTCTTGTGGCAGGAGACGCATTTCCGCCATAGCCATATACCTTCTCTATCCACATCCAAATACTCACAATGGTTCCATGCCACACACTCATCTGCTTCTAGAGGGGTATCTATAGCCATCAGCTCTTCCATCCCTTTTCGTCTTGTCAAATCCTACATTGACCCTGGGGGCCGTTTGCTCATTATACAGGGCACGATTTTCAATGAAAAAATTACTATAGCTAACGTATACGCGCCTAATTCACACCAAGTCCCTTGGTTACTTGGGATGCTCAAGACGATTACAGATTATACTGAAGGTATGCTGATAGTAGGAGGTGACCTAAATATTTCCTTGGATACCCCGTTCCAGGGATCTTCCAAAATTCCCAGGAAACAAATGGTGAAATTAATGATGTTATTGGCGGAAATGCGTCTGGTTGATGTATGGAGAACTATTCATCCCACTGATAGGGATTACACATTTTTCTCACTTGTTCAAAACTCATACAGCCGCATTGACTATTTATTCCTGCCTGACTCCCATATGCCATTGGTGTAAAGTGCAGATATTGGAAATTTAGTGATATCAGATCACGTCCCTGTCATGTTGTCACTCTCTCTCCAATGTCTCCCACATAAAGTATGGTCGTGGAGGTTGAATACTACGCTTCTTGAAACGCAGACACACCTAAAGGCATTGGGAAAAAAACATAGAAAACTATTTCAAAACTAATATCTCACCGAAAACATCCACACCAATACTTTAGGAGGCCACAAGGCCTACATAAGAGGCGAACTGATAGCCTTAGGTTCTTATATAAAAAGAAAAGCCACAAAGGAGTTGATGTCGTTACTCTCCCAGATTCAAACAGAAGAAAAATTGCATAAATTAACACAATCTGATGTACATAAGGAGGCATTGATCACACTCAGACGTAAGGTCAAAGATCTCCTTAATATTAAAGAGGCTCGATCTCTCTTACGCCTAAAAAGTAGAATATACGAGCACGGTGACAAAGGGAACAAAATGACGACTCACCTAATTAAAAAGAGGAGGGAAAAAACCTTTGTTTCATCAATAAGGTCCAGTCCATCTTTCAGAATCACCTCTACCCCTCTCATTGCTAAAGCCTTCCAGACATTCTATACAAAATGATATAATCTTCCTTCATCAGCTGCGGATCCTAACTTACAAGACAAACCATATGCAATTCTCCTGACAGAATTCTTAGATTCAATTAAATCCCCCACATTATCTGGGAAACAGCGACAGCAACTCCTTAAACCCTTTACTATATCTGAAGTGGAAAAAGTCCTCAGTTCCATCCCTATAGGTAAGAGCCCTGGTCCGGATGGACTTCCAATTGTCTACTATAAGAAACTCAAACAGTCTTTACTTTCCCATTTCACGGACCTCTGCAACTCACTGTTGGGGGGGTCGACTCAAGCTCCCCAGGCCTTGAGGGCACATATAACAATCCTACACAAAGAAGGGAAAGACCCTGAAGACTGTGGGAGCTTTAGACCCATCTCTTTACTCAATTGTGACTTGAAATGGTGGTCAAAATTACTGGCATACAGAATATCCCCTCTGTTAAACAAACTTGTTGACCCTGAACAAGTAGGATTTGTTCCTGGGAGGGAATGGCATTCGACAGGGTCAACTGGGACTTTATGAAAGCTACATTGATGAAATTTGGTTTCCCTTCTGTTTTTGTCACAGCTATTTTCTCACTATATACATACCCAACGGCGCAAGTACTGGTAAATGGAACCCTGTCGGATGCCTTCCCCATCAGGAATGGGCTAGGCAAGGTTGTCCCCTCTCCCCTTCTCTATTCATTTTATGCCTAGAGATGCTCCTCCTAAAAATCAGACAGTCTGATAAAATACATGGTATCACTCTTGGTCAGTATCATCATAGGTCTTGCGGCGTTTGCTGACGACCTCTTGATTATAGTATCCAACCCGACTGAGGCCATCCCCATTATTATGTCCACACTTGGCCAGTACAGTGTGCCCTCTAATTTCAAGATCAATTTTTCCAAATCAGAGGCCCTTCCGATTAACATTCCACCCACCATTTTAACCCCACTCAAATGCTCTTCTCCTTTTAAATGGCCCCCAACTGCCATTAAGTATCTGGGTGTGCATGTCCCTGCCGACCTGAGCCTGCTGTTTAAACTTAATTACACTCCAATACTATCCAAGGTTAGATCCTTTATGTCTTTTCTAAGAGTGCCATACATGGTTTGGTAGAAAAAACTTATTGTCCACGTTTGTATTACCAAAACTTCTATATATCCTACAAGCTATCCCAATACATCTACCGTCCTCCTATTATGCTCAAAGGGTAAAGGCAGTATCTCTCTGCCTGATATATCAATATATTATAAGGCTATCCAGATGGGCACTCCTAGCCAATGACCAATTGGAGGCCCCCTATTTAGATATAGAAAGAACTCTAATGAGAGTACATAGACATGCTCTTCTGTGTTTGCGTGAGGTTCCTCTCTCACTCTGCCCTAAGATGTGCTTTCTAACAAAGAGTATGCTCAACATTTATCGAAACTCCCCAGCCTCACCTCAAAATGGAAGTAAAGTGTCAAAATTGGTTACACTTAGTGTGCTACCTTACCTCTTTAACAATATGTGAGGCGGGGATAAGAGTTGGTGGCACTCCCTAGGAGGAACAAAGATAGGCGAGATGACAGAAACCAATCGTATACTTTCCTTGGAAAACATTCACATTAAACTAGAAAGAGATCCCCCTACCCAGATACAAATTTGGGATTTTAACAATATATGTAAGAGATACGAAAAAGCTACCTCCTCAACATTCCTAGATCCCACATGGTTTGGAAAATGTACAGCCCTTCCCTCGCCACTGAAAAAATCATTATCCGTCATCTATAACAACTTATTGAATCAAACTAGCATCTCCAAACCCTATTACTTATATCACTGGGAAAGAGACTTAGGGAGATGTTTCTCTGACATTGAATCTAACTTTATGCTTTCCCATGCAAAAGGTTTTTCTACCTGCATTCGATTTCAAGAAAACTCCTACAAAACCATCACTAGATGGTATAAGACACATTTCTATTGGGGTCTCTCCTACTGATCAATGCTGGAGATGCCAATCAGGAGTAGGATCCATGCTCCACATCTGGTGGTCTTGCCCACTATTGTCACAATATTGGAGGGATGTAGAGAACTCCATCAACTCCATCTGCTCTACCTCTATTAAACTTACTCCTGAGCTGATATTGCTTTGGCTCCCAACTTCCACCTTTCAACCTACCAAAGAAAACCTTCCAATGCATATGATTGCAACAGCAAAAATACCCATCCCTACTAAGTAGAGAGATACCTCACCTCCAAACATAAAAATGTGGTTTAATAAAATGCACCAGCTTAATAGAATGGAAGAACTGTTAGGTTGGGTCCATAGTAACAGACTCAAATATCTTGAGGTATGGCAACCCTGGAGGTGGGCTCAGGTTGTGAGGGATACAGACACTCTAGATCAGGTTGAAGAACAAGACCTTCAAGAGAGCATATGTTCAACCTAAGAAGTAGGGACCACTACTCGCTCTCGTAACCAATACGTTAACCCCGTTCCTCATCACCATTTATGGGAAATTCATATCCATACTTATTTATGCATACTTATCTACCTTCTTACCACTTCATAAGTATTTATCTAAACCTTTATGAGGTTTATCGACCTTCTGCCGCTTCGGAGCCTCGTTTTTTCCACCTTTCTGTTTATTTTGTATTTTATGTTCATTCTGATTATGATGTGCTTATATACATACACAGCTTTGTCTTATGTCATGCTGTAATGATACCTTATAATTATACATGCCGTGCACCGCAATTGTTATACACCATTGTTTTATTTCTTCTTGAAACAATAAAAAGAGATTATACAAACAAAATGGGACATGGTGTCAAAAAAACAGTCCAGCAAAATCTGCCTTCCAAAAACCGTATGGCATTACTTTCCTTCTGCGCCCTGCCGTGTGCCCGTACAGTGGTTTACGACCACATATGGGGTGTTTCTGTAAACTACAGAATCAGAGCCATAAATATTGAGTTTTGTTTGGCTCTTAACCTTTGCTTTGTAACTGGAAAAAAAATATTAGAATGGAAAATCTGCCCAAAAAGTGAAATTTTGAAATTGTATCTCTATTTTCCATTAATTCTTGTGCAACACCTAAAGGGTTAACAAAGTTTGTAAAATCAGTTTTGAATACCTTGAGGGTAGTTTCTAGAATGGGGTCATTTTTTGGTGGTTTCTATTATGTAAGCCTCACAAAGTGACTTCAAACTTGAACTGGTCCTTGAAAAGTGGGTTTTTGAAAATTTCTGAAAAATTTCAAGATTTGCTTCTAAACTTCTAAGCCTTGTAACATCCCCAAAAAATAAAATTACTATGTATTATAGAAGTAGAGAACGTGAAACTTGGAAATGTATTTTTATAAATAAAAATGAATTTTTTTGACTCCATTTTACCAGTGTCATGAAGTATATGTGCTGAAAAAACTAGCTCAGAATGGCCTGGATAAGTCAAAGCGTTTAAAAGTTATCACCACAGAAAGTGACACTGGTCAGATTTGCAAAAAATGACCTGGTCCTTAAGGTGAAAATTAGCCCGTTCCCTAAGGGGTTAAAGGGAACCTGTTGCCAACTCTATCTTGCCGATACTAACGGCAGCATAAAGTAGAGACAGGTGAGTTGATTTCAGCGGTCTGTCATTTAAAAGTTTAAAGTAAGTGATTGCCGAGAACCTACATCACAATTATTGCAGACTGGGCCTGGAAAAGAGTCACGGCCACCTGAGAAGAGTCATGGATTCCTGCTCTCCCACCCACCTGCTGATGACTGACAGTCTAATACTGAGTTTTCTCCCTTTCTCTCTAGGAGAGAACTGCCAATCATCAGCAGATGGGCGGGAGAGCAGGAGATTATGAATAACCATGACTCTTCTCAGGTAGATCTGACTCTTCTCCAGGCCTGGGCTGCAAATGATTATGATGCTGGTTCTCAGCAACCACTTACTTTTAGCTCATGAGTGACACACCGCTGACATCAGCATTTCTGTCACTATTTATGCTGCCCTCAGTAAGATCAGCATAAAGTTGATGACAGGTTCCCTTTAAATTTAGGACATTTACCATTGCGACATAACTAGCGTATTACTTTTTTCTATGGGTCAGAACAATTACGGCAATACCAAATATGTATTGTTAGTTTTTTTACTACTTTTGCACAATAATATAGCTTATATCATGCAAATATATTCTGCTATTTTCTGCCAATGAAGCCGTATGAGGGCTTGTTTGTGTGCAGGGAGAGATGTGGTTTTGATTGGTACCCTTTTGGGGTACATTGGACTTAGTAACATTTATTATTTCTTCGGGGTGAATAAAAAAAAATCTGCACTTTTTTATGCTGCTCTCAGGACGGTTTAACCCGTTTGCTACTAGCGCACACTAGCGTACATGTACGGCGCAGGCTGCTCTGGCTTAAATACCAGCGCCGTAGTACTATGGCGTTCTGATCAGGCGGGTGCAGGAGCTGCGCCCGCCCGATCAGCTGCAGGGGTCCGTCAGTGACTGATAGCCGAGCCCTGCTGTATGCGCCAGCATTGGTGAAAACATAGATGACGGCGCATTAACCCTGATTTGCCGCGGTCAGCGCTGACCGTGGTACGTGCGATGTCTGCGCAGGGAGGGAGCACCTATGGGGTGACGGGGATCCGATGGCTTGGACGGCAGCCTAATGCCTTCCTTAGGCATTGTGGCTGCCTTCACAGGCAAGCGGTCTGAAGTGTAATACACATTATGGCAAAAAATGGTTTTAAGTATTTTTAATAGCCTTTATTAACTTTATTATTTTTAGTCCCACTTGTAAACACCGCTTTTGTAATACAATGGTATATCTTATAGATCAATGCATTATAGCCTATCACTGTGATAGGCAGTATATTAGGCTGTGCCTGTGGCACAATTCAATAGATATACAGTCATGGCAGGCTTGGGTCCCTGTGTTAAGCCCCCAGCTGACATGGCAATGCATCTGCACCCCGCGATTGTGTTCATGGGTATCGTTGGTTACAGAGTGGGCCTTTTGAACTGTCAGCGTAGATGCTGTGGTTGCTACTGACTGCAGCATCTAGGAAGTTATCTCTGATCCCAGCTGTTATCCAAAGCGCTGTATCAGCACAGCCTGTGAGGTCTGTTCATATGTTCCTGCTACCCGTGCTAGAATTAATGGTGTGGGCAGCAGCAACTGAAGAGACTACACAGGCTGCACTGATACAGCACTCCAGACCAAAGAAAGTCTCATGCATGGAAATACACATGAGACTTTTTATAAAATTGCCTGTACAGGTGTCTATGACGCCTGTACTGGTGTTGCTGAATCCTCTGGCCGGGGGTTATTAAAGGGGTTGTCCAGTTTCATGATATTTATGACTCATCCTCAGTATAGGTCATCAATATCAGAATGCAAGAGGGTCTGACTCTGTTCGTCCCATTCACTTAAAGCTGACATGCAGTTCTCTTAGCTTAGCGATGTAGGCACAAGCAGGAGCCCGCTACGCTCAGCTAATCCTGGCATAGCCCCTACTCATTGCGCTGCGGCCCCATTGATAAAAATGTAAACTCCGTACTCCATACACCGTTGAACAGTCAGCGGTGTACAGAGAAGTAGATTTTAAGCGCACAGCGAAACATGCGCTTTAGGGAGGGAAAAGTGCAATAAAAATACAAAAAAACATTAATAACCTATATTACAAAAACCGTTATTAGGACATTAGGGATTTTTTTTTTCCTGACAATGTAACCAGGTGAGGGCTAATATATTAGATTCCCCTCGTTATCACTATTACTGTAACTTGTAATGGATATTGCTAGAGAAACGGTCCACATATTGTGTGGTAAAGAAAAGTGTAAAATTTAAACTTTATTGATGTTTTTGTGTGTGGGGTACAAGTGTTTGGTGTGACGTATTTTACACCATGATTTGGAGGCTGGTAAATGTCTGGGTCATGGCATCAATAAATGGCCTAATTTGGCGCAGAGTGGTGATTAGATGGGCAGACGCTCATCTTACTCCTATCCTTGTAAAAAAGACCCCCCTATGTAACAGAGAGCAAGTAAGCTCTCTGACTGATGGAGAAGAAGAGAAGAGATAACATGCACAGAAGTCCATATTACCCTCCCCCTGAGATACTGGCCTGTGTATGTTCCGCAATTTGCAAACCACACATGGCTACAATAGTAAATGCCTATTCTTGTCTCCATTGGCACCCGAGTTGCTGACATGGCAACCACGGGGTCTGTCATGTATGAAAGCCTATAAGGCCCAACCCTTAGGCTGGGTCTCCAAGGCAAATGCCAGTGTGAAACTGACTGTTTCAATTAGGTACAATATAGCAAGTATTGTACATAACAGAAAAATAAAAAATATATGGCTTTCAGAAAATGGAGATGCTTTGAGTAAAAGCTGTAAAACACAAACAAAACTATATAAATTTGTATCCCTGTAATCATACTGACCAGAAGAATAAAGATAACATGTATATTTCCTGCTTGATTTATGCTGCAATAGCAAAACCCCCCAAAAAATGGAGTTGCTGCCTTTATTTTATGCTGCTTACCAAAAGGCTAAATAAAAAGCAATCAAAAAGTTGCAGGTACACCAAAATAAAACCAATAATAATGGTAACTCATTCCACACAAAAAATAAGCCTCCACACAGCTCAGTCGAGAGAAAAATAAACATATAGGGGGTCATTTATCAAATTGGTGTAAAGTAGAACAGTCTTAGTTGCACATAGCAACCAATCAGATTCCTCCTTTCATTTCCCAAAGGTGCTGTCCAAAATTAAAGGTGCAATTTGATTGGTTAGTATGGGCAACTAAGCCAGTTCTACTTTACATCTGTTTGATAAATGACACGAATAGTTTTCAGAAAATGGTTGCATTGCTACCCAGAGAATGTTCAATAGCAACACGGTGACCGTAAAGCAATCCACCAAAATCCGCAAAAGCCAAATAGTGGTCTTTCCTTCTGAACACTACAGGGCACCCAAACAGTATTTTACGTCCACATTCATGGCATTTCCGTACCCTAGAGAACCCACCTAAATCAAAAGGACAATTTAAATTTCACACAAACTTGCAATTTTAATTTCACAAAGTTCGCTGCTCTTTAATTTCTGCAAAACACCTGTAGGGTCAAAATTCTCACCCAACCCTCTAATAAATACATGGAGAGGTGTAGTTTCTGATATAGGATCACTTCTCGGGGGTCCCATTTATTATTTCACCCAGAGCCTCTACAGTTGTCAGGACAAGATGCATAGATCACCACAATGCGCCTCTATTGCACATGGTGAACTTTTACTCCTCAGTGCTGTGGTATGTCCAGGCATATCTGGGAAAAAATAAAATATTTTCACTTTGCACCATTTGCTATGAATTTATTTTTGCTAAACACCTGTGGGTCAAAATGCTCACTACACCTATTAGTAAATTCTGTGAGAGGTCTGGTTTCTAAAATGTTTTTTCTTTTTTCATTTAACCTGAGAGCCTCTGCAGTTTTTGACCAGTGCTGTATACAGTAAATCCCTCAGGCCTCAGATGCACATGGTGATCTCTCTTTTCTGAATCCTGCTGTGTGTTCATACAGCAATTTTACAAATACATATTTAGTGTTGCCGTATTCAGGAGAAAATGAGTAACAAATTATGGGGTGATTTTTTTCTGATTCCCTGTTATAAATGATAAACTTGGGACTAAAGTGACATTTTCTTATAAGAAAAACTTTATTTTTTCCCTTTTCAAATCCAAGGTTTTGTAAATTCTATAAATTGCCTGTTGAGTCAAGGTGCTCACTGCACTCCTAGAAAAAATCCTTGGAGGTGTAGTTTCCGAAATGGGGTCTTTTTTGGGTTTCCACTGTTAGGGTACCTCAATCACTACAGATTCAAAATGGCACCTGAAAATTGTTCCAGTGAAATCTGCGCTCCCTGCTGTGTGCCCATGCAGAAGTTTATGACCATACATGTTGCTATATTCAGGAGAAAATAGATAAAAACTTCTAGCGTGCATTTCCTCCCGTTACCCCTTGTAAAAATGAAAACTTTGAACCAAAGGCATAATTTTATTTGTAAAATATGTAATTATTAAATTTTGCAGTCAAGTGTTTCTGAATTGTATGTAACGCCTGTTGGGAAAAAGTGCCGACAACAATATTCCTTAGGGGGTGCAGTTTCCAAAATGAGGCAACCTTTTTGCGGGTTTACACTGTAGGGGTGCATCAGGGGGTCTTAAAATGTGACATGGCACCAGAAAATGATTGCAGCGATATCTGCCCTCCAAAAGCCATATGGTGCTCCTTTCCTTTCAGAGCCCTGCGGTGTGTCCATACAGCAGTTTACAAGCACATATGGGGTGTTACAGTATTCAGAAGAAAATAGGTAACAAGTAGCAGGGTGCATTTTCTCCTAGGTTCATTTCTCCTCTAAGCGGTTTAAAATCCACAAATATTAAATTACAAAATGATGCCGACACAAAGTAGACATATGTGGAGGAATGTAAAGTAATAATTATTTTATGAGGTATCACTATCTGTCTCAAAAGCAGAGAAATTTGAATTTTTACAATTTTTAAAATTTTCCATAGATTTGGAATTAAAAATAAAATAAAAATGAAACATATGGACTCAAATTTACCACTAAGTTGAAGTAAAATGTGTCATGAGAAATCAACCTCAGAATGGCCTAGATAAGTAAACGCATTCCAAAATTAAAGTAAATAAAGTGACATACAGTAGGTTGGATTAGCAAAAAATTGCCTTTCAGGAATGTGAAATGTTTAAATTGGTCCTGGGTTAAAGTACTACAAAAAAAGTACACCTAGCATATAAAGAGTGCCTACCTATCAAACCTGACCTAAACCCCACAGAGAATGAGGTATTGTCAATAGGAAGATGAGAGACATCAGATCCAACAATGCAGACAAGCTGAAGGCCTCTATCTAAGCAACCTTAACACCTCAGCAGTGCCACAGGCTGATTGCCTCCATGCCGTGCCAAATTGATGCAGTAATTCATACAAAAGGAGCCCCAACCAACTATTTAGTGCATATATTGTACATACTTTTCAGTTGGCTAACATTTCCATATTAATTTTTTTTTTTATTGGTCTTATATAATATTCAAATTCATGAGATACTGACTTTTGGGTTTTCATTAGCTGTAAGCTATAATCATCAACATTAAAATAAATAAATGCTTTAACTAGATCACTCCTTGTATAATGAATCTATATATGAATTGAACTACAGAAATAAATGACCTTTTCAATGATATTCTATTTTATTAGGATGCACCAGTACATTATATAGGTGGATTTTTTTAAAGAGAATAAGAGGATAAGAATAAAAGTGAGAAGAATAGTTTTATATTCTTTAATAATTGCAAAAACATTTTTGGCACAAAATACATTACAATAATCACAAAAACATCCATTATAGAAGTAGAACAACTAAAATAATAGAGGACGCATTTCCATCAAATGACGTATTTCCATCAAATGTGTGTCTCCTGACGGACCGCACTGACTATAAAATAAACGCCACCTGATGGACCACACTGCCAATAAAATGGACGCCACTTGATGGACCACACTGACTATAAAATGAATGCTACATTATGAACCGCACCAACTATAAAGTTAATGCTACCTGATAAACCGCACTGACTATAAAATGAATGCCACCTCATGGACTGCACTGACTATAAAATGAACACTACCTGATGGACAACAATAACTATAAAATGAATGCTAACAACCTCTGCAGAGATGTACTGTAATGGAGGCCACACGTGGTACATACTTTATGTCTTCATGTATACACTATAGACATAAAAATAATATCAGGACAACCGTGATTATATACTATATAAGTTGTTTAATCTCCTGCATAACTCCACATGCGACCCAGCTTTCTAAAGCTGCTGAAAAGCAAATCTGCACAATTATGCAGTAAAGGGAGGAATCATCAATGCATAACTGGGCGGATTAGCTATTCAGCTGTATATACTATGGCTGGCGCTATGTATATTACTACAGCTGCTACTATTGGCCCTATTGCTGGCACCATTACCAAATCTATTTTGTATTATTACGAGATTCCTTTCAACAACATGGCCAAGCTCACTGTATAGACAAAAATTATCAAGACTAAACCCAGCACCCCAACTTCCTCCACTAACATCAAAAAAGCAGAGGGAGGGATTAGAAGATAAGTGTTTGGCTTTGGGCTAAAACTTAAGGGCATTATTCTGGCGCTCCCCTAGTATTCACCCATATACAGGGTAGAGTTGTTGCGGGTATCAAAATTCCGATACCCAATTGATACTTTTGTCCCGGTATCGATACGATACCGGGATTTCCATTTTTTCAATACTGGGCTGCGTTGCTGCGCAGTCTAGTACCACAGAACATAAGCACGCTGCTGTCAGCGCGCTTATGTTCCCTCAGCAGCACAGGGGAGAAGGAAGCAGTGTCTCCCTCCCCCTGTGCTGCTGCTGCCACCAATGAACGGAGAGAGGGGCGGAGGAGGGGCAGGCGCACTGCGCCACCAATGGTAGGACTTTCCTACACAGAGCAGTGCCCAAAGATGTCCCAGCACTTACCATTATTCCTGGGCGCCGCTCCGTTTGCCCGCAGCGCCCCCATTACTGTCTTCTCTAGTGGGCGTTCCTTCTCCCTGCGCTGCGATTGGACAGCGCTACAGCCAGGGAGAAGGAACGCCCACTAGAGAAGCTGATGTCTCCTCCCCATTGCTCCGATAGTAATTAGCATATGGAGCAGGAGAGGAGACAGTAATGTGGCACTGCGGGCGAACGGAGCCGCTTTGTTTACCCTAATACTGAAAGTCTGGACCCATATAAAAAAGTATTTAACACATAATAAAGGAGGGGGGTGCCTGCAGCAGAATCCGTTGCCGGCACCCTGCCCCTGACAGGGAGCTGCGATCAGCGGCAGTTAACCCCTCAGGTGCGGCACCTGAGGGGTTAACAGCCGCTGATCTGCCAGTACCCGCCTCCTGTATTAAGGGGTAATTATCATTGGTGGCGCAGTGCGCCCCCCCTCAACCCCCCACCCCATTAAAATCATTGGCACAGTGCCCCCTCCCCCCACCCCAAGTATTAAAATCATTGGTGGCAGTGGCCACAGGGTCCTCCCCCTCATTGGGTGGCAGTGGCCACAGGGTCCTCTCCCTTCACCCTCATTGGTGGCAGTGGCAGCTTCTGATCGGAGCCCCAGCAGTGTAAGCCTGGGGCTCTGATCGGTTACCATGGCAGCCAGGATACTACTGAAGCCCTGGCTGCCATGGCAATATCCCCGATGCTGTGTGTACTATGCACAGGGCAGCAGGGACAGTGTGAGGTCCTATTCACCCTGATAGAGCTCTATCAGGGTAAATAGGACAAGGGATGAAAAAAATCTGAGGTTCTGGCCCCTAAGGGGGGAAATAGTTATTAAATAAAAAGTGCAAAAAAAAAAATGTAAAAAAACCCACCAAAATATTAAGTATGACTCACCCCCTTTCCCAATTTCACATATAAAATGTTTAAACAATAAATAAACATATTACATATCGCCACATCAGAAAAGTCCAAACTATTAAAATATCAAAAAAAGCTATGCGGTGAACGTCGGAACAGAAAAAATTAATAAAAACTGTGCGATTCGCCATTTAAAAAAATGCAGAATGCACGTGGTATCTAATGGTATCGAGTATCGCAATACTTTTTTATGGTATCGAAACCGAATCAAAAATTTGGTATCGCAACAACTCTAATACAGGGACTGGACTTTACCTCCTGAGATAGTCCCGGTGTAGATGGTAGCTGACCCACTGGGGTCAGGGACTCTAGCGCAAGCACCAGAAGCTCAGGGTACAAATAACACACCAAAAACACAGGAAATCAAAACTGCATGTATCGTCTGGACAGTAACCAAGACTACAATACTGGTTTTTCAGTGATCCACTGGTTGTGCTATCAGGTCCCCTACCTCTGTAGCTGGTAACAAGGAAATGGGGTTGGCTGCCATCTCTCTGAGAAGTTTCAGGGGGGCTATGGGTGAAGGGCAGAGGCTAACAGCACTCTGTCCTGTTGCCAGCTCTCCTGCTGGGAAGTAAACTGCCAGTTTGGTGACCTCGCAGAGAGTCTCCATGGTCACTGATTGTTGTAGACAGAGGCCTGTAGAGCTTTTCCCTGATGGCAACTCTTCAGCTGGGGCTAGTAGTTCCTCTGCATCGGCCTGCGGTCGGGGAGAGGGGCTGCCTGCACTGGCTCCCTGGAGTTTCAGAGGTGCATTTTGTGCTGGGCAGATGTCAGCAGTACCCTGCCCTGATGCCAGCTCTTCAGCTGGGGCTAGTAGTTCCTCTGCATCGGCCTGCGGTCGGTGAGAGGGGCTGCCTGCACTGGCTCCCTGGAGTTTCAGAGGTGCATTTTGTGCTGGGCAGATGTCAGCAGTACCCTGCCCTGATGCCAGCTCTTCAGCTGGGACTAGTAGTTTCATGACATCTGTAGTTGCTGGGGCATGCTGTTGAGCAATTTCAAACAGTCTTTGGTATGCCTGTTCCAGCTCCCATTCCTGTGTAACTAAAAAGTCCAAATTAGTCCACAATCCGAGCTCACTGGGGAGTTCCAACTCCCTAAAATCAGGTATGTCCTCCCTTCTCCACTCCTCTGCACTCCTAAATTGTGGATCCTCCTGGAATGCCTCAAATATAAGTCTTGGGCCGCCGAAGTCATAGCCCTCTGTGGGATCATTGTTCTCCAGCCATGGACACAATTGGTTGACATACCACTGTAGTGCCTAAAACCCATCATACAGCATCAGTTCCGTTTGGAGCAGCTCATCCATCTCAGACAGCCATTCTTCCCGCGGCTGCTCTCCCAGGAAAGGAACACACAAGTCCCATTGTTGCCAGTATCGTTCCTCAGATGTAGGGAGGACCTTGCCACAATAGTGCTGCTGCAATTGAAGAGTCTCCCTCCAGATCTCCCGGCACAAAGCGTCTCTCCTTCTCAGCATCTCCTGGGCAGAACCAGGATTCTGGAGCTGGGACAGCGCTTCCATGGCCATAGGAAACTGTGGCTCTTCTCCTATGTCAGCAGAAAACTTGGTCCCGGTGGTGATTTGATTGTCTCCTTAGGCAAGGAAGAGAATCCCACTGCTGCCACCAATGTGATGGACCCCCAGTACTCAGGAAGAGTATGTCCGCCTCTGTATTCTTCCTTACTCAGGAGATAAAAACCGCTGGTCCTTAGCTCCCAGTTTTCCCCAGTCACTGGTTGAGACTCAGTGTACCGTAGGTGAAATAAAGTCTGCTTTATTGAGCAACTGCACAAACGTATATTTGCTGACAGTATTTTGAAACAAGTTACACAGTATAACATAATTACACATTTAACTCAAACTGATAACCATGTCGTCACAGTCTGGATCCATGAAAGGTCCTCTTTAAATACCCAGGGATCCTCAGCCATGAGCTGGGGAATGGATTTGGATGCACGCGTACACTGGCCCCTAGCAAAGGGGAGGCCCCTAGCAAAGCATTAGGCAGGAGTATGGAGGCATCAGCAGTGGCCTTTTAAATCCAGCCCACTATTATAAATATTTTTTGTATTTACACTTGTGTTCCTGGAATAAAGTTAAAATAGCGCCACTTTCTGTTTCTATTGAACAGTCTCTGTACATACTGAGGTGGAAACGCATGCTCAGTTCTGCCTTTCTCTCTGCTCAAACGGATATGTCTTGTATGACCTTATGGTGGACACAAAGTTTAAAATAAAATAAAATAAAATAAAAATTCCCCAATTAAGTCATAAAAAAAATGTTAATATAGATAAAAAATAATAAAATAGACATATTTGGTATTGTCGCGTCCATGACGACCGGCTCAGGTGAACGCTGTAAAAAATAAAATAAATAAACATTAGCTGAAACTACCTCACTTCCCAAAAAACATAATATTAATTGATCAAAAAGTCATATGTACCCCAAAATAGTAGCAATAAAAACATTACATCATCCATCAAAAAATGAGCCCCCACACGAGACCAAAAAAATTATAAAAATATGGCTCTAAGAAAATGTCAACACAAAAACATGATAATTTTTTTTATGTTCTTATTGTGCAAAACGTAAAAATAAAACAAAAAAACTAGACATATTTGGTATTGTTGCATCCGTAACGACTGGATATACAAAAATATCACATGATCTACCCTATCAAGTGAATGGTGTAAAAAAAATATATAGAAAAATGACACCAAACAGTTCACCTCCCAAAAAAATGAGATAAAAAGCTACCAGAAAGCCAAATGTACCCCAAAATTGTGCCAATAAAAACTACAGCTTGTCCCGCAAAAAGTTAGCCCTCATGAAGCTCGGTCAACAAAAAAATATAAAAGTTATTGCTCATAAAAACCACGACAGAAAATTCCATGTTAGAAAATTCAAATTGTGGGGGGATATTCTCCTGTTATCTTTTGTGAAAAATAAACGCCTGTTGGGCCAAAGTGCTGGCTACACCCCTTAAAAATTCCTTGGGTGGTGTAGTTTACACAATGTGGTCAGTTTTTTTGGGTTTTCACAGTAGGGGTACTTCAGGATCTCTTTAAATGCAACATAGTGCCCTAAGACGCCTGTTGGGTCAAAGTGCTCGATACACCCCTTAAAATTTCCTTGGGTGGTGTAGTTTACAAAATGTGGTCACTTTCTGGGGGTTTTCACTGTGGGGGTATCTCAGGATCTCTTCAAATGCAACATACCTTTCCAGCAAAATCTGCCCTGCAAAAACCATATGGCGCTCCTTGCCTTCTGAGCCCTGCCGTGTGCCCATACAGCGGTATACAACCACATATGGGGTGTTTCTGTAAACTGCAGAATCAGGGTAATAAATATTAAGGTTTGCTTTGTTGTTAACCCATGATGTGTTACAGGAAAAAATTGATTGAAATGGAAAATCTGCAAAAAAAGTGAAATTTTAAAATGTCACCTCTATTTTGCTTTAATTCCAGTTTTAAATAGTTTGAGGGGTGTCGTTTCTAAAACGGGGTATTTATGGGTGGTTTCTATTATGTGAGCTCCTCAAAATGACTTCAGAACTGAACTGGTCCGTAAAAAAAAAAAAATTTTGGAAATTTTCTTAAAAATTTCAAAAATTGCTTCTAAAACTCTACACCTTCTAATGTCCTAAAAAAAAAAAAATTAACGTATTTTTTGCCCTATAAGACCCATGGCAGTGCATCTTATTGGGCGAATACTGCCATTTACACTGATACATCGCCGAACGCGATGCTGCACAGCATGGCCGGTGGTGTATCAGCAGGGAGGGAGGAGAGGTGGGGGCCAGCATCTGGCGTTGTAATGGCAGCAGGGCCCGGTGCAGTCACTGTATTTTATTACACCAGGTCACGCTCACTGTAGTATTAATAGGTAACATGTAGGCATGGGCGCTGTTTTAAACTATAGTAATCCTCTGCAGCATAGGGAAATCCATGTAGTACGGTACTCACTTGAAACTTCTGTAGGCAGGCCGGGTGCGCGGCAGCAGCGTAACGTCATTCACTACGTCACTCGCCTGCTCCACCTGCATCATTCATAAAGTGGGAAGAGCAGGCGCGTGACGTAGTGAATGACATTACGCTGCCGTCACCTGCCCTGCCTACAGGAGTTTCAAGTGAGTACCGTACTACATGGATTTCACTATGCTGCAGAGGATTACTATAGTTTAAAACAGCACCTATGCCTACACGTTAACTACTAATACTACAGTGAGCGGGGCCCGGTGTAATAAAATACAGTGACTGCATCGGGCCCCACTGCCATTACAACACCAGATGCCGGCCCCCATACCTTGTATTGGGAGTCATTCACTATTTTACACAGGGACACTGTTATGGGGGGGAGATCTGTGGATGACACTGTTATGGGGGGGGGGGGGATCTGTGGATGACACATATATAGCATAAGATGCTATATATGTGTTATGCACAGATCCTCCTCATAGCAGTGTCATCCACAGATCCCCCCATAACAGTGCCATCCACAGATCCCCCATAACAGTGCCATCCACAGATTCCCCATAACAGTGCCATCCACAGATCCCCCATAACAGTGCCATCCACAGATCCCCCATAACAGTGCCATCCACAGATTCCCCATAACAGTGCCATCCACAGATCCCCCATAACAGTGCCATCCACAGATTCCCCATAACAGTGCCATCCACAGATCCCCCATAACAGTGCCATCCACAGATTCTCCATAACAGTGCCATCCACAGATCCCCCATAACAGTGCCATCCACAGATCCCCCATAACAGTGCCATCCACAGATCCCCCATAACAGTGCCATCCACAGATCCCCCATAACAGTGCCATCCACAGATCCCCCATAACAGTGCCATCCACAGATCCCCCACAACAGTGCCATCCACAGATCCCCCATAACAGTGTCATCCACAGATCACCCATAATAGTGTCATCCACAAACCACCATTAGTTCAAAACCCACCAAAAGCACACCTTTTGGTTCAAAAATATTTTTTTTATTGTCCTCCTCTAAAAGCTAGGTGCGTCTTCCGGACAGGTGAGTCTTATACAGCGAAAAATACAGTGCATTACTAAAATCATGCCAACATAAAGTAGACATATGGTAAATGTTAATTAGTTAATCAATGAGTATTTTATGAGGTATCACTATCTGTCTTAAAAGCAGAGAGATTTAAATTTAGAAAACAGTGAATTTTTTAAAATTTTCGTAAACTTTTGCATTTTTTTTTATAAATAAAGGTGAGATATATTGACTCAAATTTACCATTAACATGATGTACAATTTGTCACGAGAAAACAAACTCTGAACGGCTCGAATAAGTAAAAGCATTCCAGCAAAGCATTACCACATAAAGTGAGATGTCAGATTTGCAAAATTAGGCCTGATCAGGAAGTGGGTAAATGGCCCAGTCTAGAAGTGGTTAAGAAAATCACAGCAAAAAAAAGATGACATTACCGAAATGTGTGAGCAAAGTCTTCTCATTTGCTCAGCATCTCCTCTGAGAAACAGAGAAGACGCATCTGGCTTGCTGCACCAGAGGCAAGACTAAGCATGTGTGTCACAGAAACACATAAAGGCTGTTCTACAGAAATAGATAGATGGCACAATTCTAACACTAGGAGGGAAGGGATGCAAATGAGCTCTTAACAAGCTCTGCCTCTAATGCCACCAGATGTAAGGCAGCTATCCTGTAAGTCAATGTTCAGCTCTTAAAATAACCCTTGAGACATAACTTGGATAATAAATAAGCCAGCACCTCATCTGCAGGCAGCTGTTTCGGGGAGATTGCTCCTCATCAGTGCAGAGCAGAGAGTACTGGCTTAACTGGGTGAGAGGCCTGTGTCTGGGTAAGGGGGGAACTAACGCTCCTTACGCACTGATTAAGGTACTCTCTCCCTAAGCAGAATTAGTTCCCCCCTTATTCTAACACTATTCCTGCAATATGTGAACATATAAGCATTTTTTTTATAAGTGTGACTACTAAAAATCCACACAACAGAAAAAAGGCATAACACACACCATACGGTAAGTGTCATGCATTACTTATATTCTGTTAAATGACTTTCTGGGACTGGCATTCAGCATTGGGCACCACCACATGGAATGGAGCTTGGCCCAGCCACATCCATCCAGTGAAGTATTGTCCCCACATCAGATTCACTTTCTCTGTTTTTGTGGTATGAATACTACAAAATGTTTATAAATATGGACTTGGTGTAACTATACGCTATGGGGGAGATTTGCTCCAATGGTGTAAAGTAGAACTGGCTTAGTTGCCCATATCAACCAATCAGATTCCACCTTTCATTTTCCAAATGAGCTGTTAAAAATGAAAGGTGGAATCTGGTTGCTATAGGCAACTGAGTCAGGTTTACTTTACACCAATTTAATGAATGTCCCCCTATATTCTTCCTGGGAGGGCCTCCTTAAATTAAAAGGGTTCTCCAAGATTTTACAACTGATGACCTATCCTGAGGATAGATCATCAGTATTAAAGTCTCGGAAAACCCGTTTAATGAGAGTGTAACTGCAGATGATGCGGCCTCAAGCTTTTATGAAACCTTAAAGGGGTTGTGCACTTTTTTAAAATATTGATGACCTTTCCTCAGGATAGGTCATCAATATCAGAACGGCGGGGGTCCGACTCCCAGTGCCCCTGCCTATCAGCCGGAGCAGTGAGCAGGCGTGATTACAAATATGCAGTCACTTAAAGTGGCCATGTAGCCCTACGTGTAGGCTCAGTTTATAGTGAATTTGTTTGAGTGTCTCTTCACTAATACGCTGTCATTACAAACTATATCACAAATCTGCTTTTAGAGTATACCACTGTCTACAGAAGCAAATTAAAGACAAGCTTTATGGAAAGAGTTTACTAATTGTTTTGCAGCATGTGAGACAAATAAAAAAGTTACAATTTATTTGTAACTTAATCCAGAAGTGACAACCACTATGAATGTACTTTAACAACAATACAGAAATAACGCTGACATCCGTGTAAATAATACATTGCAATTACCAAACCTTGTGGCTCGGCGCTAATTGGGCTGCAACTGTACTTGTTGGCTGCACTTGTACAGTACAAGCTATCTGAAACAAACAGCATATACAGCTAGCGGCCAACAATTCTAAAAACAGCATAGCACAGTGATCTATGTTGTTTACACATCCTGGCAGAGTAGGTGGCAAGAAGGACTGTAACACTGTGCAGGGAAAAACTTGTGAAAGTTTGACCTTACGCCTATCCATATTTTACCCACATCTAAGGCTACATGCACACGAACTTTGTTTGTTTCCGTGTCCATTCCATTTTTTTTTGCGGATAGGATGCAGACCCATTCATTTTAATAGGTCGGCAAAAAATGCAGACAGCACACCACGTGCTATTCCGTAGCCCTGCAAAAAAAATAGAACATGTCCTATTCTTGTCCGTTTTAGGCATTGTTACAGTGGATTCACAAAAACAAATGGATGGCATACGGATGTCATCAGTTTTTCTTTTTTTTGCGGATCCGCAATTTGCGGACCGCAAAACACATACGGTCGTGTGCATGTAGCCTAATTGTCACAAATATCTCCAATGGATGTAGTCCAGAGCCACAATGTAACAATCAGTGGGTGTGGAACCACTGTCTCAACCAACTGGTTTGACTTTGGGCTAAATCTGAAGGCGTTATCCTGGCAGTCCCGTGGTATTTACCCTTTATCCCCTATTCAGGGATCTGCAACCGCCTTGAGTAGTTATGGTTGACAGCTGACTCACAGGGGTCATAGACACTGTTGAGGAGCACCAAGTGATCAGGTAAAACCATAGTCAGTAAAGGATGAGTTCAGGGCAGGCAAAGATTGTTCGAATCCGTGGGACAGGTCCAGGGTCAGGGAAGGTAGCAAAGGGTCAATATGGAAATTAGACACAGGAATCAAGAAAAGGTTGTTACACAAGCAGACAAATGCAACCACACACCTTATGAAGGGGCAAGTAAGCAAAATACAGCTATTGCTCAGACACCTCTCCCTAGGGAAAGGTGCTTTAAGCCATTGGCCGGTGAAGATTGGCGTGTGGGCGTTCTGGCCCTTTTAAGGGCCCGGAAGTGCGCATACCCTACAGGACCGGGAAAGAGGTCTAACAACCAGGGGCAGGCTGTGGCTTCCAGCAGAGAAGAATCCGCAGAGCCAGGGTGAGTGAATAGGTGTCTGTGTCCACCCATAAAAGTGGGACAGTGGCAGGCCCAGGATGCCAACCCAACTGAAAATAAAAATCCATAGAAAAATGGAGCAATGGCACGGAACATGAAGAGGACCAGATGGTTCCTGCCTCTGTATGTGCGTTCTCAATAAAGGATTTGCCCAGGATTTTGATATTGATGGCCTATTCTCCACACTACCACCAATCGGCTGTCTGGCACTGAAAATCACACCATTCGGCTACATGCACACGACCGTATCTGAAAAAAAAAAAAAAAATGGATGATGTCCGTATGCCATCCGTTTTTTTTTTGTTTTGTGGATGCATTCTAACAATGCCTAAAACGGACAAGAATAAGACATTTTCTATTTTATTTGCGGCGCTATGGAGCGGAGATACTGATTCGGACAGCACAGGGTGCGCTGTCTGCATTTTTTGCGGACCCATTGAAATTAATAGGTCCGTATCCTATCCGCAAAAAAAACGGAACGGACACGGAAACAAGAAACGTTTGTGTGCATGTAGCCTAACTATACATCTCCATCCACTGTGTGGCGGACAGAGCTGGTAATTGCAATTACCAGCTCTGTCCACTAAAAAATGGATAGAGCTGTGTATTTACAGAGTTATGGGATATTAGACCTCCGCCAATCTGATATTGATTGCCTGAGGATAGTGTATCACCAGTAAAATCCTTGAATACAATAATACAACCGCATACATCCGCCATGAACAGATTAGTTTGTATTTTCTGTAACATTGACAAGACGGATCCGTCATGAAATACATTGATTGGTGACTGATCAGAGGCAAACTGATGCATTCTGAGCTGATCCTTTTTCCATTCAGAATGCATTAGGGTGAAACTGATCCGTTTTGGACCGCTTGTGAGAGCCCTGAACAGATCTCAGAAACGGAAAGTCAAAACGCCAGTGTGAAAGTAGCCTAACTCAGCTAGCTTGCCCTTTAAAAAGGACCTGTCACCAAGAAATGCAGTGCAATCTTCAAGCAGTAGGTTATAGATCAGGAGAAGCTGAGCAGATTGATATATAGTTTTGAGGAAAAAGATTCAGAAAAACTTGTATTTTATATATTTTAATCTCAGCTCATACTGACAGTCACTGTTCAAGGGTAAGGTGTTATCAGTGACTGACAACTATCTCTGTGTATACACACTTACACAGAAATCTATCAATCTCTGATAACAACTCCCCCGTGTACAGCTATCAGTAACTGTCACAAATGAGGTAAAGGAGTAAACACCACACCGACAACCAGGGGGAATGGAAAAGCCACTAGGCCTCAACGCTAGCGGTAGGAAAGGGTCACCACCTAAAGAACCCTACTCCTGGCCCTGACTCCTAATGGTGTGGGCACCCCTTGAAGGTAGAAATGCCCATACACAGGAACCTGGAAGCCCTGGAGACCCTGAGGAGCCTTAAAGATATTGGCAGGGCTGAGATAACACGTTCCTTCCAAGATGAAGGAACAAGTGTCTCCCTGAGGCCTAGCAACCACAACCAAGGGGAAAAGACAAAATACAAACAAGTGAGACATTTAGCTTCTGTTGTAGAAGGATGAGCAGGAACTCAGGGAGAACCACACAGCTCTTTCCAAAACCAAATGAAGAAATCTATAACATAGTCAGAAGGGTAGGATCAGACTATAAAGGGTAGAAGTGATGACCCCTGAGCAACATTGGTCATTAACCCTATCAACACTGAATCAAGATAAATCAAGGAGGCTGTTAGATTCCTCCACTCTCAGCCAGTCTCATTGATCTCCTTACATCAGTCACCTGAGGGAATGTGGCAGTAACTGACAGCTATCTCTGTATACACACTTGATGCATGAACAATGCACTGCACAAGTCCTCTATAACAACTGCCCATCGTCTTTTGATTGCAAAGGCACAGGTCTTGAGTCTGCAATGACGTCTTTTGGTACCCATCTGTCAAAGACAGCCAGGGACCCTGAGGAGAAGACAACTCTTTTTGCCTTCTCTTTCAAGTCTGCACTGCCATCAGTGAGCTAGGTATTAAACAGAGGTAGCAGCAAAACAATTATAAAAACACATATAAACCTTGATGGTGCACAGGATCCAAGGCAGCTTCAGCCATTCCAAGACATACAATAGAAAAGCAAATCCGGCAAATCAATAAAATAAACTGTAGCCTCTATTCCATGATTATTAAAATATGATCACATTGTGTCCATGAGCAGAAACAAACCACCATTCTAGATCAGTGTGTTATTTCTACTTAAGGATACGATATGATCATATTTTAATAAGAATGGAATAGTGGCTACAGTTTATTTCATTGGCGTGCCGGATTTGCTTTTCTATTGTATGCAAAAATATGCTATGTAATGGATGTGGATATATGTGCTATAGAATGAATTATTTTTCACCTAGGAAATCTCATAGGTGAGCACCCACTTACTCCTCCTTGTACTCTATGCAAGGAACATTCACAAGTATTTAGCAACCTGCATTTAGCAAGGTCCATATGGGGACTAAAAGTCGTCCCTATAGAGAATCCTTGTTTCTGGGCTGCAGATCCATATTTTCATGGGAGAAGTGCCGCACAAAAACAATGATTTTTGGTGCTGACTGAAAGACACGATCACCCAATGCAGGCACCCTTCAATTATCAGGAATAAACGTTCCTACACATCCTCATCTCCAATATCTGACCTGATCATCAGTCAATGTAAAATAACCCTAATTCTATGCCATCATTGAACATACAGTGAAGGCAATTTCCACCAATGGATTCCACGAATACCTTAGACTGTGGGATCTCTTCTTTATTTCGCTCCAGCAGAGGTTCATGTTGATGAAATCCAAGATTCCTCTGTATGCTGAAGATCTAAGAACTGCAAGAGAAAATGAAAAGCGTAAATAAATCCCAAGAGCAATTCAAACAGGACTAGATACTGATCACGTAATGACAGTATTGTTTTAGTGTATTTACAAAAGTCATTGCAGAAGGCTACCTCACTAGTAGAAGATTCTCATCTGGATTGTAATCAGAAGACAAAGACATTCCAAGGATGAAACATTGAGGAGGTAGATATGGAAATTGTTAGAAAAATTAGATATAGAATGTAAGATAAAAGAGTAAAAACTATACTTCAGAAAGAGAGGACAGAAAGGTATTTGGACAACAGTGAGAAAAGAACTGTCTCAAAAGAGCATAGATACCCATGTCCCCTCCTCCTCCCTTAGGAATGTCATTTGGGGGATTGTAACTCGTGTGCCCTTTTCCTAAAGAAATCAGGCTTTGTCTGGGATACATTCCAGTCACTCCCCAATGTTATCTGCCATATAAACACTGAGCATTTCTAGGCAGGAGAAAAATGTATCATCACATGGTAACAACGTCCTGCCCCTGTTATCACTGCCTTAATTTCAACATAGTAATGCAATATCTCTTCCAGGTGATAGGGCTGACGTCATCGGCGCAGGCGCATTGAGGAAGGAGCAGCCAAGCGAGCGTCCCTCTCTCAGAGCGCCTGCGCCGAATGAGGACTGGTACGGCGCAGGCGCGGGATTTCAGCTGCAGACAGGGCCAGCGGAAGGAGGAGAGCGCTCGCTGGCCCTGTCAATCAAGTGGAGGAGGGGGCGTTTTTTTAGACTGTGGATGCGGCGGCTACCAGCAAGTAACCGCCCAACTTGCTGGTAGTGAAGAAATTTGCATATCACAAAAGTACTATTTTTAAAGAATTTAGAGCACAGCCAGAGGCAAGAGGGGTATATATGGACTCTACGTATATTAGCAAATATATTAAGTCCAATACTGAAAATTGCTGTTTGGGGGGTGACAGAAGCCCTTTAACCCCTTAAGGACACAGCCTTTTTACACCTTAGGACCAGGCCATTTTTTGCAAATCTGACCAGAGTCACTTTAAGTGCTGATAACTTTAAAACGCTTTGACTTATCCAGGCCGTTCTGAGATTGTTTTTTTGTCACATATTGTACTTCATGACACTGGTAAAATGAAGTAAAAAAAAATATTTTTTTTGCACCAAAAAATACCTAATTTAACAAAAATTTGGAAAAATTTGTAAATTTCAAAGTTTCAGTTTCTCTACTTCTGTAATACATAGTAATACCCCTAAAAATTGTGATGCCTTTACATTCCCCATATGTCTACTTCATGTTTGAATTATTTTGGGAATGATATTTTATTTTTTGGGGATGTTACAAGGCTTAGAAGTTTAGAAGCAAATCTTGAAATTTTTCAGAAATTTACAAAAACCAAATTTTTAGGGACCACTACAGCTCTGAAGTCACTTTGCGAGGCTTACATAATAGAAACCACCCAAAAATGACCCCATTCTATAAACAACACCCCTCAAGGTATTCAAAACTGATTTTACAAACTTCGTTAACCCTTTAGGTGTTGCACAAGAGTTATTGGCAAATGGGGATGAAATTTGAGAATTTCATTTTTTTGGCTAATTTTCCATTTTAACCCATTTTTTCCACTAACAAAGCAAGGGTTAACAGCCAAACAAGACTGTATCTTTATTGCCCTGACTCTGCCGTTTACAGAAACACCCTATATGTGGCCGTAAACTACTGTACGGCCACACAGCGGGGCGTAGAGTGAAAGGTGCGCCATATGGTTTTTGGAAGGCAGGTTTTGCTGGACTGTTTTTTTGACACCATGTCCCATTTGAAGCCCCCTGATGCACCCCTAGAGTAGAAACTCCATAAAAGTAACCCCATCTAAGAAACTACACCCCTCAAGGTATTCAAAACTGATTTTACAAACTTCATTAACCCTTTAGGTGTTGCACAAGAGTTATTGGCAAATGGGGATGAAATTTGAGCATTTCATTTTTTTGCCTAATTTTCCATTTTAACCAATTTTTTTCCACTAAAAAAGCAAGGGTTAACAGCCAAACAAGACTGTATCTTTATTGCCCTGACTCTGCAGTTTACAGAAACACCCCATATGTGGCCGTAAACTACTGTACGGCCACACAGCGGGGCGTAGAGTGAAAGGTGCGCCATATGGTTTTTGGAAGGCAGGTTTTGCTGGACAGTTTTTTTGACACCATGTCCCATTTGAAGCCCCCCTGATGCAACCCTAGAGTAGAAACTCCATAAAAGTGACCCCATCTAAGAAACTACACCCCTCAAGGTATTCAAAACTGATTTTACAAAGTTTGTTAACCCTTTAGGTGTTGCACAAGATTTAATGGAAAATAGAGATACAATTTAAAAATTTAACTTTTTTGGCAGATTTTCCATTTTAATATTTTTTTTCCAGTTACAAAGCAAGGGTTAACAGCAAAACAAAACTCATTATTTATGGCCCTGATTCTGTAGTTTACAGAAACCCCCAATATGTGGTCGTAAACTGCTGTACGGGCACACGGCAGGGCGCAGAAGGAAAGGAATGCCATACGTCTTTTGGAAGGCAGATTTTGCTGGACTGTTTTTTTGACACCATGTCCCATTTGAAGCCCCCTGATGCACCCCTAGAGTAGAAACTCCATAAAAGTGACCCCATCTAAGAAACTACACCCCTCAAGGTATTCAAAACTGAAGTTACAAAGTTTGTTAACCCTTTAGGTGTTGCACAAGATTTAATGGAAAATAGAGATACAATTTCAAAATTTCACTTTTTTGGCAGATTTTCCATTTTAATATTTTTTTTCCAGTTACAAAGCAAGGGTTAACAGCAAAACAAAACTCATTATTTATGGCCCTGATTCTGTAGTTTACAGAAACACCCCATATGTGGTCGTAAACTGCTGTACGGGCACACGGCAGGGCGCAGAAGGAAAGGAATGCCATACGTTTTTTGGAAGGCAGATTTTGCTGGACTGGTTTTATTGACACCATGTCCCATTTGAAGCCCCCCTGAAGCACCCCTAGAGTAGAAACTCCAAAAAAGTGACCCCATTTTAGAAACTACGGGATAAGGTGGCAGTTTTGTTGGTACTAGTTTAGGGTACATATGATTTTTGGTTGCTCTATATTACACTTTTTGTGCGGCAAGGTAACAAGAAATAGCTTTTTTGGCACCGTTTTTTTTTTTGTTATTTACAACATTCATCTGACAGGTTAGATCATGTGGTAATTTTATAGAGCAGGTTGTCACGGACGCGGCGATACCTAATATGTATACAATTTTTTTTATTTATGTAAGTTTTACACAATGAATTAATTTTTAAAACAAAAAAAAGTTTTAGTGTCTCCATAGTCTAAGAGCCATAGTTTTTTCAGTTTTTGGGCGATTATCTCAAGTAGGGTCTCATTTTTTGCGGGATGAGATTACGGTTTTATTGGCACTATTTTGGGGTGCATATGACTTTTTGATCGCTTGCTGTTACACTTTTTGTGAAGTAAGATGACAAAAAATAGCTTTTTTTACACCGTTTTTTTTTTTTTTTTTACGGTGGTCACCTGAGGGGTTAGGTCATGTGATATTTTTATAGAGCCGGTCGATACGGACGCGGCGATACCTAATATGTATACTTTTTTTTATTTATGTAAGTTTTACACAATGATTTCATTTTTGAAACAAAAAAAATCATGTTTTAGTGTTTCCATAGTCTAAGAGCCATAGTTTTTTCAGTTTTGGGGCGATTATCTTGGGTAGGGTATGATTTTTGCGGGATGAGATGACGGTTTGATTGTTACAATTTTGGAGTACATACAACTTTTTTGATCACTTTTATTAACTTTTTTGGGAAGTAAGGTGGGCAAAATTTCAATTTCATCATAGTTTTTAATTTTTTATTTTTATGGCGTTCACCGTTTGGGTAAAGTAACATGACCGTTTTATAGATCAGGTCGTTACGGACGCGGCGATACCAAACATGTGTAGGGAATTTAATTTTTTTTATTTTTAATCAGTGATAAATGTGTTTTTTGATTTTTACTTTATTTTCACTTTTTTTCACTTTCTTTTTGACCCAGACCCACTTGGTTCTTGAAGATCCAGTGGGTCTGATGTCTGTATAATACAGTACAGTACAATATATAGTACTTTACTGTATTTTACACTTTGTCTGAACAGATCTATGCCTTTCAGCACAGATCTGTTCAGCACCATGGACAGCAGGATGCCTGAGAAGGCGTCCTGTTGCCATGGGAACCTTCCCCGTCTGCTCAGTTATGGTCAGAACTGCGCAGACGGGGAAGGGTAAGGACGGGGCTCTGGGGGGGCTGCCTGGGAGCTCTCTCCCTCTCCATTCGGGGGGCTGCAAAGGCACAGCAGCCCCCCGATGGGAGAGGGAGGGAGCTCCCTGCGCTGTTAACCTTTTCCATACAGCGGTCCGTACGGACCGCGGTATGGAAAGGGTTAAACGGCTGACATCGCATCACCGATGTCAGCCGTTTATACCAGGGTGCCAGCAATGTGCTGGCACCCTGGTATACCCACTAGAAACCAACGATTATTCAAGGGGAGGCGGGCGGGGGATCGCGATCCCGCCTACCGCACCGCCCGCCTCCCGCACCGCCCGCACCGCCCGCAACCCTCCCCCTGCACCTCCCACCGTGCTCAAATAACTCAGGGGTGCAGGGGGGAGGGATGCAGCAACATTTTTGGAATCCTAAAGTTTCTGATCCCCGCGGTCAGGGACCGCGGGGATCAGAAACTGCAGAAATCGCAGCAAACCGCAGGTCTGAATTGACCTGCGGTTTGCCGCGATCGCCGACATGTGGGGGTCACGGGACCCCCCCGCGCATTTAGCCTAGGTGCCTGCTCAATGATTTGAGCAGGCACCGCGTTCCGATCACTGCCAGCCGCACGGCAGTGATCAGAAATACACAGGGCGTACATGTACGCCCTGTGTCCTTAAGTACCAGGGCACAAGGGCGTACCTGTACGCCCTATGTCCTTAAGAGGTTAAATATAAGATAACACAGACAAATCACATACAGAATAATAAAAAGTAAATAAACATCACCAGCCTAAATACGCAATATGTGGTAAGGATTCGGTCGGCCATGCTATAACACATGGCTGTCTACCAGGTTATAACACATGACCGACACCCCAGGGTGTACAAAAGATAGGGCAAATCAATACTTACATCCTACCTAGGAGGAAGTTCCAAGTGGAGTCCCCCCTAATTGTTGGAGCAGACCACAGTTATTCCACTAGCCCCTCCCCCAGTGCGCATCACTCATGTCTGTGAGATCACTCAGAAATGTAGCCTTATCAGCACAATAGGGGATGGGTACTAAATTACAAGGAGTATCCTTATCCAGAATACTAAAAGTAACCGGACTCGAAACAAATCTCGACTGGTTCGCCCATCTCTATTATTATCCTCTTCCATGGGCTGTAGCAGTCACATGCCGCAGCTTAGGCCAGTGATTGGCTGCAGCTGTATAAGGAATGTCACAGCTGCAGCCACAACAATAGATCATTGGTTGCAGCCTTGGGAACAAAATGGAGCACCGGCGCTGGAACAGAACAGACTAAGAATGTATTAGTTTGACAGGTCCCAACAGTTTAATGAAATAAAAAAATATATTGGAAAACCCATTTAACCCTTTCAGGATCCAGATTTGTCCTTCCGAATTCAAAGAATTAGATTTTTTTGGGACAAGCTGTACTTGTCAGGGTGCTATTTTGCAATACACAAGACTTGCAATTTTATTTTTATGAATTTATAATATGGAGAAAAATGTACACAAAAAACACTTAGGCCTTTTTCACACGGGCGTCATGGATTTGGGCCGGATAAGATGCGGGTGCGTCGTGGGAAAATGCGTGATTTTTCCGCACGAGTGCAAAACATTTTGCACGCGCGTGAAAAAAATCGGCATGTTTGGTACCGACACCCGAACTTCTTTATAGAAGTTCGGGTTTGGTGTTGTGTAGATTGTATTATTTTCCCTTATAATATGGTTATAAGGGAAAATAATAGCATTCTTAATACAAAATGGATAGTATAATAGTGCTAAAGGGGTTAAAAAAATAATATATATTTTTTTAACTCACCTTAATCCACTTGTTCGCGCAGCTTCTCTTCTTTCTTCTTGAAATCACTGATTCATCACCATGGTGATGGATCATATGACGGACCATGTGATGAGCGCAGTGACGTCACCACAGGTCCTTTTCCTCCTGCACAGCAAAGAAGAAGAAAGTAGAGAAGCCGGGCTGCACGAACAAGTGGATTAAGGTGAGTAAAACATGTTTTCTTTTTTTTTAACCCCTACATCCCTTTTTTACTAAGCATTCTGTATTAAGAATGCTATTATTTTCCCTTATAACCATGTTATAAGGGAAAATAATAATGATCGGGTCCCCATCCCGGTGCGTGAAAATCGCACCGCATCTGCACTTGCTTGCGGATGCTTGCGATTTTGACACAGCCCCATTCATTTCTATGGGGCCTCGTTGCGTGAAAAAAGCACAAAATAGAGCAAGCTGCAATTTTCACACAACGCACAAGTGATGCGTGAAAATCACAGCTCATGTGCACAACCCCATAGAAATGAATGGGTCCGGATTCAGTGCGGGTGCAATGCGTTCACCTCACGCATTGCACCCGCGCGGATATCTCGCCCGTGTGAAAAAGGCCTTAGCTTTTTTCAATCTGTTCACAAATAACCTTAAACAGTTGTCAAGAAAATAAACATTGTTTCTAAAGGCAGGGAAAGCTTTAAAGGGAACCTGTCACCGGGATTTTGTGTATAGAACTGAGGACATGGGTTGCTAGATGTCCACTAGCACATCCGCAATACCCAGTGCCCATAGCTCTGTGTGCTATTATTGTGTAAAAAAAAAACTATTTGATACATATGCAAATTAACCTGAGTCATAACCAGGAGCAACAGTGCAGGACCGAAGGATGAGGTAGAGGCGAAGTCAAACAGGCAACAAGTCATGGCAGGCAACACAGGTACAGGTCAGGCAATCCGGATCGGCAACAGGAGAGTCAGGGCAAGCAGGCTGGGATCGAACAGGTAGCAGAGTCCAGGAATACAAATACAAGTCAGGAAGACAAGCAGATATCAGGGACCTTAGCAGGACAAAAGAACCTTGACACTGAGGCATCTGGGAAGGGGGCTGAGCCACTTATATATGTGCAGGAGGACTAGCATTGGTCAGCGAGCTCACATGATCTAACCCATAAAGCACAGGAAGTGACGTGCGCCGGCCCTTAAGGAAATGCTGCAGGAAACAAGCAGCAAGCATGCTCTGGCCAAGACTGAAAGGAAACACTGGCAGCAGATCACCGCTGAACATGGTGCCTGGGAAAGCAGCGGTAAGCAGGGGAACAGCGGTGCACAACAGCCGCTGTTATAATTTGGAATGCTTTTACTTATCCTATTGATTCTCAGACTGTTTTCTCGTGACATATTGTACTTCATGTTACTGGTGAATTTGAGTCGATACGTTTCACCTTCATTTATTAAAAAACTCAAAATGATCAAAAAGGCGTATGCCTCCCAAAATAGTACCAATCAGACCGTCACCTCATCCCGCAAAAAATGAGACTGTACCTAAGAGAATCGGTCAAAAAATAATAATCTATCACTCTCAGACAATGGGGACACTAAAATATGATAATTTTTTGCTTCAAAACTGCTATTATTGTGCTAAAGTGAAAAAAAATAAAAAAGTATACATATTAGGTATCGCCACATCCGTAACAACCAGCTCTATAAAAATATAACATGACCTAAACACCATTAAAAAAAAAAAGGTGTAAAAAAAAAGAAAGCAATTTTTGTCACATTACATCACAAAAAGGCGTATGCCCCCCCAAAATAGTAAAATAGTATCAATCAGACCGTCACCTCACCCAGCAAAAAATGACCCCGTCTAAGAGAATCGGTCAAAAAATAAAAAAGCTATAGCTCTCAGACTATGGATACACAAAAATATCATTATTTCGGTTTCAAAAATGCTATTATTGTGTAAAACTTAAATAAATAAGAAAAAGTTGACATATTAGGTATTGCCACATCCGCAACGTATGACCTAATCCCTCAGGTAAACGCTGTAAAAATTAAAAATAAAAACAGTGCCAAAACATAAATTTTTTTATAGAGCAATTAAAAATCATATGTACCCCAAAATAGTACCAATAAAACTGGCACCTTATCCCGTAGTTTCCAAAATGTGGTCACTTCTTTGAGTTTCTACTGTAGGGGTGCATCAGGGGGGCTTCAAATGGGACATGGCATCTAAAAACCAGTTCAGCTAAATTTGCCATCCAAAAACCATATGGCGTTCCTTTCCTACTGCGCCCTGCCGTGTGCCCGTACAGGAGTTTACGATCACATATAGGGTGTCTCTGTAAAACGCAGAATCAGGGTAATAAATACAGAATTTTATTTGGCTGTTAACCCTTGCATTGCTACTGGAAAAAAAATTGATTAAAATGTAAAATCTGCCAAAAAAGTGAAAATCTGAAATTGCAACATCAGTTTTGCATACCTTGAGGGGTGTAGTTTCTAAAATGGGGTCATTTTTGTGTGGTTTCTATTATGTAAGTCTCACAAAGTGACTTCAGACCTGAACTGGTCCTTAAAAAGTGGGTTTTGGAAATGTTCCGAAAAATTTCAAGATTTGCTTCCAAACTTCTAACCCTTCTAACGTCCCCAAAAAAATAAAATGTAATTTTCAAACTTATCCAAACATGAAGTAGACATATGGGGAATGTAAAGTAATTACTATTTTTGGAGGTATTACTATATATTATAAAAATATATATACACCAATAATAAATGACTCACAAACGTGAGTACCCGTGCCAAGCCTGCACGCAAAGTTAAACACCAAAAGAGAGAGAGGCTAGCACAAATAGAAATAGATATAAACTTTATTATAGTCTCAATACGAGACAAAGATCAAATAAAATACAGATAAGGGACAATACAATGGTGAATGGAGAACACAGGAAAAAGGGTACAACATAATATATAGGTAACCCAGACTGGGTATCTAGTATATATACCCAACCAAAGCTATCAGAACAGAGTTGAAATCAAATACAGTACATACAGTGGGATGCAAAAGTTTGGGCAACCTTGTTAATCGTCATGATTTTCCTGTATAAATCGTTGGTTGTTACGATAAAAAATGTCAGTTAAATATATCATATAGGAGACACACAGTGATATTTGAGAACTGAAATGAAGTTTATTGGATTTACAGAAAGTGTGCTATAATTGTTTAAACAAAATTAGGCAGGTGCATAAATTTGGGCACCACAAAAAAGAAATGAAATCAATATTTAGTAGATCCTCCTTTTGCAGAAATTACAGCCTCTAAACGCTTCCTGTAGGTTCCAATGAGAGTCTGGATTCTGGTTGAAGGTATTTTGGACCATTCCTCTTTACAAAACATCTTTAGTTCATTCAGGTTTGATGTCTTCCGAACATGGACAGCTCTTTAAGTTACACCACAGATTTTCAATTTTATTCAGGTCTGGGGGCTGAGATGGACATTCCAGAACGTTGTACTTGTTCCTCTGCATAAATGCCTTAGTGGATTTTGAGCAGTGTTTAGGGTCGTTGTCTTGTTGAAAGATCCAGCCCCGGCGCAGCTTCAGCTTTGTCACTGATTCCTGGACATTGGTCTCCAGAATCTGCTGATACTGACTGGAATCCATGTGTCCCTCAACTTTGACAAGCTTCCCAGTCCCTGCACTGGCCACGCAGCCCCACAGCATGATGGAACCACCACCATATTTTACTGTAGGTAGCAGGTGTTTTTCTTGGAATGCTGTGTTCTTTTTCCTCCATGCATAACGCCCCTTGTTATGGCCAAATAACTCAATTTTAGTTTCATCAGTCCACAGCACCTTATTCCAAAATGAAGCTGGCTTGTCCAAATGTGCTTTAGCTCACCTCAAGCGGCACTTTTTGTGCTGTGGGCGGAGAAAAGGCTTCCTCTGCATCCCTCTCGCATACAGCATCTCCTTGTGTAAAGTGCGCCGAATGGTTGAACGATGCACAGTGACTCCATCTGCAGCAAGATGATGTTGTAGGTCTTTGGTGCTGGTCTGTGGGTTGACTCTGACTGTTCTCACCATTCGTCGCTTCTGTCTATCCGAGATTTTTCTTGGTCTGCCATTTCGAGCCTTAACTTGAACTGAGCCTGTGGTCTTCCATTTCCTCAATATGTTCCTAACTGTGGAAACAGACGGATGAAATCCGTGAGACAGCTTTCTGTATCCTTCCCCTAAACCATGATGGTGAACAATCTTTGTCTTCAGGTCATTTGAGAGTTGTTTTGAGACCCCCATGTTGCTACTCTTCAGAGAAAATTAAAAGAGGAGGGAAACTTACAATTGACCCCCTGAAATACTCTTTCTTATAATTGGATTCACCTGTGTATGTAGGTCAGGGGTCAGGCTACTTTCACACTAGCGTTCGATCGGATCCGTCTGCATTATATTGGCAAAAAAAAGCTAAGTGTGAAATTAGCCTGAGCGGATCCGTCCAGACTTTTACATTGAAAGAAAATGGGGGACGGATCCGTTTGAAGATTGAGCCATATTGTGGCATCTTCAAACGGATCCGTCCCCATTGACTTACATTGTAAGTCTGGACGGATCCGCACGCCTCCGCACGGCCAGGCGGACACCCGAACGCTGCAAGCAGCGTTCAGGTGTCCGCCTGCTGAGCGGAGCGGAGGCTGAACGCCGTCAGACTGATGCAGTCTGAGCGGATTCGCATCCATTCAGACTGCATCAGGGCTGGACGGAAGCGTTCGGGTCCGCTCGTGAGCCCCTTCAAACGGAGCTCACGAGCGGACAGCCGAACGCTAGTGTGAAACTAGCCTCACTGAGCTTACCAAGCCAATTTGAGTTCCAATAATTAGTTCTAAAGGTTTTGGAATCAATAAAATGACTACAGTGCCCACATTTATGCACCTGCCTTATTGTGTTTAAACAATTATAGCACACTTTCTGCATATCCAATAAACTTCATTTCACTTCTCAAATATCACTGTGTGTGTCTCCTATATGATATATTTAACTGACATTTTTTATTGTAACAACCAACGATTTATACAGGAAAATCATGACGATTAAGGCTACTTTCACACTTGCGGCAGTGTGATCCGGCGGGCCGGATCCGCCGATCTGCCGCTGACTGAAAGCATTTGTGAGACGGATCCGGATGCAGATCCGTCTCACAAATGCATTGCAAGGACGGATCCGTCTCTCCACTTGTCATGCGGACCGACGGATCCGTCTTGTACATTTTTCTCATTTTTACCGATCTGCGCATGCCAGAACGACGGATCCGGCATTCCGGTATTCTGAATGCCGGATCCGGCGCTAATACATTCCTATGGGAAAAAATGCCGGATCCGGCGTTCAGGCAAGTCTTCAGTTTTTTTCGCCGGAGAGAAAACCGTAGCATGCTACGGTTTCTTTTTTGCCTGATCAGTCAAAACGACTGAACTGAAGACATCCTGATGCAAACTGAACGGATTACTCTCCATTCAGAATGCATGGGGATAAAACTGATCAGTTCTTTTCCGGTATAGAGCTCCTGTGACGGAACTCTATGCCGGAAAAGAAAAATGCAAGTGTGAAAGTACCCTAACAAGGTTGCCCAAACTTTCGCATCCCACTGTATATGTATAAGGTGCAAAGTGCAAGAATTACAATGTACATGGATAATGCATACTGAACAGTTTACTAAAAGCCATAGAGTAAACACCAGAGTGGTGAACCAGAGAACCCCGATGCACGTTTCGCGTCACTTCTTCAGGGGGGAGGAGTGTGTATGTAGGTGAGGCTAATAGGGTAACTTTTATAACAGGTGAAAGGAGGCATGTGTGGCCACACATGGAAGGGAAGCGAGTGCGATGGAACGCATTGCGTCACTTCCGGTGAGAGGGAAGGGAGAAGGAAGGCATAACTACATAGGGGCATGGGGAATATATAAGGGATAGTACAGATGGTACCATTGTAAATGCCGACATCATTATAATAAAATTATATACAAATACTATACCCAATATAAAAAAATCATAAAATCGGACATACCTGAAATGCGTTCCACAGGCATGGAACGCAAAGACGATCACGTGACCATGTGGAACGCAAGTAAACGGACGCCGAAGGAAGTGAAAGCTATAAGTGCATCAGTGAAATACAAACACAGAATTATATTAAAAATAAAAATAAAAAAACAATAAGACGTTTGCATAAACAAATGGTATATGTGAAAGTGAGTGTGATGAAACCGTGGAAATAAGAATTCGCCCTTCAGCACAGGTAGCGTAGAGTGCCATATCAACAAATCTATCTAAACTGTGGTCCTTTTTCTTATTTCCACGGTTTCACTGATGCACTTATAGCTTTCACTTCCTTCGGTGTCCGATTACTTGCGTTCCACATGGTCACGTGATCGTCAGGTATGTCCGATTTTATGATTTTTTATATTGGGTATAGTATTTGTATATAATTTTATTATAATGATGTCGGCATTTACAATGGTCCCATCTGTACTATCCCTTATATATTACCCATGCCCTTATGTGGTTATGCCTTCCTTCTCCCTTCCCTCTCACCAGAAGTGACGCGATGCGTTCCAGTGTGGAGCGCACTCGCTTCCCTTCCATGTGTGGCCACACATGCCTCCATTCACCTGCGCATGGTTTTAATTAAATTATCCGGTAATAAAAGTTACCCTATTAGCCTCACCTACATACACACTCCTCCCCCCTGAAGAAGTGATGCGAAACGTGCATCGGGGTTCTCTGGTTCACCACTCAGGTATTTACTCTATGGCTTTTTAGTAAACTGTTCAGTATGCATTATCCATGTACATTGCAATTCTTGCACTTTGCACCTTATACATATATGTACTGTATTTGATTTCAACTCTGTTCTGATAGCTTTGGTTGGGTATATATACTAGATAACCAGTCTGGGTTACCTATATATTATGTTGTACCCATATGACCTTGCCAGCCTTGACATGTTGATTGCCTAGTGGTGTCCTATCTTTTCCTGTGTTCTCCATTCACCATTGTATTGTCCCTTATCTGTATTTTATTTGATCTTTGTCTCGTATTGAGACTATAATAAAGTTTATATCTATTATATATTATAAAAGTAGAGAAATTAAAATTTGGAAATGTTTCAAAATTTTTGGTAAATTTAGTATTTTTTAATTAATAAAAATGGGTTTTTTTTTACTCATTTTTACTACTGTCATGAAGTATGATATGTGACGAGAAAACAATCTCAGAATGGCCTGTATAAGTAAAAGCTTTTTAAAGTTATTACCACATAAAGTGACACATGTCAGATTTGCAAAAAATGGCCTGGGCAGGAAGGTGAAAACAGGCCCGGGGTTTAAAGGCTTTTTTATAGTTTTTTTTTTTTATTCGTTTTTTTTTAAATGCTTTAACCTGCCTCATCTACGAACAGACAATACTTACTGTGGCTGAGAAGGGATTAAACAAAGGAGTCACTTGTTTCTCTGATCTCCACAAGCAAGGTCGAAGTGTGGATGTCAGTGCAGTAACAGTGCAGTGCTGTGCAGTAAGATACTCCAGCCAGAAACATACTTTTACCTTGCTACATGTTAAAGAGAGGTCCTCAGCTCTTCTCTCCTATTTTCATGAAAAATTCCCCATTAAATAGTTCTGGATCATGCTGAAATGTATGAATACATTGTCAACTAGGAGCTACCATTCCCCTTATTAAACTCCTACACTGCTAGCACTGATTGGACTAGGGTTGTCACAATAACAAACTTTTGATTAGATTTCAATACCATAAAAAAGTATTGCGATACTCGATACCACACAAAAAAAATATAAAACACCCAAAAAAATGTGCATTCTACATTTTATGGAACGTCCGGCCCATAATAGAACAGTATTATACTATTTTATTGGGAGACAAGGTGACAAAAAAATGACCAAACGCACGGTTTCTATTTATTTTTTTCTGTTACAGCGTTCACGGCATAGGAGATATTTTTAAATATTTTACTAGTTTGGGTTATATGTAACATGTTTATTTATTTATTGTTTATATATAAAATTGGGAAAGGGGGTGATTTAAACTTAATATTTTGGTGTTTTTGTTTTTATTTAATAACTATTAGCCTCCCTAGGGATTAGAACCTGGGATCTATTAATACCTTGCCCTATTCACCCTGATAGAGATCTATTAGGAATTTATACTATCCCTGCTTCCCTGTGCTTTGAACTAGAAACACAGAGGTATAAGAAAAAATGTTCCAGATCTACCCGAGTATTAGCTAATACAGGCAAAAATCTGGATATTACATAATAGTTTTTAAAGCACAATATAAAAGCGCAGCCTATACACATTTCTAGATATACCATTCCATATAGGGAAGTTATTTTAAATAAAATTACTTCTGAAACGTGGTCAAGACATATACATTTCAAAAGGAGCCTCTAGTATTCAATTTGCCTGCTTAGGGTACTTTCACACTAGCGGCGTTAGAATTCGGCAGGTAGTTTTGTTGCCGGAAATGCCTGCCGGATCCGGAAATCCCTATGCAAACGGATATCATTTGTTTCCAGATCCGTCTGACAAATGCATTGAAATACCGGATCTGTCTCTCCGGTGTCATCCGGAAAAACGGATCCGATATATATCTTTTTTACAGATTTAAAGGTCTGCGCATGTGCAGACTGGGAAAACAGATCAGTTTTTCCAGAACACTTGGTACCGGATCCGGCATTAATACATTTCAATGGAAATTAATGCTGGATCCGGCAATCAGGCAAGTGTTCCGGAATTTTGGCCGAAGGGACTGAACTGAAGACATTCTGATGCATAATGAACGGATTGCTTTCCATTCAGAATGCATTGGGATAATACTGATGCGTTTTTTTCTGGTATTGAGCCCCTATGACTGAAGTCAATACTGGAAAACTTTAACGCTAGTGTGAAAGTACCATTAGACAGCACTACTATGCACTACAATGGTCACCATAGCAACCAAAGGATATTAGAATCAGAACAGACATGTAAATAAGGCCAGTTTCAGATGGGTGATGTTTCCGACTGAGTGCTGTCCACTAAGCTATTTAACCCCTTCCAGATACAGCCAGTTTTTACCTTACTAACTTTTGCAACTCTGAAGTGTTACTATATCATTACATAGTAATAACTTTCGAATGCTTTTTACTTATTCATACGATTCTGATACTGTCTATTCATGACATATTGTACTTCACATTATTGGTAAATGTGAGTTGATATGTTTTAGCTTTATTTTCTTTATATTTAAAATTTTGAGAAACTTTAAAATTTCTTTGCTCTTAAGACAGATAGTGATATCTCACAAAATACAAACCGGATTCCAAAAAAGTTGGGACACTATACAAATAGTGAATAAAAACTGAACGCAATGATGTGGAGGTGCCAACTTCTAATATTTTATTCAGAATAGAACATAAATCACGGAACAAAAGTTTAAACTGAGAAAATGTTCCATTTAAAGGGAAAAATATGTTGAATCAGAATTTCATGGTGTCAACAAATCCCCAAAAAGTTGGGACAAGGCCATTTTCACCACTGTGTGGCATCTCCCCTTCTTCTTACAACACTCAACAGACGTCTGGGGACCGAGGAGACCAGTTTCTAAAGTTTAGAAATAGGAATGCTCTCCCATTCTTGTCTAATACAGGCCTCTAACTGTTCAATCGTCTTGGGCCTTCTTTGTTGCACCTTCCTCTTTATGATGCGCCAAATGTTCTCTATAGGTGAAAGATCTGGATCCTTCTTCTACTCAGCCATGATGTTGTGATTGATGCAGAATGTGGTCTGGCATTATCTTGTTGAAAAATGCAGGGTCTTCCCTGAAAGAGATGACGTCTGGATGGGAGCATATGTTGTTCTAGAACCTGAATATATTTTTCTGCATTGATTGTGCCTTTCCAGACATGCAAGCTGCCCATGCCACACGCACTCATGCAACCCCATACCATCAGAGATGCAGGCTTCTGAACTGAGCGTTGATAACCACTTGGGTTGTCCTTGTCCTCTTTGGTCCGGATGACTTGGCGTCCCAGATTTCCAAAAAGAACTTGGAATCGTGACTCGTCTGACCACAGAACAGTCTTCCATTTTGCCACACTCCATTTTAAATGATCCCTGGCCCAGTGAAAACGCCTGAGCTTGTGGATCTTGCTTAGAAATGGCTTCTTCTTTGCACTGTAGAGTTTCAGCTGGCAACGGCGGATGGCACGGTGGATTGTGTTCACTGACAATGGTTTCTTGAAGTATTCCTGAGCCCATTCTGTGATTTCCTTTACAGTAGCATTCCTGTTTCTGGTGCAGTGTCGTTTAAGGGCCCGGAGATCATGGGCATCCAGTATGGTTTTACGGCCTTGACCCTTACGCACAGAGATTGTTCCAGATTCTCTGAATCTTCGGATGATGTTATGCACAGTTGATGATGATAGATGCAAAGTCTTTGCAATTTTTCGCTGGGTAACACCTTTCTGATATTGCTCCACTATCTTTCTGCGCAACATTGTGGGAATTGGTGATCCTCTACCCATCTTGGCTTCTGAGAGACACTGCCACTCTGAGAAGCTCTTTTTATACCCTATCATGTTGCCAATTGACCCAATTAGTGTTAATTGGTCTTCCAGCTCTTCGTTATGCTCAAATTTACTTTTTCCAGCCTCTCATTGCTACTTGTCCCAACTTTTTCGGGATTTGTTGACACCGTGAAATTTAGAATCAACGTATTTTTCCTTTAAAATGATACATTTACTCAGATTAAACGTTTGATCTGTCATCTACGTTCTATTACAAATAAAATATTGACATTTGCCATCTCCACATCATTGCATTCAGTTTTTATTCACGATTTGTATAGTGTCCCAACTTTTTTGGAATCCGGTTTGTAGTTATTAAGGTGTTTTTTTGCTTTATAAGAATGCACTTTTTCCCCAAAAGTGAGGTGAAAATGGCAGTGCCTCTTATAAAGCAAATGCGTGGGGAGCAGTGAGTTTAGCACTGAAAGTGCTTGCTATACTCCCTGCTCCCTGGTCTTCTTCCAGGCCCCATGCTGTGCATAGCATCAGGACATTGCACACAGGCATACCTGACACTGTGTGTCATCAGGTTACTGTGCAGCATGGGGCCTGGAAGATTAAAAGTTCATTTGTATTTCAATTATATGTAGATTTAGCCCCAAATGCTTCAATTTCTCAAGTGGTAATAGGAAAGAATGACCCCAACATTTGTTAAAACTTATGAGGTTGTAAGCCTCTGTTCGGGCACACTGCAGAGCTCAGATGGGAAAGAGCATCATGTGCATTTGAGGCCCAGCGTGGTGATTTACGCAGTTATGCCTCATTCACATGTCAATGTTTTGGTCACTTATTCCTTTCTGTGATTGTGAGCCAAAATCAGGTGCGGCTCTAAACACAGAACAGGAGCAGTTCTTTCCCTTATACCTTATGTCTGTGGAGGCTCTACACCTAGTTTAGGCTCACAATCATTGATGAACTTCACGGTGGCATGTGTCTGCAAATGTCCTGCTTTCCCAAGTGGGCGTCACTCCACTCGCCCTATGTGAATTGAGACTAGTGCTCAGTAAACTTCCTTACAGCACTGATAGAGTTAATCCTTTCCTCTTGCTCCCTGTCTAGTTGCGAAGGTGGGAACTTTTGTCTGGTTACCCATGTACTGTACCTTGCCTGTCTACTGATTCTGCTCCTTGTCGACTGCCCAACCATGTAACTGCTACCAGTACTAGGCATATACTTAGCCTGCCCCAGCCTTGGAATTGCTATTAGCAATTTGCACATACTCGGCATGACCTGACCTTGGATTGCGTTCAGACTAGGGATCGACCGATTATCGGAAGTACCGATATTATCGGCCGCTTTATACATATATAATGCGTATAAAGCGAATTAAAGTGAGCGCTTCTATTATGGAAGCGCACACTAGTATGCATCGGGTGCCGGGATCGTGGAAGAAGCGCAGAAAGGGCTTCCGATACTCACCCTACCTGGTCTTCTTTGATGGGGCCCGTGCTGCGCGCTGTCAGGTGACAGTGCAGCACGGGCCAGAGAACACAGGGGAGAGAGATGCCGGACCCGGAGATGAAGAGGAGCTGCGGTGCAGGAGAGGTGGGAAGTTTTTTATTTTATTCATCTGAAGTCTGATAGGGGTTAATAAAGGTCTGATCTGAGGTCTTATAGGGGTTAATAAAGGTCTGATAAAGGTTAATAAAGGACTGATCTGAAATCTGATGGGGGTTAATAAAGTCAGTGAGGAGGGGGGATGATGTGGAAATTGGCATTTGACACTAGTATATTATAAATTATAAATTGACTACCAGATAAGGGCTTTATTAATTTATAATTTACATTTATAATATACTAGTTCCAAATGCATATTTCAACTACCTCAGTGACTACCAACTAATATAATATATATTATGAAATATCGGCTATCGTCCTGAAAGTTTACAGATTATCGGTATCAGCTCTAAAAAATCAATATTGGTCGATCCCTAGTTCAGACTACAGTTTTTGCTTCGCATCGATGTCTCTGACCTCCGTGGGTCAGCAGCCAACTACATTAGGGCTACTCCAGGTAGTAGCCATGTTGGTCCCCTGTGGCGAAGTCCAGATTCCGGTACAGGGGTTAAAGGATGAATACCAGGGAACCGCCAGGACAATGCCCTTAGGTTTAGCCCAAAGTCAAATTGGTTAGTTGGAACAGTGGGTCCACACCCACTGTCTATTACATATGGATCTTGTACTGACAGGTGTTTTGGAAAAATGCACAACAGAACAGGTGAATATTGAAATGTTTCCACAGATATGCCAGTTCAGTGCCCAATATTCTGTTTCTAGCGTGTGCCAGTATTAAAAGCGGGTCCTTTTATTATTATGCTGTGTTACCTGGTGTTAGAAACACCCAAGATGTATAAGTGGGCTCAGGAGTGAGCGTTTTGAAGCCCAATGTGGTCATTTACACTGCATGACAATTGTACAGGCCCTGGGGTGAAACAATAAATGGAACCCCTACCCCATTTTGCAAACTCCACTTCTCAAAGTATTAAGGGGTGGAATAAATATTTTGATGTTGCAGGTATTTAGCAAAGATGAATAATGCACAACAGACCATGCAAAATGAAAATGCCAATTTTTCCATGGATATGGCATTTCAGTGTACAGTATGCTGTGCCCAGCTGTTGGCATCAAACTTCACTTCTTGAATTCAAAGGAAGGTTCTACTGGTTACAGAAATACCATAAAGGTGGACATAAGCTGCTGTATGGGCACACAGTAAGCTGAGAAGGCAACAATCGTCATTTGGCGTGCAGACTTTTGAATGTTTTTCGGGAGCTACTTCACATTCGCAGAGACCCTGACGTACTTGTAGTGGTGTGCCCGGGGAGGGGGAAAGCGGTCCGCCCCGGGTGCCGACTCTCACGGCGGTGCCACTGCCAGGCTCAGAAGCAATGAGTGCTTCTATCAATACAGATGGAAGCGCTCATTGCTGAAGCGCTGACTCCCACATACTGCGGCGGCGGCGGACGGGAGCGGAGCGCACAGTTCCCTTCCCCCCGCCGATCACCGCCATAAGCTTCAGGCCTAGTAGGCCTGAGGCCTATGCGGTAGTGAAATCCCGGTGCAGGGACTCTGCGAGCAAGCCCAGGTGAGTATTTTGTTTTTAGTTGTTTTTTTTTTTGTTTTGTTTTTTATGCGCCAACTTTGGGGGACATGAGGGGGGTGCACACAGGAGGACATGTGGGGGAAAATATGGTGGGATACTGTGTGGGGGCCAATCATTATGAGAGGGATTACTATGTGGGGGGCAATAATTATGGGAGGGATTACTATGTGGGGAGCAATTTACTATATGGGCAATTTGGGGGAAACTACCGTGTGGGGGGCAATGTGGTGGAAATTACTGTATAGGGGCAGTGTGTGGGAAACTACTGTGTGGGGGACACCACTGTATGGGGGCAGTGTGAGGGAATCTACTGTGTGGGGGCAGTGTGGGGGAAACTACTGAGTGGGGGCAGTGTGGGGGAAACTACTGAGGGGGGCAGTGTGGCAGAAACTACTGTGTGGGGGAAACTACTGAGTGGGGGCAGTGTGGGGGAAGCTAATGAGTGGGGGCAGTGTGGCAGAAACTACTGTGTGGGGGAAACTACAGTATGGGGCAGTGTGAAAGAAACTACTGTGTCGGGCAGTGTAGGGAAACTACTGTGTGGGGGCAGTGTGGGGGAAACTACAGTATGGGGCAGTGTGAGAGAAACTACTGTGTGGGAGCAGTGTAGGGAAACTACTGTGTGGGGGCAGTGTGGGGGAAACTACTGTGCGGGGGGCACTACTGTATGGGGGCAGTGTGGGGGAAATTACTGTGTGGGGGACACTACTGTGTGGTGGAAATTACTGTGTGGGGGACACTACTGTGTGGGGGGCAGTGTTGGGGAAATTACTGTATGGGGCAGTGTGGGGGAAATTACTGTATGGGGCAGTGTGGGGGAAATTACTGTATGGGGGCAGTGTGGGGGAAACTACTGTGTGGGGGACACTACTGTATGGGGGCAGTGTGGGGGAAACTACTGTGTGGGGGCAGTGTGGGGGAAACTACTGTGTGGGGGCAGTGTGGGGAAATTACTGTGTGGGGGCAGTGTGGGGGAAATTACTGTGTCGGGGCAGTGTGCGGGAAACTACTGTGTGGGGGACACTACTGTATGGGGGCAGTGTGTTGGAAACTACTGTGTGGGGGACACTACTGTATGGGGGCAGTGTGGGGGACACTACTGTGTGGGGGCAGTGTGGGGGACACTACTGTGTGGGGGCAGTGTTGGGGAAATTACTGTGGGGGCTGTGTGATGGAAACTACTGTATGGGGGCAGTGTGGGGGAAATTCCTGTGGGGGCCAGTGTGAGGGAAAATACTGTATAGGGGCAGTGTGGGGGAAATTACTGTATGGGACAGTGTGGAGGAAATTACTGTATAGGGGCAGTGTGGGGGAGATTACTGTATGGGGGCAGTGTGGGGGACATTACTGTATGGGGGAAGTGTGGGAAAAATTTCTGTGTGGGGGCAGTGTGGGGGACACTAATGTGTGGGGGCAGTGTGGGGGACACTAATGTGTGGGGGCAGTGTGGGGGACACTAATGTGTGGGGGCAGTGTGGGGGAAACTACTGTGGGGGCAGTGTGGGGGAAATTACTGTATCGGGAAGCGTGGGGGAAATTACTGTTGGGGCAGAGTGGGGGAAATTACTGTTGGGGCAGAGTGGGGGAAATTACTGTTGGGGCAGAGTGGGGGAAATTACTGTTGGGGCAGAGTGGGGGAAATTACTGTATAGGGGCAGTCTGGGGGAAATTACTGTGTGGGGGCAGTGTGGGAGAAATTAATGTGTGGGGGCAGTGTGGGGGAAATTAATGTGTGGGGGCAGTGTGGGGGAAATTACTGTATGGGGACAGTGTGGGGGAAATTACTGTGTGGGGGCAGTGTGGGGGAAATTACTGTGTGGGGGCAGTGTGGGGGAAATTACTGTGTGGGGGCAGTGTGGGGGAAATTACTGTGTGGGGGCAGTGTGGGGGAAATTACTGTGTGGGGGAAACTACTGTGTAGGGGAAATTACTGTATGGGGGCAGTGTGGGGGAAATTACTGTATGGGGCAGGGTGGGGAAAATTCTCTTGATAAAGAGGTCTTTATTTACTAATTATCATTAGTACTGTTTTGGGGTACAAGACCATTCCAAGATCACATGGGTCTGACATCACGACCATTCGGGCAGGGATTCTGATAGAGGGGAAAATGGGAAGCCTGGAAATAAAGTTAGAGATTGTGAGGGACAATTACCCTGAAACAGCTGTCTGCAGATGAGTTGCTGGCTTAATTAAAGTGTAACTCCCATTTCACTAACAAAAATGAAATTCCTAACATATATGATGCTGAAGGGAAGATATTCATGAAGCTACATTTTTCAGCTAATTTTACCTTTCTAATGTCTGTATTCAGCCCTTAGCAACCATATTTCTCTGTGCCTCTATTTCAGCAACTTCCTAAGATAGCCTCTGCTGCTCTTCCTGTGATAATCTTTGCCTTTCCTTGAGGCCATTCTGTATTTCCCTCACTTCCCATAAACCCTTGCTTTCCTCACATGAACTAGCAGGACCAATCAGAATGCAGATAATTTCCGGCAGTACCCAGAGCAGTGTGTATCCTCACATACAGCTAACCAGAGACAAGCCCTGCAATTACATTAAATCAGTAAGCATTTCTTTTAACCTCTTAATAGCCAGCTGTCCCTCATTTTCTACCAGGCTGACAGGGGGGGGGGCTGCTTTAGCTTCTTATATCTCTGGTTTGGTATCAGCTAGACATATGGGACATTCCAAGCTTTCAGACAATACCAGAATGACATAAATCTGTTCAGTACAGGGGAAGATATCAATGATAGAAATTGGGATGCTGTGAATGAAACTGAAAGTAAAAGCAGATTTTAAACGTGATTATTCACAACTTTATTTTTAACAGTGATTTCTCCTCTGTTGCTTGGACTAGAGCTGTCATTCTGGTCTTGTGTGAAAACATGGACTGTCAGCTTTCAGACAAGACCAGTTGCATATTTCTAGCTGCTACCATTGAGAAGATATCACCATCTAAAGCAGCCCTCCTGCTCCACTTTCTGCCTCCGCCCAGCTCCACGCTGTCAGGGCCGAGCTTCTCCTCCCAGAGCTTATCTGTCTCTTGCTATAATACTGCGAAGACGGACTGCACATGGCAACGCTGTGAGATGAGAGCTGCTGAATAGGAAAGTAGCGTGCATTTGTGGGAGTTATTAGCAGGTAAAACTGAAAATGATCCAATTTTAAATCACAAAAGCACTTATACAGCAGGGTGTACTATACCATTAGGGAATAAAATGAAACGGCAGTTACACTTTAATATCAGAGTCATGTCTCAAGGCCTATTTATAGGGTCAAACACTGACTTAGGATAGTTGCCCTCCATTAGAGGCAGAGCTTGTTAAGAGCTCATTTGCATCCCTTGCTTCCCAGAATTCCATAGGAGCATTCATGGCCTATAAGTCTCCTCACGCCGATTAAGGCGCTCTCCCCAAGGAGAGATAGTAGTGCCCAAATCCTGACTTAGGCCTCTCACCCAGTTAAGCCAGTACTCTCTGCTCGGGCAATCACCCAGAAACAGATGTGATGCTGGCTTATTTAATATCCAAGTAATTTCTCAAGGCCTATTTATGGGGTCAAACATTGACTTATAGGAAAGTTGCCTTATGTCTGGTGTTAATAGAGGCAGAGCTTGTTAAAAGCTTATTTGCATTTAATTTCAGATTGATACAATATAAGCACATTTTTTGCGGGATGAGATGACATTTTCATTGGTACCATTTTGGTGTACATATCACTTACTGTTATGATTGAGTTCACCTGATGGGGTAGATCATGTGATATTTTTATACTTAGGACATTGCGATAACTAATACATCAATTTTTTTTTTCTATTTTTTACAATAGTAAATGGCTTGATGAAACACTTGAAACATTTCTTTTCATGTTCATAAAACACTTTTTTTATTATTATTAATTTTTATTTTATTTTTTGCAAGACTTCTGGCTGCTATACCATCAGCACTCTGCGATGGTCTCACAGGGAGTCGATAAGTTTAAAGAGGGAGCCCCTTCCCTCTGTAAACTCCTGTTGTGCCGTACATGTACACCGCATGTTGGTAGAGGTTAAATGAATCTTCACTTTTTCTCACACCACCAATCCTTGCTGAGAAAATTGCAGCATGTTCAGTATTTTTCTCACAAGACAATCATTGAAATGAATGGGTCTGGTGGGGGTGTGGGGGGGGGGGGGAGAATGCACACAGACTCCATCTATGTGTGGTCTGTAAAATTATTTATTAATAAAGCTGTTGACTATATATATATATATATATATATTATATTCTATGGTGTAGAATGGGTTAAAAAAAGTATTACCTCAATGATCCCTTGCCTGTCCCCTCAGGTCTCCTGTTCCTAACTCCAGTTTGGCACACCAGAAATGCCTGCTCAGCCAATCACTAACAGATGAGCATGAATCTTCCTGTAAATTAGGAACTTTTCATAATCCTCCTGGGTACTGCAATAAATAAAAAATTTTTAAAATGCAACAAAAGCAAGTGTTAATACAATTTTAAAGGAGTATATACAACTTAAAATGTTCACGAAAATATGTCATAACATTATGACCGTGGGGAGCAAACCTTTGGGACTTCTGCCAATCCTGAAAAAGGAGAGACCCATCAAAGAAGTCATAGCAAATCTTAGAGATATGCCATCACATATAAAGATGGGAAAACCTCATTATTGTTAGTAAATTACTGTGAAAACCTCCAAGGCTGGATAGAGAGGGGCATAGTTTTACAATCCAGTGGTGTATACACTGGCAGAGATGAATAACGTATATATGTTATGAGTAACAGTCTTACACAGAATTCTTCTCTTGAATACATTATGTCTCAGCCCCTGTCCATGTCCTGTGTCTCAAGCAAGCATTTGTGTGGGTTCTTAGCGTAGGAAGGATCTTAAGATCTGGAATTTGTGACACTTGTATTGTTTGCAGTGCGCTGGGCTTCTCCTACAGTTTCATCAAACATCTCACATAAATCACACACAGGGCTGGTTTCAGACAAAATCTGGTCAAATTCAAAAGTGGGGCCCCAAATCTTGTAATAATGTGCTAAAAACACAGTCTGACGTCCGACACCTGACACCCCCACAGATCAGTTGTTTGAGGAGACGGCGCGTGCTGTTCACTGCTGCTGTACTATAGACATACAGCAGCAGAAACATCTGATCATCGGGGTGTCGGACCCCCGCCGACCTGATATTGATGACCTATCCAGAGGATAGGTCATCAATATGAAAAAACCCAGAGAACCTCTTGAAGCAACCCCTAATACCTGCTGTGCTCCCCCCGTCCACAAACACTATACTATACACCCAGACTACCCTCATTAGTAGTAGTGCCCCAATAGTGATAATACTTCCCAAGATATCCCCCATTAGTAGCAATGCCCTCCATATTGCGTCAAATAATAATAACGCCCCTACAGTACTCTAGAAGCAATAATATAACATAATTGCTCCCGGTGGCTCTAATGTCCCCCTGTAGTGCCCCCCACCTACCCGTAGTTCCAATATATAAAGCTCCCCCCCATAGTGCCAATATAAATATATATATATATATATATATATATAAAAATAAGGAATTCCGCAGCACATCCAGATAGTAAGAAGGTAAAAAAAGGCTTTATTCACCAAGCATGCGACGTTTCAATCCTCTCAATGGGATTTTCCTCAAGCAGTGACTGGATGGTGGATCGCCTACTCAGCCGCTGGCACTCCGTTTACACCTCACAGACAGTGGTGCTGCCCACACTTCCTTGTTTATATATATATATATATAATGTACCCCGTAGTCACAGTATATAATACTCCTCCATTCCTCCCCAGTAGTGCCAAGTATATATAATGATCTCCTGTCACGGAAGGTGTACAGAAAACTAGAAGACACAAAATGAAGATCCGACTGACTGGATCCAAAACTAAGGAACCAAAGGGATAGCCCTGCAACAGACCTGGCTCTCTCCCTAACTGCTCAGCCTATGCAAAAATCTCAATGGTAGATGATTGCATATCCTCGTTCCTCGACTGTATAACACCTGAACACCCTATAATAGTGAGGGGACACGATCACCGACTCCCTACCCTTGATACGGAGGGAGTCAGGGTCACCTGGGATCCAGCAAACAGGAAAATACAAATGAATGAACAAAACTTATCTGTAGAAGACTCAGTAATAGCATCAAGCATGCACACACTCCAGGAAGTTGTATAAACCGCAAAGTGATGCAGTATGGGTAGGGATTTAAAGGGATGCAATCAGTGCACCTACATGACAGCTGAGAGAGGCTAACGAGAGGAGAAAACGAAAGCAAAACAAAAGGAACCTCAAGGAGGAGGTTCTGAAGAACGTCTGTCAGAGCTTCTCAGATGTCTGGTGGTGACATCTCATTACCTCAGCAGTATGAAAAAAAAATAAAAAACACCTGCCTCCTGCCCCCCCCCCCCCTTCCCCGATGCTGTCTGCGATGCAGGCCACAGTTTTATCTGTGGCTTGTGTTGATGCGTCCCGATGCATGCGGTCCCAATGAAATCACCTCTCCTACTCTGGGTCTCACGTGGTCATGTTATCATGCGAAACCCAGCGCAGGAGGTTGAACTTGCAATGATGTCATTGTGGCTTCTTGTGCTGTTATAACGCTATTGGTGTGCCCCACCCCTTTATGGGTAGTGACGTGGTGCCCTAGGTGGATGACTACCCTCGCCTATCCATCATTCCGACCCTAATTCAGAGCACATTACCGCAGGAGGTATAACAGGAGAGGACTCTAACTCCCTGCATGTCTAAGCCATTATTATTTAATATCAGAGCACAGTACAGGGGGACATATAAGAGGATGGAACTATAACTCCCAGCTGTCACGGATGTAGTAGACAAAGACAACAAGAAGAAAGGGGAAAGACACTTGGTCTCACCGCTAGGGAACGAAAAGGGTCCCCACCTATAAAACCCTGCTCTTGGCCCTAACTCCTATCCGTATGGGCACCTCTCGATGGTAGAGATGCCCATACACAGGAACCTAGAAAACTCTGGTGACCCTCGGATGCCCTAATGGTAAAGACAGGGCAGAGACAACCTGTTCCTTCCCTGGTGAAGGAACCAGCGTCTCGCTGAAGCCAAGTAAACAACCGGGCGAGAGGGGATACAAAACACAACAAGCGGAACACTTGGACAGATGTACAGGAGTTCCACGACACTCCAGCTCTTCCAAAACAAAATGAAGCTATCCAGAGCAAAGAGTGATGGATAAAGTCAGACTAACTAGGGAGAGGTAGAGGTCACATAATCCACACCTGAACAGGAGGTGTGGACATACCAGCAACACACAGACAAAGTGAAACCAAAAGAGGCTGTCAGATCACTCATGTGCAGTCAGTCTTTCAGACCTTCTAACACCTGTCACAGGTGTGACAATACCCCCCCTTTTAGGGGTGACCTCCGGGCACCCAGGACCGACCTTATCAGGATGAGCTCTGTGGAATGCTCTCACCAGACGACAGCATTAACATCAGTCGCTGGAGCCCACATCCTCTCATCTGGTCCATACCCTCTCCAACAAACGAGATACTGGAGGGATCTCCAGAGAACTCGGAAGTCCACAATCCTGCTGATATGAAATTCTAAATTGCCGTCCACCATGACAGGAGCGGGAGGTAAGGAGGAAGGCTCAACAGGTTCGACACATTTCTTTAACAACGATTTATAAAATTAGATACGGATTTTCAAAGCCTGAGGAAGTTCAAGAGGAAAGGCTACAAAGTTAACAATGGCAGTGACCTTATATGGACCAATAAATCTTGGGCCCAACTTCCAAGAATATACCTTAAGTTTAATGTATCTTGCTGACAACCACACAGAATCACCCACTCTCAGGTCCGGACTACTCATATGTCTCCTGTCAGCCACACGCTTATACCTGCTCCCATCTTTTTTAGGTTATTTTGGATTTTTCGCCAAATGGAAAACAACAGGAAAATTCCTGAGCACCAGAAAATGTACCAAACTGTGGATGGAACCCATATGCCCCCAAAAACTTATCAGTGGATTCCTGTCTAAGGTTAGTTATAGCAAACACAGCTAACAACAAAAATGAAGACCACTCTTCCTAATTGTCTGAAACAAAACATCTCAAGTAAGTCTCCAGATTTTGATTAGTGTGCTCCGTCTGTCCGTTCAACTGAGGATGAAAAGCTGAAGAGAAGGACAATTGTACACCCAGACGAGTACAGAACGCTTTCCAGAATCTGGAAACAAACTGAGTCCCTCTATCGGACACCACGTCAGAGGGAATGCCATGTAGTTTCACAATGTTGTCGACAAACACCTGTGCAAGAGTTTTAGCATTGTGTAGACTAGGTAATGCAATGAAGTGTGCGATTTTACTGAAACGATCGACAACCACCAGAATCAAGTTTTTTCCCGAAGTATTTGGTAAATCTGTGATAAAATCCATGAACAAATGGGTCCAAGGTCTGGAAGGGACGGACAATGGAAGCAGAGATCCGGAAGGCCGAGTATGTGTCACCTTAGCATGTGCACAGATACCACATAGTTCTCAACACACTTACGCAACCCCGGCCACCAGAATCTGCGAGAGATGAGATCGACAATCGATCTGCTCCCAGGGTGCCCAGCAAGCACCGTACAGTGATGTTCCTCGAACACCTTATGACATAATTCGGAGGGAACAAACAATTTCCCCGGAGGAGAAGAGTCCATCCTCTTGTGCCTCCAACACCCTGGCCTGGAGATCAGGATAAAGAGCGGATATGACTACCTCTTCAGATAAAATGGGACTAGGGTCATTAGACTCATCCCCCCCCCCCCCCCGGAAAGCTATGCGACAAAGCATCCGCCTTGACGTTCTTAACCCCTGGGCGGTAAGTGACGATGAAGTTAAATCTGGTGAAAAACAATGACCACCTGGCCTGCCTTAGAAACATAGAATGTGTCGGCAGATAAGAACCATTTGGCCCATCTAGTCTGCCTTGGGTTTAGTAGCTTAGCCGACTCCAGGTAGGCCAGATTCTTGTGATCCGTAATTACCGTAATAGGATGAATTGCTCCTTCCAACCAATGCCACCATTCCTCGGACACCAACTTAATAGCCAGCAATTCCCTATTCCCCACATCATAATTCCTTTCAGCAGCCGAGAGTTTTTTAGAGAAAAATACACATGTGCGCCATTTACTGGGTGAAGGACCCTGCAACAAGATTGCTGCTACCCCTACCTCTGACGCGTCAGCCTCAACAATAAATGGCTGAGACACGTCCGGTAGCAACAGAATAGGGGCCGAAGCTAAACATTCTTTCACAGCAGAAAAGGCCTGTAATGCCGCATCAGACCAGTTAGAAATATCAGCCCCCTTCCTAGTCATGTCTGTTAAAGGGAACCTGTCATCTGGATTTTGGGTATAGAGCTGAGGACATGGGTTGCTAGATCGCCGCTAGCATATCTATTAACTACGGCTCTCTGTGCTTTTATTGCGTCCAAAAAACGATTTTATATATATGTAAATGAGGCAAGTAAGAAGCCCAAGGAGCTGTTACTAACGTTTCCAGAGCCCAGCCACCTCCACTGTGAAGGAGCCCAACACCGCCCCGCATACTCTGAATCTGCTCCTTGCTCCTCGACATCACAAAGCTAGAGCGCCGTAATCTTGCAATGCGCTAACTAGCGCATGCACAGTGTCGGCATAGTGTTCCTTCCCTGTGCTAGCATCAGTCTCAGGGAACAAACTGCGCATGCGCTGGCTTGTGCATCGCAAGATTACGGCACTCTAGCTTTGTGACGTCGGGGAGAAAGGAGGAGATTCGGAGGATGCGGGGCGGTGCGGGGCGGTGCTGGGCTCCTTCACAGTGGGCTTGGCTGGGCTCAGAGTCAGAGAATGCTGGACTCATCTTTCAAGCATTGAGGAGACAGGACTCATCTAAGGTTAATTTACATATATATATATATAAAATCTTTTTTTTTACACAATAAAAGCACAGAGAGCTATGGGGACTGGATATGTGCTAGCGGCGATCTAGCAGCCCATGTCCTCAGCTCTATACCCAAAATCCAGCTGACAGGTTCCCTTTAAAGGTTTAACCACCGATGAAAAGTTCAAGATAAATTTACGGTAGTAGTTGGTAAACCCCAAAAACCGCATAAGCGCTTTCAGATTTTCGGGTCGATCCCAGTCCAACATGGCACGGACCTTCTCGGGATCCATACGAAAACCTAAGGATGAGAGCAGGTAACCCAGAAATTGAACTTCCTGTACAGCAAATACACACTTTTCCCTCTTAGCATACAACTTATTCTCTCTTAGGATCTGTTACACCTGTCTCACATGATCCTGATGAGTCTCCATATTAGGCAAATAAATTAGTATATCATCAAGGTATACAAACCTCCCCACCAGATGATAAAAGATGTCATTGACAAAGTGTTGAAAAACCGCAGGAGCATTGGCTAACCCAAACGGCATGACCAGGTTTTCAAAATGACCCTCAGGGGGTATTTAATGCGGTCTTCCACTCATCCTTGATCCTTACCAAATCATATGCCCCCTCAGATCCAATCTGACTAAACAAATCCGGAATCAAAGGAAGGGGGTAAGGATCACGGACGGTAATAAGATTAAGCTCACGGAAGTCCAGACATGTCCTCAGGGTACCATCCTTTTTCTTTACATAGAAAAACCCAGCAGCCACTAGGGATTTGGATGGTCTAATATGTCCCTTTGCCAACCTCTCGGTGATGTACTGTCACATGGCCTTTCTTTCGGGTTCCGAAAGACTATACAACCGAGATTTGGGCAATTTAGCTCCGGGAATAAGATTGACGGGACAGTCATACTCCGGGTGCGGAGGCAACTCCTGGTTACCACTCTCAGAGAACACATCAGAAAATTCTGAAATAAACGAGGGTACAGTTCTAGTAGTAACCATAGAGATCGATGCATTAAGACATTTGTCCATGCAAAAATCACTCAAATCGAGAATTTGTCTCGCTTGCCAGTATATGTTAGGATTATGTTTTCTTAACCATGGTAGACCCAACACCAATGGAGCAGGCAGTCCCTCCAACACATAACAGGAGATAGATTCCTGATGAAAATTACCCACTCTTAAATTAATGTCATTCACTACCTGCGACAGGCATTTTTGGGTGAGAGGTGCTCAGTCAATTGCAAAGACAGAAATACTTTTCTCTAATAGTCAACCCGTGAATGCAAATAAACTGTCCATTAATCAATTTAACTCCTGCTCCACTGTCGATAAATGCTTTGATTTTCACAGTTTTGAACTCTAGCGCCACCTCGGCAGACAGGAGAAAACGCGTACTACCAGTAAAAGACAAAAGTAGGTTTTCTTACTCCCCACCCACACCACCAATAGTAATTTGGGGATAAAACGTCTTTTTTTTTTTGCTTACACCTTGATGCTGCAAATACAGACAAATATTCACAAAATGTCCCTTCTTGCCACAACAAAAGCAGACTTCTTTCATATGACCCAAGCTTTTGCCAGTAGTTCCAGGAGTAGCTCCTCCTAACTGCATAGGATCATCAGAAGGCACAACCACCAGTGTCTCTTCACCATAAGTGTCAACAAGAACCACACTCCAGCTCTTACAAAATGAAATTAAGCTATCCAGAGCAAGGAGTGATGGGTAAAGTCAGACTAAATAGGGAGAGGTAAAGGTCACATGATCCAAACCTGAACAGGAGGTGTGGACATACCAGCAACACACAAAGTAAAACCAAAAGAGGCTGTCAGATCACTCATGTGCAGTCATTCAGACCTTCTAACACCTATCACAGGTGTGACACCAGCATGATATAAAAAATCTATTAAGTATATCTAAATGGATGCTTATGTAAGCTGCGGTCTCTCTGTGAGAGTAGGTCCCGACCTCCTTCAGTCCAAATACATAAAAAGGGGGGTTAGGGGCCGCGCTATAATCAAGAGTTCTTAGAGGTAACACAAAAACAATGGTTCTGTTACTGCTGCTTCCTCTTATCTCCTCCTTTGTCCTCTTCCTTCGCAGCTTCTAAGTCTATGAACCAACGTGCAATAGTGGATTTGCTTCTCACTCCTTTAAAAAAAAAGTGTTGACATAGCACAGACCCGCATATAAATGAGTTCCAAATACAAACCGGATTTCAAAAAAGTTGGGACACTAAACAAATTGTGAATAAAAACTCAATGCAATGATGTGGAGATGGCAAATGTCAATATTTTATTTGTAATAGAACGTAGATGACAGATCAAACGTTTAATCCGAGTAAATGTATCATTTTAAAGGAAAAATATGTTGATTCAAATTTTCACGGTGTCAACAAATCCCAAAGAAGTTGGGACAAGTAGCAATAAGAGGCTGGAAAAAATAAATTTGAGCATAACGAAGAGCTGGAAGACCAATTAACACTAATTAGGTCAGTTGGCAACATGATTGGGTATAAAAAGAGCTTCTCAGAGTGGCAGTGTCTCTCAGAAGCCAAGATGGGTAGAGGATCACCAATTCCCAGAATGTTGCGCAGAAAGATAGTGGAGCAATATCAGAAAGGTGTTACCCAGCGAAAAATTGCAAAGACTTTGCATCTATCATCATCAACTGTGCATAACATCATCCGAAGATTCAGAGAATCTGGAACAATCTCTGTGCGTAAGGGTCAAGGCCGTAAAACCATACTGGATGCCCGTGATCTCCGGGCCCTTAAACGACACTGCACCACAAACAGGAATGCTACTGTAAAGGAAATCACAGAATGGGATCAGAAATACTTCCAGAAACCATTGTCAGTGAACACAATCCACTGGGCCATCCGCCGTTGCCAGCTGAAACTCTACAGTGCAAAGAAGAAGCCATTTCTAAGCAAGATCCACAAGCTCAGGCGTTTTCACTGGGCCAGGGATCATTTAAAATGGAGTGTGGCAAAATGGAAGACTCTTCTGTGGTCAGACGAGTCATGATTCCAAGTTCTTTTTGGAAATCTGGGACGCCATGTCATCCGGACCAAAGAGGACAAGGACAACCCAAGTTGTTATCAACGCTCAGTTAAGAAGCCTGCATCTCTGATGGTATGGGGTTGCATGAGTGCATGTGGCATGGGCAGCTTACATGTCTGGAAAGGCACCATCAATGCAGAAAAATATATTCAGGTTCTAGAACAACATATGCTCCCATCCAGACGTCATCTCTTTCAGGGAAGACCCTGCATTTTTCAACAAGATAATGCCAGACCACATTCTGCATCAATCACAACATCATGACTGCGTAGGAGAAGGATCCGGGTACTGAAATGGCCAGTCTGCAGTCCAGATCTTTCACCTATAGAGAACATTTGGCCCATCATAAAGAGGAAGGTGCAACAAAGAAGACGATTGAACAGTTAGAGGCCTGTATTAGACAAGAATGGGAGAGCATTCCTATTTCTAAACTTGAGAAACTGGTCTCCTCGGTCCCCAGACGTCTGTTGAGTGTTGTAAGAAGAAGGGGAGATGCCACACAGTGGTAAAAATAGCCATGTCCCAACTTTTTGGGGATTTGTTGACACCATGAAATTGTGATTCAACATATTTTTCCCTTAAAATGGTACATTTTCTCAGTTTAAACTTTTGTTCCGTGATTTATGTTCTATTCTGAATAAAATATTAGAAGTTGGCACCTCCACATCATTGCATTCAGTTTTTATTCACGATTTGTATAGTGTCCCAACTTTTTTGGAATCCGGTTTGTACTTTTATTATACTCACAAGATCGTAGTCTTGAACAACATATATATTTTCACGGATGGTTGCTAAGGAAATGATGTTAATAAATAGGGTTGAGCCCCAGGACCCCATTAAAGTCCAGTTACTTTATTATTTTCCATTATAACATGGTTATTGTTCTGTCCTCCTTATGTGTGAAGGTACGTAGCTTGACAGACAGCTAAACCTTATCCTGGCAATAAATTGACAATGAAGTAACGTCCAACTTTATCTTTATTGCAAGGATGTAAATCAGTGTACGGTAAAACTGGGGAACAGAAAAAACAATGCGCTTACTAATGGGGTCTGACATATAGTAATGCATATAATACTTTTTTGTGCATAGCAATGCACATACAAACACAGATGCATATCTAAACAGAGCATGTTTCCTATCTGCATAACAAGCATGGTCCCTAGCTGCAAACTGTAAGCTGCTATAAAGGAGAGGAAAAAGTTATGCAAAATACATATGAAAACAGGCTATAATGTGGCTATGTGACATACCAGCGATGCTACCGTGAGCTTAGATGTAGAGGATGACTCAAGAGACTCCCAAGCCATGTGCTACCCTCATGCAGTGATGACTGTGAATTAATAAAATGGCTGCTATGTCAAGGGATGATAATGTCACTAAGATATGGGAGCTGAGGTAGACCAAACTTAAAATGTGAATAGCTGCAATTGTATGTAAAACAGCTACTAGATGGTGCTATTACACAATCAACAAAGAATGATACAGAAAACATATTAACTATGTATGAAAGTTTTTTTTTTTTTTTTTTTTTTTTTGACGCACCACAGGTAGGAGGGGAGGGGTTAGGGAATCGGGGCTGGGGGGGAATTGTATCCTTCTTTCTATTTGTAATTGTAGTGCTTTTTGATATATAAACTAATAAAGATAATCAATTTAAAAAAAAACCTATGTATGAAAGTTATGCACAAATTAACAATAAACTTGCTGAAGGCATGACACTCCCCACCTGGTATCTATAGGATACCACATTAAGTCACTTCTGCAGAGAACAACAAAATCAGTTCAGTAACGGGTCTGAGGAAGAGTTTAGGCTCATGTTGCCTGCAGACTTTACCCTCAACCTTTCTGACCGTCCCATCTTTACTTGGCAACACCTTTGTTACCAGTCCTAAAGGCCAGTCATTTCTTTTCGACTGAGGGTCTTTGACAAGGACATTATCAACCTCCTTGTTGGGTTAGCTGGTTTTCCATTTATTCCAGACATGTAGTGTGGAGAGGTATTGTTTCCTACATTTATTCCAGAAGGCATCTGCTAGGGTTTTCACTCGTCTCCATTGACATTTGCACAAGTCTCTACTACTAAACTCACCAGGAGGAGCTGATGCTGTACTGACCTTTTGGTTGGAAAGGGTGAGCAAGAAAGGGTCATTGGATATTGAGGTCAAAGGTCTGGCGTTTATGATCGCCACTACTTTAGCCATGAAGGTTGAGAGGGTCTCATGAGTGAGCTTTGAAGTTCCCAGCTCTAAAAAGACAGAATCAAGGATCTGGCAGACTAAGCCAATTATACTCTCCCAAGAGCCTTCCATGTGGGAAGAGTGTGGGGGGTTGAATGACCACTTGCAGTCTTGGTCAGCAAGATATCTCTCTACATGATCACTGTCAATGTTTGAGGGGATATACGAAGTTGATACCCCTATCAGTGCGGATAAGTTTAACTGGGTCTCTAATGGAAATGAAACATCTGAGAGCATTTATAAAGCTGGATGTATCCAAAGACTCAATAACTTCTATATGCACAGCTCTGATACTCATGCACGTAAATATGACCGCCCAGCGTTTACAGTTTGCATAGCCTCCTCTAGTTTGTCGTTTAGTGATAGACCAGGGACCAAACACGTCAAGACCAACATTAGTAAAGGGGGGTTCTGTATTGAGACGATCAGCAGGGAGGTTAGACATCTTTTATGACTGAAACATACCCCATAGTTTTTGGCAAGTGACACATTTGAAAACGAGACTACTCACAAGTCTTTTGGCTCCCATTATCCAGAACCCAGCCGTACATACAGCGCCTTCAGTGAACAAACGTCCCTGATGTTTAGTTTTCTCATTGTATTGTTGCACAAGTAAGGATCCAATATAATTGCTTGGGAGTATTATAGGAGTACATTCATTAGTCTCGAGTTTTGCATTTGAAATACGTCCTCCAACTCTCAACAGTCCATTAGCATCTATAAAGGGGTCAAGTCTCCTGAGGGAACTGTCTTTAGGAACACCCTTTTGATTTCGGATGAGTCCAAGTTCTTGAGCATAAACTTCATGTTGGATACAACGGATGATAACGTCTATTGCCTGGGTGAGCTCGTCTACTGTATGAGCCTTGTGAGAGTAATGCCAACCTTTGCAGTGCTCTGATCCTGTGGGTGTGGTTCTGAAAGATTTGGCTATGTGGATCAAGCCAACTATAGCTCTGTTCAGTGATCTCCACGTAGAAAACTTATTGAATCGTTTGGATCCAAGCTCTCTGTTAGAAACTTTTGTGGTGAGTACAGAAACATGAGGACGAATCTCTGCATTAACGTTTGGCTCCAGTAGTTCAAATTTGTCTTTCTAAAGAGTGCCAAGCACAGGTTTGTAGAGAAATTGTGGTACTGTGAGCCATGTGGTATCTTTAAGGTGGGCTGCAGGAACGGCTCTTGTAGCATGGTCTGCAGGGTTGAGGTCAGTTGGTACATAGTGCCACTGGGTAGGCTGTGTAGACCTCCTGATTCTTTGAACTCTGTTATGAACATAGACATAAAATCTCCTTGTCTCATTGTAAATGTAGCCCTACACTACTTTGCTGTCCATATAAGATATTGTACTATCAAGATTTACATCTATTTCAGACACAACAAGATCTGCTAGTTCTACTGTTAGAACAGCAGCACAAAGTTCCAATCTTGGTATGGTAAGCTCAGAACTTGGTGCCAGCTTTGCTTTGCCCATTGTGAAGCCAATTTGGACCTGGCCTTTAATGTTTATAGTTTTAAGGTAAATGACTGCAGCGATTGCTTTTTCTGAGGCATCATAAAACACGCACAGCTGCTTGGACTGAACCTCAGCAGGAGAGAAGTGGGCATATGGCCTATGTATACGCATGTTAGATAATGCCTTTAGAGAATCTCTCCATATTACCCATAGTGCCTCTTTCTCTGAGGGAAGTGGAGAATCCCAATCACATATACTTGTGGTTAGCTCCCTGAGCAAAGTCTTACCTTGGATGATCACAGGGGCTGCAAATCCAAGTGGATCGTATAGACTGTTAATGGTGGACAGAACTCCACGTCGTGTGAGGGGTTTCTGTTCTTGGTCAACCTGAAAAGTAAAGGTGTCAGACTTGAGGTCCCATATGAGCCCTAGGCTACATTGCATAGGTAATAGGTCTGTTGCCAAGTCTAGATCGTTCAAATCACTGGCATGATCTTGAGTAGGTAAGGCCTCCATTACAACTGTTTGAAGCTATCTTATGCAGCCTGAGGTTTGAACTGGAAAGCATACTTTGAGTCCTTTTGAGTAGACCGATTGCAGCCTCTGGTGAGGGAAGCAACTTAAGCCATCATCTACATAGAAGTCTCTTTCAACAAACTTTTTAACATCCTCCACATAGACTTTTTCACCTTTTTGGACAGAAAGTCTGAGTCCATAAATAGCGACTGCAGGATATGGGCTGTTGTCAAAAACATGCACCCTTATGCAATACTCTACGATGTCTTGGGTAGGGTCATTGTCCTTGAACCAAAATAATCTTAAGAAGTTCCTGTGCTCTTCTTTAACTAGGAAACAATAGAACATTTGTTGTATGTCGGCAACTACAGCAATGGGTTCTTTGCGGAATCTGATGAGGACAACGAGAAGTGTGTTGTTGAGGTCTGGTCCTGTTAAAAGAACATCATTGAGAGAGACTCCCTCATATTGTGAACTAGAGTCAAATACCACTCGGATTTGTCCTGGTTTCTTGGGGGTAGTAAACGCCAAAGATTGGTAGGTACCAGCATTCTTCTTTTTCTTTTAGAGGTGGAGCTACTTCTGCATGACTGTTCTCAAATATCTTGTCCATGAATAAGAAAAAATGTTCCATCATTTCTTGTCTTTACTGAAAGTTGCGTTGGAGTGAACAGAGGCGTTTAAAGGCTTGATCTCTGTTGTTGGGAAGATGGAGTTTCTGTGTTTTGAAAGGTAGTGGTGCAACCCAGGTGTTTATTTTATCCTTGAAGAATCCTTGCTCCATTATGTTTAAGAAGGCCTCATCTTCAATAGAGAGAGCTATCTTGTGGTCTTCCTTTGTCCTCTGGAACACCTTGCACCCCAAGTGATCTTGGTCTTCACCATAAGGATGGTTCTCGATTTCTGAAAAATCAGGATACAGCACACTTGTCGGGTTCTCTCTTACAAGGAATCTGTTAGGACAAGGCTGAAAGAGGGATGGATGACTGTTCGCCAAGGTGTTCGTGTAAAGAGAATTCACTGGGGTAGGCTTGTGAACATTTCCTAAGCAGACAACATACATAATGACCCACCATAGGTCAAGCTTCTGGGCATATGGAGAATTGTGAGGACCGTTTATTTGTTTCCTCACCTTTTGGACTCTTATGAAATCTCTTCCAAGCGGAAGTATTATTTGGGCCTCTGGGTCGAGTGCAGGTATGCTATGTGCTATGGATTCGATCAAGGTAGGTAAAGGTATGGATGCTTCACCATTTATGAATTCGATTTGGAAGCCAGTTGTTAAAGGGGATATTAATTATTGAGATCTTCTGCCTTTTTTTTTTCACTTACACGTGTGCAAGTTTTAAGTGAATATGGAGAGCTGTGTCCTTTTATATTGAAGATATCAAAGAAAGTCCAGTAAGCAAGAGATCTATTACTCTATCATCAAGGATGGCATACAACCTTACAGCTTTCTCTTTATGACCAATAGGGTATACTGTTACAAGACAGATCTTGGAGCAAGATTTGTTACTAAGACCTTTTCCGCAGACTTCGTGCACTGGGGTGTCACTTCAGGAGGTACTGTGTCTCTCTCCTCCCTGCTGTTCTCTACAGCCTGTTCTGAGGGTGTGAAAGTCCATGGAGCTGGCCCAGGGTGTAAGGCTGTATTGTGCTCTTCACTGTTGCATTCAGAGCATCTGATGTTTACTGTACAGTCTTTTGCAAGCAGTTTCTTATGTAGAGGACATTCTCTGCATGGGTCTTTTGTTGGGATCTCCTCAGTCACTGAGGTACTGTAGGTTTTGTTTGAAAGGTCTTTGGAAGATACACTGGTCTTATGTACTGCAACAGGTATACCTTTCATGTTACGAAGTAAGACAGGCCTACCTGGTTTGGGGTAAGTGGTGTCAAACATCGAGAAGTCAAAGCTGGGATAATTCCTAGTCTTTGCTTGCTGGTGCATGAAGTCCACAAAGAATGAGAATGGAGGAAAAGGGACGTTGTGCAGTTGTTTGTACCTGGAACCTTGAGCAATCCACTTCTCTTGCAGGTCATAAGGTAGTTTTTGTACTACGGGGGTTTACACCACATGCAGTATCTAAGAATACCAGACCTTGTAAATCTCCTTCAGCTTTGGCAACTTGGAGCTCTGTCAGCAGGTCACTCAGTTATCACAGTTTCTGGAACCCTTTGTTCTGGATCTTGGGGAAATCCTCAATTCTTTTGAAGAGTGCGTTCTCTATCACTTCTGGTGAGCCGTAGCAGTCCTCAAGTCTCTCCCATATCATGTTTAACCCAGTGCTTGGGTCGTTAATATTAATAGCTCTAATCTGTTTTGCATGCTCTGCCAATTCATTTCCTAGCCACTTGACAAGAAGATCAATTTCCTCACATGCAGATAGATCTAGCTCTCTGATTGTATTTCTGAATGATGATCACCATGACCTATAGCTTTCATGTCTGTCATCAAACTTGGAGAGCCCCTTGGTTAGTAACTCACATCGGGCAAGGAATTTTAGGAACTCTGACATACCAGGATCCTTGTTTGGTGGATTGTTGCTGTAATAGTCACCATATACTTGTTCTTTCTTAAAGGATTTGACTATACTGCGATAATTTGTAGGCCTGAATGCAGGTTCCGTTGGGGGTTGATGTCCTATGAAACTGTTGTTTTGTTCAAAGCAGGGTTTTTGGTCAACTTTGGTCACTTGTTATGTGACAGGCGTCTGTTGGGGTTCTTCAGCAGGGGTTGACGCTGATATTAGACTTGAATTTAGGCTGTCATCCGACTCTGCATGCTACATGACATAATCTGAAGTGCGTTGCAAGTTATCGTCATGATCAGGTTCAGGTCCAACTATGCTGCTGGGTCTATCACTTGCAGAGTTTGCTGCTTCTTTTAACGCCTCTGCTACAGCAGCTGCAGCTTCATTTTCCATAGTTAGCTTTTCCAGAGCTGCTTGTTGTTCAGCCAGGGCTGCTTCCATGTGTGCTTTCTCCACTTCCATACAAGCCTTCTACACCTTTAACTGTCTTTCTTGCTCTGCAAATGTTGCATGGGTTTTGATGGCTTCAGCTTTTGCGCGGGCAATGGCGACCGTGGATGTGCTCACTGATCTCTTTGAACTTCTGGAGCTAGCCAAGATACGAGACCTTGTCTCGTACAGTTCGGATTCTCTTGACAACATAATGACACTGCGAACAACTGTTAGAGGTTGTTGACTTGCAGGGTTTGAGGAATCAGTTTCTAGTATCTAGCTTGTAAGAAGCCGTTGATTTACTGCGGTCAGGGAGTCGCAGTTCCTTGTATCTACAAACCGGATTCCAAAAAAGTTGGGACACTAAACAAATTGTGAATAAAAACTGAATGCAATGATGTGGAGATGGCAAATGTCAATATTTTATTTGTAATAGAACGTCGATGACAGATCAAACGTTTAATCCGAGTAAATGTATCATTTTAAAGGAAAAATACGTTGATTCAAATTTTCACGGTGTCAACAAATCCCCAAAAGGTTGGGACAAGTAGCAATAAGAGGCTGGAAAAAGTAAATTTGAGCATCCGAAGATTCAGAGAATCTGGAACAATCTCTGTGCGTAAGGGTCAAGGCCGTAAAACCATACTGGATGCCCGTGATCTCCGGGCCCTTAAACGACACTGCACCACAAACAGGAATGCTACTGTAAAGGAAATCACAGAATGGGCTCAGGAATACTTCCAGAAACCATTCTCAGTGAACACAATCCACCGTGCCATCCGCTGCTGCCAGCTGAAACTCTACAGTGCAAAGAAAAAGCCATTTCTAAGCAAGATCCACAAGCTCAGGCGTTTTTACTGGGCCAGGGATCATTTAAAATGGAGTGTGGCAAAATGGAAGACTGTTCTGTGGTCAGACGAGTCACGATTCCAAGTTCTTTTTGGAAATCTGGGACGCCATGTCATCCGGACCAAAGAGGACAAGGACAACCCAAGTTGTTATCAACGCTCAGTTCAGAAGCCTGCATCTCTGATAGTATGGGGTTGCATGAGTGCGTGTGGCATGGGCAGCTTGCATGTCTGGAAAGGCACCATCAATGCAGAAAAATATATTCAGGTTCTAGAACAACATATGCTCCCATCCAGACGTCATCTCTTTCAGGGAAGACCCTGCATTTTTCAACAAGATAATGCCAGACCACATTCTGCATCAATCACAACATCATGGCTGCGTAGGAGAAGGATCCGGGTACTGAAATGGCCAGTCTGCAGTCCAGATCTTTTACCTATAGAGAACATTTGGCGCATCATAAAGAGGAAGGTGCAACAAAGAAGGCCCAAGACGATTGAACAGTTAGAGGCCTGTATTAGACAAGAATGGGAGAGCATTCCTATTTCTAAACTTTAGAAACTGGTCTCCTCGGTCCCCAGACGTCTGTTGAGTGTTGTAAGAAGAAGGGTAGATGCCACACAGTGGTGAAAATGGCCTTGTCCCAACTTTTTGGGGATTTGTTGACACCATGAAATTCTGATTTAACATATTTTTCCCTTAAAATGGTACATTTTCTCAGTTTAAACTTTTGTTCCGTGATTTATGCTCTATTCTGAATAAAATATTAGAAGTTGGCACCTCCACATCATTGCATTCAGTTTTTATTCACGATTTGTATAGTGTCCCAACTTTTTTGGAATCCGGTTTGTAGCTCGTAAACAGCCACTGTTTTACTGTTCTGTCCTCCTAAGGCTACTTTCACACTAGCGTTCTGCTGTCCGCTCGTGAGCTCCGTTTGAAGGAGCTCACGAGCGGAGCAGAACGCTTCCGTCCAGCCCTGATGCAGTTTGAATGGATGCGGATCCGCTCAGACTGCATCAGTCTGGCGGCGTTCAGCCTCCGCTCCGCTCGCCTCCGCACGGCCAGGCGGACAGCTGAACGCTGCTTGCAGCGTTCAGCTGTCCGCCTGGCCGTGCGGATCCGTCCAGACTTACAATGTAAGTCAATGGGAACGGATCCGCTTGAAGATGACACCATATGGCTCAATCTTCAAGCGGATCCGTCCCCCATTGACTTTATATTGAAAGTCTGAACGGATCCGCTCAGGCTACTTTCGCACTTAGAAATTTTTCTAAGTTATTAATGCAGACGGATCCGTACTGAACGGAGCCTCCGTCTGCATTAATATGATCGGATCCGTTCAGAACGGATCCGATCAAACGCAAGTGTGAAAGTAGCCTTATGTGTGAAGGTATATAGCTTGACAGATAGCTAAACCTTATCCCAGCAATGAATTGACAATGGAGCAACGTCCAACTTTATCTTTATTGCAAGGATGTAAATCAGTGTATGGTAATACTGGGGAACAGAAAAAACAATGCGCTTACTAATGGGGTCTGACATATAGTAATGCATAAAATACATTTCTGTGCATAGCAAAGCACATACAAACACAGATGCATATCTAAACCAGAGCATGTTTCCTATCTGCATAACAAGCATGGTCCCTAGATGCTAACTGTAAGCTGCTATAAAGGAGAGGAAAAAGATGTGCAAAATACATATGAAAACAGGCTATAATGTGGCTATGTGACATACCAGCGATGCTACCGTGAGCTTAGATGTAGAGGATGACTCAAGAGACTTCCAAGCCATGTGCTATCCTCATGCAGTGATGACTGTGAATGAAGAAAATGGCTGCTATGTGCAGGGATGATGATGTCACCAAGATATGGAACCTGAAGTAGACCAAACTTGTTGTCACTGCACGGTCTAGGAGGCTGGCATGTCCGGAGCGTGAATGCATTATCAGCGCGCCTGGCGTCGCCCGCCCTTCTAATACTATGCGCGCCCCCCACACGTCTATGCGCATTCATGCAAATGGTTTTAGGGCTAAGCGCTGAGCTGATCACTCGGCTGTGTAGTCTGTGTGTAGTCATGTGAAGCTGGCCACGTCACATGACCCCTCTTGCTCCCTATTTAAACAGGCAATCTGCTGGCCATAGATTGCCTGTTATTTAGGTTCCACCTGTGTCTCCTTGGATTCCTGGTGTATTTACCTCCTAGTTATCCGACGTCTCCCTGTCTGTTCCTGCTGTGCTGTACTGCTTTCCTGGTTCCTGATCCCAGCCTGCTCCAGACGATTCCTGGTTACTCCTTTGGTACTTACAGCTGCTCCTGGTAAACGACCTTGGCTTTCTCCTGACCATTCTCTGCTTGTTCCTTTGTACTGCGCTGCCTTCCTGGTTTTGACTCGGTCCGTTCACGTTCTGTTGTTTGTCTGGTCTGTCCTCCTAGCACTTATTCCAAGCTAGGGATTGCCGTCCAGTTTTCCCCTGTCATTAGGACTTGCGAGGTAAGTAGGCAGGGCCAGGGGTGAGGGTGTAGCGCAGTGGTCACTTTCCTCGCCCCTGTGCATGTGTACGCAATCGTTACAGAATAACAGGCCTACTGAAACCTCTGTACCATGAATCCTCTAGTGACACTGACTGAGCATGTGTCAAACCTGACGCAGATGGTGCAGGAGCTAGGGGAGAAGATTCATTCCCTAGAAATAGGACAAGACGCCGCTGCTCCTCAGGCCTCTGGTCCGAACTTGAGCCCTCATATGGAGCCACCGATCAAGCTTCCAGAACCTTTCTCTGGAGATCGGAGGGTTTCACTCCTTTAAAGAGAGCTGAAAACTATATTTTAGTTTACGCCCCTTGTCTTCCGGGTCAGAAAGCCAACGTGTGGGCATTGTTATCTACAGGGGCATCCCCAGGAGTGGGTCTTTTCTTTACCCCCTGATGCTAGTTTAACCACGGTAGAGTTTTATTTTCAGGCTCTGTGTACCCTGTATGATGAATCAGACAGGGCCCTGGTATCCGAAACTGCGCTGAAAGCATTGGTTCAAGGCAACCTCTCTGCGGAGGAGTATTGCACCCAATTTAGAAGGTGGTGTGTTCCCTCAGGGTGGAACGAGACAGCTCTTAAGTGTCAATTCAGGTCAGGCCTGATAATCTAAAAGACCTACTAGTGAGTTATCAGCTCCCAGAGACTCTTGAGGAGACTATGACCCTAGCAGTCCGACTCGACCAATGTGTGAGAGAAAGACGACAGGAACGACAGTTCTCTTTTCAGGTGCTGATCCAGTCTGAGGCTTGATCCAGGAGTGGTGTTGAGGTCTCCTCTGAAGAACCTATGCAAATTGGCATGACCAGAGGGGATCAGCGCCGCAGACGTGGGATCTGTTTCTACTGCAGGGATCCTGACCATTGGATCAATCAGTGTCCAAAGAGGATCCTTTCTGATAAGGCTTCCAAGACAAGACCACCAAGGGACCAGGTACTCCCTGTTATTACTAAGAGTAAGCTTTTAGTTTCTTTAACCATTTCTCTGGGTTCAAATAAGTGGTCAGGTCAGACCTTTATAGATTCAGGCTCAGCGGCCAGCTTTACTGACCAGGGGTATGCTACTAGACAGGATATTCCAATTTTTGTTTTACCTAAGCCCATCCATGGTGGCCCCGCGTAAAAGGGGGGGTACTGTCACAGTGCGGTCTAGGAGGCGGGCACGTCCAGGGATTGGGATTGCAGTCCATTTGTCCCCTGTCATTAGGACTTGCGAGGCAAGTAGGAAGGGCCAGGGGTGAGGGTTGAGCGCAGTGGTCACTTTCCTCCCCCCTGTGTGTGTGTGTACGCAACCGTTACACTTGTGTAAATAGCTGCAATTGTATGTGAAACGGCCGCTAGATAGTGCTATTCCACAATCAACAAAGAATGATACAGAAAACATATTAACTATGTATGAAAGTTATGCATAAATGAAAAATAAACTTGCTGAAGGCATGACAGTTATAATGGAAAATTATATCATTCTTTAAGGGTACTTTCACACTTGCGTTTTTCTTTTCCGGCATAGAGTTCCGTCACAGGGGCTCTATACCGGAAAATAACTGATCAGGCATATCCCCATGCATTCTGAATGGAGAGTAATCCGTTCAGTTTGCATCAGGATGTCTTCAGTTCAGTCGTTTTGACTGATCAGGCAAAAGAGAAAACCGTAGCATGCTACGGTTTTATCTCCGGTGAAAAAAACTGAAGACTTGCCTGAATGCCGGATCCGGCATTTTTTTCCATAGGAATGTATTAGTGCCGGATCCGGCATTCAAAATAACGGAATGCCGGATCCGTCCTTCCGGTCTGCGCATGCGCAGACCTTTAAAAATGAAAAAAAAAAAAAAAAAAACTGATCCGTTTTGCCTGATGACACCGGAAAAACGGATCCGGTATTGCAATGCATTTTTCTGACTGATCAGGCATTTTTCTGACTGATCAGGATCCTGATCAGTCAGAAAAATGCCTGATCAGTCAGAAAAAATGACATCCGTTTGCATACAGTTTGCCTGATCAGGCAGTCAGTTCAGGCAACGGAACTGCCTGCCGGAATCAAACAACGCAAGTGTGAAAGTACCCTAATACAGAATGCTAAGTTAAGTGTCCATTGAGGGTAAATAAAATAAAAAAAATACTTACCTCATCCACTTGATCGCGCAGCCGTTATTGTCTTCTTTCAGGACTTGCTGACGTCACCGCGCTTACCGCGTGTGTGCATTTTCCCTGGCCACTTTTTATAGTCATTAGGTGTACTACCAAGTCATTTATTAGTCACACCAGATTCAAGTTCCGTGGGAGGGGGGGGGGTTCTAATCCTGGCTGTAATGATGTAATGATGAGGATACGTCACCTGTGTGTATATGGAAATGGTCTGGAAGTTGATGTAGCTAAGCAGTCTACCTTACTTTAATACCTTCTGCCCCAGGCCAGTTTTTGCACTTCTGTCCAGGCCATGTTTTGCAAATATGACATGTGTCATTTTATGTGGTAATAGCTTTGGAACACTTTTATTTATCCAAGCCATTCTGAGATTGTTTTCTCGTGACACATTGTACTTCATGATAGTCATCAATTCGAGTCACTATATTTCAACTTTATTTATGAAAAAATCCAAAATTTACCAAAAAGTTTGAAAAATTCGAAATTTTCAACATTTCAATTTCTCTGCTTTTAAAACAGAAAGTTGTACCTCATAAAAAATGTATTACTTAACATTCCCCATATGTCTACTTTATGTTGACATCATTTTGTAAATGTCATTTTATTTGTTTAGGATGTTAGAAGGCTTAGAATTTTAGAAGCAATTCTTAAAATTTTTAAGAAAATTTCCATAACCCACTTTTTAAGGACCAGTTAAGTTCTGAAGTCACTTTCTGGGGCTTACATAGTGGAAACCCCTAATAAATGACCCCATTGTAGAAACTAAACCTGTTAGGTTACTCAAAACTTAACAGACTAACTTTGTTAACCCTTTAGTTGTTTCACAAGAATTAAAGAAAAATGGAGATTACATTTCTAAATTTCACTTTATGGACATATTTTCCATTTTAATAAAAAAAAATCTTAAACACATTGAGGGTTAACAGTCAAACAAAACTAAATTTTTTACCCTGATTCTGCCATTTACAGAAACACCCCAAATATGGTCGTAAACTGATGTAAGGGCACACTGCAGGGCACAGAAGAAAAGGAGCGCCATATGGTTTTTGGAAGGCAGATTTTGCTGGACTGGTTTTTAGATCCCATGTCCCATTTGAAGCCCCCCAGATGCACCTTACAGTAGAGACTCCCAAAAAGTGACCCCATTTTGGAAACTAAGGGATAGGGTGCCGGTTTTATTGGTACTATTTTGTGGTACATAGGATTTTTAATTGATCTCTATTAAGTTTTTTGTGAGGCAAGGTAACCCAAAAATTTTTGGCACCGTTTTTATTTTTTGCTACATTTATCTGACAGGGTATACAAAAATCCCATAGAATTTTTTAAAATTTGAACATGATCTTTATTGAACAATCGTAATTGTAAACATGATTATACCAATATAACATTGCATTATACGGATGATAATAAGCCTTTGTGATAAAGGAATCTAATAACTAAAGCACTTATCACTTGTGTGAGACTATTAACATAGGAGGAACCATCAATGGTGTATATCAGCAGAAGGGTAAAAATCTATCAAACCATAAAGCTGGGGTGCACTAGCATTATTATTCTAGATGCAATCACCCATATAAAGGAGTGTGGAAGCTGTTACCATTCCTAAACCAAAAGACATGTACTGCTGAGTAAAGTGACTAGTGTCAAAAAGCTAGCCATTGATAGCAGATGAACCTACCTATGAGGGACAACAATAAGCGCTGGATCTCCCCGACGTACGTTTCGCCGTGCTGCGTCCTCAGGAGGAGTAATTAAATGGGGCTAGAAGGCCAGTATTTAACAATGTTTGCTGTCCAATAGGTGCGGGCAATTGGCGAAACGTACGTCGGGGAGATCCAGGATGAGGTGGTTAGGTGGTTAGGTCGTATGATACGTGGTTAGGTCGTATGATATTTTTATAGAGTAGGTTGTCACTGTTTTGAATCATATTTTAGTATCCCCATTGTCTGAGAGTCATAGTTTTTAATTTTTTGACTGATTGTCTCAGGTAGGGACTCATTTTTTGCGGGATGAGGTGACAGTTTGACCTTTTTGATCGCTTGGTGTTGCAATTTTTGTGATGTAAGGTGACCAAAAATATCATTTTTGACATTATTATTTTTTTACGGTGTTCACCTAAAGAGGCATTTTTTTCTTTTTTTACTTGAAACTTTATAATACTTTTTTTTTAAACTTTATTTCTGTTCCACTCTGGGACTTTAACTTTTCGGGGTCTGATCTTCTCTGCAATGCATTACAATACATTTGTATTGTAATGCATTAACTGTTAGTGTATTACACAAAGTACAATACACTAACAGGAGGATCTCCTGGGCACCCGTAGAAGGCAGGTCCCGATGCCGTGCAAGGCATTGGGAAGCCGCTGCATGGCATCGGGCTGCCTTGTCACCCATCGGGTCCCCGCTACAGCAACGCGGGGACCCGATGGGCTCCCTCACCCGCAGCAAACCTCTTCTATGTCGCTGTCAGAGCTGACAGCGGCATATAAGGGGTTAATACGCCGACATCAGCTTTTGCAGCGATGCTGGCGGATACAGCAAGGGCCCGGCTATCAGTGACTGCCAGGCCCCTGCAGTCATCGGGCGTGCACCGCTCAGGTGCCTGCCCGATCACCATGACATACTATTACGCTAAGATGCTGGAAGTCACTGACTTCCATGACTTAATAGTGCATCATATGTTGGGAAGGGGTTAAAGTATATTTCAATATAAAGTATTGAGTCCCAATATTGTAGTATGGTATAATTTATTTCAACTTACCAGATACATTTCCATGAAATACTTTTAAGTATTGTTGGAGATTTTTAAAACATGTGATCTTTTGTGTATTAATAGTACTAATTATTATTTGTTTTTCATTTCAGATATCTGGCGACTGGCAATTCAGTTTTGTCCTTACATTTTGAGTTTAGAATGGGGAAATCCACAATTGCTGGCGTGGTACGGGCTACATGTGCAACCATTTGGTTGAGGCAGCTTCGGAGCTGCCACATCCAACCAGGCAGCAGTCGCTTGATATAGCCCAGGGCTTTCTGGAGAGGGCGCAATTCCCAAATTCTATTAGTGCCCTTGATGGGAAGCACATAAGGTTTAAGAAGCCACCAAACTAAGGGTCCCGATACTATAATTATAAACAGTTTTTCTCTGTAGTTTTGTGTGGCCTTGGTTGACACAAACTACAGGTTTTTAATTGTAGATATTGGGTCCATTGGAAGTACTGCAGATACTCGCATCTTCAGGGCTTCCAGAATGGGTCGGTGGCTTCAGTCCAACTAACTGGATGTACCACAGCCAGCAAACCTTCCTGGCTCCTCTGGTCCACCTGCGCCTTATGTGACTGTAGGGGACGAGGAGTTTGCCCTTTTTACCAACTTCATGCACCACTTTCCTAGGCGAGGTTTGGATGAAAAGAGGCGCACTTTTAATTAGCATTTAAGTAGGGCCAGAAGGTTTGTGGAGTGCACCTTTGATATTCTTTCTAGTAAATGGCGGGTTTTTCCTTTGGCCATACAGCTGTCCCCCGAAAATGTGAATGTGGTCATCAAAGCGTGTGTAGTGCTGCACAACTACATACGCACCTGATGAAGATGCCCAAGTATATAGTTCACCATCTGGAAGAGACACTTTCCAACTTGGAAGAGCAGGATCTGAGCAGTACTACTCGACACATGGAAGGTTCTAGTTGCCATTTAATTTTTTTTCACAACCTGGATGGTTAATTTTTAACTTACGGTTGTACATGAAGGCTTTCTTTTTTGGTACTATATTGATATCTTGTCTGTTTTACAGATAGTGCCTCCAAATATATGGATTTCAGAAAACCTGATAAGACCTGGGCGACACAACTAGGGTCAATCTTTGGGGAATCAGCGGCAGCTGGGGCCGAGTCCAGTAATGTAAAGGATTTGAAACTCAAGATAAAAGATCTTTTAAAAAAAATGTATAAAAGTGTGGAGGAATAAAGCCTCAATAGAGCAGTACCTCCAGAAAGAAATCATTCCACGTGGCCTACGATTGCAGTTATTCCCTGCATTTGAGGTGGATGATCCATCATTTGTAGGAAAGTTTGGAGGATGCCCTCACTCAATGCTCACGCACTCTGATTGAGCTCCTGATTGGGGCAGATCGTAAGTCACTTGAAGCGGTGGAGAAAGATATTGATAATATACGTGAACAGATCCAGCGGGCAGTACCAGTTGAGGCCTGTGAGTCTTTTGATGGTGAGTTGGAGGAGGACCTCTTGAGAAGGGAGAAAGAGGTCTTAAGGTGAAAAAATTCCAGAGAGACTTGGTAGACTTCCAAAACAACAAGGTCTATCGCTGGCACATGACAAGAGGCCGTACACGCAACACATTTCTCACTCTATCTACATCCTCTACCAATAGCCAAGGATGTGGGGAGCATTTTTTAGAGGAGCGCAGGGGATCCGGAGAAGGAGGTGGCAAGGAAAATTGGACCTCCTGCCTAAGAACACCATCCACAAAACGAAAAACGAAGCAGAATTACTCTCTGGGGAAAACGAGCAAAGAAGTACTAAAGGTAATTAACCTTTCAGATATTACACTCACACAACCCCAATTATCCGTCTCGCGGAGGGGTCTGACTTTTTCACCGACAGGGAAATTCGATTTTTTCCTGTCGGTGAAGGACTTGGAACTCTTTGCAAGAAGACTGTGTTTTAAAAAGTATTTTAATAGGGGCGATGGTCATTCTGACCTCTCCCCTCTAGAATTACAAACTCTCAATGATCTCCAATCTCTATTAAATGAACAAGAATCGGATACGTCCAGATTCCCCATACATCTGCACCGCCGGTCCCAACATTGGCCCCCCACGACATCTTGTCCAGCAGCAGCATATTTGTCAAGCTGGTCAAACAAGATCTTGAAAAACTATGTGATACTAGATCTCACGATAATTTAAGCAAGGATTTACGTCTTGCATTGAAAGAACTTAAGAATATGAAATATGTCATTATAAAACCTGCGGATAAGGGGGGCAATGTTGTTGTCTGGCCGGTGCGGATCTATGAAAAGGAGGCTTTCCGCCAATTAGGTGATGGGTCCTGTTATAGGAAACTGGATTGTAACCCTATAGCACAATATAAATTAGAACTGGATGGAATACTTAGGAGTGCATATGAGAGTGGCATAATTAGTGCTAAGATGTGGGAGGGCCTGGTTACGGATTTTCCGGTCCTTCCCACATTTTACTTACTCCCTAAGTTACACAAAGACCCCAAATTACCACCAGGGAGACTTATAGTATCTGGAATAGGTGGTTTGTGTGAGACTATCTGCCGTTTTGTGGATTTCTACCTACAGAGATGTGTAGAAACCTTACCCTCCTTTGTCCGTGACACCACTGACGTCCTGAAGAGACTCAATGGGATGCATCTGGATAGTGACATGCTCCTTGTCACGTGCGACGTCGAGTCCCTGTATACATCCATTTACCACGGCCACGGACTGCGGGCATCGAGATTCTTTTTGGAAACAACTAATCTGGACAGATATTTAATTGACCTGGTCATGACATTATTAGAATTCGCATAATGCGTTTACATTTAAAGACCGCTAATGCTTACAGATCTGGGGAACGGCTATGGGGGCGACTTGTGCGCCCTCATATGCTAATTTGTTCCTGGGGCTATGGGAAAGAGAGATAGTCATGAATTTGGAGGGTCACAACACCGTAGTCTCGTGGTCGAGGTATATTGATGAAGTTTTGTTCATCTGGCAGGGCTCGACGTCGCACTTGGAGGGGTTTCTACATTATCTTAATCTGAACAATCAGATTTCTCGGACCTTGCGATAACTGTGGAGAATGAGGGCTTTTTAGGTTTTGATATATATAGGAAGCCCACTGCCACCAACTCATTGTTGTTCTCCTCTTCCTCACATCATTCACAGGTCTCTAGAGCTAGGCGGATATCCTCCAATGAGGCTAGTTTTGAGCGAGAGGCAAAGGCTCTATCAAGAAGATTTCTGGAGAGGGGTTACAGCAAAAAAGTGATTAGGAAAGGATATATTAGCATATGATCACCTATGATGTGGGTTGGTCATAGGACCATCTTGTTCTTATTATTATTGTCTTGCTTTATATTAGGATTGAATTATGTAGTTTAATTATGGTATTTACACAATTACACAATATATTTTTGTATTATGAACTTTTTAATTTTATGTTTATTAACTCTATGCATCAGGTCCTCATTAATTATTTTGTTTTCTATGTACTTTTTATCTCTATGTACTGGGGCTCAAATAAACATGGGGTATAATCATGATATATATGGTGAATATTGTACAGTTTATACTATGTATTTCTTATGCTGTTTATACTTTCATGATCATGTACTTCATATGTCTATAATTATTTTTGTATTATGACTGAATCAATGAGACACCATATTTTTGGTCAAATTATGGCATGTATATATTGTAAATGGGTATGTAATGTAATAATCATGGTAATATGCATTTATCCCCTTGATAATATCGATGTCTAGATTTATTCAGTCTCATATTTGCGCCCTCTTAATAACCGATATCTCTCATATAGATTCTTTATACAGGGTTCCCCATTTTGGGGTTAATACATCAGACATACTTTAGATATCCTGTTTACTTGATCAGCTGATGCAGCGCTCTGTTGTGATGCGCTGCGCGCAGGCCATTCTGAGATAGTTTTTTCGTCACATATTGTACTTCATGACATTGGTAAAATGGAGTAAAAAAAATGCATCTGGAAAATTTAGCAAATTTTCAAGATTCTATTTCTCTACTTCTATAATACATAGTAATACCTACAAAAATAGTTATTACTTTACACTCCCCATATGTCTACTTCATGTTTGGATCATTTTGGGAATGACATTTTATTTTTCGGGGATGTTACAAGGCTTAGAAGTTTAGAAGCACATCTTGAAATTTTTCATAAATTTTCAAAAACCCACTTTTCAAGGAACAGTTCAGGTCTGAAGTCACTTTGTGAGGCTTACATAATAGAAACCACCCAAAAATGACCCCATTCTAGAAACTACACTCCTCAAGGTATTCAAAACTGATTTTACAAACTTTGTTAACCCTTTAGGTGTTCCACAGGAATTAATGGAAAATAGAGATACAATTTCAAAATTTCACTTTTTTGGCAGATTTTCCATTTTAATATTTTTTTTCCAGTTACAAAGCAAGGGTTAACAGCCAAACAAAACTTTATATTTATGGATCTGATTCTGTAGTTTACAGAAACACCCCATATGTGGTCATAAACCGCTGTACGGGCACACGGCAGGGCGCAGAAGGAAAGTAATGCCACACGGTTTTTGGAAGGCAGAATTTGCTGGACTGTTTTTTTGACACCATGTCCCATTTGAAGCCCCCCTGATGCACCCCTAGAGTAGAAACTCCAAAAAATGACCCCATTTTAGAAACTACGGGATAGAGTGGCAGTATTGTTGGTACTATTTTAGGGTACATATGATTTTTGGTTGCTCTATATTACACTTTTTGTGAGGCAAGGTAACAAGAAATAGCTGTTTTGGCACCATTTTTATTTTTTATTATTTACAACATTCATCTAACAGGTTAGATCATGTGGTATTTTTATAGAGCAGGTTGTCACGGACGCGGCAATACCTAATATGTATACTTTTATTTTATTTATGTAAGTTTAACACAATGATTTCCTTTTTGAAATGTTTTAGTGTTTCCATAGTCTGAGAGCCATCGTTTTTCCAGTTTTTTGGCGATTATCTTGGGTAGGGTATGATTTTTGTGGGATGAGATGACGGTTTGATTGGCACTATTTTGGGGTGCGTGTGAGTTTTTTATCGCTTGCTATTTCACTTTTTGTGATGTAAGGTGACAAAAAATAGCTTTTTTTACACCGTTTGTTTTTTTACGGTATTCACCTGAGGGGTTAGGTCATGTGATATTTTTATAAAGCAGGTTATTACGGACGAAGCGATACCCAATATCTATAATTTTTTTTATTTATGTAAGTTTTACACAATAATATCATTTTTTAACCCCTTAAGGACGCAGGGCGTACCGGTACGTCCTAACTTTAAATCGGGATTCCGGCACCCCAGGGGTTAATCTGAACAGGATGCCGGCTGAAATCATTCAGCCGGCCTCCTGTCACAACGACAGGGGGGTCATGTGACCCCCGGTGTCGGTGATCGCAGCAAACCGCAGGTCAATTCAGACCTGCAGTTTGCTGCGCTTTTTGCTGTTTCTGATCCCTGCGGTCCCTGACCGCGGGGATCAGAAACTTTTGAGTGCCTAAAATAGAGATTTTTCACCCCCCCTGCACTCCTGCACGATTTTATGCCGGCCGGTGTCGCAGGCGGTGGGGGCGTTGAAAATTTATTGGCTTCTAGTGGGTTATACCAGGGTGCCAGCACATTGCTGACACCCTGGTATAAACGGCTGACATCTTCGCAGATGTCAGCCGTTTAACCCTTTCCATACCGCGGTCTGTACGGACCGCTGTATGGAAAAGGTTAACTGTCATCGGTCACGGAGCTCCCTCCCTCTCCATCGGGGGGCTGCTGAGCCTTTGCAGCCCCCGATGGAGAGGGAGAGAGCCCCCCGACAGCCCCCCTCAGCCCTGTGCTTACCCTTCCCCGTCTGCGAAATTGTGGCAGACGGGGAAGGTTCCCATGGCAACAGGACGCCTTCTCAGGCGTCCTGCTGTCCATGGTGCTGAACAGATCTATGCTAAAAGCATAGATCTGTTCAGTGTAGGTAAAATACAGTACAGTACAATATATATTATTGTACTGTACTGTATTATACAGACATCAGACCCACTGGATCTTCAAGAAGCAAGTGGGTCTGAGTCAAAAAAGAATGTAAAGAAAGTGAAAAAAGATAAAAAAAATAACATTTATCACTGAATAAAAATTAAAAAAATAAAATACACTACACATATTAAGTATCGCCGCGTCCGTAACGACCTGAACTATAAAACGGTCATGTTACTTTCCCCGCACGGTGAACGCCATAAAAATAAAAAAATTAAAACTATGAGAAAATTGAAATTTTGCCCACCTTACTTCCCAAAAAAGGTAATAAAAGTGATAAAAAAGTCACATGTACGCCAAAATAGTACCAATCAAACCGTCATCTCATCCCGCAAAAAATGGGACCCTACCAAAGATAATCGCCCAAAAACTGAAAAAACTATGGCTCTTAGACTATGGAAAACACTAAAACATGATTTTTTTTGTTTCAAAAATGAAATCATTGTGTAAAACTTACATAAATAAAAGTAAAGTATACATATTGGGTATCGCCGCGTCCGTGACAACCTACTCTATAAAATTACCACATGATCTAACCTGTTAGATGAATGTTGTAAATAACCAAAAAAATAAACGTGCCAAAAAAGCTATTTCTTTTTACCTTGCCGCACAAAAAGGGTAATATAGAGCAACCAAAAATCATATGTACCCTAAACTAGTATCAACAGGCTCTATAAAAATATCACATGACCTAACCCCTCAGGTGACCACCGTAAAAAATAAAAAATAAAAACGGTGTAAAAAATTTTTTTGTCATCTTACGTCACAAAAAGTGTAATAGCAAGCGATCAAAAAGTCATATGCACCCCAAAATAGTGCCAATAAAACCGTCATCTCATCCCGCAAAAAATGAGACCCTACTCAAGATAATCGCCCAAAAACTGAAAAAACTATGGCTCTTAGACTATCGGGACACTAAAACATTTTTTTGGTTTTAAAAATGAAGTAATTGTATAAAACTTACATAAATAAAAAAAATTGTATACATATTAGGTATCGCCGCGTCTGTGACAACCTGCTCTATAAAATTATCACATGATCTAACCTGTCAGATGAATGTTGTAAATAACAAAAAATAAACGTGCCAAAAAAGCTATTTCTTTTTACCTTGCCGCACAAAAAGTGTAATATAGAGCAACCAAAAATCATATGTACCCTAAACTAGTACCAACAAAGCTGCCACCCTATTCCGTACTTTCTAAAATGGGGTCACTTTTTTGGAGTTTCTACTCTAGGGGTGGAACAGGGGGGCTTCAAATGGGACATGGTGTCAAAAAAACCAGTCCAGCAAAATCTGCCTTCCAAAAACCGCATGGCATTCCTTTCCTTCTGCGCCCTGCCGTGTGCCCGTACAGAAGTTTACGACCACATATGGGGTGTTTCTGTAAACGACAGAATCAGGGCTATAAATAATGAGTTTTGTTTGGCTGTTAACCCTTGCTTTGTAACTGGAAAAAAATTAAAATGGAAAATCTGCCAAAAAAGTGAAATTTTTAAATAGTATCTCTATTTTCCATTAAATCTTGTGCAACACCTAAAGGGTTAACAGAGTTTGTAAAATCAGTTTTGAATACCTTGAGGGGTGTAGTTTCTTAGATGGGGTCACTTTAATGGAGTTTTTACTCTAGGGGTGCATCAGGGGGCTTCAAATGGGACATGGTGTCAAAAAAACAGTCCAGCAAAATCTGGCTTCCAAAAACCATACGGCGCACCTTTCACTCTACGCCCCGCTGTGTGGCCGTATAGTAGTTTACGGCCACGTATGGGGTGTTTCTGTAAACGGCAGAGTCAGGGCAATAAAGATACAGTCTTGTTTGGCTGTTAACCCTTGCTTTGTTCGTGGACAAAATGGGTTAAAATGGAAAATTAGGCAAAAAAATGAAATTCTCAAATTTCATCCCCATTTGCCAATAACTCTTGTGCAACACCTAAAAGGTTAACGAAGTTTGTAAAATCAGTTTTAAATACCTTGAGGGGTGTAGTTTATAGAATGGGGTCATTTTTAGGCGGTTTCTATTATGTAAGCCTCGCAAAGTGACTTCAGACCTGTAGTGGTCCCTAAGAATTGGGTTTTTGTAAATTTCGGAAAAATTTCAAGATTTGCTTCTAAACTTCTAAGCCTTGTAACATCCCCAAAAAATAAAATATCATTCCCAAAATAATTCAAACATGAAGTAGACATATGGGGAATGTTAAGTCATCACAATTTTTGGGGGTATTACTATGTATTACAGAAGTAGAGAAACTGAAACTTTGAAATTTGCAAATTTTTCTAAATTTGGGGTAAATTAGGTATTTTATTATGCAAAAAAATTAATTTTTTTTACTTCGTTTTACCAGTGTCATGAAGTACAATATGTGACGAAAAAACAATCTCAGAATGGCCTGGATAAGTCAAAGTGTTTTAAAGTTATCAGCACTTAAAGTGACACTGGTCAGCTTTGCAAAAAATGGCCAAGTCCTTAAGGTGAAATAGGGTCCTTAAGGGGTTAAACAAAAAAAAAAATCATGTTTTAGTGTCTCCATATTCTGAGAGCCATCGTTTTTTTCTGTTTTTGGGCGATTATCTTAGGTAGGGTCTCATTTTTTGCGGGATGAGATGACAGTTTGAGTGGCACTATTTTGGGGTGCATATGACTTTTTGATCGCTTGCTATTACACTTTTTTTGATGTAAGGTGACAAAAAAAACTGTTTATTTAGCACAGTTTTTATTTTTTACGGTGTTCATCTGAGGGGTTAGGTCATGTGATCTTTTTATAGAGCCGGTCGATACGGACGCGGCGATACCTAATATGTATACTTTTTATTTATTTATCTAAGTTTTACACAATAACAGCTTTTTTTAAACCAAAAAAATTATGTTTTAGTGTCTCCATATTCTGAGCCATAGTTTTTTTTATATTTTTTGGGCGATATGTCTACTTTTTTTTTCCCCCCTACTATTTACCTTTTTTTTTTTACTTTATTTGGGGAAAATTACGTTTTTGTTTATTTGTACTTGAAACTTTTAATTTTTTGGGGGGGAAACTTTATTTTTTCAACTTTTTTTCACTTTATTTTTTATCCCACTTTGGGACTTCAACTTTTGGGGGTCTAATCCTTTACAATGCATTCCAATACTTCTGTATTGGAATGCATTGGCTGTATGAGTAATACAGTGTGTATTACTCATACAGCTTCCGGCCTGTGAGATCCAGGAGGCTGGATCTCACAGGCTCGTCACAGTAAGGCAGCGCCGATGCCTCAGGAAGGCATTGCGCTGCCTTCCATGCCATCGGGTCCCCCCTACAGCCCCATGGGGACCCGATGGCACTGCCGTATGCCACCGCACCATGTAAAAGCTGCAAACCGCAGGTCTGAATTGATCTGCGGTTTGGGGGCACACAGGGGGGGGTTACAGGACCCCCCCACGCATTGACCCAAGGTGCCTGCTCAATGATTTGAGCAGGCACCTTGTTCTGATCACCACCGCCCGGTACGTCATGTGTCCTTAAGTACCGGGACAACATGCCGTACCGGTACGTCATGTGTCTGGAAGAGGTTAATGTATATTAAACGTTTACAATTATTAATGTGGTCTATATGTTTGTGCTACATAAAAATCATTATGCACTGTATATAATAAAGAGAACAAACAATAAAATTCAGGAAAATAGAACTCTGTTTATTATAACACAGAATAGTCAACTTGACTTAAAAAAAAAAAATAACATAAATAAATAAAAGAAAAGAAAACTTACAAATTCGAAAAACGCCCAGGTGGCGATGGGGGACCCTGAAACTGAGGGCTATGGTAGGAGGGTTGTGAAGGGGGGCCAGAGTACAGAGATGGTTCAGCTTGGGAAAAGGAGGGGACAGGCTGGCCATAGGAAGTTTCACCCTAATATGGTTGCCCATATGGCTGACTTGGTTGGTCATAATGTTCCCTTGTAGGAGGAAATTGGGTAGGACCCTGTGAACCCTGCGGAATTGGCATTGGGCGGGGGCCGAACATGTGCCCATGGATGCGACAATTCACCAGGGCCACAAACATCCCAGTAAGGTCATTAGGTGGAGTGGCTGCATCCAGAATGATTCCGAGAGCCGCTTTGGTTCTCAGTAATCGTTCTGGAGGCAGCCTCCGCAAATAATGGGCCAGACTCGGTGCATAAAGATCCAAGTGGACAAAAAGTCCAGTACCTGGCTATTGACCAGAGCTTCAGCAGGAGGCATGGCCTGTCTTCTTGCCCGGCTGGGTAGAGCGAAAGTGTGTGGGGGGCCATCCACTCCCGAAGCAGCGGAACGGACAGATGCTGAGGTGCGGGTCCTTCAGTACTCTCTGTAGGAGGTGGCCCAGAGTGTCCTCGTTGCAGGAGCTGGAGTGCTGGGGAGCAGACTCTTCTGCTTCCTCTTCTAGGTTGTCCTCCTTTCTTCAGAATTAAAAAAATTTAATGTATGAACACACATTTTTGAAACAGTCACGTTACATATTACTAATATTAGCTAAATACATTTATCACATAGTACTACATGAACTAACCAACATATTACATATGTGGTCATGTAGCAACAGGAGGATTCGGCTTGGTTGTTATCGCCAATTATGACATTTCTCGTTTACACATTGTTACAAATTACATTACCCACATACAGTTGCAAGAGAAAGCATGTGAACCCTTTGGAATGATATGGATTTCTGCACAAATTGGTCATAAAATGTGATTTGATCTTTATCTAAGTCACAACAATAGACAATCACAGTCTGCCTAAACTAATATTACACAAAGAATTAAATCTTACCATGTTTTTATTGAACACACCATGTAAACATTCACAGTGCAGGTGGAAAAAGTATGTGAACCCCTAGACTAATGAAATCTCCAAGAGCTAATTGGAGTGAGGTGTCAGCCAACTGGACTCCAATCAATGAGATGAGATTGGAGGTATTGGTTACAGCGGCCCTGCCCTATAAAAAACACACACCAGTTCTGGGTTTGCTTTTCACAAGAAGCATTGCCTGATGTAAATGATGCCTCGCACAAAAGAGCTCTCAGAAGACCTACGATTAAGAATTGTTGACTTGCATAAAGCTGGAAAGGGTTATAAAAGCCTTGCTGTTCATCAGTCCACGGTAAGACAAATTGTCTATAAATGGAGAAAGTTCAGCACTGCTGCTACTCTCCCTAGAAGTGGCCGTCCGCTAAAGATGACTGCAAGAGCACAGCGCAGACTGCTCAATGGGGTGAAGAAGAATCCTAGAGTGTCAGCTAAAGATTTACAAAAGTCTCTGGCATATGCTAACATCCCTGTTAGCGAATCTACAATACGTAAAATACTAAACAAGAATGGATTTCATGGGAGGATACCACAGAGGAAGCCACTGCTGTCCAAAAAAACATTGCTGCACGTTTACAGTTTGCACAAGAGCACCTGGATGTTCCACAGCAGTACTGGCAAAATATTCTGTGGACAGATGAAAACAAAGTTGAGTTGTTTGGAAGAAACGCACAACACTATGTGGAGAAAAAGAGGCACAGCACACCAACATCCAAACCTCATCCCAACTGTGAAGTATGGTGGTGGGGGCATCATGGTTTGGGGCTGCTTTGCTGCGTCAGGGCCTGGACGGATAGCTATCATCAAGGACAAATTAATTCCCAAGTTTATCAAGACATTTTGTAGGAGAACTTAAGGCCATCTGTCCACCAGCTGAAGCTCAACAGAAGATGGGTGTTGCAACAGGACAACGACACAAAGCATAGAAGTAAATCAACAAAAGAATGGCTTAAACAGAAGAAAATACACCTTCTGGAGTGGCCCAGTCAGAGTCCTAACCTCAACCCAATTGAGATGCTGTGGCATGACCTCAAGAACGAGATTCACACCAGACATCCCAAGAATATTGCTGAACTGAAACAGTTCTGTAAAGAGGAATGGTCAAGAATTACTCCTGACCGTTGTGCACGTCTGATCTGCAACTACAGGAAACGTTTGGTTGAAGTTATTGCTGCCAAAGGAGGTTCAACCAGTTATTAAATCCAAGGGTTCACATACTTTTTCCACCTGCACTGTGAATGTTTACATGGTGTGTTCAATAAAAACATGGTAAAATGTTATTCTTTGTGTGTTATTAGTTTAGGCAGACTGTGATTGTCTATTGTTGTGACTTAGATGAAGATCAGATCACATTTTATGACCAATTTGTGCAGAAATCCATATCATTCCAAAGGGTTCACATACTTTTTCTTGCAACTGTAGTCAACATACAGTGTGTATTAATAAACATGTAGTGGTCCATGACCTGACGCAGGAACATCAGCTGGTCCCTAAACAAATAGGGCCTTTTCTTGGATGGAACCGACCCACTGTGGCCTTGATGTTGCATTTCCTTCCAGAACTGGTTCCTGCAGCTCCGCCAATGATACTTGACTTCATCAACTTTATAATAAAAATACAAGAAACAAAATATTAACAAACAATAAAAACGCAGAATGTAGAACATGCTGCGATTTTTATGCAACGCAGAAGTTTTGCATGAAAAACAACGCTCATGTACACAGACCCACTGAAATTAATGGGCCCGGATTCAGTGCGGGCGCAATGAGTTCACGTCATGCATTGCACCCGCTCGGAAAACTCGCTCGTGCGCAAGGGGCCCTATAGTGAATCTGTGCTAATCTCTTTAGGGATATAATAGAGTTGTTATAATGAGGTGGTTTTAAAAAAAATGGGAGTATATGGCGCAGAGATACATACCGCCCATAACTGAAAATGAAAGTGAGACGAAATCGCCCCAGACGTAGCAGGAGTGAAACCCGGGTCGGACATTACCATATGTTTTATGTGATATTCAAGACTACGATCTTGTGAGTATAATAAAAGTATTTGGAACCCATTTATATGCGGGTCTGTGCTATGTCGATACTTTTTTTTAAAGGTGTGAGAAGCAAATCCACTGGGGATGAGCGAATCGACTTCGGAAGAAACATCCGAAGTCGATTTGCATAAAACTTTCAATACTGTATGGAGCAAGCGCTCGGTACAGTATTCTAATGTATTGGCTCCAATAAGCTGAAGTTATTACTTCACGAAGTCTCACGAGACTTCACATAATAACTTCAGAAATGTATTTAAGCCTCCTGCACACGAAGAGGACTACAACTCCCAGCATCTCCCTGGCACTTACATGGAATCCATCCTTCTTCACTTCTTCCCATGCATCACTGGTCTTCTTCTTCATTACTTTATTGCCCTGAGGAGCTCTGCCTCCTGTTCTGTCACATGATGGTGAGGTCATCGCATGTTCTTCATCCCCTCTTGTCTGCTGAGCTCTGCCTCCTGCATCTGACATCATCGCAGGTCCTACACTCCAGTAGAAGAGCGCTGCTGGTGTCCACAGCTGTCAGCACTTGGGTACTTTCACACTTGCGGCAGAGGATTCCGGCAAGCAGTTCCGTTGCCGAAACTGCCCGCCGGATTCGTCAATACGGACGCAAACTGATGGTATTTGTCAGACGGATCCAGATACAGATCCGTCTCTCTGGTGTCATCCGGAAAAACGGATTCGGTATTAATTTTTTGGCCATTTTTAAAGGTCTGCGCATGCGCAGATGGGAAAGCCGGATCCATTTTGCTGGAACACGTAATGCTGGATCCGGCACTAATACACTTCAATGTAAATTAATGCCGAATCCCGGCAAGTGATCAGTATTTTGGGCTAGAAAGAAAACTGCAGCATGCGGCGGTATTTTCTTTGTCCCAAAAACTTATTAGGGCTTGAACTGATGCATCCTGAACGGATTGCTCTCCATTCAGAATGCATTAGGATAAAACTGATCAGTTTTTTCCGGTGTTGAGCTCCTGTGATGGAACTCAACACCGGACAACAAAAACGCCAGTGTGAAAGTGCCCTTATATGTACAGGGAGGGGACCATACACTGCATTTTGCTTCCACAGACAGCAATCCAATCACAAAGCCCCTCACAGTACAGAGCTTTGTTATTAGAGAGGAGGCTGCTGATTTGTCAGTATCAACAGGCTGCTGTTTTCTCTAGATGACCTTATGTTGATAGTAGTATTAATAGAGTCTCAAGGGTCTATAAAAGCAGGTACCCTACTTTTATAAGTCTTTGGGACTCTATTAACAATATCAACAAAAGGTCATCTAGAGAAAAAGCAGGTTTTTAAAAAAAAAATGTTTTCCCTTTTGGTGTTTAGGTATCAGAGCAATCAAATGAAAGTTCTGATTTAACATAAGAAGCAGGGTTTTGTTTAGCCTCTTGGCTATTAGTTTCTCTATGTAAGTACCCTGGACCAGAGGTCTATTTTCCCATATGGAGCACACTTTCCAGAGCTCACAGAGAAGACTATAGGGTACATTATAGTGTGCTACAGTCTGATATATTGTGTATAAGGCGTCTTTCACACGGGTGAGATTTCCATGCGGGTGCAATGCGTGAGGTGAACGCATTGCATCCGCACTGAGTCCAGACCCGTTTTTTGCGGATCCGTTGTTCCTGAAAATGTTTCCGTATGTCATCCGTATGTCATCCGTTTTTTGCGGATCCGCAAAAAACGGAAACATGTATACATTCAATAATCAAATAAAGTTGTTTGGATTTCTTTGAAAAAAAATTGAAAAAAAAAAAAATAATTTGCTATGTGTTTCCAGGAACGGATTCCGCAAAAAACGGAAGACATACGGAATGACATCCGAATGTCATCCGTTTTTTGCGGATCCATTGACTTTGTATTGTACCAGGATCCGATTTTTCAGGACAAGAATAGGACATGTTTTATATTTAAACGGACATGCGGAACGGAACAACGGAAACGGACAGCACACATTGTGCTGTCCGATTTTTTTCCAGGACCCATTGAAAATGAATGGGTCCAGATCTGGTCCTGATCTGTTCCTGAAAAAACGGAACAGATCAGGAAAGAAAAAACGGACATTAAATTATTCATTTATTTTTTTAAAACCTTCCAGGTCTATTTTACTAAGCATTCCTTAGATCAGCAACTTCAGCACTCCTTAGATCAGCACATATTATTTTATTTTTTTTTAAGGCAATCAAAACGAGTAATGTGACATTTTGGTCAATAAAGACCTTTTTCAAACACTAATTGCCAGGGAGGAATATAGGAAAGAAATAGGTCCGGACGTATCGATGAGGCAAGAGACTTGGAGGGTGGGCAATGGCAGAGGCTGGGGAGGAGTAAAGTGAAAAGAAGGCAGAGCAGCCTGGGCACCTACACACTGAACACTGCCCCTGGGCACTTGCGAGTGCTCATTTGCATATGAATTAAACTTTGCTTTTCCTGCTGGTGCAAGTCTAAAGAAAAGAACAAAGGTACTGGTACAATCCTGTATAGGTGTGCTACAGAGCCATGTAAGCACTGTATATGGCCATATGGAGGTGACAGACTCTCTTTAAGGCTGTATAATTTCTGCAGTATAGTATTTGGAAGTGTTGGGGAGCACAGCAGGCACAGTATTGGGGTTAGCAACAGGATGACATTGTTGTGGCACCAGGGTGGGGAGGAGGATGATAGAAAAGTGAGGAACCTAAGATGTCTCTGTGTCAAACTCTGTAGAGACAAGAGGTGGAGGAAAGATACGTTCTGGGTCGAATGCAGAATATAAGGAAAGAGAACGTCTACATCACAGGAGACATCACCTGAAAGGCCCTGGATGTGAGAGGTATGTGCTGCTGTATAGTCCATGCAGTAAGCAAAATATTTCTTTAGTGCTAGAGCATAGGGGCAACTTAGGGCTGTATTAGACCCTAGCGATAGTCAAGCAGATCATCGCTAACAGGTGTTCGTAGGAATGCTTGTTAGCGATGATCTGCCTGGGTAATAGTGCTGACGATTACCCGATTCAATGGGCAATCGCAATCTATAAGCAGGTTAACCCCTTGGCTACTGAAGGTTTTTTCCTTCCCTATTTTCTATAAGCCATACCTTTTTTTATATTTCTGGTCACATAGCTGTATGAGGGCTTATTTTTTATGAGGCAAGTTGTACTTTCTAAGGCTACTTTCACACTAGCGTTCGGGCGGATCCGTTCTGAACGGATCCGCTCATAATAATGCAGACGGAGGCTCCGTTCAGAACGGATCCGTCTGCATTATATTAGCAAAAAAAAGCTAAGTGTGAAAATAGCCTGGGACGGATCCGTCCAGACTTTCAATGTAAAGTCAATGGGGGACGGATCCGCTTGAAGATTGAGCCACATTGTGGCATCTTCAAACGGATCCGTCCCCATTGACTTACATTGTAAGTCTGGACGGATCCGCACGCCTCCGCACGGCCAGGCGGACACCCGAACGCTGCAAGCAGCGTTCAGCTGTCCGCCTGTCCGTGCGGAGGCGAGCGGAGGCTGAACGCCGCCAGACTGATGCAGTCTGAGCGGATCCGCATCCATTCAGACTGCATCAGGGCTGGACGGCTGCGTTTGGGTCCGCTCGTGAGCCCCTTCAAACGGAGCTCACGAGCGGACACCCGAACGCTAGTGTGAAAGCAGCCTAATGCCACCATTAATTATGGCATAAAATGTAGTGGGAATTGGAAATAAAACGCAATCCCTCCAGAATTATAATTTTTTTACATCACCATATTCTGACCCCCATAACTATTTTATACATATGTCTACTGAGCTGTTTAGGGGCTAATTTTTTGCGGAATATCCTGTACTTTTTATTGATACAATTTTGGAGTGTGTGTGACTATTTGATCACATTTTATTACATTTTTTGGGGTAAGAGAAGCAATGAAAAAATTGCAAATCGGCCATTTTGACCCTTTTTTCCGTTACACCATTCGCCGTATAGGATTTTTTTCTATTTTAATAGTATGGGCATTTTCGGTCGTGGTGATACCCATGATGTTTATATTTATTGTTATTTAGGTATTTATTTTTTTAATATATGGAAAGGGGGTAATTTAAACTTTTATATATTTTTTTAATATATTTTTAAACATTTTTTTATCATTTTGTGGCTCATATATAAGCTTATTCATTATGATTTTTAATTTTTAATTTTGTTCTTTCAGGGATTTTAAAATTGCCATTGAAAGTCAATTTTGCTCATTTCTTATCCTGGCCTGCTATCTGGTGGCCAAAATAAGAATTGCAGCATAAACACTTTCAGCCTCATCAGCTAGGCTAAAAGTGTTCAGCGCAAGTACCGATGCCCACACGGGGCCACACGGGGCATCGGTAGCAAACCTGGAAGCGTGAGCTTCCGGGTTTTTTAGCACATTTAGATGCTGTGACCTCACTTGGTCACTGCATCTAAAGCACTTAATTACCGCGATCGGCATTATTTCCTGTCACAGTAATTAGCCGCAGGTCTCTGCTGTATGAAACAGCAGATATCTGCCGGCCATGACGCCCGCTGCATGTGCGAGCAGGAGCCATGTTCGCACATCGCTCAAGCGCCGTTCATGTACTGCACTGGTAGCGAAAGGGTTAAAAAACATTGTTTGACAGGGGCATATCGTGCTATCACGGTCTGCTGCTGGCAAACAATGATTCTGTAAGGGGACAAGCAATAGCATTAGCGATCACTTCTGCCCATAATGTGGAGGAGATCACCGCATGTAATAGCATCTCCTCTGATGAGCAGGTGATTGTTGGGAAGGAATGCTTTCTTCCCGACAATCGTAAGTGAACTCTTGCAGTGTAATACAACTCTAAAAGAGTTGGGCAATGTGCACTTGGGCTTGGGCCCTGGATCTTTTCAGATCATAGTAACACCACTGCCATACTCTAAGGGAATTGCTCATTACATCCCAGCGTCTACAGCAGTGGTAAGACCTGCTGAGCCATCCAATCCTCCCAACCCTGCCTGCAGCTAAGGCATGCCATCCATTCATAAAGTGGCAGACAGTCTACCATCCATACAGTATGGCCAAAAAAACTACGCGTTCTGAGTTTTTATTTTTTACTGTTTCCACAGCACACGCTCCAGTACATGGCATGCTATCACATCTGATATGGCAGGTAACAGACATGCGGCGCAGAGGGAAGGGGGAAGAGGAGTACCCCTCTTTGATGCCAATCAGATTGTAGGCTCCCCCTAAACCTATTTTGGAAAACCAGCAATCTGATTAAAAAGGTCAAAAATGAGAGGAAGAAGATAGGCGTCTGGGATAGTTATCCGATTTAGTTCACGAAAATCTAGGCAAGGATGCAGGCCACCATCTTTCTACTTCACAAAGAAGAACACTGCAGCCATGGGTGAAGAAGAGGGTCTGATATGTCCTTTAGCCAGACTCTCGGAAATATAGTCCTTCATGGCTTGTCTTTCGGGGCCAGAAAGATTATATAACCTGGTCTTAGGTAACTTTGCTCCAGGAAGCAGGTTTACCGGGCAATCATACGGATGATGGGGTGGTAACTCCTGACACCCCTTCTCAGAGAAAGCATCTTCAAAGTCGGACAGAAATGCTGGTAGGGTTGTAATGGAGGTGGCTGAGCAACTGCTACTTAAGCAATTGTCCCTACAATGCTCACTCCACTGCAATATCTCCCTGGCCTGCCAATCAACAACAGGACTGTGCGCTACCTACCAGGCAAGACCTAATACCATAGGAGTAGAAGACCTTCAAGGACATAGCAAGAAATAAACTCATTATGGAGGTCCCCCATCCGAAGATGTATGTTATGTACAATGTGTGTTACGCTCCCCTGAGTAAGAGGAGCAGAGTCGATGGCGAATATGGGGATTGATCTAGATAAAGGACTAAAAGAAAAACCCAGAGTCCGAGTGAATCGGGCATCCACCATATTGACCCCACCCCAACTGTCTAAGAAAACAGAGATTGTTTCAGTTTTATTACCCGAAACTACCATAGCTGGCAAAACAAACTGAGACGTTTGTATGTAGGAGATGTATACACCCAGGTTGGCATCTTCCGCACAACCCGGAGTCGGTAGTTTTCTGGCAGTTGTTTCTTTTTGGGTACAGATGGACAAGTTCCAATAAAATGACCCCTCCGACCACAGAAAAAACAAACCCCTGTCTTATGGCGAACCCCAGGAGGACCAATCTGACGAGTGGCTCCCCCTATTTGTATTGGTTCGTCAGAACGAACAGACTCCTGCCTAACAAATATCTCTGGAGGACCAGTATTCATCAGCCTATCCCTAAGGCGTCTATCAATTCTTATAGATAATGACATAGCGGCCTGAAGGGACATTGGAGTCTCATAAAGCACAAGCGCGTCTTTAATTTTCTCTGACAACCCCTGGCAAAACTGGCTTCTAAGAGCTGGGTCATTCCACAGAGTATCTGTGGCCCACCTTTGAAACTCCAAATAAACCTCTGCTGACTGACCTCCCCACTAAAGCTATCGTTGTTACTAGGGCCAGGCGACACGTGCCTTCTTTGCTGCATCGCCGGTATCACGACCGGCATGCCTATCACATACGTGACAGAAAAGGAGGGAAAAGGGAAGGCTCTGTCCAAGGGAGAGGGATAAGGTTGTGACCCCTGACTCACCTTGAGGCTGGCACCTGACTGCCCTGACGTCCCTAGACGGGTTCCTCACCCGTACGCCGATCGCGTGCCTAAAACCTGGCTTTCCCTAAGATGAGCCCTAGATAGTGAATAGGGCGGTGGGAACACTAGTCCGCACCACTAACTCTAAAGGAAAACACCAAGGGGAGGACAGACAATACAGACTAAACATATAATCCCAGGTGGGCGACAACAGGAGACAACAAAAAGCCCAACAGGGATCCAGAGGATAACACTCTGGAACAACAACCAGGATTCACAGCTCCAGTGGGTCAGTATAGAAGTCCAGGCAGGAAGCTCTATATCTGGCAACCAGAGAAGTGAGAGAGGAGAATATAAGGAGGTGGGGAGTGACAGACAAGAAACAGCTGAGGAGGAGAAGCTACGGATCCCTGAGTGAGACAAAAAGGATAGTAAGGCAAACACAGAAAACTATCATTAAGAAACAGCGTTATCTTTACACATAGAGCGCGCAGCCACCCGCTGCGACTTCCTGACCCCGGGTATAACGGAGTCAGACGTGGCTCTTGACACCCTCGTGACAGCCGGCACCCTTCCCGGGATGAGGAACAAGGAAGTGAGCTGCGTCCTCGTTCCCATGACAACAGTGGGGCGGGAAGGACCCGGCCACGCACACTTCCTCAGCGTGGCCGGCATCTTCTGTTCCCCAGGAGACAGAAGGAAGGGAGACTGAGTGCCAAGGTTGATGACTCAGCGCTCAGCTACAATAGACCTGGAGGGACGGGTAACGTGACGCTGGCCACGTCACGTGACTCTATTACATCGGTATTTAACAGGCAGCCTGCTGGCCACGGGTTGCCTGTTATTGGGTCTGTATAACCCACCTGCTACATTTGTGTTCTCTGCATTTCTGACCTCGGCTTTCGTTCCTGACCTCGCTCCTGTTTATCTCCTGGTTTTTGACTTGACCTCCTGGCTATTTTACCTCTGCTTGTTGTTTACTCTCCTATTGGTTATTGCTTGTGTACTGACGTCCTCTCCTGGTATTGACCTCGGCTTGCTTCACCTTGCTTTTGTATTCCGTGTGTTCTGTTGCTTGTCTGTGTTTCTCCCCTTCCCTACCCTGCACTTACCCAGGTTAGGGACTGTTGTCCAGTTGTGCACCGTTACCTAGGACGGATCGTGCAAGTTGGCAGTGAGGGAGTCGTGGGTGGCAGTCAGGGGTGCACAATTCCCTACCGCCTTGTGACAGAATAATAGGCAATCTTCATTATGGACCCTATTCGTGTGCGTACTGATCAGGTGCATAAACTTGCACAAATGGTGCAAGAGCTGGCGGAAAGATTACAGCAGCAGGAATCAGTTCAGATGCAACCCGTAGCGATTCCTACCGTACAGAATATTGAACCCCATGTTAAACTGCCGGAACAGTTTTTGGGAGAGCGCAAAGGTTTTCTTGCATTTAAAGAAAGCTGTAAGTGGTACTTCAGTCTACGTCCACATTCGTCTGGCTTCGAAAAACTAAAAGTTGGGATTGTCATTTCTTGCTACAAGGTGACCCACAGGAATGGGCATTCTCCCTTTCCACTGACTCCCCTTTTCTGATGTCTGGAGAAGCATTTTTTCAGGCCCTGGGAATGCTTTATGATGAACCGGATAGGTTGACCGTGGCTGAGTCCCAGTTAAAGTCCCTCACTCAGGGGAACCGACCAGTGGAGGAGTACTGCACTCAGTTTCGGAAGTGGAGTGTTCCCTCGGGCTGGAATGAGCCAGCACCCAAATGTCAGTTCAGGTCTAGACTCTCCAAAAATCTTAAGGAGATGTTAGTCTGTTACCCCTGTCCTGACACCTTAGAACAGACCATGATGTTAGCGGTGACACTTGACAGACGTATTAGGGAACGACAATGGGAGCACTTGTCTTCTCCACAGGTAATGGCCAAACCAGACTCCTTTCCTATGGGGGTCAAGGTGGAAACCCTTCTGGATGAGCCCATGCAACTCGGAATGACGAGAAGAGACCAACGTTGCCAGCGGGGTTCTTGTTTCTACTGTGGCAATTCCGACCATTGGGTACGACATTGGCCCAAGGTTCCTCCATCCGGAAGGTCACCCAAACCAGTTCTGGGGAGGTCTTTATTAAAACGGGTTCTGCCTCTAATTTTGAGAACTATGACTTTATTCTCTCTCTGGGGATAACCATGTTGGCTCTTCCTAGTCCTATACACATTATTGCCGTTGATTCCACTCCTTTGGTGGGTGGGATGGTCAAATTGTATACTCCTGAAGTTACCCTGACGTGGGGGCTTGTCATACCGAGATTTGTTCTTTTCTTATATTAAAGAATTTACAGGTGGAGGTGATTTTGGGTATGCCTTGGCTCAAACTTCATAACCCTATGATTAATTGGAACATAGGCGAAATAGAGAAATGGGGTCCCAAATGTAATTCTTATTGTCTTTCGATTGTTCAGGCTGGAATCACGACTGAGTCAAAAATTATTCCTCCATATATTAGTGATTTTCTGGATCTGATGTTGAGAATCTGCCACCCCATAGATCATATGATTATGCTATCAATCTCGTGGCAGGATCTAAATTTCCTAAGGGCCGTATAATTTGTCCGGGCCTGAGCAAATAGCTATGAAGGAGTATCTCAAGGAAAGTTTAAGAAAAGGTCATATCAGACCTTCGTTATCACCTATGGGGGCAGGTTTCTTTTTTGTTGAACAGGATGGAGGTCTGAGATCCTGGATCGATTATAGGAAATTAAACAATATCACTATTAAGAATAACTTGATTCGAATCAGAGAAGGGGACGAGTGGAAGACTGCCTTTAATACTCCTAAAGGTCATTTTGAATATTTGGTCATACCGTTTGGGCTCTGTAATGCGCCAGCCGGGTTTAAAAATTTTGTATATGATATTTTCAGGCAGTTTATCTGTAAGTTTATGATAGTATACTTGGACGATATCTTGATTTTTTCGTCTAGATGGGAGTCCCACGTCAACCACACCAGACAAGTGTTGGAAGTCCTTAGGGAAAACCAATTATTTGCAAAAAAAAAGAAAAGTGTATTTTTGGGGTACAAGAAATTTTGCTTCTGTGTTATATCCTTACTCCTCAATCTTTTAAGGTGGATCCGGGAAAGGTACAAGCCATTCAGGGGTGGGTGAGACCTTCTTTACTTTACTTCTTTACTTGCAACGCTTCCTGGGGTTTGCCAATTATCAAAAATGTATGAAAAACTTTTCGGTAATCGCTAAACTCCTGACCGACCTGACCATGAAGTGGGCGGATCTAGTTAATTGGCCACTTGAGGCCATAGAAGCCTTTGAAACCCTCAAAAGGTGTTTTGATAGCGCTCTGGTCCTGAGTCAGCCGAATCAAGAAAGACCCTTTATTGTCGAGGTCGATGCATCTGAGGGGGCTGTTCTCCCTCAGGGGTCATCTAGTTTCACGAATCTAAGACCGTGTGCGTTCTTTTCCCGTAAGTCCTCTCCTACTAAGAGAAATTACGACATTGGTAACCGAGAGCTGCTCGCTATTAAATAGGCTTTTGAAGAATGGCAACATTTTTTGGAGGGGGCTCAACACTTTGTCACTGTTCTTACTGATCATAAAAATCTTTTGTTTTTGGAATCCAAAAAACGTTTAAACCCTAGACAAGCAAGGTGGGCACTGTTCTTTATGCGTTTTCACTTTCTATTACTTTCAGGCCGGGAAGTAAAAATGTAAAAGCCGATGCCTTGTCCCGAAGCTTTTCTGCCTTTCAATCTGCAGACTCTCCTCCAGAACCAATTTTGCCAGCTTGTATTATTGTGGCCTCAATATCCTTCAATCTTACTACTGAAATTGAGAATGAAGAGCATCTAGCTCCGGTACAGTCCTTCACTGACAAATTATTTGTTCCAGGTCACTTACGACTCCGGCTTTTGGGTGAGTGCCATAATTTTGTGTTTTGTGGACATCCTGGCGTTAATGCAACCAAGGAACTCGTCTCTACGTCCTACTGGTGGCCCACGTTATCTAGAGATGTCCACGCTTACGTGTCTTCATGTGAGGTATGTGCCAGAGCCAAAACTCCTAGAACCCTTCCAGCTGGTGAGTTACGACCTCTACCCATTCCTAGTAGACCGTGCTAATTATGCACTCCTCTCATCGCCAATGGTGCGCCGTAATCTAAATCCACTGGTCAGCGCCCGCGGGCGAAGTGCGCAGACAGCTGGTGCATGCGCGGTTCGTTCACTGAGGCTGCTGCCAGGACTCCGCGCGGGGCGCTGACCAGTGGATTTAGGGCGCATGCGCGAGATTACGGCGCACCATCGGCGATGGGAGGAGTGCATAATTAGCAGAGGGGGCGGCGCTAGGCTACGAGATAAGGGGCGCGGCTGGGCACAAACGGCCGGAGGGACAGCCCCTTGGGCACGCTAGTAAGGTAATTAGCATATTAATAAACCGATTTTTATCCAAAATGAAAGGACAGGTGGGGGTAAAACTAGTATATTTTTAATTAGATAATGGAGACTGAGAGGATGATATGAACAGCTCCATATCGAAAATCTTGATGACAGAATCCCTTTAACCTTAGCCAATGCCACTAAGGGGCCTTAATAACCTCAGCTGGTGCCACCCAGGGACTTTATTGACCCAAGCCAGTGCCACTTTGGGTCTTTATTAACCTTAGCCAGTGCCACCATGGGTCTTTATTAACCTTAGCCAGTGCCACTTTGGGTCTTTATTAAAGGGTTTGTTCAGGTTCAGAGCTGAACCCGGACATACCCTTATTTTCACCCAGGCAGCCCCCCTGAGGCTAGCATCGGAGCATCTCATGCTCCGATGCACTCCCTTGCCCTGCGCTAGATCACGCAGGGCACGGGCTCTTTAGTTTATCATAACACACTGCCAGGCGGAAACTTCTGCCCGGCAGTGTGTTCGGTGACGTCACCGGCTCTGATGGGCGGGCTTTAGCGCTGCCCTAGCCGTTTTACTGACTAGGGCAGCGCTAAAGCCCGCCCATCAGTGCCAGTGACGTCACCGGGTTTCCTGGCAGCCCCATTGAGAGCCCCGGTACGTCACATGATCTCCAAAAAATGCCTTTGCCCTGCACGATTTAGCGCAGGGCAAAGGAGAGCATTGGAGCATGAACTGCTCCGATGCTCAAGTCAGGGGGTCTGCCCGGGGGGACGGGGGAATGGAGATATGCCCGGGTTCAGCTCTGAACCCAGACAACCCCTTTGATCTTAGCCAGTGCAACCTTGGGTCTTTATTAACCATAGCCAGTGCCACCCAATGGTGACTGGGTATGAGGTGAATGAACAGCAGGAACTGGGCAGTTATAGCCAAAGTCAGTAGTGCCACAGTTCAAAATAGTGTTCTCTCTAACTGCCCAATGTTCATTCACCCCAGACCCCACTCAGGATCTTTATTAATCTTAGTCAGTGCCAGTCAGGGTCTTTGTTGACCTATTAACCTTAGCCAATGTCACCCAGAGTCTTTATTAACCTTAGCCAATGCCAACCAGGGGCTTATTAACTCTAGCCAATGCCACCCAGGGTCTTTCTTAACCATAGTCAGTGCCACCCAGGGGCTTTATTAACCATAGCCAGTGCCACAAAGGGGTTTAATTAACCACAGCCAGTGCCAACCAGGGGTTTTAGGCTACTTTCACACTAGTGTTTCTATTTTCCAGTATTGAGATCCATCACAGGCTCTCAATACCGGAAAAAAAAACCTCTTCCATTTTGTGTCCCTATTCATTGTCAATGGGGACAAAATGTAACTGAACAGAACGGAAAGCTCCATAATGCATTCTATTCAGTTTGGTTGCGTTCACAGACAGAAGAGCAAACCCCAGCAAGCTGCGGTTTTCTTTCCATAAATGGATGCGGAGCAAGGCGGATCTGTCATTACCCACAATGCAAGTCAATGAGTGCTTCCATGGTGTTTCTGTCCGGGCCTCCACACTGCAACAAAATAGAAAATATTCTATTTTTTTACGGTGCGGACGGATCACGGACCCATTCAAGTTGAATGGGTCTCGATCTGTCCCGGCCGCTGCACGGATGTTGCCCGCGCATTGGAGCGGGAAATTGCGGTCCCCAATGCACGGAATGGTCGCAGTAAAATATATGTGGCAGTCACAGTAAAAACAGCGACTTTAATCACTTTCTGACTATGCCATACCGGAGGTTTGCACTGGTTAGCCACTGGGTGTAGGATTTCTTCCATCACTGATATCACTTTGCCAGCCTCCAGTCCTCCATTCTGGATTCGCCTCCCAGAGTGCTACCCACTGCTGCCTGCCACCCGGGCATGCAAGATCCAGGGGAAACACAGCGCCCTGTGCGGGCATCGTACACAGGCATGTATCAGGGTCTGCCCACCAGATCAGAGCCCGAGACCCCCGGCAATCACCGTACAACTTCCTCAATTCACTGCATAGCGCTCAGATCAGCACGGAGCACCACACATGTCAGTATGGGGTTAATCACTAAATGTTTTTTTCCTAAATACAGAAGTCAATGGGAAACTGACTGGAAAAAATGCCAAGTCCTAAGCATGCTGAGATTTCAATAAAATGCTGCTGACCCCAAAAAACACAACTGAAGATTGGAAAACACCAAGAAAGCCTGAGTGTCCTGCATGTAATATGTGCCATAGACTTCCATGCAACATCAGGATTTACCCGGGGGTTTTTGACTAAAAAACGCCAGCAACAAATACCATAAAGAAAAACCTACATGTGAAGCCCCTATCACAAACTGGTGGGCTTATGATTGGCATCAGAAAGGGATTTCAGAAAACCGCAGTTTATCACTGCTGCACGGCCATAGAGACGCTGTGTACCCGAGAAACACCCGGGACACTTCCCCCACAGGAGCCGCACAGGAGCCGCACAGGTAACGCACGGCATGACGGCTCACACTAGGAACTTTCCACCTGTGTCCGGTATTCCGGCCACACAACATGCACTCGTCTCATACATGGCGACTTCCTCCGGATTCCAGCGGTATGCAGGCCGCGGTACAGACAGGAGAATGGAGCTGACAGACGGGTGATGAGAAGACGGGAATGAGCCGGACATGTAAGCGGCCTACCTTGTGCCGAGCAGGGCTGATGTGGGGGCTGTGCGGACCCCGTGCGGCTCTCACTGCGCCTGTCCAGTCACCCGCTCCCCAGCCAGTACCATTACTGCCCCCTCCCCTGTGTCTCCCCAGATGTCTTCCTGCATCACACAGGGCTGAGCATCCTCTGTGTGCAGGGGAGGGAGGTACAGTGCGGGAGAGGTGCGGGAATACCACCAGTACAGAGCGGGAGAGGTGCGGGAATACCACCAGTACAGAGCGGGAGAGGTGCGGGAATACCACCAGTACAGTGTGGGAGAGGTGCGGGAATACCACCAGTACAGAGCGGGAATACCACCAGTACAGTGCGGGAATACCACCAGTACAGTGCGGGAATACCACCAGTACAGTGTGGGAGAGGTGCCTAAATACCACCAGTACAGTGCGGGAATACCACCAGTACAGTGCGGGAGAGGTGTGGGAATACCACCAGTACAGAGCGGGAATACCGCCAGTACAGTGTGGGAGAGGTGCGGGAATACCACCAGTACAGTGTGGGAGAGGTGCGGGAATACCACCAGTACAGTGTGGGAGAGGTGCGGGAATACCACCAGTACAGAGCGGGAGAGGTGCGGGAATACCACCAGTACAGAGCGGGAGAGGTGCGGGAATACCACCAGTACAGTGCGGGAGAGGTGCGGGAATACCACCAGTACAGAGCGGGAATACCACCAGTACAGTGCGGGAATACCACCAGTACAGTGCGGGAATACCACCAGTACAGTGTGGGAGAGGTGCCTAAATACCACCAGTACAGTGCGGGAATACCACCAGTACAGTGCGGGAGAGGTGCCTAAATACCACCAGTACAGTGCGGGAGAGGTGCGGGAATATCACCAGTACAGAGCGGGAATACCACCAGTACAGTGCGGGAATACCACCAGTACAGAGCGGGAATACCACCAGTACAGTGCGGGAGAGGTGCCTAAATACCACCAGTACAGTGCGGGAGAGGTGCGGGAATATCACCAGTACAGAGCGGGAATACCACCAGTACAGTGCGGGAATACCACCAGTACAGAGCGGGAATACCACCAGTACAGTGCGGGAGAGGTGCCTAAATACCACCCGTACAGAGCGGGAGATGTGCGGGAATACCACCAGTACAGAGCGGGAATACCACCAGTACAGTGCGGGAGAGGTGCCTAAATACCACCAGTACAGAGCGGGAATACCACCAGTACAGTGTGGGAGAGGTGCCTAAATACCACCAGTACAGAGCGGGAGATGTGCGGGAATACCACCAGTACAGAGCGGGAATACCACCAGTACAGTGCGGGAGAGGTGCCTAAATACCACCAGTACAGAGCGTGAATACCACCAGTACAGTGTGGGAGAGGTGCCTAAATACCACCAGTACAGTGTGGGAGAGGTGCGGGAATACCACCAGTACAGAGCGGGAGAGGTGCCTAAATACCACCAGTACAGTGCGGGAATACCACCAGTACAGTGCGGGAATACCACCAGTACAGTGCAGGAATACCACCAGTACAGTGTGGGAATACCATCAGTACAGTGCAGGAGAGGTGTGGGAATACCATCAGTACAGTGCAGGAGAGGTGCGGGAATACCACCAGTACAGTGTGGGAATACCATCAGTACAGTGCAGGAGAGGTGTGGGAATACCACCAGTACAGTTCAGGAGAAGTGTGGGAATACCACCAGTACAGTGCAGGAGATATGCGGGAATACCACCAGTACAGTGCAGGAGAGGTGTGGGAATACCACCAGTACAGTGCAGGAGAGGTGTGGGAATACCATCAGTACAGTGCAGAAGAGGTGCGGGAATACCATCAGTACAGTGTGGGAATACCACCAGTACAGTGCAGGAGAGGTGTGGGAATACCATCAGTACAGTGCAGGAGAGGTGTGGGAATACCATCAGTACAGTGAAGGAAAGGTGTGGGAATACCATCAGTACAGTGCGGAAGAGGTGTGGGAATACTATCAGTACAGTGCAGGAGATGTGTGAGAATACCATCAGTACAGTGCAGGAGAGGTGTGGGAATACTATCAGTACAGTGCAGGAGAGGTGTGGGAATACCATCAGTACAGTGCGGAAGAGGTGTGGGAATACCACCAGTACAGTGCAGGAGAGGTGTGGGAATACCACCAGTACAGTGCAGGAGAGGTGTGGGAATACCATCAGTACAGTGCAGAAGAGGTGCGGGAATACCATCAGTACAGTGCGGGAATACCACCAGTACAGTGCAGGAGAGGTGTGGGAATACCATCAGTACAGTGCAGGAGAGGTGTGGGAATACCATCAGTACAGTGAAGGAGAGGTGTGGGAATACCATCAGTACAGTGCGGAAGAGGTGTGGGAATACTATCAGTACAGTGCAGGAGATGTGTGAGAATACCATCAGTACAGTGCAGGAGAGGTGTGGGAATACTATCAGTACAGTGCAGGAGAGGTGTGGGAATACCATCAGTACAGTGCGGAAGAGGTGTGGGAATACCACCAGTACAGTGCGGCAGATATGCGGGAATACCACCAGTACAGTGCAGGAGAGGTGTGGGAATATCACCATTAAAGTGCGGAAGATGTGCGGGAATACCACCAGTACAGTGCAGGAGAGGTGAGTAAATACTACCAGTACAGTGCAGGAGAGGTGTGGAAATACCATCAGTACAGTGCGGGAGAAGTGTGAGAATACCATCATTACAGTGCGGGAATACCACCAGTACAGTGCGGGAATACCACCAGTACAATGCAGGAGAGATGCGGGAATACCACCAGTATAGTGCAGGAGAGGTGTGGGAATACCTTCAGTACAGTGCGGGAGAGGTGTGGGAATACCACCAGTGCAATTCAGGAATACTACCAGTACATTGCGGGAAAACCACCAGTACAGTGCAGGAGAGGTGTGGGAATACCATCAGTACAGTGCTGGACAGGTGCGGGAATACCACCAGTACAATGCGGAAATACCACCAGTACAGTGTGGGAATACCACCGGTACAATGCGGGAAAACCACCAGTACAGTGCAGGAGAGGTGTGGGAATACCACCAGTACAGTGCAGGAGAGGTGCGGGAATACCACCAGTACAGTGCGGGACAGGTGCAGGAATACCATCAGTACAGTGCAGGACAGGTGCAGGAATACCACCAGTACAGTGTGGGAATACCACCAGTACAGTGCAGGAGACTTGTGGGAATACCATCAGTACAGTGCGGGAGAGGTGTGGGAATACCATAAGTGCAGTGCGGGAATACCACAAGTACAGTGCAAAAGATGTGCAGAAATACCACCAGTACAGTGCAAGAGAGGTGTGGGAATACCATCAGTACAGTGCGGGAGAAGTACATAAATAACTCCAGTACGGTGCACGAGAGGTGCGTGAAAACCACCAGTACAGTGCAGGATAAGTGTGGGAATACCATCAGTACAGTGCAGGATAAGTGTGGGAATACCATTAGTACAGTGCAGGATAAGTGTGGGAATACCATTAGTACAGTGCAGGATAAGTGTGGGAATACCATCAGTACAGTGCAGGATAAGTGTGGGAATACCATTAGTACAGTGCAGGATAAGTGTGGGAATACCATCAGTACAGTGCGGGAGATGTGTGGGAATACTGAAAGGATTTGGACCTTTCTGGACCTCTACGACAACCTTGGTTTGAGACACTGACGTCAGGAGAGATGTTTCTCAGTTGCTAATAACAGACACACACAAGTATCACTGAGAAACACTCTGGGCCAGATTTATCATTAGCTCAAGTAAGAATAATGGAGTGAAAAAGTCGCAAATTTTTGCGCAATCACTAAAACTGCGCAAAAAATTGCGACTTTTTTCTGCTCTGCACTGCACTATGCTCGCCAGTTTTCTGAAAGTGGGCGTGTTTTCTTATGTAAATTAATCTCTAGACAGATTTACTATTGCGACTATTTAAAAAGTCGCAAAAAATTGCGCAATTTCACTCCAGTGAGGACCATGCTTATCTTATGAGACTTTTTAATAGAACATGCGACTTTTTCGTAAAGATGTGCGACTTTTGTCAAACCACATTTATTACAGTCTTAAAGGGCTGTTCATAAATCTGACTTGGCTAAAACTGACTTTAGCTATATGTGAAAGTGGAGTGAGCTGTCAGAGTAATGATAAATCTGGCCCTCTAACTTTATTATGCTATTGCTTGGCCTTATATAGGCAGTAGAAAAGTTTGCATAACAACAGCGTTAAAACCAATCATAAAAGATAAACATTGGTGCTCATACACATACTACCGGAACATCCTTTTATGGTATGTACAGTGCTGCCCATAATTATTTATACTCCAGGCAAATTTTGACTTAGTTACTTTTATTCAACCAGCAAGTAATTTTTTGACGGGAAATGACATATTATCTTTTGAGAGACACCTAAGACGATGTACAAGAGGCATTATTGTGGGGGGGGGGAGAAAAAAAAATTCTCAGCTTTTATTTACATTTGAGCAAAAAGTGTCCAGTCCAAAATTATTCATACCCTTCTCAATAATCAATAGAAAAGCCTTTATTGGCTATTACAGCAATCAAACGCTTCCTATAATTGCAGACCGGCTTTTTGCATGTCTCCACAGGTATTTTTGCCCATTCATCTTTAGCAATGAGCTCCAAATCTTTCAGGTTGGAGGGTCTTCTTGCCATCACCCTGATCTTTAGCTCCCTCCACATATTCTCAATTGTATTCAAGTCTGGACTCTGGCTGGGCCACTGTGTGTTTTGGGTCATTGTCATGCTGAAATGTCCACTGGTGCCCAAGGCCAAGTTTCTCTGCAGACTGCCTGATGTTGTCGTTGAGAATCCTCATGTATTGCTCTTTTTTCATGGTGCCGTTTACTGTGATTAGGTTCCCTGGTCCATTGGCTGAAAAACACCCCCAAAGCATTAGGTTCCCACCACCATGTTTGACAGTGGGGATGATGTTCTTTGGATTGAAGGCTTCTCCTTTTTCCGCCAAATGAAGGAAACATCATTGTGACCAAAGAATTACATTTTTGTTTCATCTGACCATAACACAGAACACCAGAAGTCTTCTTCTTTGTCCAGATGAGCTTTTGCAAAGGCCAAGCAAGCTTTTGAGTGCCTTATCTGGAGAAGTGGCGTCCTCCTTGGTGCAGTGTCCGTTGGATTGTCTGCCTTGAGACATTGCCACCAGCAGAGCCCAGATTCACCAGGATGGCCTTGGTGGTGATCCTTGGATTCTTTTTCACCTCTCTAACTATCCCCCTGACCAACACAGGTGTCACTTTTGGCTCCCGACCACGTCCTCTGAGATTTTCCACAGTGCGGAGCATCTTGTATTTTTTGCCCAAATGTAAATAAAAGCTGAGAAATGTTTTTTTTTCCACAATAATGCCTCTTGTACATCGTCTTATTATCTTTTGGGAGACACCAATGTAAAATTCCCATAAAAAAATTACTGGTTGAATAAAAGTAACTTTAAGTTAAAATTTGCCAGGGGTATGAATAATTATGTGCAGCACTGTGTATGTGCAATGAATAAAAATAATATGTTTTAAACCTGCTCTAGATTTGAGGTATATACACTCACCTAAAGATTTATTAGGAACACCTGTTCTATATCTCATTAATGCGATTATCTAGTCAACCAATCACATGGCAGTTGCTTCAATGCATGTAGGGTTGTGGTCCTGGTCAAGACAATCTCCTGAACTCCAAACTGAATGTCAGAATGGGAAAGAAAGGTGGGCTACAACAGCAGAAGACCCCACCGGGTACCACTGATCTCCACTACAAATAGGAAAAAGAGGCTACAATTTGCACGAGCTCACCAAAATTGGACTGTTGAAGACTGGAAAAATGTTGCCTGGTCTGATGAGTCTCGATTTCTGTTGAGACATTCAAATGGTAGAGTCCGAATTGGTGTAAACAGAATGAGAACATGTATCCATCATGCCTTGTTACCACTGTGCAGGCTGGTGGTGGTGGTGGTGTAATAGTGTGGGGGATGTTTTCTGGGCACGCTTTAGGCCCCTTAGTGCCAATTGGCTATCGTTTAAATGCCACGGGCTACCTGAGAATTGTTTCTGACCATGTCCATCCCTTCATGACCACCATGTACCCATCCTCTGATGGCTACTTCCAGCAGGATAATGCACCATGTCACAAAGCTCGAATCATTTGAAATTGGTTTTCTTGAACATGGCAATGAGTTCACTGTACTAAAATGGCCCCCACAGTCACCAGATCTCAACCCAATAGAGCCCTGGATGTGCATGTGGTGGAACGGGAGCTTCGTGCCCTGGATGTGCATCCCTCAAATCTCCATCAACTGCAAGATACTATCCTATCAATATGGTCCAACATTTCTAAAGAATGCTATCAGCACCTTGTTGAATCAATGCCACGTAGAATTAAGGCAGTTCTGAAGGCAAAAGGGGGTCCAACACCGTATTAGTATGGTGTTCCTAATAATTCTTTAGGTGAGAGTATGTAATGTACATCTGCGCTTGAGGCGTATTTCCTTGCTATAATATGTAAGATGTGATAGACCTAGTGGTTGCACGTACGGCACATGCTGCATACTCTGATTGTATATTCTTGTATACACAGTTGGGTACCTTCTGTTATTCTTTATTTTGTATGTAATATTATTTATGCTCAATATGCATAATTTGTAAACTGTCTTATTCACGATATACCACTCAATAAAAAAAATTATTGATAAAAAAAAAGAAATAATATGTTTTAATCAGTCACATATAAGAATGTACGCAGTTGTGCCGAATTACCCTGAATAAGACAAGAACGTTTGTTCTAGTTCTAGGATATTCCCAGAATCTGTCCTGAGATAAGTGAACCTAACTCACAGCGGGGGGGATGTGAAACAGTGCATGCGTGAGATGTTATAACAATTCTGTACATTTAAGAGAAGACAAGATGGAGTCACATTTCTCTTCAATCCCCTCTTAGAACCAAATTTCTTAGATAATATGGTTCTTACCCTGACCCTTTTCCCTGTATACCGCCAGATATTTTCTATATCCTTCATGTGAGTTGTCTTCAGGATTAGGCAGCAGAGTCTCATAAAATGACATATTTGATACTCCTTTTATTATCAGTTTCCGTACACATGGTATGATACAGATGTGTTTTGATCAAAATATATTGACTAAGTGTCTCAGACATTATCATATCAGAGTGAGGACTTTGTCCATATATAGTGCTTGCATCTACTTTAATAAGTGCATTATTATCTTATTTCTGTGGTTTTCTTCAATAATATGGCCAGGGACATCCGCACATTGTATATCATATCATGCAGGATGTTTTTATCTTAGTTTTTTCTGTGGATTTTTTCTTTTTGTCTATGTAGTATTTGCTTGAGGGAGTGGCACCTTCAAGTGTGAATGCGCACCTATTATCTTGGGAGTAGCATTCCTCTGCATTTTTGCCCCCATACCCTATCCAATAGATCGCCTTGATTAGGTGGTACATATGGCTGTGCTTGCTCCTCCTCCTATTGGTTGCTTGATGCACATGGAGGTGACTAGGAGCAGCACACCATATGTGCGGCGTCTGCGCTCCTGAACATAGAAGCCCAACGGCTTAGGTAGGTTTAGCGTAGGACCCGCCTGACCTGAGACCACCTTGGCGTTCGGTAGGCGGGCTTAGATGTGTTTTGATCAAAATATATTGACTAAGTGTCTCAGATATTATCATATCAGAGTGAGGACTTTGTCCATATATAGTGCTTGCATCTACTTTACTAAGTGCATTATTATCTTATTTCTGTGGTTTTCTTCTATGATACATGTTGCAACTATTGCTATTACTATAATAATTATCAGGATAATGATTCCCAACTGTAAAAGTGCCTGTTTCCAGTTAGTTAACCAGCCAAAATACTGATCCCAAGGGTTATCGATACCTGAGTTTCTTTTGAGCTCGATTGATAAATCCTCGAGTTTCTTTATTGCCAGTGTGACCTTACCATTAGGGCCGGTGTTGTTGGGTATGAACGTGCAGCAGGATTAGGGGTCCGTCAATACCTTACAGACACCACCTCTTTCTGTAAGTATTATATCGAGTACCATGTGGTTTTGAAATATCATAATGGAATCTGCCTGTAACTGTTCGACTGCTCCCTGTAGCGCATACCTGGTGTAGTTTACAAACCTTTGTTGATTATAGTAAATATAGTTGATCCAGTCTACATTTTTGTTGATTGTTATGTGGGGAATTGTCAAGGAACCATGAACCAGACGTACAACAAGAGATAAGTGGAAATAAGAAGGCTTTATTGAAAATCAAGCAGTGAGGCAAAAGTCCAAACGGATGGCTAAACCGAAGCAGGGTCTTGCGAAGCCAGAGATCAGGAACCAGAAGGGTAGTCAGACGAAGCCTGGATCAGGAACCAGCAGGGTAGTCAGACAAAGCCTGGATCAGGAACCAGCAGGGTAGTCAGACGAAGCCAGGATCAGGAACCAGCAGGGTAGTCAGACGAAGCCAGGATCAGGAACCAGAAGCAGCAGCAGTCTTAGAAGCATGTGAACACAGGAGGACCAAGCAAGGAACTGAAGCCACAGACCTCCTATATATATGAGCTAGGCATCCAGCTCCTCCCAGTGGGAAGGAGAAGCCGCAGGGTGGGAGGCTACAAGAAACCCAGAAACCAAGATGGCCGCCAGCACATGTCAAACGAAGGAGAACAGCAAGAAGGTAAGACCATGACAGTACCTCCCCCTCAAGGGCCCCTCCTCCGCAGAGTAAAGAACGGTTTCTGAGGGAAGCGTGCGTGGAAGGCTCGGAGCAAGGCAGGAGCATGGACATCTGCGGAGGGAACCCAGGAACGCTCCTCTGGACCATAACAACGCCAATGGACCAAAAACTGCACCCGGCCGCGGACCAGGCGTGAGTCCAGGATATTGCTCACCTCATACTCCTCACGATTGCCCACTTGGACCGGACGAGGCCGAGGAACCGAGGAAGTGAAACGATTACACACCAGTGGCTTCAACAGGGAGACATGAAACACGTTGGAGATCCGCATGCCAGGAGGAAGCGCAAGGGCATAGGCTACCGGGTTTACCCTGCGAAGCACTCGGAAGGGACCAACAAAGCGAGGCGCCAGCTTGGGAGTGGGCACTCGAAGGTTGAGGTTGCGGGTGGACAACCATACGCGGTCTCCGACCTGGTAGGAAGGAGCGGGCGCTCGTCTGCGATCAGCCTGGAGTCTCTGGCGCTGCGCAGAGACCTCAAGGGACCTCTGGATCTGTACCCAAGAAGCACGTAGGACGGAAAGGTGATCCTCCACAGCCGGAATATCCTGGGGAGAGAATACCTCCGGTAACACGGCAGGTTGGAACCCATAATTGGCCATTAAGGGAGACGTCCCAGAGGAAGAGTTCACCGCCGTGTTCCTGGAAAACTCAGCCCAAGGCAGGAGGTCAACCCAATTGTCTTGGTGATCGGAGACATAGCAATGAAGGAATTGCTCCAAGGCCTGATTGGATCGTTCTGCGGCCCCATTGGACTGAGGGTGGTAGGCCGAGGAGAAAGAGAGATGAATCCCCAACTGGGAGCAAAAGGCGCGCCAGAACCTGGACACAAACTGACTCCCCCGATCCGACACAATCTCCTTGGGCAAACCGTGCAACCGGAAGACCTCCCTGGCAAAAATCGAGGCCAACTCTTGTGCAGAGGGTAACTTCTTGAGAGGAACACAGTGGCACATTTTGGAAAACCGATCCACAATCATGAGAATGACCGTATGGCCTCGGGATGCAGGGAGGTCCACAATGAAATCCATCCCCAGGTGTGACCATGGGCGCTCCCCGTTGGCTATGGGTTGCAAAAGGCCCAACGGAAGGTGCCGAGGGGACTTACTCTGGGCACAAACGGAGCATGCCGCTACATATGCGGCGATGTCGGAACGTAGAGAAGGCCACCAGAACAGACGTGAAACAGCCCAGGACAGCTGATTCTTTCCAGGATGCCCCGCGGCCTTGGAGTTATGGTAGGTTCGCAACAACCGAGTGCGCAACTCCTCAGGCACAAAACATCTGCCGTTGGGTCTCCCAGAGGGAGCACCAGATTGAGCCGCCAAAATCTGCTCACCCAGGGGAGAGGTCAGGCTGGTGCGAATGGCGGCCAGGATCTGATTCGGAGGTATGACCGAAGTCGGAATCGACTCCTCCCCGGACAGCTCGGAGTACTGCCGTGATAAGGCATCCGCTCTGATGTTCTTGGAACCGGGTAGGTAGGAGACCACGTAATTAAAACGTGACAAGAACAGAGCCCATCTGGCCTGACGTGGTGTCAATCTCTTGGCCTCAGAGAGGTAGGTCAGATTCTTGTGGTCCGTCAGGATGAGAACCGGAACCACGAGCCCTCGAGCAAGTGCCTCCATTCTTTAAGGGCCTGCACGATGGCCAATAACTCCCTGTCACCAATCTGATAGTTGCACTCCGCGGAAGACAGTTTCCGGGAGTAAAACCCACAAGGAAGCAGAGGACCCTCTGGTGTTCTACGCTGAGACAGAAGGGCGCCTACTCCCGTCTCAGACGCATCCACCTCGAGGACAAAAGGCAACCCAGGGTTGGGATGCGACAGAATCGGAGCCGACACAAAGGCGGACTTTAGAGCCTCAAAAGCTCGGATGGCCTCGAACGGCCAGACCTGGGGATTACTGCCCTTCCTGGTCAGATCCGTGAGAGGCTTGGCTAGCATGGAAAAGTCCCTGATGAACTTCCGATAATAATTGGCGAAGCCCAAAAAGCGCTGCAGGGCACGGAGACCACTGGGCTGGGGCCACTGTAAGACAGCCGAAACCTTCTCAGGATCCATGGAGAACCCCTCAGCGGAAATGATGTAACCTAAGAAGGTTACCTGGGATCGGTGAAATTCACATTTCTCAAGCTTACCGAACAGCTTGTTCTCTCGTAACCGTTGCAACACTTGTCTGACATCCAGAATGTGGGCCTCCCTGGATTCAGAATATACCAAGATGTCATCCAAATAGACCACCACACACTGCTGCAACAGGTCACGGAAAACATCGTTGATGAATTCCTGGAAGACTGCGGGCGCATTGCACAACCCAAAGGGCATAACCAAGGATTCATAATGACCGGTCCTGGTGTTAAACGCGGTCTTCCACTCATCGCCCGCCTTGATCCTTACCAGGTTATATGCCGCCCTCAGGTCGAGTTTGGTAAAGACCGTGGCCCCTTTGAGGCGATCGAACAGCTCGGAAATCAAGGGTATCGGGTAAGCGTTCTTGATCGTGATGCGATTGAGACCCCTGTAATCGATGCAAGGCCTCAACTCACCGCCCTTCTTTTTCACAAAGAAAAATCCAGCCCCTGCCGGGGACGAGGATTTGCGAATGTGTCCGCGTGAAAGCGCCTCCCTCACGTACTCCTCCATGGCCTCATTCTCCGCTACCGACAGTGGATAGACTTTGCCACGAGGAGGAACGGCACCAGATTGTAACTCTATGGCACAATCGTATGGGCGGTGCGGAGGTAGGGCAACCGCACGCACCTTATCAAATACATCCCGGTACTCCTCGTATTCAGGAGGCAACAGAGAGTCCGAGGAAGTACACAGCAACTTGACAGGCCCATGGATGCAACTAGCCCCACACTGCGGTGACCACGAGAGGATCTCGGCCGATCTCCAATCGAAAGTCGGATTATGCTTCTGGAGCCAGGGGTACCCCAAGACCACCGAGTAGTGTGGAGACGAAATAACCTGGAGACAGACCGACTCTCTGTGAACGGCACCAATGGCCATCCCCACTGGAAGGGTCTCCTGAGTCACGTGTGGCGGCAGAAGGGGTCTGCCGTCTATTGCCTCAAGAGCCAGTGGGGAACCTCGAGGCTGCAGAGGAATGGAATTGGCGGCAGCGAACACACTATCAATGAACAAGCCACCAGCACCAGAGTCCACCAACGCCTGGGTCGTCACCGAGCCCCCGACCCAGGAGAGGACAACAGTAATCAGTGGTTTGTCAACACGGGAAACCGGGGACGAGGAGACTCCACCCAAGATCTGCCCCCGACAGGATCTCAGGTGCGAGCGTTTCCCGGACGGTTCGGGCATGCCAACCGAAAATGCCCACCGAGACCACAGTACATGCATCGGCCCTCGCGTCTCCGGAGTACCCTCTCCCCCTCGGACAGGCGAGCAAACCCCAGCTGCATGGGTTCACCCCCAGACAAGTCATCCCCAGGAGGCGTGGGAGGAGAGGGAGGCACGGGTGGGACAGCAAACGTAGGCGCCAATCTGTTAGAAGACCTCCGCAGGCTCTCCTTAAAGGAAGGTCTCTCCCTGAGTCTGGTGTCAATCAAAATCAGGAAAGAAATAAGAGACTCGAGCTCCACTGGTAGGTCCTTGGCTGCAACCTCATCCTTCAAGGCATCCGAGAGACCATGAGAGAAAGCAGCGACCAGAGCCTCATTATTCCAGCCCACCTCTGCTGCCAGGGTACGAAACTCAATGGCGTATTCAGCTACGGATCGTGAACCCTGTCTGATGGACATAAGGAGCTTCGCAGCAGAGGCAGCACGAGCCGGCACATCGAATACCTTCCGAAGAGAAGCAACAAAACCGGAAAACTCGGCAACCACCGGATTGTTGTTCTCCCATAAAGGGCTGGCCCAGGCCAAGGCCTTGTCCGAGAGCAGCGAGATCAAGAAGCCCACCTTTGATCTCAGTAGGAAAGGCATGTGGCAGCAACTCGAAATAAATGCCCACCTGGTTAAGGAAACCTAGGCACTGAGTTGGCTCTCCCCCAAAGCGCTGTGGAAGGGGGGCAGAACCGGTCATACCCCGAAACACCGCAGGCGCAGCAACAGGTGTCGGGGTAGACTCTGGCGCAACAACCGGAGCGGCAGTAGGACCGGGCCCAGGAGCGACAACCGACCCATCGGCAACGGAAGCTAAATGAGCCGTGCGTTCAAGCAGGGTTTGCAACGCCACAGCGAACCGACCCAACAGGTGATCCTGCTGATCAAGTCTGGCAACCAGCGTAGGTAGCGAGGATGGCCCTGTACCGTCAGAATTCATGGCTTGGTCCTAATGTCAAGGAACCATGAACCAGACGTACAACAAGAGATAAGTGGAAATAAGAAGGCTTTATTGAAAATCAAGCAGTGAGGCAAAAGTCCAAATGGATGGCTAAACCGAAGCAGGGTCTTGCGAAGCCAGAGATCAGGAACCAGAAGGGTAGTCAGACGAAGCCTGGATCAGGAACCAGCAGGGTAGTCAGACGAAGCCTGGATCAGGAACCAGCAGGGTAGTCAGACGAAGCCTGGATCAGGAACCAGTAGGGTAGTCAGACGAAGCCAGGATCAGGAACCAGAAGCAGCAGCAGTCTTAGAAGCATGTGAACACAGGAGGACCAAGCAAGGAACTGAAGCCACAGACCTCCTATATATATGAGCTAGGCATCCAGCTCCTCCCAGTGGGAAGGAGAAGCCGCAGGGTGGGAGGCTACAAGAAACCCAGAAACCAAGATGGCCGCCAGCACATGTCAAACGAAGGAGAACAGCAAGAAGGTAAGACCATGACAGGAATTATTGATTCAAATCCTGCTGCCACCTGACCTCTGGCCTTGAAATGATCAGGGACCCCTCTTGGGACGCCTATTGCGTCTATATACACATGAGGATCAAAACTACCCATGGGGAGTGATCTTTTGGTCCTTGTCACTCTTCCTACACTAGGGGTCTCTTGTTCACTAAATATGTGTATATTCATTATGGCTTTAGCAAGAGCACATTCACCTTTCCAGGAACCCTCTAGTCTAGATCTTATCTTTCCATCCCCACAGATCCAATATACATCTCCAATCGAGTATACTTGATTCTGTGTGAGGGAGGTATCTGTTTCACTGTAAGTCGCACAGTATCCTTCAGTGAAATTACCCAGGGATCTTCCTTGATCTCCCCCTCTGTGGCAGGTATAGTTACCAGGATATATATGTATACCTGCACCAGGGCAGGGAGTTTTTATGAGGAGTGGGTATTTTTGCTTCAATTCTTCACATGCAGACTGGTTACTAGATGAATTTGAGAATAATTGCAAAAAACATTCCTCAACACTAGAGGGCAATATTAACGGCACAGTACCTAGGTGAGGCTTAGCGGTCCCACATATATAACAATTACTTTTATTTACTGAAGCTGCACTGTACTTCATCCATTCTAACCATAGGTTGGCATCAGAGAACCCAGTTTCTGCTGCAAGAGCCTCCTCATATGTTGGGTCAGATATTGCTCTCATATTGTTAAAAGTTAAGATACGGGATTTGAGGGGGTTTGTTTGTTTCTAAAGGGTATGTCCATTCTTATAGTGGTTGCCACATCTCGTGGAAGGACTGCACTTCATTATGCTGCATAAACAGAAGGAGTAAGTTGCAACGTGAGTACTGGAGGAATTGTACCAGAAGGTAGTGATTCCACCTTTCTGAGTTATAGCAACTTCAGCTTTGTTATCCTCCGGCCGAGTCATTAGGATCGTCAGTAATCCCACAGTCCAAGTGGACCGTCTGTGCCATCTTCCATAATTGAGGGAGTGCATCCTGGTGGAGGTCAGAGCTGTCTGCTCCTGTTAGTACCTCACTTAGTCCTTTTTCAAGATCAGGACTGTCTGTCCCCGTTATTACCTCCTTTTGGGGTGCCTCCTTTACCAGTTTCACTCTGGTGGCGTGGATCCAAGTAGGTGCTTCTTCCGTGAGTACTGCTGTGCGGGTCGCGGCTACCACTGTAGTTGGTGGTCCGTAGGTGAAGTCTCCAGCAAATTTTCCTTTCTTTAATTTCTTTATCAGTACAATATCTTCCACTTGCAATGGGTGAGTTGGTTCCTGTGGAAGACAAGGAGACTTACAAGCAACTTTTTCCTCAATTTCACTTAGGGCTTTAATCAATCTGGTTACATTGGTGTTTGAGTTGTTCCTTCCTACATAATCTGACACTAACTGTTTAATGCCTGTAATATATAAATTCTGTGCTAGCAGCATGTGTGTTGTTTGAATGCTGTTGTGTCCTACTCCATGAAAATGTGCAAAGAACAGAGGGGAGCTGTGCTGTGGTATGCATGGTTTCCCCTCAGGATTCTTCTGCAAGATTGGATAACACCAATCATCCATTTCATCTTCAGTAGCTGAGGACTGGAGATCCACAAGCATCTGAGTTAACTCAAGTGAAGGAGGTACTAATTTCACCATTTGCAATGTGGCCGGGGCCATCAGTGCAGCCTTCTTGGCCTCCGCGTCTGCCAGGGCATTGCCTTGGGACACATGATCTTTACCACCAGTATGCGCCCTGCAGTGGACAATTGCAATCTGTGAGGGAAATCTTATGGCTTCTAAAAGTTGTATGACAAGTTGTGAATGTGAGATGTGCTTACCATCAGCTGCAATGAATCGTCTCCTTTGCCAAATGACCCCATGGTCCTAGACCACCCCATGTGCGTACCTGCTGTCAATGTAAATGGTGACTGGCTTGCCTTCATGTAGTATGCATGCTCTCGTGAGTGCAATTAATTCTGCTGCTTGTGCAGATTGGTATGTGATGGGTCTGGGTTCCAGGACAACATGTGTGTCAAGTTGTATGGCGTGTATACAATCATGTGCCTCTGTCAAGTGATCCTCGGGTCCTTTAAGTCCTAATATGGCATTCAAGATAGGTGCTGGACCTGAGGTGTGTGTCACGTATTTGATTTGGAGGGATTGCTGAGGAGTAGAATCTCACATCCAGACAGTCTCTGTGTGGACATGTGCTGCATGTGTATGCCTTTGAGAAGGCCTACTACATCATGTGTGGTGTACAGGATAGTCTCATGTCCTATTGTGAGTGGCGTTGCAAGCTCAACCATCATAGCACAGGCTGCAGGAGATCTCAGACAGGCCGGCATTCCTTAGACGGATGCCGGAAACACCTTTGAGAAAAAGGCACAAGGACGTAACTTGCCTCCGTGATATTGTGTCAGCACACCCGCCATGGTTTTACAATTTTGTCGAGTATATACGTGGAATATGAGTTTGTAGTCAGGGAGGCCCAAACCCTGTCATTAAAGAACATTTCAAATTATCAAATGCATTAAACATTTCCTCAGACCACCTGATGAGATCTGGCATGTCTGCCAGTGTGGCTTGTCTCATTACATTGTCATAGTAGGAGCAATCAGGAATCCATTGTCTGCAGTAGTTTATCATACCATGGAAAGATAACATTTCTTTCTTGGTGTGCGGGGTGACCAGGCCCGCAACAGACTGGACTCTTTCTGTGCTCATTCTCCTTTCTCCCTTTGTGAGAACAAAGCCCAAGTATTCAACTTGCTTTTTACACCGTTGCATTTTGTTGCGTGACACCTTGTGTCCACATTCAGACAACCATTTCAACAAAGATAAACAAATCTGTTACATTGGCCTCCTTTGACATACTGCACAAATAACAAATCATCCACGTATTGCAAGAGTACAGAACCCTGGGAGGGGGGGGGTGCCAATGTTTTAAACTGGCTTGGAGGGCTAAGCTGTACACTACAGGTGAATCAGCATATCCCTGGGGAATCCTGCACCAGGTGAGTTGACGACCCTCAAAGGAAAAAGCAAAAAGAGTCTGGTCTACTTGTCAACCGGGATAGAGAAGAAAGTATTTTTCAAGTCTAGCACGCTGAAACAGACAGCATCTGCAGGGATGACTGAGTACAACTGAGAAATGTCTCGGCTGTCTCTGTTTACTCACGGTTTTGGATCCTGAACTTTTGTAACTATGTGTGGGGGTCTGTATCTTCCTGATCTCAAAGCATCCCGCTGCCTCCTTCTCATATAAATGTTTCTCAAGTCTATTTTGTCTGAGGTCCATGAGAAAATGCAGTCCCTAGTTGGGAGGGGGAAACTCACACTTAGATTTTCCTCCACCCACAGTAAGAAAATTCACCAAATGACAGAGTGATAATATTACAGTGAGATATGTTCTTACACTTACCACCAGAACAATAGCTCTCACACAAACAGATTAATCTTAACACTCTATTTATCTTATACTCTAAATATAGGTATGCGTCAAACCAAGGTAGGTCAGTCTCCCTGAGACTGTTCTCTTACATGTACCCCTGGTACAAAAAAATCTCTGTCGACAGTTAGATAAAGTAAATAGATCTCCCTGAGATCCTATGGTGTGTCCCTGACACAAACCAACTTACGGATAGATCTCCCTGAGACTCTATGCCGTGCGTGGCACTCCAAGTGCCGGCCTTTTTCATGAAAGTACTCCAAGTACTTATTATAAACTCCCGGGGTCTATTTTTAAGGCTTAACAATGTATCCCGGATACATAATAAAAACTCACCGGTAGAGATATGCCCAGTGCCCTCGGACCAGGCAGCGGACAGAAGGGATGTCTCTCTTACCGGACACGAGGATGGCCTTCTCTGTCCCAGACAAGCGCCCAAACTGAAAGGATTTGGACCTTTCTGGACCTCTACCACAACCTTGGTTTGAGACACTGACGTCAGGAGAGAATTTTCTCAGTTGCTAATAACAGACCTTTGCTTGGCCTTATAGAGGCAGTAGAAAAGTTTGCATAACAACAGCGTTAAACCAATCATAAAAGATAAACATTGGTGCTCATACACATACTACCGGAACATCCTTCTATGGTATGTATACGTGCAATCAATAGAAATAATAGGTTTTAATCAGTCACATATAAGAATGTAAGCAGTTGTGCCGAATGACCCTGAATGAAACAGAACGTTTGTTCTAGTTCTAGGATATTCCCAGAAACTGTCCTGAGACAGATAAGTGAACCTAACTCACAGCAGGGGGATATGAAACAGTGCGTGGGTGAGGTGTCTAACAATTCTGTACATGTAAGAGAAGACATTTCTCTTCAATTACCACCAATACAATGCAGGAATACCACCAGTATAGTGCGGGAGATGTGCGGGAATACCACCAGTACAGTGCAGGATAGGTGCAGGAATACCACCAGTACAGTGCGGGAGAAGTGTGGGAATACCACCAGTACAGTGCGGGAATACCACCAGTACAGTGGGGAAATACCACCAGTATAGTGCGGGAGATGTGCAGGAATACCACCAGTACAGTGCAGGAGAGGAGTGGGAATACCATTTTGTCTCAGGGTCCCTCTCCTGCCAAATGGCGACCGTGCGCCTTTTTCTCGAAGAAACTCTCCTCCGCAGAGAGAAATTACGATGTGGGAGATAGGGAGTTGTTGGCCATCAAGTTGGCTTTTGAGGAATGGCGCCATTGGCTAGAGGGAGCCAGACACCCTATTACCGTGTTTACTGACCATAAAAATCTGGCCTACTTGGAGTCAGCCAAGCGTCTGAACCCGAGACAGGCCAGATGGTCTTTGTTCTTTTCAAGGTTTAATTTTGTTGTCACGTTCCGCCCTGGGGTTAAGAATGTGAAGGCATATGCCCTGTCACGTTGTTTTCCGGGAGGTGGGAATTTTGAAGACCCGGGTCCCATTTTGGCTGAAGGTGTGGTGGTCTCTGCTCTTTATCCTGAATTGGAGGCAGAGGTTCAGGTAGCCCCAGTCAGAGGCTCCTGATCTTTGTCCTCCTGGGAGGTTGTTTGTGCCTCTCGCTTTAAGACACAAGATTTTTAAGGAACACCACGATACTGTCCTTGCTGGGCACCCGGGGGCAAGAGCCACAGTGCATCTCATCGCTCGGAGATTCTGGTGGCCGGCGCTTCGTAAGTCGGTTGAGGGTTTTGTGGCAGCCTGCGAGACCTGCACTCGTGCCAAAGTCCCGCATTCACGGCCATCAGGTCCTCTCCTTCCCTTACCCATTCCTTCCCGTCCTTGGACACATCTGTCCATGGACTTCATAACGGACCTGCCTCGTTCCTCGGGGAAGACTGTGATTCTGGTGGTGGTGGACCGTTTTAGCAAAATGGTGCATTTCATCCCTTTTCCTGGCTTGCCCAATGCTAAGACACTGGCGCAGGCATTTATTGATCACATTGTCAAATTGCATGGTATTCCTTCAGACATAGTCTCTGATAGGGGCACGCAGTTTGTTTTCAGATTCTGGAAGGCTTTCTGTTCTCGCTTGGGGTTTCGGTTGTCATTCTCTTCTGCTTTCCACCCGCAGTCGAATGGCCAGACAGAGCGCGTCAATCAGAATCTGGAGACATATCTGCGCTGTTTTGTGGCGGAGAATCAGGAGGATTGGTGTTCTTTTTTGTCCCTTGCTGAGTTTGCTTTAAATAACCGTCGTCAGGAGTCCTCTGATAAGTCACCATTTTTTGGTGCATATGGGTTTCATCCGCAGTTTGGGACATTCTGTGGAGAAGGGTCTTCTGGTTTACCTGATGAGGACAGATTCTCCTCGTCTTTGTCATCTATTTGGCAAAAGATTCAGGATAATCTAAAGAGCATGAGTGAGAGATATAAGCGTGTGGCGGATAAGAGACGTGTGCCTGGTCCGCACCTGAATGTTGGTGATCTGGTGTGGTTGTCTACTAAGAATATCAAATTGAAGGTTCCCTCCTGGAAGTTGGGTCCTAAGTTTATTGGGCCTTACAAAATCTTGTCCGTCATCAATCCTGTTGCCTACCGTCTTGATCTTCCTCAGACTTGGAAGATCCATAATGTTTTTCATAAGTCCTTATTAAAACCTTATGTCCAACCCATTGTACCCTCGTCTTTGCCTCCTCCTCCGATTGTGGTTGATGGTAATCTTGAATTTCAGGTCTCTAGGATTGTGGATTCTCGTGTTGTCTGCGGTTCTCTTCAGTACCTCGTTCATTGGGAGGGTTATGGTCCTGAGGAGAGGATGTGGGTCCCAGTGACGGACATTAAGGCCACTCGTCTCATCAGGGCTTTCCATAGGTCCCATCCTGAGAAGGTGGGCTCTGAGTGTCCGGAGTCCACTCGTAGAAGGAGGGGTACTGTCACCACCAGACATCTGAGAAGCTCTGACAGATGCCTTTCAGAACCTCCTCCTTGAGGTTCCTTTGTTTTGCTTTCATTTTCTCATCTCGTTAGCCTCTCTCAGCTGTCATGTAGTTGCACTGATTGCATCCCTTTAAATCCCTCCCCATAGTGCATCAGTTTGCGGTTTATATTACTTCCTGGAGTGTGTGCATGTTGATCTTACTTCTGAGTCTTCTACAAGATAAGTTTTGTTCATTCATTTGTGTTTTTCTGTTTGCTGGATCCCAGGTGACCCTGACTCCCTCCGTATCTAGTGTAGGGAGCCGGTGGTCGTGTCCCCTCACTATTATAGGGTGTTCAGCTGTTATACAGTCGAGGTACGAAGATATGCAATCATCTACCATTGGGATTTTCGCATAGGCTGAGCAGTAAGGGAGAGAGCCAGGTCTGATGCAGGGCTCTCCCTTTTTGTTCCTTAGTTTTGGATCCAGTCAGTCGTATATTCATTTTGTGTTTTCTTGTTTCCTGTACACCTTCCGTGACACCTCCGCAGCTTGGTTGGGGTGTCACCGTCCTCCACCCATGCTGGACCGAAGACCGGGCTTCAGCTTCCAGTGGGTGAACCTCTCCTAAATCCAGAGAGCAGGAACCATGAACAAGCTCTTACAAGAGCTTATACTCAGGAGAGTATTGTGGTATAGCAATCCCCAAGAGTGTAGTTATCCCATCCCCCAAACATGAGCCGGAACTTCATAAAGGGGTAAATCAGGTCTCCTTATGGAACACACAAGCATTGACTTATACGGCATAACATAGCAGCAAATCCTTACAGTTTAAACACAAGAACTATACATTCAACAAACACAATGGCATTGTCTGTGACGCAATCAATAACAGAATAGGCATAGTCTTTGATGCAATCAACAAAATACAATTACCAAAACACAATGGGCTAACTTAACCACTTCAACCCCGCTAGCTGAAACCCCCTTAATGACCAGGCCACTTTTTACACTTCTGCACTACACTACTTTCACCGTTTATCGCTCGGTCATGCAACTTACCACCCAAATGAATTTTACCTCCTTTTCTTCTCACTAATAGAGCTTTCATTTGGTGGTATTTCATTGCTGCTGACATTTTTAATTTTTTTGTTATTAATCGAAATGTAACGATTGTTTTGCAAAAAAATGACATTTTTCACTTTCAGCTGTAAAATTTTGCAAAAAAAACGACATCCATATATACATTTTTTGCTAAATTTATTGTTCTACATGTCTTTGATAAAAAAAAATGTTTGGGCAAAAAAAAAAATGGTTTGGGTAAAAGTTATTGCGTTTACAAACTATGGTCCAAAAATGTGAATTTCCGCTTTTTGAAGCAGCTCTGACTTTCTGAGCACCTGTCATGTTTCCTGAGGTTCTACAATGCACAGACAGTAGAAAACCCCCACAAATGACCCCATTTCGGAAAGTAGACACCCTAAGGTATTCGCTGATGGGCATAGTGAGTTCATAGAACTTTTTATTTTTTGTCACAAGTTAGCGGAAAATGATGATTTATTTAATTTTTTTCTTACAAAGTCTCATATTCCACTAACTTTATTTATCTCACCCAGCATGGGTATATGTAAAAAGACACCCCAAAACAAATTGCCCTACTTCTTCTGAGTACGGCGATACCACATGTGTGACACTTTTTTGCAGCCAAGGTGGGCAAAGGGGCACATATTCCAAAGTGCACCTTTCGGATTTCGCAGGCCATTTTTTACACATTTTGATTGCAAAGTACTTCTCACACATTTGGGCCCCTAAATTGCCAGGGCAGTATAACTACGCCACAAGTGACCCCATTTTGGAAAGAAGACACCCCAAGGTATTCCGTGAGGGGCATGGCGAGTTCCTATAATTTTTTATTTTTTGTCGCAAGTTAGTGGAATATGAGACTTTGTAAGGAAAAAATAAATAAAAAAAAATCATAATTTTCCGCTAACTTGTGACAAAAAATAAAAAATTCTAGGAACTCGCCATGCCCCTCACGGAATACCTTGGGGTGTCTTCTTTCCAAAATGGGGTCACTTGTGGCGTAGTTATACTGCCCTGGCAATTTAGGGGCCCATATGTGTGAGAAGTAGTTTGCAATCAAAATCTGTAAAAAATGACCGGTGAAATCCGAAAGGTGCACTTTGGAATATGTGCCCCTTTGCCCATCTTGGCTGCAAAAAAGTGTCACACATCTGGTATCGCCGTACTCAGGAGAAGTTGGGGAATGTGTTTTGGGGTGTCATTTTACATATACCCATGCTGGGTGAGAGAAATATCTTGGTCAAATGCCAACTTTGTATAAAAAAATGGGAAAAGTTGTCTTTTGCCAAGATATTTCTTAGCTCGTATGCCCTGGCAAACCAGATTTCTCCATTCACATCAATCGATGTGGATGAATAAATCATTGCCGGGATTTTTTATATATTTTTTTATATACAAAGTGTTTGCCAAAGCATAGGAACGCCGCCTCCTCCTCAGCTCGTATGCCTTGGCAAACGTATCTTTTACTGCAGAGTAGAAATCTCGTCTTGCAGCACCGCATACACCGACTTGCGTGTAATCTGACAGCAGCGCAATGCTTCTGTCAGAATGCACATCAGTGCTGCAGCTAGTTGATCGGTTGGTCCACCTGGAAGGTAAAAAAAAAAAAAAACAGGCCGCAACGCAATAATTTTATTAACTTTGGAACAGAACATATAAACTTTAACTTTTTGAACTAAACATTAACCTTTTTGCATACTGGTGTTTTTTTTTTTACCTTTATAGAACAAACCTCTGCTTCCCCATGGGTCAATGTGCAAAGCGCAAATCGCCCAAAGATGTGGCGAAGTGCGTTATGCACTTTGTCCCAGGTGAAAGGAGACGTTTGCAGCAGCTGTATGTGAATGGGCCCTAATAGCCCTGTGTGCCTGTCCTGGTGAGATGTGATCCCTATGCTAAGTGTACCTGTGTGTGGTACTTCCGGAAACACTCTCCAAAGCATAGGGCAGGGTGGTCAGGACAGTCAGGACAGAAATAGCGGGTGTCACGCCTTATTCCACTCCTGCTACAGACACAACATTTTTTTCGGGGTGGCGGTCGGTTTGAGGTACCAGCAACGACACTAGGGAAATGTCGCTCCTGGATGGGGCCACTGGTGGATGGGGCTACGGAACCTCCTGGGTACAGGAGGTTTGCGATGATCTCTTCCTGAAATTTGAGGAAGGATCCAGTTCTCCCAGCCTTACTGTAGAGAACAAAACTATTATACAGAGCCAATTGAATTAAATATACAGACACCTTCTTATACCAGCGTCTGGTGCGGCGGGACACTAAATACGGAGCCAACATCTGGTCATTGAAGTCCACCCCTCCCATGTGAAGGTTATAGTCGTGGACTGAGAGGGGCTTTTCAATGACACGGGTTGCTCGCTCAATTTGGATTGTCGTGTCTGCGTGAATGGAGGAGAGCATGTAAACGTCATGCTTGTCTCTCCATTTCACCGCGAGCAGTTCTTCGTTACACAATGCAGCCCTCTGCCCCCTTGCAAGACGGGTGGTAACGAGCCGTTGGGGGAAGCCTGCGCGACTAGTTTGCGCGGTGCCACAGGCGCCAATCTGTTCTAGAAACAAATGCCTAAAGAGGGCCACACTTGTGTACAAAATTGTCCACATAAAGATGGTACCCCTTGCCAAATAAGGGTGACACCAAGTCCCAGACTGTCTTCCCACTGCTCCCCAGGTAGTCAGGGCAACCGACCGGCTCCAGGGTCTGATCTTTTCCCTCATAGATCCGAAATTTGTGGGTATAGCCTGTGGCCCTTTCACAGAGCTTATACAATTTGACCCCATACCGGGCGCGCTTGCTTGGGATGTATTGTTTGAAGCCAAGGCGCCCGGTAAAATGTATAAGGGACTCGTCTACGCAGATGTTTTGCTCAGGGGTATACAAATCTGCAAATTTCAGGTTGAAATGGTCTATGAGGGGCCGAATTTTGTGGAGCCGGTCAAAAGCTGGGTGGCCTCTGGGACGGGAGGTGGTGTTGTCACTAAAGTGCAGGAAACGCATGATGGTCTCAAATCGTGTCCTGGACATAGCAGCAGAGAACATGGGCATATGATGAATTGGGTTCGTGGACCAATATGACCGCAATTCATGGTTTTTAGTTAGACCCATGTTGAGGAGAAGGCCCAGAAAAATTTTAATTTCAGAAACTTGGACTGGTTTCCACCGGAAAAGGCTGGGCATAAAAGCTTCCCGGGTTGGCGGTTATAAATTGTGTGGCATACCGATTTGTTTCTGCCACAACTAAGTCTAAGAGCTCCGCAGTCAAGAACAGCTCAAAAAATCCCAGGGCCGAACCGATCTGAGCTGTCTCAACCCAAACTCCAGACTGGGCGGTAAAAGGGGGAACTATAGGTGCGGCTGAAGTTGGGGACTGCCAATCAGGGTTTGCCAGCACCTCAGGGATTCTAGGGGGTCTACGGGCCCGTCTTTGCGGTGGCTGCGACGGGGTAACTACTGCACGTGCCACCGTACCAGCTTCAACTGCCCTTCTGGTGCTCGCCACTTCACCATGTTGTACGACAGTGCTGGTACTAGGTCCAGGATCGACTGCGCTGCTGGTGTATGCCTCACCACGTAATCCGACAGTGCCAGCCCCACTGCTGCTCTTAAAGCGGATCCTGCGCAACCTGTGGTCTAGCGACACGGGGCCGGGTACGCCTGGTGCTATCAGGAACCTCAGCCTCCTCGTCCGAACTTTGAGTCAGACTGCCCCTGCTTTCTACAGGTTCATATTCTGACCCGCTAGATTCATCAGATGAGGGTTCCCATTCCTCATCCGACTGGGTCAGAAGCCTGTAGGCCTCTTCAGAAGAATACCCCCTGTTTGACATTTGGGCAACTAAATTTAGGGGTGTTCCCTGAGACTACCCAAGAAAAAAAGCAAGCCTGTCTTACAAAGGGGAGGCTAGCGAAGTACTGGAGGCCGCTGCGGTTGATAAAAAATATCAAAACTGATTTTTTTATCGCCGCAGCGCGTGTAAAGTGAATGTGCAGTGATCAAAAAAATATATATTTTTTGTCACTGCGGCGGGGCGGGTGTGGGTGAACGCACGTGTGGGCGACCGATCAGGCCTGATCTGGCAAACACTGCATTTTGGGTGGAGGGCGAACTAAGGTTACACTAATACTATTATAGATCTGACTGTGATCAGTTTTGATCACTTACAGATACTATAAAAGTGCAAATGCTGATTAGCGATACGCTAATCAGCGAATAAGTGACTGCGGTGCGGTGGGCTGGGCGCTAACCGATCGCTAAACTACCTAACCAAGGGGCCTAAACTATACTAAAACCTAACGGTCAATACCAGTGAAAAAAAAAAGTGACAGTTTACACTGATCACTTTTTTCCTTTAACTAGTGATTGACAGGGGCGATCAAAGGGGTGATCAAAGGGTTAATTGGGGTGCAGGGGGTAATCTGGGGCTAAAGTGTAGTGTTTTGGTGTACTCACTGTGAAGCCTGCTCCTCTGCTGAGACCAACCGACGAAAAGGACCAGCAGAGGAGCAGGGAAGCCATATAACACATAATATTTACTAATATGATGTGTTATATGGCTTCTGATTGGATTTTTTAAAAATTGCCAGCCTGCCAGCCACGATCATTGGCTGGCAGGCTGGTGACGAAATGGTGCTTGTAATTTTGCCGGCCCACGATGCGCATGCGCGGGCCGGCTCAGTCCGAAATCTTGCGTCTCGTGAGATGACGCATGGATGCATCCAGGAGGAATCGTTAATTTCTAACGATAATTTGTTTTCCCTTAGTCCTAACAGCAGCACAGATGGGGTTAACTGCCCCTGTGGACTGGTAGGACCGGCGGAATTTTAATGAGCCCAAGAACCAATAAACGATCTTCAGCTCCCTGAAAGGGAGGAGATCACCCCCCAGCCCACCGTGTCTTTAACAAGTATGATGTAAGTTAGGGAGGGATATTTGTGTGCTGCTGTTAGGACTAAGGGAAAACAAATTATCGTTAGAAATTAACGATTCCCTTACGTCCTACCAGCAGCACAGATGGGGAGATAGCAAGATAAAACCCCTAGGGAGGGTCCTCATGCCTGGCAGAAGTAAGAACTGTCTGCCCGAAAGCCGAAAACTCTGCCATCCTAGCATCTATCCTATAATGGGAGATGAAGGTTGACTCAGAGCTCCAGGAGGCCGCCTTACAGATCAACTCTAAGGGGAGAAGGCTTCTATCCGCAACCGAGGTGGAGACCGCCCTAGTAGAATGGGCTCTCACAAACTCGGGAGGATCTAAGGTTTGGGAGACAAAAGCTTCCTTAATGGCCTCCTTAATCCAGCGACTAATGGTGGCTTTAGACGCTTTACGGCCTTTAGACTTACCGGCAAACAGGATAAGGAGATTCTCATCTATCCTGAACTCTCTGGATCTATCCACATAGATCTGGAGGCATCTAGAAATATCCAGCGGATCTCTAGCTGGAGTATCAGAGGAGGAGGCTGTAAACAAAACTGGTAAGGAGATTACCTGGTTGATATTCTGAAAAGTAGGCACCTTAGGTCTGAAGTATGGTAAGAACTTCAGGAGTACTCTGTACTGTAAGAAAATAATATATGGATGAATTGCAGAGAAAGCCTGCAATTCAGAGACTCTTTTGGCTGAGGCTATAGCCAGAAGAAAGACCATCTTTAGAGTTAAATATTTGAAATCAACCTCCTCCAAAGGCTCGAAGGTGGGAGATGCTAGACCCCTGAGCACTACTGAAAGATCCCACTGGGGAATGGGTTTCAGTATAGTAGGCTTTAGTCTTTCCGCTCCCTTCAAGAAGCGTTTGATGAGTGGGTCCCGAGAGTATGGCCTGTTGAGACAGGCCGAGATGGCACAAATTTGTACCTTCAAGGTAGCTGGAGATAGGCCTCTATCTAATCCGTCCTGAAGGAAATGTAGTATCGCAGGAAGGGGCGGATCTGCAGACGCCACCTGTTTGGAATTACACCATGCCACGAAGATTCTCATGATCCTGGAGTAGGCCTTGTTTGTAGACTCTGCTCGGGAATGCGACAAAGTTCTCAGGACCGACTCGGAAAGCCCTTCTATGTTGGGAAGGGGCTGATCAATCTCCAGGCTGTCAGGTTGAACCTGTGCAGATCTGGGCAGAGGTGAGTGTCCCATGACACCAGGGTCTGCTCCGGGGGGAGTCTCCAGTATTGTCCCCGACTCATCTGAATGAGCTGGGTAAACCAGGATCTTTTGGGCCAAAACGGTATGATGGCTATTACCGAGGCCTGATCCTGACGGATTTTCATCAATACCCTCGGTATCATGGAAAAAGGAGGGAAGATGTAAGCCAGCCTGAACCTCCACGGTATCGACAGAGCATCTATCGCCAGGGGGTTGTCTTCCCGGTACAGGGAACAGAACCTCAGCACCTTGGCGTTGAACCTGGTTGCCATGAGGTCCACCTCTGGCATACCCCAACTGTGAACTAGCTGCCTGAAGACCTCCGGATGCAGAGACCACTCCATGGTCGGTAATCCTCGACTTAAGCGGTCTGCTATCATATTGAGGGAACCTCGGATATGAACGGCAGATAGATGGGAAAGGTTCAGCTCTGCCCACCGAAGAATCACCCCGATCTCTGATAGAAGGGGTAATGACCTTGTGCCTCCCTGCTTGTTTATATAAAGAACCGCAGTCATATTGTCTGACTGGACTTTCACCGCTTTGCCCCGAATCTGAGGGGCGAAGTGAAGGAGGGCTAGCCGGATAGCTTGCATCTCGCGAAGATTGGAGGAAAGATGCCGCTCCAGGGGGGACCAAGATCCCTGCACTTGGGATCCGTCCAGGTGAGCGCCCCAGCCTACAAGGGACGCGTCTGTAGTCAATATGACCCAAACTGGTTGGGTCATAGACTTCCCTGCTGGCAGTCGAAACCACCATCTGAGGGAATTCCGGGTTTGACCGGACAGGGAGCACAGGGAATCTAGCCCCGCAGGGCTGCCGTTCCATAAGTGTAAGACCTCCGACTGAAGAGGACGGAGGTGCCATAGCGCCCAAGGGACTGCGTCCGCAGCCGCTGACATGAGCCCCACCATCTTCATGAGTGTCCGAATAGAGACTCGACGAGGGACATGAAGGACCTTTGCCAGGTCCTGAATCCGCGCTTTCCTTTCTTGAGTCAACCGGAGGGACATCTCCACAGAGTCGACCACGAATCCTAAATAATGGATTGAAGATGATGGGCTCACATTCGACTTCTGCCAGTTGATGATCCAGCCTAGGCGGAGAAGAAAGGAGATTGCGACCTGAAGATGGTGGGTAAGGATCGGAACTGAAGAGGCTATGAAAAGCCAATCGTCCAGATAAGGAATAATAGTCAGCCTCTGAAGTCTCAATGCTGCCACCACCGATACCACCACCTTGGTGAAGATAAGGGGGGCAGAAGAGATTCCGAAGGGGAGCGCGGTGAACTGAAAGTGCCTGCGAACCCCTGAAATCTGGACCACGATCCTGAGAAATTTCCAGAAGGCGGAATGGATCGGAATGTGAAGATAAGCATCTTTGAGGTCCAGAGTAGCCATGACATCCCCGAGGTTGAGGATATGGGTGACTGACCTTATGGTTTCCATGCGAAACCTTGTTTTCCTTATAAATCGATTGAGAAATCTCAAATCGATGATAATCCGGAGGTCTCCCGTCTTTTTGGGAACCAGGAACACTGGTGAGTAAATGCCTAGGCCTCTCTCCCCTGCCGGCACCTCCTCTAGGGCTCCCTTGGAGATATAGTCCTGGATGTAAGATTCCAGGACCACTTGTTTGGCCGGCCCGAAGTTTCATGTAGCGACGAATCTCTCTGGGGGGAGAGAGAGAAAGTCTACCCGGTACCCGACGGAGACTAAGTTCAGAACCCAAGGGTCTGCGATCAACTGACACCAAGAGTCTTTGAAATGGGAGAGACGGCCCCCCACGGGCGTTTGGGGGAGTGGTATGGGAAAGTCTAGAGGAGACACTGCAGGGACAGCAGGGCTTATCCAAGAGCCTCGACGAGGCCCATAGTCAGGAGGGTTTTGCCTCCTTAGCGGGTTTACGGGAGCACCTCGAATACTTACGAGACGGTCCCCCCCAATCTCTGCGCCTAGATTGCTGCCCCGGGCGTCCTTCGCGCCTGTTTCCCTGCCTGGGGCGTCCCCGAAAGGGCTGCTGGGGGAGGCTCTTCCCCTTTTTGTCGGAGAGCCCCTCCATTATTCTATCCAATTCGGACCCAAACAGCCTGTCTGGTTCGAAGGGGAGCCCACAAAGATTAAACTTGGACGCGTTGTCCGCGACCCAAGGTTTCAGCCAGAGTGGTCTGCGGGCAGCCGAAACTAAGGCCATGGTTTTGGCGGCCAGCTTCAACTGCATCTGGGTGGAGTCGACTAAGAAATCCATAGCCAGGTTGGCTGACTTGAAAGCTGCTAAGATGTCATCCCTGGATACGCTCTGGTCCACATCTGTCTGGATCTGATTGAGCCTAGAGCGTAGATAGGTGGCCACTTCAGTGGCCGCAATCGAAGTTGATGCGGAGGCAGCGGCCGCCGCATAACTCCTTCTGAGGGTGCACTCTGCCCTCCGATCTAGAGGGTCCTGCAGACTAGACCCATCATCTGCAGGGACTAGAGTGCGCCGGGACAACTTGGCTATCGCCATGTCCACCTTGGGAATGGAACCCCACGATTCCACCAAGGGTTTAGCCATCGGGTACATAAGTTTGAATTTTCTAGTGAGAACTGGGCCTTTCTCAGGCTTTTGCCATTCTGTGCGCATCACAGAAAGAAGGGTCTCATCCGCTCTGAAGACACGCTGTGTCCGTACGGCGGGATCGGAGGACTCCCCAATGTCAACATCATGGTCCCCCGACCTGATGGACTTAAGTAACTTCTGCGTCTTTTCTGGAGGGAAAAAGCAAGAAGTGATCTCTTCTTCCTCAGAAGAAGACCCCACCGAACAGGGGGTGGGTCTTTCGGGTGGTGCGACTGGAGCGCCCACATCCATGGGAGTCTGAGAGGGTCCTGGTAACCTCTCATTCAATAAGCGCACCACTCCCTTAATGGAATCATCCACGTATGTTTTCGTCCACTGAAACATCTCCTGCATCGTGGGTTCCGTGGACGCCGTGCGACAACTCTCACACCTAGAGTAGGGACAGCCGTCGTCTAAGGGCGTGTTACAATCAAAGCACGCCAAATGTTTCCTCTTGGCCCCAGATTTTCGCTGATCCGGATCCTTGGGGGAAGCCATAGTCTGTAATTGGAAACAAAAAAGACAGGTCATAACACCTACAAAAAAATTGGAGGTGGAGAAACGAGACCTTAAGGGGGCCCACCAGCACTGGAGAGATATAGAGCTGCAGAAGAGGAACACACAAACCCACGTCAAGCAATATAAGGATATTACAAAGGCACAGGGAACTCTGGAGCTAGCTTGTCAAAGCAATGCAACCAGAGCACTGAATGACAGGCTCTGGGCGCTTAAAAGGAAGAAGCCCCGCCCCCTGGGCGGGTCCCAAATCGTAAGTATCCTAAGATATAAAAGAGCTAACAAAACTAGCTCAGCCTGCTTTGGATAGCTGCCCCGGGTCATCCTGGATCACAGGATATCTATCGGAAAGTAATTCTTATAAAGAGGGTGAGGATAGGACCTCAGCCGCGCTGCGAAAAAACCGGAAGTGACGTAGCGCAGCTAGTGCGCGTCACTTCCGGAAGATGGCGGCGCCCATAACGCCACACGTGTGTGGCGATGGGAGGAACGGGAGACCAGGAGAAACTGAAAAGGAGAGGGGAGGGGGACACCCCGCTCCCCGCGGTCCCCAGGTATAGAAAAATCACCGCGATCCGCCTGAAAATAAAGGCAAAAAAAGAGAGCCATGTAAAAAAACGGGGCGATCCTTTACATTAGAAAGAAAAAAGGAACCCCTAACTCTCAGCTCCAAAAAGGAGCGATACGCCAGTCCAACCTATCCAAAGGACAGAAAAAAACACGGTGGGCTGGGGGGTGATCTCCTCCCTTTCAGGGAGCTGAAGATCGTTTATTGGTTCTTGGGCTCATTAAAATTCCGCCGGTCCTACCAGTCCACAGGGGCAGTTAACCCCATCTGTGCTGCTGGTAGGACGTAAGGGAATAAATCAACCGCCTCCCGGACGCATCCGTGCGTTAGATGGTCGGGAGGCGGTTAAACAACGCTCTAATGGTTTTTCAACACTTTATCATTGACATCTTGCTGACATTGACACATTTCTGACATTCTGGTATAAACGGCTGACATCGCTGCGATGTCAGCCGCTTCACCCTTTCCATACCGCGGTCCGTACGCGTTAAGTCAGGGAGCTCCCTCCCTCTGCCATCGGGGGGCTGCTGTGCCTTTGCAGCCCCCAGATGGATGGGGTGACAGAGGGAGGGAGCTCCCCTCCTTCCCCGTCTGCTCAGTTGTGGCAGATGGGGAAGGTTCCCATGGCAACAGGATGCCTTCCCATGCTAAAGGCATAGATCTGTTCAGACAGTGTAAGTAAAATACAGGACAATACACTATATGGTGTATTGTACTGTATTATACAGACATCAGACCCACTGGATCTTCAAGAACCAAGTGGGTCTGGGTCCCACATTTATCACTGAATAAAAATGTTAAAAATTAAATACACTACACATATTAGGTATCGCCGCGTCTGTAACGACCTGAACTATAAAACGGTCATGTTACTTTCCCCGCACGGTGAACGCCATAAAAATAAAAACTATCAGGAAATTGAAATTTTTCCCACCTTACTTCCCAAAAAAGGTAATAAAAGTGATCAAAAAAGTCGCATGTACGCCAAAATAGTACCAATCAAACCGTCACCTCATCCCGCAAAAAATGAGCCCCTACATGAGACAATGGCCCAAAAAATAAAAAAACTATGGGGACACTATAACATGATTCTTTTTTGTTTCAAAAATGATATTATTGTGTAAATAAAAATAAGTATACATATTAGGTATCGCCGCGTCTGTATCGACCAGCTCTATAATAATATCACAAAGTGACTTCAGACCTGAACTGGTCCCTAAAAATTGGGTTTTTGAAAAGTTCAGAACAATTTCAAGATTTGCTTCCAAACTTCTAAGCCTTGTAACATCCCCAAAATATAAAATATCATTCCCAAAATGATGCAAACATGAAGTATACATATGGGGAATGTAAAGTAATAACTATGTTTGGAGGTATTACTATGTATTATAGAAGTAGAGAAATTGAAACTTGGAAATTTGCTATTTTTTACAAATCTTTGGTAAATTTGGTATTTTTATATAAATAAAAATGTATTTGTTTTACTTCATTTTACCAGTGTCATGAAGTACAATATGTGCCGAAAAAACAATCTCAGAATTGCCTGGATAAGTCAAAGCGTTTTAAAGTTATCACCACATAAAGTGACACTGGTCAGATTTGCAAAAAATGGCCTGGTCCTTAAGGTGAAAATGAGCTCGGTCCTTAAGGTGTTAACAGACATGACTAGGAAGGGGGTCGATTTCTCTCTTTGGTCGGAGGCGGCATTACAAGCCTTTTCTGTTGTAAAGGAATGTTTTGCTTCAGCCCCTATTCTGGTGCAACCAGACGTGTCTCAGCCATTCATTGTAGAGATTGACGCATCTTAGATAGGGGTGGGAGCAGTTTTGTCGCAAGGTCCTTCACCTAGTAAATGGCCCCCATGTGCTTTTTTCTATAAAAAAAACTCTCGACTGCTGAAAGAAATTATGACGTGGGTAATAGGGAATTGCTGGCTATTAAGTTGGCTTTTGAAGAATAGCGCTATTGGTTGGAAGGAGCAATTCATCCTATTACGGTAATTACTGATCACAAAAATCTGGCTTACCTTGAGTCGGCTAAACGACTGAATCCAAGGCGGGCCAGATGGTCGCTGTTTATCACCAGATTTAACTTCATTGTCACCTACCGCCCTGGGGTTAAGAACGTCAAGGTGGATGCTTTGTCGTGCAGCTTTCCTATTTTGTCTGAAGGGGTAGTCATATCTGCCCTATATCCTGATCTTGAGGCTAAGGTGTTCGAGGCCCAAGAGGATGCACCGGACTCTTGCCCTCCAGGGAAATTGTTTCTTCCTTCAGACTTACATCATAAGGTATTTGAGGAACATCACTGTACTGTCTTGGCTGGACACCCTGGGAGTAGATCCACTGTCGATCTCATCTCGCTCACATTTTGGTGGCCAGGGCTGCGTAAGTGTGTTGAGGACTATGTGTCAGCCTGTTGTACATATGCTTGTGCTAAGGTGACACATATTTGGCCTTCTGGATGTTTTCTTCCGTTACCCATCCCGTCCAGACCTTGGACGCATTTGTCCATGGACTTTATCACAGATTTACCGAATTCTTCAGGAAAAAACGTGATCCTGGTGGTAGTTGATCGGTTTAGCAAAATGGCGCATTTCATAGCATTGCCGGCTCTACCTAATGCCAAGACTCTTGCACAGGTGTTTGTCAATAACATTGTGAAACTACATGGCATTCCCTCTGATGTGGTGTCTGATCAGGGGACTCAGTTTGTTTTCAGATTCTGGAAAGCTTTCTGTACTCGACTGGGGGTACAATTGTCCTTTTCTTCTGTTTTTTATCCTCAGTCGAACGGACAGATGGAGCGCACCAATCAGAATCTGGAGACTCACTTGAGATGTTTTGTTTCGGAGAACCAGGAGGACTGGTCTTCATTCTTGTCGTTAGCTGTGTTTCCACTTAATAACCGTAGACAGGAGTCCACTGATAAGTCACAGTTTGTTTTGTTTTTTTTAAACATTTTTATTGATTTTGGTCAAATAAAGCATACAGAAACACTAATCCAGGTTCATCATGGACATAGCTGGTTAAGTTTCAATGATTACACATTTCTGATAAGGTATATAGCACAATAAAAGTATATTGTGAATCTTTTCTCCTTTTACTTGAACACCCCCATCCCTAACAAAATTTGTCCCCTCCCCATCCCCTAGCTGGATGTGTAGCTTTCCCCGTTCTTATCATATACCTCTTATATAACGATTAGACTACTTTCAAATTTCCTAGTTTCCCTTTCAGGTCTGCAACCAAATACCATTCTGAATATTGGAAATTTTTCATAAGCTTTTGAATCTCTCCATCTGACAAGTGTTTGCTAATATAAATTTTCCATTTATCAAGAAACTGTGTTACTCTACATTGTTTTTCCGCTTCTAACTGATCCATCAATAAAAAGTATCTAAATTGTATCTGTATCTCAGCGTCCGAGGGTACGTTTGACTTTAACCATGAGCATAGTAAACACCTAAGCGCTACTAGTAATGCCCCATCTACCAACCTAGGGACTATTACTTTCTCTAGAAAACTATGAAACAGGACTACTAAGGGATCACATGGCAGGTCCACTTGCCAAACTTTCTTAATCCAGGATAAAATCCTGCTTTAGGCAATTGACATTTAGGGCACCACATTATTTTATTTGGGTTTACAGCTATGGTTGGGATGTTAAAGGCATATATCGCTCTATGTAGTAACCTAAAATGTGATTCCCTTCATCTTTCACAAGGAACTCTCGCCCATCCCATCATTACTTTATCTTTCCACTCTGTGGATCCTAGCAATGGTTTCCATCCCCAAAATTGTTGTGGAAACAGTTTATTGTTTTCCTTTTTGCTCAGATTCTTGTATATATCAGAAAGTGAGAGTTTGTAATCCTTTTGCTTTAGGAGAATATCAAAGGGATTAGAAACATACTCCATTTATAAATCTCTCCCTCTAGACCTGCAAAAGGCCATGATTTGATAGTATTGTAAAGACTGCCCCGTAGATAGTCCAAATTTATCATGAAGTTAGGTTTTGCGTCAGATGGAGATGCGTCACTTGTCAGATGGAGAAATTCAAAAGCTTATGAAAAATTTCCAATATTCAGAATGGTATTTGGCGGAAGCGCAGTGAGGCGTCTGACGTCACGTCCGGCGGCCACATCGCGACTACATCCCGATGAAGCACAGAATGCAAATGAGAACAGACACAGCGACATATATGGACATTGAAGACATATATACAATATTCATGATCTACCCTGTTAAAATCAATTCCTAAGGAAAATATGCAAAAAACTTTTATATAATTTATGAAAATTATCATATAAACAGAATGCATTTATATATCCGCTTCCAATTGCATGGACGTTGAGTATCATAATAAATATATATTCTAAGGTGCACTAATCATAGTCACAAATTTGCCAATATTATATGACCACCAATATCCACTTATTATTCAAATACAATGTGTTACATAAAAATCTAATTCATAAGCTCTCATCACGTGCATGGTTGAGGTGAGGGATCATGTTTCATATCCATAAGGTCCATTATTTTTTACAGAGGTACTTAACCCATGCATGATCTAAAAAGATGTATAATCACATACATAATTTAAGTAAAGAATTTTTCTAGAAAAAATTTCTTTTTATATATCCATAATATCCATATGTCTCTCTACAAAGGAGTAAATACAATAAGACATGATTCAAAAAATAAACAATATAGAAAGTGGTATTCGTATTGCAAAGAAACTGTCCCATATTGGGACAGTGATCACATATGCATTCCGCAAGTCAAGGGGAAAGGACCATGCACCGGGACAAATGGCCAAGAGATCGCATGCGCAACTATGAGGAAGAGAACAAGTCTAGGCTGTTTATAAATAGATACAGAAACAATATAATGTAACCCTTATTTGATAATTGTGGGTCCAAATATTCATATGTCCAGACCCGACCAAATTTTCAAGAAAAATATTCAATAAAAGGCACAGTATATAGATAGGAATGTGTAATCCGAATAAAGCTCAGGTTCAGCATCCGAAGGGGGAAAGAAGGGAGCAAAAATATACAAAATTATTTGTGAGTTACGTTTACAGTAGTATATGACCCGGGATCCCTGGAGTCACACGATAAAAATCATGCCTGAAACCCAAGGTCCGGGACCGGTGATCACGCTTAGGTGCCATTTTGATGAGTTATTCATCTGTGTATAGTCGATAAGACAAAAAAAGATCCATAGGGAAAAGATGCGTAAGGCCGTGAATCCTCTGTGAATTTCAGTCCTGTGATCCTGAAATGTGAAAAAATAATAAAATATGAGGCGTGAAAGAAGGAGGAAAAACAAACACAGTGATATGTAGGCCCATGAAATTGCGAGATGGGTCTACATATAGAAACCAGTGAAGGTGAGTTCCTCATTTAGTCCCCCCGGCGATTGTGAACCAAGATTGTATATCCACCTTGCTTCGGACCGGAGCAAACACCTAGAGATATGTGTGCCCCTGATGCTGCCCCTAATCAAGTCCAACCCCACCACCCGTAGGTCATCGTACCTACCATTGTGGTGGTCCAAGAAATGAGTTGCCACTGATGTGAGTGGTTTTTCACCCTTGCTCCTATCTCTTGCTGCCAGTCGGATATTAGATGTATGTTGTTGAACTCTCTTCCTCAATTCTTGCATAGTCTGGCCTACATAAATCTTCTCACAGGGGCACAAAAGAGCATATACTACGTTCCTAGAACGGCAGTTGATATATTGTTTTAAGTACAATTTGGAGTTATTCCCATGTGAGAAGGTATTGGAATTCAACATAAATTGACATGTGTTACAGTTCCCACAGGAATATGTACCTTTGAGGGTAATACCCCTGCTTGTTGATGAAACCGGGCGTTGGAAGTGGCTGGATACTAGTGTGTCTTTTAGGTTCGTAGCCCTTCGTGCTATCATCTTGGGTTTGTCATCCACATATGCTGCCAGTTTACCTTCAGATTGTAATAAAAACCAGTGGGTATCCAAGATTTTGCAGAGGTCCGACCATTGGTTGTTATACTTGGTAATTAGTCGTACCTTACTATCCCTTGGTTTGGGCCTAGGTATAAATAGGTCTTCACGTATGGATCCCCTCGCATTCTCAAATGCCCTTGATATGACTTTTTTTGGGTAACCCCTCTCGTGTAATCTCGTTGATAAGTCCTCTGAGGCCGCCTTAAAGTCACACATTTCCGTACAATTGCGCCGTAGGCGCAGAAACTGGCCCCCTGGTATACCAGTCTTTAGATGTTCAGGATGGAAGCTTGAAAAATGCAGTATATTATTGGTTGCTGTGTGTTTTCGAAAAAGGGAAGTCACCAACCTGCCATCATTTATCTTAATTTGGAGGTCCAGAAAGTCAACCTTCAAGTCCGAGATGTTGGATGTCAAGGTTATGTTGTATTGATTGTCATTAAGTTGGTTGATAAACTCTTCACATCCTTGTCTTGAACCCTGCCAAAAAAACAGAATGTCGTCTATAAACCGATACCAATACCAATACCGATACATGGTCCTTGAAGACGTCCAATGGGTATACACGTGTGGCCTCCCACCAACCTAAGAATAGATTGGCGTAGGAGGGCGCACAACGTGCCCCCATGGCCGTGCCTGAGACCTGCCTGTAAAAAACCCGGTCAAAAACAAAATAATTGTGTGAAAGAACAAATTCAAGTAAACTCATCAGGAAAGTGTGGTGGGCTGGATCGCCTGCAGTAGAACAGGACAAGAAGAATTCGACGGCGGTGATCCCATGATTATGAGCAATATTTGAATATAGCGACTCAACGTCACATGTGACCAACAGAATGTCAGATGGTAAGGTGATATCTTTGAGTTGTTGAATAAGATGCATAGAGTCACGGATGTAGGATTTTAATCCCAGGACGAATGGCTGTAAAAAGAAATCTAAATAAATGGACGCCTGTTCACACAGTCCCCCAATTCCAGCCACAATTGGCCGACCTGGTGGGTCCTCCAAGTTTTTATGCACCTTAGGTAGCATATAGAAGGTTGGTGTTATAGGGCAACTCACCTCCAAGAATTGGAGTTCCCGTTTCGTGATGATTCTCATATCGAGGGCCCTTTTCAGGAGTTGATCCAATTTTTTCTTAAACGTGGTTGTGGGATCTGTTGGAATAGGGGTGTAAAAGATCTTATTACCCAACTGGCGTTTAGCCTCATTTACATATTTGCCCGTGTCCCACAGAACCACATTCCCACCTTTGTCGGCTTCTTTTATGACAAAAGAACTGTTTTGTTGCAATTGTTTGATGATAATGGATTCTGTTACGGCCATGTTTCGCCCCCTGGTGGTATTTTTTGGAACCTTTCGGATTTCCTGGAGGACAGCTTGAAAAAACAGATTTATATTAGGAAAGAGACTCAATGATGGTGTAATTGTTGATGGTTTTGATAAACAAAAAGGTCTCCTACCTAGATCACTCTCACTGTCTTTTAATAAATCCATTAAATCCAGAAAGACACCACGTTCATCCTCCATTAACTCTGTCACTAATGTAGGTTGAGCATAAAGTAACTTGAAACATAATTGTCTACAAAATAGATAAACATCTTTCACAAACTCAAACTTGTCCAGTGTATTCATAGGAGAAAAGGACAGTCCTTTTTGAAGGACTCGTCTTTCTTGTTCAGATAGTATATAGGAGGAAAGATTTATAATCTGTAGTGACCCGACCTGTGTTGACTTATTATCTACATCAGTTTCTTGTATGGTGCTGATTGGTTGTTGCCCCTGCGCAATTGGGGTCCCCTCCTTCTGGGATTTTTGTAGTCCCCTCCGAGTTCGCTGTCTTCGCTGTTTTCGGATAAAAAATCCACATCACTGGTCGTACCAGGGGTCGCCTGCTTTACGGTTACTTTATTAATTTGATAGCCCCTGGGGGGTGCCCGTGTGTTACCACTGTGTTTCCACCTAAAGGCCTGTTTCCCCTCAAAATCACTTTTGTCACGTTGGAATTTCGTTTTTTTACCTGTCATAATCTCCTTGTCAAAACTTTCCAATGTTTCTTTCAGTCTCACCTGAAATGACGCTACCTTTTCCTTGTCATGCTGTCCTAATTTTGATTCAAGCTCCATCAATCTCAATCTGGTTTGTTGTAATAATTCCTTATCATGTGTGATCAACATGTCCATCAATATCTTAGAACATTGTAGGAGTCCCTGTTCCCAGGTCTCTTTGAATTCCACAGTGACCTCCCATGCGGGAAATTTTTGTACCCTTAAGCCCCTGGGGATGATCGAGCACTTGAGATACTCTTCAAGACTCTTAATATTCCACCATACTCGTGTGTACAACTTATGAGTATCAATCATCTCAGATGTTAATGTTCTAAAGTCACCCCCTGAATCAGTGACCCCATCATCATGGAACAAAGCAGTTGCCTGCGAAGCCCATGCTGCCTCCCTCACCTCCAGATTAAATGCCATATTATGCCCACAATGTAGGGTGCCACAACCCCAGAAAAGCCAGAAGGGAACCTGTCCCTGGCCAAAAAGACAAAACTATAGTACTAAGACAAGGGGGGCACACCAAAAATCATTTAAGCAGAGTGCTGGCCTGGTATATATATATAACATGAATACAACCAGAAAAAGAAATACCATACAATGGCCGCACATCAAAATAATCAGTAATTTATTGAAGTTTTAAAGTTTAAAAACAACAACATATACACATGGAGCAGACCCCAAGGATGGTGCAATAAAAAGTATGACAAAAGTTTTATCAATGTGCAATAATATCCAGCAGGTAGGTCAATACACAAATAATTATGCCATAAAATCCCTACAAAAATTGTATCCCTCAAGCCTACAGCGAGGACATAAACACGAAGCATACAAAACCTATCCAGGGGGCATGCACTCAAGCCTGACGCGTATCGCTGGTTCCTAGACCAGCTTCCTCAGAGGTCCATGTTCGTTGTGAACCAAGGGGTTCATCTTATATAATCAATATCTTTAATAATTTAAATTACATAAATATAAATCAGATGTGGTCATACCTGTTAAAAAGATAACGCAATGGGTGAAGGAGCCGACAAGTATCACCTGAGTTTGTCCCGGTGCATGGTCCATGCGCACCCGCAAGTGCCAGCAAAGCCGGCGTGTTGACGACGCAGGTGCGCATGCGCAAGATGGCCCCCGGAGCGGACACCAGCGCCACGATGCGCTCCAACTGGCGGAAGCGCAGTGAGGCGTCTGACGTCACGTCCGGCGGCCACATCGCGACTACATCCCGATGAAGCACAGAATGCAAATGAGAACAGACACAGCGACATATATGGACATTGAAGACATATATACAATATTCATGATCTACCCTGTTAAAATCAATTCATAAGGAAAATATGCAAAAAACTTTTATATAATTTATGAAAATTATCATATAAACAGAATGCATTTATATATCCGCTTCCAATTGCATGGACGTTGAGTATCATAATAAATATATATTCTAAGGTGCACTAATCATAGTCACAAATTTGCCAATATTATATGACCACCAATATCCACTTATTATTCAAATACAATGTGTTACATAAAAATCTAATTCATAAGCTCTCATCACGTGCATGGTTGAGGTGAGGGATCATGTTTCATATCCATAAGGTCCATTATTTTTTACAGAGGTACTTAACCCATGCATGATCTAAAAAGGTGTATAATCACATACATAATTTAAGTAAAGAATTTTTCTAGAAAAAATTTCTTTTTATATATCCATAATATCCATATGTCTCTCTACAAAGGAGTAAATACAATAAGACATGATTCAAAAAATAAACAATATAGAAAGTGGTATTCGTATTGCAAAGAAACTGTCCCATATTGGGACAGTGATCACATATGCATTCCGCAAGTCAAGGGGAAAGGACCATGCACCGGGACAAATGGCCAAGAGATCGCATGCGCAACTATGAGGAAGAGAACAAGTCTAGGCTGTTTATAAATAGATACAGAAACAATATAATGTAACCCTTATTTGATAATTGTGGGTCCAAATATTCATATGTCCAGACCCGACCAAATTTTCAAGAAAAATATTCAATAAAAGGCACAGTATATAGATAGGAATGTGTAATCCGAATAAAGCTCAGGTTCAGCATCCGAAGGGGGAAAGAAGGGAGCAAAAATATACAAAATTATTTGTGAGTTACGTTTACAGTAGTATATGACCCGGGATCCCTGGAGTCACACGATAAAAATCATGCCTGAAACCCAAGGTCCGGGACCGGTGATCACGCTTAGGTGCCATTTTGATGAGTTATTCATCTGTGTATAGTCGATAAGACAAAAAAAGATCCATAGGGAAAAGATGCGTAAGGCCGTGAATCCTCTGTGAATTTCAGTCCTGTGATCCATTGTGGTGGTCCACAAGTGAGGGGGAGCAGGCCTGACTATGTACTAACACTAATTAAAATCAGCCTATAGGGCAGACAGGATGGTCAGGAGTGCATGACTGAGGAGGCAGCCACACCTCTAGTACAAACTGCAAAGAAAAGCCAAAAAAGGGGGTCAGTCAGCACATACCAAACCGCAGTAGCACATTGCTATGGCAGGGAACAACATTTAAAGACAGAAACATGCAATGCGACAATAAACTGCAATATAGAGTACAAAATTGCATAATAATAACAAGTGCTACACTATAAGTGCGAGATACTTGGCAAATCGTTTTGTACAAAATTATTTGAGCCAGTCTGCCAAGCGTCAAGGTGATCTCTGCTAGACGGGTTCCTACGCTAAATTCTACTTGTTAGGTGCCATGACGGCTACCATACACTTCAGGGAGTGCAGGTTACACAGCAGGCTCACTCCACAAGACCACCGGCGCCAAACGGCTACCAAGGATTGCATTGAGAGTCCACAAACTATCTCACTCCTAGTGCCATGGCTTCAGTGAGTGAGGGGGAGCAGGCCTGACTATGTACTAACACTAATTAAAATCAGCCTATAGGGCAGACAGGATGGTCAGGAGTGCATGACTGAGGAGGCAGCCACACCTCCAGTACAAACTGCAAAGAAAAGCCAAAAAAGGGGGTCAGTCAGCACATACCAAACCGCAGTAGCACATTGCTATGGCAGGGAACAACATTTAAAGACAGAAACATGCAATGCGACAATAAACTGCAATATGGAATACAAAATTGCATAATAATAACAAGTGCTACACTATAAGTGCGAGATACTTGGCAAATCGTTTTGTACAAAATTATTTGGGCCCGTCTGCGAGCGTCAAGGCGATCTCTGTTAGACGGGTTCCTACGCTAAATTCTACCTGTTAGGTGCCATGACGGCTACCATACACTTCAGGGAGTGTAGGTTCCACGTTCCTGCATTGAATACTACCTGTTAGGTGCCATGATGGCTACTATACACTTCAGGGAGTGCAGGTTACACAGCAGGCCCACTCCACAACACCACCGGCGCCAAACGGCTACCAAGGATTGCAGTGAGAGTCCACAAACTATCTCACTCCTGGTGCCATGGCTTCAGTGAGTGAGGGGGAGCAGGCCTGACTATGTACTAACACTAATTAAAATCAGCCTATAGGGCAGACAGGATGGTCAGGAGTGCATGACTGAGGAAGCAGCCACACCTCCAGTACAAACTGAAAAGAAAAGCCAAAAAAGGGGGTCAGTCAGCACATACCAAACCGCAGTAGCGCATTGCTATGGCAGGGAACAACATTTAAAGACAGAAACATGCAATGCGACAATAAACTGCAATATAGAATACAAAATTGCATAATAATAACAAGTGCTACACTATAAATGCGAGATACTTGGCAAATCGTTTTGTACAAAATTATTTGAGCCCGTCTGCCGAGCGTCAAGGCGATCTCTGTTAGACGGGTTCCTACGCTAAATTCTACCTGTTAGGTGCCATGACGGCTACCATACACTTCAGGGAGTGTAGGTTCCACGTTCCTGCATTGAATACTACCTGTTAGGTGCCATGACGGCTACTATACACTTCAGGGAGTGCAGGTTACACAGCAGGCCCACTCCACAACACCACCGGCGCCAAACGGCTACCAAGGATTGCAGTGAGAGTCCACAAACTATCTCACTCCTGGTGCCATGGCTTCAGTGAGTGAGGGGGATGGCTTCAGTGAGTGAGGGGGAGCAGGCCTGACTATGTACTAACACTAATTAAAATCAGCCTATAGGGCAGACAGGATGGTCAGGAGTGCATGACTGAGGAAGCAGCCACACCTCCAGTACAAACTGAAAAGAAAAGCCAAAAAAGGGGGTCAGTCAGCACATACCAAACCGCAGTAGCACATTGCTATGGCAGGGAACAACATTTAAAGACAGAAACATGCAATGCGACAATAAACTGCAATATAGAGTACAAAATTGCATAATAATAACAAGTGCTACACTATAAGTGCGGGATACTTGGCAAATCGTTTTGTACAAAATTATTTGGGCCCGTCTGCGAGCGTCAAGGCGATCTCTGTTAGACGGGTTCCTTCGCTAAATTCTACCTGTTAGGTGCCATGACGGCTACCATACACTTCAGGGAGTGTAGGTTCCACGTTCCTGCATTGAATACTACCTGTTAGGTGCCATGATGGCTACTATACACTTCAGGGAGTGCAGGTTACACAGCAGGCCCACTCCACAACACCACCGGCGCCAAACGGCTACCAAGGATTGCAGTGAGAGTCCACAAACTATCTCACTCCTGGTGCCATGGCTTCAGTGAGTGAGGGGGAGCAGGCCTGACTATGTACTAACACTAATTAAAATCAGCCTATAGGGCAGACAGGATGGTCAGGAGTGCATGACTGAGGAAGCAGCCACACCTCCAGTACAAACTGAAAAGAAAAGCCAAAAAAGGGGGTCAGTCAGCACATACCAAACCGCAGTAGCGCATTGCTATGGCAGGGAACAACATTTAAAGACAGAAACATGCAATGCGACAATAAACTGCAATATAGAATACAAAATTGCATAATAATAACAAGTGCTACACTATAAATGCGAGATACTTGGCAAATCGTTTTGTACAAAATTATTTGAGCCCGTCTGCCAAGCGTCAAGGTGATCTCTGCTAGACGGGTTCCTACGCTAAATTCTACTTGTTAGGTGCCATGACGGCTACCATACACTTCAGGGAGTGCAGGTTACACAGCAGGCTCACTCCACAAGACCACCGGCGCCAAACGGCTACCAAGGATTGCATTGAGAGTCCACAAACTATCTCACTCCTAGTGCCATGGCTTCAGTGAGTGAGGGGGAGCAGGCCTGACTATGTACTAACACTAATTAAAATCAGCCTATAGGGCAGACAGGATGGTCAGGAGTGCATGACTGAGGAGGCAGCCACACCTCCAGTACAAACTGCAAAGAAAAGCCAAAAAAGGGGGTCAGTCAGCAAATACCAAACCGCAGTAGCACATTGCTATGGCAGGGAACAACATTTAAAGACAGAAACATGCAATGCGACAATAAACTGCAATATGGAATACAAAATTGCATAATAATAACAAGTGCTACACTATAAGTGCGAGATACTTGGCAAATCGTTTTGTACAAAATTATTTGGGCCCGTCTGCGAGCGTCAAGGCGATCTCTGTTAGACGGGTTCCTACGCTAAATTCTACCTGTTAGGTGCCATGACGGCTACCATACACTTCAGGGAGTGTAGGTTCCACGTTCCTGCATTGAATACTACCTGTTAGGTGCCATGATGGCTACTATACACTTCAGGGAGTGCAGGTTACACAGCAGGCCCACTCCACAACACCACCGGCGCCAAACGGCTACCAAGGATTGCAGTGAGAGTCCACAAACTATCTCACTCCTGGTGCCATGGCTTCAGTGAGTGAGGGGGAGCAGGCCTGACTATGTACTAACACTAATTAAAATCAGCCTATAGGGCAGACAGGATGGTCAGGAGTGCATGACTGAGGAAGCAGCCACACCTCCAGTACAAACTGAAAAGAAAAGCCAAAAAAGGGGGTCAGTCAGCACATACCAAACCGCAGTAGCGCATTGCTATGGCAGGGAACAACATTTAAAGACAGAAACATGCAATGCGACAATAAACTGCAATATAGAATACAAAATTGCATAATAATAACAAGTGCTACACTATAAATGCGAGATACTTGGCAAATCGTTTTGTACAACATTATTTGAGCCCGTCTGCCGAGCGTCAAGGCGATCTCTGTTAGACGGGTTCCTACGCTAAATTCTACCTGTTAGGTGCCATGACGGCTACCATACACTTCAGGGAGTGTAGGTTCCACGTTCCTGCATTGAATACTACCTGTTAGGTGCCATGACGGCTACTATACACTTCAGGGAGTGCAGGTTACACAGCAGGCCCACTCCACAACACCACCGGCGCCAAACGGCTACCAAGGATTGCAGTGAGAGTCCACAAACTATCTCACTCCTGGTGCCATGGCTTCAGTGAGTGAGGGGGAGCAGGCCTGACTATGTACTAACACTAATTAAAATCAGCCTATAGGGCAGACAGGATGGTCAGGAGTGCATGACTGAGGAAGCAGCCACACCTCCAGTACAAACTGAAAAGAAAAGCCAAAAAAGGGGGTCAGTCAGCACATACCAAACCGCAGTAGCGCATTGCTATGGCAGGGAACAACATTTAAAGACAGAAACATGCAATGCGACAATAAACTGCAATATAGAATACAAAATTGCATAATAATAACAAGTGCTACACTATAAATGCGAGATACTTGGCAAATCGTTTTGTACAAAATTATTTGAGCCCGTCTGCCGAGCGTCAAGGCGATCTCTGTTAGACGGGTTCCTACGCTAAATTCTACCTGTTAGGTGCCATGACGGCTACCATACACTTCAGGGAGTGTAGGTTCCACGTTCCTGCATTGAATACTACCTGTTAGGTGCCATGACGGCTACTATACACTTCAGGGAGTGCAGGTTACACAGCAGGCCCACTCCACAACACCACCGGCGCCAAACGGCTACCAAGGATTGCAGTGAGAGTCTCCCTTTTTTGGCTTTTGTTTGCAGTTTGTACTGGAGGTGTGGCTGCCTCCTCAGTCATGCACTCCTGACCATCCTGTCTGCCCTATAGGCTGATTTTAATTAGTGTTAGTACATAGTCAGGCCTGCTCCTCCTCACTCACTGAAGCCATGGCACCAGGAGTGAGATAGTTTGTGGACTCTCACTGCAATCCTTGGTAGCCGTTTGGCGCCGGTGGTGTTGTGGAGTGGGCCTGCTGTGTAACCTGCACTCCCTGAAGTGTATGGTAGCCGTCATGGCACCTAACAGGTAGTATTCAATGCAGGAACGTGGAACCTACACTCCCTGAAGTGTATGGTAGCCGTCATGGCACCTAACAAGTAGAATTTAGCGTAGGAACCCATCTAACAGAGATCGCCTTGACGCTCGGCAGACTGGCTCAAATAATTTTGTACAAAACTATTTGCCAAGTATCTCACACTTATTGTGTAGCACTTGTTATTATTATGCAATTTTGTACTCTATATTGCAGTTCATTGTCGCATTGCATGTTTCTGTCTTTAAATGTTGTTCCCTGCCATAGCAATGTGCTACTGCGGTTTGGTGTGTGCTGACTGACCCCCTTTTTTGGCTTTTCTTTGCAGTTTGTACTGGAGGTGTGGCTGCCTCCTCAGTCATGCACTCCTGACCATCCTGTCTGCCCTATAGGCTGATTTTAATTAGTGTTAGTACATAGTCAGGCCTGCTCCCCCTCACTCACTGAAGCCATGGCACCAGGAGTGAGATAGTTTGTGGACTCTCACTGCAATCCTTGGTAGCCGTTCGGCGCCGGTGGTGTTGTGGAGTGGGCCTGCTGTGTAACTTGCACTCCCTGAAGTGTATGGTAGCCGTCATGGCACCTAACAGGTAGTATTCAATGCAGGAACGAGGAACCTACACTCCCTGAAGTGTATGGTAGCCATCATGGCACCTTACAGGTAGAATTTAGCGTAGGAACCCGTCTAACAGAGATCGCCTTGACGCTCGGCAGACGGGCTCAAATAATTTTGTACAAAACGATTTGCCAAGTATCTCGCACTTATAGTGTAGCACTTGTTATCATTATGCAATTTTGGTACTCTATATTGCAGTTTATTGTCGCATTGCATGTTAGTTGTGTATAATATGTTTCAGGGAGGATATACCCAGAGTTTTCCATGAATGGAACAATTAATTTGTCTTCCGTAAACTAAAGTCCGGGTGATTCCACAAAGACATACTGTATGTTTTGATGCCAAAAATGATAGACCAAAAATTTTCTCACCTCTTTCCATGTAACTATAGTGTCTCTGATTACCACTGAAGTTTTTATATCAGGTTGTAGAGAACCTAGTTTGGAATGTAGTAAGGATCCAAAATCCCATCCTCTAGCTCACGGGTCGGCAATCTTTTTTGTACGGAGTGCTGATAAAAAAAAAAAATCAAAGCTGTAGCGCTCGGTGTGCCAAGCCATACGGGATGGTAATTTAGCACAAATATGTGACGTAAACCAGGTATTTACTAGCTATGTCCCAAAAGTCTCAACAACACTGCCTGACCTGCATGGCCTAAAGAGGTTTACAACTTTTCAGAAAAATATAGTAATGATTGTCACTGCTCCTCTGAATCCTCCTAAGGGACCCATATATGGGGGACCAGTATATGGGGGACACCCTCCCACCAATTGTATAGTGGGGAAGAGCAGCAGGGCTGCCTTCCCACACCACTGTCTGACATACATTGGTACTCCATATACTGGTGACCCCCACAGAGCTGCACCAATCACACTTAGATCTCACCCCCCCACAGACTAATCACATTCCGACCATCCCCACCGCACCCCCCAAAGTAGTCCGTTAGCTTGTTCCCCATCCCCCCGATAAATCATTTTCAGGCTCATCACTCCTTCCCCCACAGTAGTCAGAAACCTGGTTTCCGTTCATAACCAGCTTCTCTTATCCCCTTAGCAATCTTGTTCAGACTCACCAACCTCCCCCTCCCTCAATCTGGTCACAGTGCTCATTCCCCCATCTCCCTAAGCTCACAATCCTGCCCCTCAATCCTAATCTGGTCACATGCTTGTTCCCCCATCTCCCCAAGCTTACCTTACTCTCCCACCGCAAATCTGGCCATATGCTCTTTCCCCTCTACCCAATCTGGTCACAGGCTCCTCTCCCCAAGCTCAGCTTCCTGCCCCCAGGCCCAATCAGGTCACATGCTGGTTTCTCCATCTCCCCACCCCCAATCTGTTCACACACAAACTCTCAGTACATTCATATACCTCTGGCAGTGTTGATAGGGTTAATGACCACCTCCCTTTTCTCAGCTGTTGCTCAGTGGTCATCACTTATACCCTTTATAGTCTTACCCCACCCTTCTGACTATGCAGTAGATAGCTTAATTTGGGTTTGGCTGAGCTGGTGTGAATTTGTCTCTGCTGTTCCTGCTCGTCCGTCTCTACAGAAGTTAAGTGTTGCGTTTGTTTGTGTTTGTTATATTCCCTGTTGTTTGTATCTGGGCCTGAGACAGAGACATCCATTCGTCCATCTGGGGAGGAATGGGTTGTCTCTGGTCCTAACCTTTTCCAGGGTCTTATAGGGATTCAAAGGTCTAGGTATACTGCATATGAATATTTCTACCTTCAAGGTCTATTCATATTGATAGATAGTTAGGACCCGGATTAGGGTTGTCTAGGAGGTGACCTGTTTCTTCCCTAGCTTCCAGGCCAAGTTACTGTTCCCCTTCCCTCCTGTGTTCAGTGTGGAGTTTCCCCACACACTGATCGCGACAGGTACATACATACCTTATGGAAATAAAAAGGTGAGAAACAAAAATAAACAACAATGTTGATAAATAGAAATAGAAAATTAGCAATGAATGACATAAAGAAAGCATTTTAATCGATAAAATAGGAAGTTAGAGAGGAAGCATTGAAAAACTAGCCAAGCTACAGACTGAGAGACTTATTGCTAGAAAGAGTAAAACTGACCCCAAAATGTTCTTCAATTATATAAATGGTAAAAAATGGAAACCTGAAAGTGTTGGCCCTATACAGAGTGATGAAGGAAGAGCTGTAGAGAGTGAGGAGAAGGCGATTCTATTAAATATTTTTTCCCCCACTATACTCACTAAGGAAAATAAACTGTTATTTGAAATCCAGAGTGTAAAAGTAAATTCCCCCTTGACAGTGGCCTGTCTCACCCTGGAAGAAATGCAGTGGCATCTTAAAAAGATTAAAATAGACAAATTGCTGGGACCAGATGGCATACACCCCCATATCCTAAGCAAATCAAGTAATGTCATAGACAGATGCTAATTTCTGATATTTAAGGACTCAATATTGACAAGGCGCATTCCAAAGGATTGTCGCTTAGCAAATGTGGTGGCAATATTTCAAAAAAGGTACCTCGGGGGTCAGTATTGGACCCTATTCTCTTCAACATACACTACTCACAAATAGTTAGGAATATTTGACTTTCGGGTAAAATTTATGTAAAACATAAAAAGTTCTCACTACAGTGTTATATCATGAAAGTAGGGCATTTAAGTAGAAGCATGCAACGGTGATGGTCATCTCAAACAATTTATTAAAACAAAAGCCAACAACAGTGGTGGGTATACCCCCATAAAAAATTACAATGTCCCAATAACTTGTCATGTTGGTTCGAGTATCAATTACAGCTTGACAATGACGTCTCATGTTCACAAGTCGACTTATTGTCTGCTGAGGCATGACATCTCACTCTTCTTGAAGGGCAGCCCTCAGGTCATTGAGGTTCTGGGGTACAGAGTTATGAGCCTCTACATGGCAAGTCAGCTGATCCCATAAGTTTACAATGGGATTCAGGTCTGGAGAAAGTACAGACGACTCCATTTGAGGAACCCCAGTCTCTAGCAGCCGTTCCCTAATGATGCAACATCAATGAGTTGGTGCATTGTTGCAACTGTGGCTGCTGTGTGCCGCTGTTCTCCTGCTTACTGCCGCGGTCCTGTGCGCTGTGTTCAGCAGGGATCTGCTGCCTGTGCTTCCCCATTCACCGCTGCAGTCCTGGGCTCTGTCCTTGCAGGTACTGTTTGTTCTGGGATCCACTCCACAGTTTCCTTTCAGCCCTGGCCAAAGCATGCTTGCTGCTTCTTCCCTGCAGCACTTCCTTAAGGGCCGGCGCGTGTCACTTCCTGTGCTTTATGGGTTAGATCATGTGACCTCCCTGACCAATTCGACCTCCTGCATGTATATAAGTGGCTCAGCCCCCTTCTCAGATGCCTGAGTGTCAAAGTCCTTGTGCCCTGCAAAGGTTGCTGATTTATCTGCTTGTGTTCTTGTGTACCTTACCCGTGCTTGTGTTCCTGGACTCCCCTACCTGTTTGATCCCTGCCTCCTTGCCTTGACTCTCCTGCTACAGATTCGGACTGCCTGACCTGTACCTGTGCCACCTGCCCTGACCTATTGCTTGTTTGACTTCGCCTCTGCCTCATCCTTTTGTCCTGCACTGTTGCTCCTGGTTACGACTTGGCCTGCTGACATCGTCTGTACCTCTGGTAACTTGCTCAGGTACCTCCTGGTCCACCTGGACCAGCTGCCTCATGTATCAATCCTCCTCAAGAGGTAGCGACCTGGTGTTCCTCTCGGGAAAACCTATCCCCACCACCAGGGGTACTGTGAAGAACGAGGGGTTCACTTAGACAATGCCCTTAGAGAAGGTAGGACAGGGTGGGTTCACACCCGCTGCTTCGTGACAGTACACTCAGGCCATGGACCCCGCTGGTCACCCCAAGAATGTAGTTCAGGAATTGTTACATGAAGTGAGGCATCAGTGCGAACATCGGGATGTCATGATGAAGTTCATGCAAAACGTTGCTGCTCGTCTGGATGCCATCTCTTCTTCAGCTACTGCAGGGTCACCAGTCGCTGCTACCCCTGCAATACCCATTACTGGAAAATCCAGATTTGTGTGCCGCTGATGTGCAACTCCCTCTGCCATCACGCTATGGTGGAGATCCAAAAACCTGTTGTGGCTTCCTGAACCAGTGCCTGATCCACTTTGAGTTGCATGGGCAGAAGTTTCCCAGTGAGCGGTCCAAGGTTGTCTTCATTGTGTCCCTGCTGTCTGATGAGGCCCTTGCTTGGGTAAATCCTATTTTGGAACATGGAGGTTCAGAGACCACTAATCTGCAGTCTTTCCTGGCATACCTTCCGGCTGGTCTTTGAAGAGCCTGGCCGCACGTCCTCCCCTGCATCAGCCCTGCTGCATCTACGACATGGTTCATTGTCTGTGGGTCACTACACCATCCTGGCTGCCGAATTTGCATGGAACAATGAGGCTTAACTGGGGGTGTCCTGGTGGTGCTGTGGGTCTGCTCATAAGGTTAGGAGTCAGGGCCAGGATTAGGTCAGCATTAGGAGGTGACCTGCTCCATTTTCCTGGTGTCCAGGCCTAGCTGCTTCCTTGTTTTCCTACGCTATACGGTGGGGAGCTTTCCCCCACTCACCTCCATGACAGCTAAGCTAAATTAGACTTGTGCGGTGTGTACAACCTTATCTGCATTCGAAAGGGCGATGAGTGGAACACTGCTTTCAACACTCGTGACGGTCACTATGAGTATCTCGTTATGCCCTTCGGTCTGTGTAATGCTCCTGCAGTATTCCAGGAGTTGGTAAACCATATGTTCCAGGACCTGCTCTATGTCTGCGTGATAGAGTACCTGGACGATATACTGATCTATTCTCCAGATCTGACAACTCACTGGAGGCATGTACGTATAATTTTACAGCGGTTGAGAGAGAATCAACTTTATGGCAAACTCGAGAAATGCATCTTTAAAAAATCCACCGTACCATTTCTCAGATACATCATCTCGGATGTCAGGTTGCAGATGGATCCTGAAAAATTGAATGCGGTAATGGACTGGCACCGCCAACAGGGTCTTCGCGCCATACAGCGCTTCCTTGGATTTGCTTATTTCTAAATTTTTGCAAATGACATCAAACTGTGTAAAATAATTAACGCAAAAGAGGACAATATACTGCTACAGATGATTCTGGATAGATTGGAGGCTTGGGCTGAGAAGTGGCAGATTAAGTTTAACAATGACAAATATAAGGTTATGCACAAGAGAAGGAACAATACATGGAAAAGGACTTAGAACTTTTACGTGACAGAAAACTTAACTGTAAAAACCAGTGTCAGGCAGCTGCCACTTTACAAATCACTGGGGAGTACTGTGTACAGTTCTGGGCTTCTGTGAACAAGACAGACATAGCAGAACTGGAGAGCGTTCAGAGGAGGGCAACTAAAGTAATAACTGGAATAGGTGGACTACAGTACCCAGAAAAATTGTCAAAATTGGAGTTATTCAGTTTATAAAATAGATGACTCAGAAGAGATCTAATAACTATGTATAAATACATCAGGGGTCAGTCAGTAGAAAGAGCTCTTACATGATATATTTATACCCAGGACTCTGATGAGGGGACATCCTCTATGTCTAGAAGAAAGAAGGTTTCTACACAAACATTTCTTTGGGTAATAGGTTCTTTATGGTAATAGTAGCAAGACTATGAAACTCTCTGCCTGAGGAGATGGTGATGATGAATTCATTAAGAGTTCAGCAGGGGCCTGGATGTATTTCTGGAGTGTGATGATATTACAGTTATTAGATTTCTGCTTTTTTTGCCTTCCTTTGGATCAACTTGCAGGATAACAGGATGAACTGATGTATTTTTTCAGCCTCAGAATCTAAGTTACAACATTGTTCCAGTTAGTGAGGCTAATGGCCTTTCTAAGGCTACTTTCACACTAGCGTTCAGAGCGGATCCGTCTGAGACGGATCCGCTCATATAGTGCAGACGGTGGCTCCGTTCAGAACGGATCCGTCTGCATTATATTGTAAAAAAATTTCTAAGTGTGAAAGTAGCCTGAGCGGATCCGTCCAGATATTTACATTGAAAGTCAATGGGGGACGGATCCGTTTGAAGATTGAGCCATAGTGTGTCATTTTCAAACGGATCCGTCCCCATTGACTTGGTTGCTGTTCCTTCCTGTTCCTGTTTACTGGTGGGTGTGTGTTTGTGTGCTGTGCTTCTGCAGGAGAACCAGGAGGTGAACAAGGATTGCTGGGGAGAGTGCTGCCCTTTCCCCAGGGGGTGGTGCTTTTTCCCAGCATGGACACCCGGGCTGCGGCCGCCCGCCGCTTTATGCCGGGCGGCCATGATGGAGCTGCGGCGACGGAGAGGAACGCGGGAGACCCGGCGCAGGATGTGCCTGTGCTGCGGGAGGTGGAGAGGGAAGGAGAAGCCACAGAAAGAGCTGAATGTTTGAAGAGACTGGGGACAGTGTGGCAGCCGGGAGGTAAGCGGCATGATGCCCAAGTTATGCAGTCAAGTGCTCCAGAGAGGGGCGGTATGGAGAAGAGTGGCTCTGAAACCCGGCTTTCAGGGAAAGTCCTGGGCAGCATGAGAAAGGGGAGCAGCCTTGACTCCTCTTTGGACCGGGCTGGCTCTCATGTGGTTAAGCCCTGTTGTATGAAGATGTCTGCCGCTGAGCAGGTGGTGGGCGCAGCTAAAAGAGGGATTGCCGCTGAACAAGTGGTGAAGAGAACAGTGGTTGGAAAAGTAGCAGGTAAACAAGCAGAGAAGGCGCCAGCAAAGTCCTCTAAGAATGTGGGATCCGAGGCAGAGATGGCCAGGGCTGGGGTGAAGGTACGTGAGTCTGGTATGTCTGTATCTCGCCCTGGTGGGTCTGGTCTGTCTCGCCCAGGTGTGACTGGTCTGTCTTGCCCTGGAGGGTCTGGTATGTCTCGCCCTGAGGGGTGTCAGCAAGAACTAAAGGCTATCCATAACTGGGGGGTACAGGGCCCTACTGAAACCCCGGCTATTCTGGCTTCCAGAGTGATATATTATCTAAGGGTGTATGAAGAGATTAAAAAAGAATTGAGGAGAGCCAAATTAGAACACAAAAATGTGAAAATACAGGAGAGCTTATTGCCCAAACGTAAGAAAGCCACTCTCTCCTCTAAGCTGGACAAGCTAGAGGAGGTGATAATGGCTTTGGAGGAGAAAAAGTTTGCAATAGAAAAAAATGGCGGTCCGTTTATGGAGAAGTTCCAGAATGAAAGCCGTTTTGAAAGTATGTCAGGGTCTGGGTCTGGTACACCTGGTCCGTTGGGGCCGCGGATCAGGAGCCAGAGTAAGACCCTAGTAGGTGAAGATTCTGGGGACGACACCCTGTCAGCAGGGCAGGGGGAACCTTCCTGGAGCCAGGAAACAGCATCTGGGGAGGAAGGAGGGTCTGCTGGAGGACTGATAATCGGAAAAATCAAACAACTAGAATCTCCAGTAGGAAAACTGTACTTTGGAAATGATGACATTCCTGAAGATGAAATGGTAAAAACAAGGAAGAGTAAAAACAAAAGTAAAATCACGGAGAAGGACGTAATGGTATACACACTCCTAGAACCCGCTGCTGGGCCCGGCCCAGCTTCTGAAGTGGAGCTGGGTCATACAGGGCGGGAGAGTTCTTTGGTGGCGGACAAGGCAAAGGGAACCCCTTCTGCGGAGAAAGGGGTGATGAGGGCTACAAAAGCGTCATTAAAATCCGAGGAGGTGATGGCGACAATAGAAAATGACAAAACTGCTGTTGGAAAAAATGACAAGGCACAGCAGGACATGGTGGATGACATGGTGTTGGTTGAGGGTGAGGGGGGTGAGACATCCCCTGCAATTGCTGTAGGGGATGAATCTAACCCCAAATCCGATGATACTGAACATAGTGTCGCCACGTCCGTTGGAAAATCAAAGAAAACCAATGTAACTGCTGTAACCCCAAATGGGGGGGGGGGAGCCCGACCAGTTTGGGGGGAGTAAGTGGTGGGGTCCCAGGAAAAGGGGGTAAGAGTGGTATGAATAGTGATGTGAGTGGTATGCATGGTGGTGTGAAAGGAGGCCAGAATGGAGGTGGGAGTGCGGGAGCAAATACAAATGCGGGTGCGAATGTGAGTGCGAATGGCAAGGCAAGTGGAAATGTAGTGCAAGATAGTAATGTAGACATGAAAGAATACGATGACAGGGTTTTGTCTTTAGAGGAGTTGGAGTTGCTCCAAAAGGAGGAAGCAGAGGAGGAGAGAGTAAGGGAGGAAAAGAAGAGGAAAAAAATACTGGCGGAAGCAAAAAGAACTTTTGCAGATGCCGTAAAAGGGGGAGCAGGGGATTCTTTGCCCGCAGGATCTGGCAAAGGTAACTTGCAACGGCGCCTTGGCACTGGGACGTCCATACAGGTAGAGGGTGAACCGGTCAACCTGTCTTTCTGGACGGAGAGACATGGGCTGAGAGCCTTCCGAGAGAAAAGAGGGGATGAGACCATTTGGACTCACCCCACAGCCGGGGGTGACCGTAGGAATGTGGCCCGTCTGGTTTGGGAAGGTGAGGAAGCAGCACCTTCCAGAAAGGTTGTTGTGGAGCTTCTCCAGCGGATGGGCTTTGAGGCAAGAGATCTTTGCCCTCATCCATCCCTACGGGACCAAGTTCTTTGACGTCAGCTTTGTCCGGCCAGAGGGGCTTGAGCTCTTCTGGTCCAGATATGAGCTGACAAAGAACACCCCGGAGTGGCGAGGTTTTGCCGTCCAGGCCATCACTCGCCAGACCATGGTGAAGAGAGTGACCGTGCTAACTTGTAATGAGTCTCTCTCTTGTGTTGACATAGCAACTTGGTTAGGTTGTTATGGTGAGGTGGGCTATCCAGCCAAGGTCTTGGACGAGCACAGTATTTGGTCAGGGGCCTGGACCTTTAACATGATGTTGAGGGCCCAGGGAAATTCTGTTACCCATATCCCCTCCTCGGCCTTTATAGGGAGGGATCGGATAATGGTCTTCTACCAGGGGCAGCCAAAGGTCTGCCACAGGTGCGGCGACCCCACGCATTTTAGTGCACAGTGTAGGACCCAGGAGTGCGTGAAGTGCGGGGGGAATGACCATCTTGCCGCAACCTGTCGGCGGATCAGGTGTAATCTGTGTGGTGACCTGGGTCATCCATTTAGCCACTGTCCGCTTGCCTTTGCCAACCAGGCTCAGGGACAGACTCAGAACCAGGCAGGTACTAGCCGCGAGGCTGAGCCTGTAGTTGGGGAAGAATCTGCTGCCAGCACTGGGCGGGCTGGCGAGGGGACAAGTGCTAGGGCTTCTGGCACTGGAGGAAGCGAAAAGGATCCGGTTAGTAAGAATAAGCGAGTTACAGCAGCTAAGGCCAGGCGGCGGGAACAACGCCGTAACATGAGGGAGCAGGAGGCAGCTGATCCCTCAACTGGTCCCCTGGCTAAGGATCTGTTCAATAGTGACTCGGGTGACAGCGGTGATGATGGGGACCCCGAGTTCAATCTGAAGAGGCTGACCTCTCCGCTGTTTCTGCCTCCTCAGGTGGGGAGAATGTGGACGAGGAGCGTGGTGAATGGTTGGAGAGGAGGAGGAACAAGCGGGGTAAGAATAAAAGCAAGAAGGGAGAGGGCAGGAAGGCCTCTCTTGAGTGGGATCTGTCCATCCCACTCTCCCTAGACCAGATACCGAGGGAGGTTTTGGCCGGGGCCCCTCTTGTGGAGGTCTCCAACCGGTACTGTGTCCTGAGTGATACCTCTACGGCTAACTTGGCTGAGGAGGGTGCGAGGGATGCAGTGCTGGGGGGCTAAAGGGTTTCTTCGCAGGCTGCCGGGTCCGACCCTTCATGGCATATTCCATCTTCTGGAGGGGGGGCTAAGTCAGATCCTGCGGGCAAAGATAAGTGTGAAATGGATGTTTCACATTGCTTATAAAGACAAAAGGAAAGCGAGGGGTCTGATGATGGTGATGGTGAGGGTGGTGGGAGGGGTAAGAAGAAAGCTATCTAGTTCAATCACTTATGATGGCGGAACTCACCCCGTTGGCGCTAGCAAGCATTAACGTTGCTAGCATTAAGTCAGACGTGGCTCGTTATGTGGCCTTTGATTTTTTCAGCCGTCTTGATGCTGATGTTTTATTTTTGCAAGAGACCTGGTTGACTTCCACAGAGTTAATAGAGAAAGCGAGGAGTGAGTGGCGCCATGGTCCATCCTTCTGGTCTCTTGCGGCCGAGTCACGTAGCGGGGTAGCGGTACTTTTTAAAACCGCTGGGAGAGTGGAATGCAGGAAAGTAATCGAACTAGAAATGGGAAGGTGCCTGATCCTGGATGTGCTCATGAGAGGACAAGAGCTGAGGCTCATTAACATCTATGGTCCACAAACCGTGTGGGACCGCAAATGTCTTCTCATGAGGATTAAACCATACCTTTTTTCCAGCCATCAGGTGATCTTTGGTGGAGACTTCAACAATGTGACAAGAGTCTGTGACAGGGGAGGCTCCAAAGTCAGGCTGGATTCTGATGGCGTCGCACTGAGTAAGATAGTTGAGGAAGCTAGTCTGGTGGATGCTCATTTGAAGCATAAGCCAGACCACGTGGACTTCACCTTTCATCAAGGTAGTAAAAGGTCTAGGATAGATAGGTTTTATTTGAAGGGTGAAGCAGTTTTTTCAGTCTTAAAAACTGAGGAAGTGGTTTTCTCCGATCACTGTTTAATTAGTTTTTCTTTGAATGTTGCAGAGACCCCCTGTATGGGTAAGGGTTTATGGAAGCTGAATTCATCTCTCCTGGAAGATGCGGCAATAAGACAATCCTTTGAGGAGTTTTTTCAGGGCCAGGAACCATTGGTGGACCTCTGTAACAGTAAGTCAGAGTGGTGGGAGATGTTCAAAACAAGGACGGCGAGGTTTTTCCGAGAGCTCTCGTACCTCAGGAGCCAGGACAAAAATCATCTGTACCAGGAACTGAGGAAGAAACTTGAAAGTCTCGTCTCGCTGGGAGGTAGCCGCGAGAATATCTCCCGTGTGAAGTCCTTTCTTAAGAGGTGTCAGTATGATAGGTACGCATCTTTGGTTGCTGAGAGGGATTTCGGGAAGTACCGCTCGCCCGACCCTTATGGCAACTGCAGGATGTCAGTAAGTAGTAAGTTGGTGACAGGCCTGATTGATAGTACAGGATCCCTGAACAGGTCTAAATCAGGGATCCTGGAGGTTGTCAGGTCTTTCTACTCTCACCTCTTGGGTAGGAAAGAACTAGATCGGGACAAGTTTTCAGCTTTCTTGGCTGAGGCGGTTCCCAGGGCAGGAATGGACCCCTCTCTTGCCGTTTTGTCTGAACCAATCAGGGAAGAGGAAGTGAGACTGGCCATTGCAGGGCTTAGGCCCAAGAAATCGCCAGGTCCAGATGGCTTAACATCTGAGTGGTACAGGACTTTCAAGGAACAGTTAGTTCCTCTGTTGACTGAGGTCTTTAATGAGTGTCTTTCCTCTGGCACTTTACCAAAGTCAATGGGTAAGTCAGCTCTGATTATTCTGTCAAAGGGTAAAGACCTATCCCGTATTGAGAATTGGAGACCCATATCGCTTCTCAATACGGACAGAAAGATCCTGGCGAAAATACTTTTCAATATATTGGTGAAGTTTGCACCGAGGCTTCTTTCGGGGGCTCAGCACTGCACAGTTCCTGGTCGGAGCGCCTTTAGCGCCGTTCTCAGTGTCCGAGAGGCTGTGGAGCGGGGCAGGGCGGGCCTTTGGAAGGGGTTTCTTTTGTCTTTAGATCAGGCTAAAGCCTTTGACCGGGTGAATCACGAGTACCTGTGGTCCGTCCTCTTGTGGTATGGACTGCCGGGGAGTTTCGTAAATTGGCTGAAAGTTTTGTACAAGGGGGCTGAGAGTTTCCCGTTGGTCAATGGTTGGTTGGGGCAGCCTTTTGAGGTGGCTTCCGGCGTCCGTCAGGGATGTCCCTTAAGCCCCTTGCTATATGTGTTTGCGATCGATCCCTTCATTAGAAGGGTAGATCGCGGACCATTGGCGGGGGTGGGGATGGAACTGGCGGGGGCAAGGGGGCCGTCTCTGAGGGTGATAGCGTACGCGGATGATGTCACTATTTTTGCCTCTTCTACTGAGGAGGTGGGGTGGGTGATGTCGGAAGTGGACCGCTATTCAGAGGTTTCTGGGTCTCGGATCAACCGTGATAAATGTGAGACTCTATGGCTGGGAGAAGGAGATCCTGATTTTGATCTCCAGGACACTCTCCCAGAGCCTCAGAAAACGGTTAAGGTTCTCGGCATCAATTTTGGCCAGGATGTGGACTATCATCAAAAAAATTGGGAAGGCAGACTGAAAGATGTCGGTCAAAAGGTGGACCGCTGGAAGGGTTGGTCTTTGACCCTCAGGGAAAGGGTTCACCTGTGTAAAGCTTATCTGATCCCGGTACTATTGTACTTGGGCACTGTTTGTGTCCTGCCAGGCTCTCTCTGGGGAACGGTCTACAGCCTCTTTTTCCAGATGTTATGGGGAAACAGGCTGAACCTAGTCAAGAGAGATGTCACTTACAGACCAAGGAGACTAGGTGGGTTGGATATGGTCAACCCAGTAGTATTCTTAACGAATACTTTTTTGAAAGCCAACATTGCAAACCTCTAGATGGAGAGGGCTCCTTGGTGGGTAAATTCCTGTAGGGAATGGTTTAGGCCCTTTTTCCAGGAATGGGAGACAGGAGAGCGTGTGAAAGACCTACGCTCGTCAAGGCAGGGATATCTCCCGGCTTATGTTGCCCCGGTTCTGAGAATTATAAGGCGATGGGGGCTTGGGAGAGGGGAGATAGAGACCGGGTCGAGGTTCACCCTTGATTTTAAGGTTCTGTCTACTTTCTTTCAACCTCCGTTGGCCTTGAGGGATTGCCCAAGTCAGGATCTAGAGGGTGGGTTGACCTTATTAAATTCGGCAAGGATCCCCTTGAAAGTTTGGGATGTGGCTTGGCGTTGCTTCCATGGTAAGCTATATGTAAGGGATAATGTGAAGTGTAGAATCTCTGAGGAAAGGGGTTGTCCCCGGGAGGAGTGCGGTGCTGTGCTAGAAAGCATGGACCATTTCTTACTTCACTGTCCTTTCAATATAGAGGTCTACAAAAGGGTGGGAGCTTCCATCGGCTGGCCTAGGCTGGCTGCCCTGTCCTATGCAGAGTGGGCCTATGGTGCGTTTAAAGACTTAGGTGGTCGGGACCGTTGCACTTTATTCCTAGTCAGCGCAGTGGTCAGGTATCACACTTGGTGCGCAAGGTGTTTAGTATCGACGGGTCATAAAGTCCTCCCAGTGGAGACGGTGTATAGGAGCATCAGGGGTGACCTGGATAAGGTACTCTCTCTTGAGAACGAAAGGTTGGGTCCCCCCAAGGCCTCTCGACTGTGGAGGGGCTTTTGTTTCGGGGTACCCTAACTCAGTAGTCCTCAATCCCGGTGGTGGGCTAGTTTGACACTTTCTTAGCCTTTTGTTTTGTTTTAAGATGAAACATGATGGTTCGGTTTACAGGCACTGAACCATAGCTGTAAAGTTGATTTTGGCTTTAGGTATTGTCTATGTTTTGGCAATGAATTATGAGATAATGGTATGACATATGTATGATATGTATATATTTATAAAAAAAAAATATATATATATATACAGGTCCTTCTAAAAAAATTAGCATATTGTGATAAAGTTCATTATTTTCTGTAATGTACTGATAAACATTAGACTTTCATATATTTTAGATTCATTGCACACCAACTGAAGTAGTTCAAGCCTTTTATTGTTTTAATATTGATGATTTTGGCATACAGCTCATGAAAACCCAAATTTCCTATCTCAAAAAATTAGCATATTTAATCCGACCAATAAAAGAAAAGTGTTTTTAATACAAAAAAAGTCAACCTTCAAATAATTATGTTCAGTTATGCACTCAATACTTGGTCGGGAATCCTTTTGCAGAAATGACTGCTTCAATGCGGCGTGGCATGGAGGCAATCGGCCTGTGGCACTGCTGAGGTGTTATGGAGGCCCGGGATGCTTCGATAGCGGCCTTAAGCTCATCCAGAGTGTTGGGTCTTGCGTCTCTCAACTTTCTCTTCCCAATATCCCACAGATTCTCTATGGGGTTCAGGTCAGGAGAGTTGGCAGGCCAATTGAGCACAGTAATACCATGGTCAGTAAACCATTTACCAGTGGTTTTGGCACTGTGAGCAGGTGCCAGGTCGTGCTGAAAAATGACATCTTCATCTCCATAAAGCTTTTCAGCAGATGGAAGCATGAAGTGCTCCAAAATCTCCTGATAGCTAGCTGCATTGACCCTGCCCTTGATAAAACACAGTGGACCAACACCAGCAGCTGACATGTCGCCCCAGACCATCACTGAGATACTTGACACTGGACTTCAGGCATTTTGGCATTTCCCTCTCCCCAGTCTTCCTCCAGACTCTGGCACCTTGATTTCCGAATGACATGCAAAATTTGCTTTCATCTGAAAAAAGTACTTTGGACCACTGAGCAACAGTCCAGTGCTGCTTCTCTGTAGCCCAGGTCAGGCGCTTCTGCCGCTGTTTCTGGTTCAAAAGTGGCTTGACCTGGGGAATGCGGCACCTGTAGCCCATTTCCTGCACACGCCTGTACACGGTGGCTCTGGATGTTTCTACTCCAGACTCCGTCCACTGCTTCCGCAGGTCCCCCAAGGTCTGGAATCGGTCCTTCTCCACAATCTTCCTCAGGGTCCGGTCACCTCTTCTCGTTGTGCAGCGTTTTCTGCCACACTTTTTCCTTCCCACAGACTTCCCACTGAGGTGCCTTGATACAGCACTCTGGGAACAGCCTATTCGTTCAGAAATTTCTTTCTGTGTCTTACCCTCTTGCTTGAGGGTGTCAATGATGGCCTTCTGGACAGCAGTCAGGTCGGCAGTCTTACCCATGATTGCGGTTTTGAGTAATGAACCAGGCTGGGAGTTTTTAAAAGCCTCAGGAATCTTTTGCAGGTGTTTAGAGTTAATTAGTTGATTCAGATGATTAGGTTAATAGCTCGTTTAGAGAACCTTTTCATGATATGCTAATTTTTAGAGATAGGAATTTTGGGTTTTCATGAGCTGTATGCCAAAATCATCAATATTAAAACAATAAATGGCTTGAACTACTTCAGTTGGTGTGTAATGAATCTAAAATATATGAAAGTATAATGTTTATCAGTACATTTCAGAAAATAATGAACTTTATCACAATATGCTAATTTTTTGAGAAAGACCTGTATATAATAATAAAAAGTATAGTATTATAAATTGTGTATAGTTAGTTATTTTTTTTCTTTTGTCTAGTGGTTTTGGGGGCTAGTTAGGTTGGGCGGAGGGGAAAAGGGGGAGGGGGGAAAAAACATTAAAAAAAAAAACATAAAAAAAATAAAAAATAAAAATAAAATAAAAAATTATATATATATATTTGTTATGTCTGTTCATCGAGTCGATTAACCAAGTCCTACTGCGGAATTGAACTTTGGGACTGAAGAAGCTCGAGGTTTCCTCTTTTGAACTTCTGTTGGGAGATCGGCTTTTTGTGCTATATGTGGGTGGGTGAAGGGTATGTAAATATGTTTATATTTATGTTTATTTTGTAAATATGTAAATAGTGTATGGATGAGTATGAGTGGATATTATGAGTGTAGGGGGAAGGGAGGGGGAGGGTGACTGGTCGGGCTAAGTTATTTTATTGGAAATGTTTTTGTATGATTTCTGTAAGATCTCTGTTAAGTTTTCTAATAAAAAGTCCATTGACTTACATTGTAAGTCTGGACGGATCCGCACGCCTCCGCACAGCCAGGCGGACACCCGAACGCTGCAAGCAGCGTTCAGGTGTCCGCCTGCTGAGCGGAGGCTGAACGCTGCCAGACTGATGCATTCTGAGCGGATCCGCGTCCACTCAGAATGCATTAGTGCTGGACGGATGCGTTCGGGGCCGCTTGTGAGCCCCTTCAAACGGAGCTCACAAGCGGACACCCGAACGCTAGTGTGAAAGTAGCCTTAGCTGGACAAACTTTTTGAAAGTTTGACATTTTTGTGCCTCCTTCAAGAAGCATCCTTTTAAATAACAATTTCTTTTGACGTTTATTGCATTATGGTCACTATTTCTTAAGTGTCCTCCAGCCTGCAAATCTGTTGTTCTGTCAGGGCTATTGGTTAATACTAAGTCCGGCATGGCCGTACCTCTAGTTGGATCCTGAAATAGTTGGGAAAAAATTGCTTTTAGTTATAGAAAAGAACCTGTTTAATTTATGAGATCCACAGGTTTCAGTTTCCCAATTTATTTATGGGACGTTAAAGTCCCCATAATAATGAACTCTTTTGCAGCTTCATCTATTTCCCTTAGGGATGCAATGCAGACGTCACAAGGATGTCATCCTTATTTGCAACGGACGGGGTACTACCCAGGGTCCCCTAAAATGAAAGAGTTTTTGTCTTGACGCCAGTTGCAGTTGAGCAACGAGGAACAGAGTCCCCCTAAGTAGATGGTGATGGTGGGACCCAGGTGTAGGAATGCCAGAGTGGTGTAAGGGTTGCCTATAGTGTCCCTTTAGGTGTGGCTGTGCATGTGTCACGGTGCCCCTACCTGGTAATCCTGGAACCCCAGGCGTTGTCATCTGAAGCAGTGCAAATAGGGTGAATAGTTGAAGGATTTGCAGGATAAAATGAGTCCAGACTTGGATTAAAGTTGATAACAGCTTTATTTTGCATAAACTTTCATCAGGGAACAATCTTCCAACTTTATCTTGGTCACCAACAGGCTTTGGCATAAATTCTGGCAGGAAAACACATTCGGCTCCAATACATCTGTCACTCTTTAGCTCTGCTGTACTAACCGGATTAAATAGAAACTTCCTTTGCTCCTGTACTTAACTTTCTGCAGACTGACTCTGTCTCTATCTTTATCTTTATACTTGTCTTTATCCAGGGAACTTCTCTTCCTGGCTTCTGAGGCTTTTTGCTCTTTTCTCTTGTTCTAAAAGAGCAGATGGTGTTCTGCTGGCTGGCCGTAGCGGGGCTCGTCCGGCAGGGACGAGGGCCTGCTTACTACCCCTTAGAGGGGGTAAGCTAGACTGACCTTCACTGTCTAAACTCCTCCCTCTCTAAAGAGGGCTAGAATGGATAGAAGGTTCCATTCTAGGCAAACTAGCTCTGCCAAGCTTGATGCCACCTGCTGGTGAACCAGATAGATTGCATTTAAACTGTTATAAAATCAGAAATGCAGATAGACATTATGCAGGACCTGGAAATAAATACACAGGATGACGTAAAAGCAACCATAGAAGATAGTAAAGGAGTGTAAAAGGTGGTAATGCCACTCTGGGGCGTTACTTATTTTTTGCAGATCCCTATTTTGCGGACTGCAAAATACATACGGTTGTGAATGCACCCTTTGCAGTAGATTTTAATGTGGATTCAGGTATATTATATTGTTTTTGCCTACATGTTGTCATGTGCCGGAGGCCCAAGGCATACCTCCGGGACGTCATGCAAATAGGGCACAGGCAAAACAGACCAAGGGACCAAAAGAGCACTTTATTACATTATAATAAAATACATATAATAAAAGAACATGACAGTAAATATGCAGGTTCGGCAAGAGTGGTAGCACTACTACAGGGACAACTGCACCGGCAGACCAGAGGCAAAACCCAGATGGCGGAGAGCCAGTGAGCCCCGTTCTTCACAGAGCCCCTGGTGGTGGAGATGAACTGGGCCAAGGGATCACTGGTTGCACCTCCAGGAAGGTCCCGGTACACTTTGCTGCAACCTGCAGAGAGCCACGCTGGTGAAAGCACTAGCGGAAACAGACTACAGAACTAGAACCCAAGCAATAAGACAAACGGGAACCAGCACAGAAGCAGATGCCTGTACCCCATGTGGAATAAAAACATGGCGGTCAAAGACAAAGCTGCACAAGGACTAGAGATCCTTCCTCCGAAGAACCCAGGGACCCTCTCGTGAAGGCAGGACAGACATCGGAACAGAAGCAGTAAGGCACTGCAGGACAGACAATGAACAGACTAGATCAGAAGCAGTTTAGCACTGCTAGGCTACTGTCACGGTCTCTAACGTATATATGTGCAGCCTTTTGTACCTGATGAAGGGGAGTGATTCCCCGAAACGCGTTGTATTGCTGCAATAAAATACTGTACTCCTGATCCTGGTTACCTGTGGACGGTTTTTGCGCCGTGGGACCTTTTGTTTCTGCTAATGGTCTCTAACGTGACAGGTGTCAGAAGATCTAAGAGACTGGCTGTACGTGATGTGATCAGACAGCCTCTTTGGTGTCTCTTGTTTCAGTGTTGTTGCTGGTAATGACCACACCTCTTGTCTCAGGTGTACCTTAGTGGTCATTCCAACTCTTCTATTTAGTCTGGCTTAACCCATCATGCTGTGCGGTTGATAGCTTTAGTTTGGTATTGGAAGTGCTGGTGTGTGGTCCTCTTCTGAGTTCCTGCTCATCTATTTACTTTAGAAGTTAAGTGTTACTTCCCTTTTATATTTTGTTGTTTCACCTGTCTTTTGTTACTAGCCCTCAGGGAGACGCTGGTTCTTTCATATTGGAAGGAATAGGTTGTCTCAAGCCCTGACACTATTCCAGGGCAATTCAGGGTTTCCATAGGTTCCAGTGTATGAACATTCCTACCCTTAAGGTCCGTTCATACGGATAGGAGTGAGGGCTAGGATTAGGGTTTCCATAGGTGGTGTCCATTTCCCTTTCTCTAGGTTTGAGGCCTAGTTCCTTTTCCCTTTCCTCCTGTTGTCAGTGTGGTGTTCCCTCCCACTTCACTTACGTGACAGCTACACATGGAACAGAGTGGATCCAGAGAGAGAACAGGTACAGAAGAACAGGCAAGGCATGGACAAGGATAACAACATCAACATCATACTGGACAGGTACAGAAGATCAGACAAGGACATAACATCAACATCATCACAGGACAGGTACAGAAGATCAGACAAGGCAACAACTTATTAGTAGGCAACACCACAAACAAGGGCAGATGGCAAAAAAAACTGGGTCAGTAGCAAGGAGCTACACCCAGCAAGTCAGAAGATAGACTGACCACAAGCCCCACAGCTCACAGAAAGATATAGTTGCATAACGAGGGCACCCGATAAGCCACACCCAAGAACGGACCAGGGGAAGTTAACCCGATCAGAACCAAACAGGGAGGGGAGCCTGCATGAACAGAGAAGTGAACACACAGGCTGCAGTACTGGACATTGCTCCTGGTAACCAGCATACACGGAGTCCACCGCAGCCAGTACGCCATAGCACAAACAACCCGTGACACAAACAGAAATGCATCCATACTAAGGCCATGTTCACACACAATGCCGCAGCCAGCAGGCATCACAGAATCAGAATACATAGGGATACCCACAGCCAGAACACAAAGCCTACATGGCACCAGAAACAGGAGCAACAGAGATGCAGACACGGAAGCCACAAACACAGGACACACACCACAGCCAGCATACACTGCACGCGAGGGAGGCTGCAGCCAGCCTACACGGCACCAGAGGCAGGAACTGCACAGAGATGCAAAGACAGGGAGTACACACAGACATGGGCATAGTTCACACAAGACACCACAGTGGGCATGCACCCCCAAGCAACCAGCATACACAGGTTTCGGCAGCAGTACGCAAGAGAGCATGCAGCCAGACTACACGGCCAAAACGATCACCGTGAACTGCACCGTGACACATGTATTTCTTTTTTTTTCAATTCTGTTTATTGTTTTATCATCAAATCATCCAAGAAGAACAATGCAGTACAACATACAAAATATCAATATGCAACGTAAAGTACAGATATCGATGAACAGAATAATCAAGAACATAACCCTCTTTCCCTCCCACCCCCCGGAAACCCATGTGTAACTTCGTAGGAAATCGAACTCTTCTGGGAGACCTCAAGTGTTATTTGATGTTGAAAGAGGCGTGCGTCCGTGCAAGATCTCACTCAAATACCATATGGTATGTTCAAAGTGTGATATAAGTTTAGATTTGATGTTAGTGGTAAGGGCGTTCATAAATAAATTTTTCAAAGAATCTTCTGGTCAGTTTCTCCTTGTCAGACAAGGTGAATATCCAATAATATATTAAACAGGAATGTTATTTTAGCCTGGATAAAGAGGATAGAAGGTGTCTAACCATTGATGTAAAATACTTTTCCTAATAGCAGCCTCCCAGATATGTAATAAAGCTTTATCTCATCTAGAGAGACGCTGCTGGTCTTCAGATAAAATGTTGAAAATAGGCCACTGAGGCGAGGCATTAAAGGATATATTATAAGTCGTTAGTATGTGAGATTGCACCTGTCCCCATAAATCACAAATAGACGTACAACTCCACAAATGGTGAAATAGATCAGTATTAGGCATATTGCACTTAGGACAAGAGTAGGTGCAATCAGGAGACATTTTATTTTTAATATGAGGCATCACATAAGCCCTATGAAATACCATAAAGGCAATATCTGTGTAGCTGTTTGTGTATTTTTAGTGTAGCTCCAAAAGTGTTTTGACTTCAAGATCTGGGAAGTCCTTAATCCATTTTTTGGGTCCCGTATCTACCACATCCCAATCTATCAACGGTCTAAGAAATCTATAAATAGTACTAGTAGAAGAAATTCGGGTCCTGGCTCATTATTATTATTCATACAATGTAGAACAAAACGACGGGCTTATAAATATATAAACTGGTTATGATTAAACGCCGGATATTTCCGTGAGGCCTCTGCAAAAGAGATAACTGAATAGCTCGAGTCTAACATGTCATGTGATGCCAGAGTGTTATATATCCTAGACAGTCTGTCCCCCAGAAATTCCAGGTGACCCAAAAAAGACTAGAAACAAATGTGTATCCCATCCACTTTATGCCAGACCTGTATTGTGTTCCATAGAACAGGAAAAACTCTTATGTTAGGAGGTAGTGCTGCTGATGGGAGATGTAGTAATGCCAAGAGGGAGATTTGAGGGGAGAACTGTTTCTCCATTTCTATGTTAGCAAAGTGTATTTGACCTCGCATCCAATCGAGCAATTATCAAAAATTAGCAGTGAGGTTTTATAGTGAAAAATCTTGAAAGTTGAGACCCCCCAATATACGAGGTTGTTGTAATTTATGTATGCTGATATGACTTTTCCAAGTTGCACCCCATATGAAAGATCTAAAGGTTATTTGAAGAGGTTTGATATCTGAAGAGTGGAGCAATAAGGGTAAGGTTTTGATTAAATATAGAAATTTAGGAAAGGCTGCCATTTTAAGGAGATGGCATCGCCCAGAAAAAGACAACTTAAAATGTTGTCAAGACTGAATTAAAGAAATGACTACGGCTATGAGAGGGCGATAGTTCAGCCTATATTAATGTGCCGTGTTGGCAGCTAGTTTAACTCCCAGATATGTGATGGACACGGAATGCCATTGAAATGGGAAAGAGGTGCACCAATGGTTCTTGGCCGTACGAAAGATAGGAAGCGCTTCTGATTTATAAAAGTTAACTTTAAATCCAGATATAGAGCCAAAAGATGCTATGACTGACATTATCTCCGGGATGGCCTGACGTGGATTTGAAATAAACAATAGTATATTGACTGCAAAGGCTAGCAATTTAGTCTCAACTGATCCTGTGAATATACCAGAAAATGAGGGAAGAGTTTGTAAGACTTTAAGTAGAGGGTCTAACACTAAGTTAAATAATAGTGGGTATAGCGTACATCCTTGCCTTGTTCCTCTGCTCACTTCAAAAGAAGTAGAATAAATGGAGTTAACCCATACAGTAGAACGGGGATTGTGGTACATCATCCAAACAGCTGTACAGTACAGAGGACCAAAATGTCACAACCGGAGAAGGTCCTGAAGATACTGCCAAGATACCCAATCAAAAGACTTGTCTGCATCAAGGCTAACTAAAATATTCCTAGTTTGCCTATGTGTTCTGCTAGATGATATAGCCCCAATGGCCGTTCGAATATTATAGGTGACAGATCTTCCTAACATAAATCCTGTTTGTGAAGGATGTATAATGTCTGAGAGAATAGTTTGAAGCCTATTTGCTAGTATTTTAGTGAATATTTTGAAGTCTGGATTTAAAAGTGAGATGGCTCCACTAATGACTCCACTCCTCTATGACTCCACTAATAGGTGATCTTTACCAGGTCCGGGATAGTTTTAGAATAAATATTATGATTGTATAAAGAGTGTAAGTGGGGACCTAAAGATGTACTTAGGATTTTGTAATATTAATTCCCAAAACAGTCAGGATCGGGTGCTTTAGAGAACTTAAGTGATTGAATAGTGTTAGTATTTTCCTCCTGATAGGGGCATTCAGAATCAGACGATGATCATCAGATAATATGGGGAGATGGTTAGTGTTGAAAAAGAGTGGATTAGAATTTGCCTCAACTGAAGGTGCAGTATATAATGATGCAAAGAATGATTTAAATTGTTCTCCAATTTCCATAGGGTGGGATATGGAAGACCCTGAGGGTAGCTTTAAGTTGGAGATTTGTGTGGCATTACAGAATAGTTTGGTAAGGGAGGCCAACAATCTTCCTGGTTTGCTTCCTCAGCAAAAGAACCTATGCTTTTGGTAATTTACATCTAGTAGGATTCGCTCATGAGCAACTGCCTTGGCTTCCATTTTAGCATTTAGGTATTGTTTTGTTTCATGACTATTACTATTACTGAGCTTGAATCTCCTATAAGCCAGGGTAAGGGATTTTTGGGTTGAGGACAATGCATCCATTAGTTTTTTCCATTTATGAGAGACATAAGAAATAATTGACCTCTAATGACCGCTTTAGAAGCCGCTCAGAATAGATTAATGTCTTCCTCACAGCTCTTATTGTCGGATGCATATGTCATCCAAAAGCCAGATAGCATGTTCTTAAAATCGTCAGAATAGAATAAATAAGATGGGAAACTCCATCTCTTAGAGAGTGGGATTGGGTTAGTCAGGTGCGACTCAAAAATAACAGGGCATGATCAGAAATATAAATATCCATAAAACTGGAAAATTGAAATCTTGGATAGAAGCATGTAGGATCAACTAGTAATCAATTCTGGCATAAGAATTATGTACATATGAGTAGTGGGCATAAGCGAAGTCAGTGGGATGTAATAGTCTCCAAGGGTCTATTAGGTCCAAATGGTCCATGAGTGTTTGAATTGCATTTGAACAGTACTGGGTGAAGATGATGAGCACTGTTGAGACCTATCCAATAATGTATCATACACATAATTAAAATCCCCCCCCCACTATCACATTGTTTACGTCCCAGCCAGCAATAGCTGTCAGCAGAGATGCAAAAAAACGCCCTATTGGAGTCATTAGGAACATATATATTTACCAAGCAGTATACCATACCCTCAATAATAACCTTAACCAGAAGATACCTGCCCGCTGGGTCCTCAATAGTTTCTAGTAATTCATGTCGAAACAATGAACTGAAAAGAAAAGCCACTCCCCTCATTTTCCTATAAAAAGAGGCTTCAATGCATGTTGGGAATCTTTTGTTGCGTAAAGGAGGATGATTCCCCTTGACCCAGTGAGTTTCCTGCAAAAATACAATATGTGATTGAAGTTTATGCAGATGGTCCAACACCTTCTTATGTTTGACTGTAGTATTAAGGCCATTAACATTCCAGGTACACCATGTTGAAGCAGAGAAGTAATGTTAGTGGAATTCGCTATTTAACCAATGTCAGTGGCCAAAATTGGTAAAAGAGTGTAGATAGAAGGAGGGAAAAAGACCCATCCCAGCGAGCAGGCAACCTCCCCAACATAGCATAAGGTCCCCCAAAATGATGCGCACAGGATTTCTCTACATATAAACAATCTAACAATAACAAAGTGTCATAATACTGCCCATCAGCCCATAAGAGCAGTGCCATGACAATAGAGAACATAAGATGCTATAATGTAGACTCCATGACTGGAGTGAAAAATAAACTGACAAAGTGTAAAAATCTGAAAAGTAACTTAAAGCCAGAGGTAACATGCAATTCCACTGTTCAAGTAGGTGCTGTAGGAGAGATGGGCGGAGCTCGACCTTGAGGGTGAAGGTGGACCAAAGCCTTCTGAGGATCATTAAAGACCCACATCTTGTCACCTATGGATAATCGAAGGGTAGCAAGATACTGGAGGCTAAAGCGGATAGATTTGTGCAGCAGAAATTTGCAGACGGGTTTAAAGGCTCTTCATTTTTCCGCTACTGACTATGAGAAATCCTGGAAAAGCAGAAGCTTGGAATTTTCATAGTTTACTGTAGAGGCTTGGTGAAAGGTGGCCATTATTCTGGTTTTATCCTGATAGTTGAGGATCTTGAAAATAGCAGGTCTCGGTTTAGTGGAGCTGTTAGCACGTGGGGGGCACACTCTGTGAGCACGTTCCACCAGAATTTTGCATGTGGAGTCCCCCAACTTTTATTCTTGGGGTAACCATTCAGAAGTGAGCCATAAGGGTTCATTAGGACAAACTGTTTCAGGGACCCCAATAATGCAAAGGTTGTTTCGATGGAGTGATTTTCTAGGTCATCCACTTTATTTTGCATTGTGATGAGCATTTGCTACTTCGCGACAAGAGTGGACCATGTCTTCTAGGTCAGAGACCAGTTGTTCAGAATCCGTTAAGCAAGTGTTATGGGCAGTTACTTGGGATACAATAAGGTCCAGGGAGGATTGAAAGGCCACCAAATGGGTGTCAATAGTTGGCATCAGTAAATCGGATATGGCCTGGGCCGTGGCCTTTGAGGCATCCATATTGGGGTCTGCGGACGTGTGCACTGGAGAAGATGGAGTTTGACTGTGGGTTAGGGTTCTGGATCCCTTGGTAGCAGAGGCATTCCTCCCCATAAACTTATCCATGAGGTAACAAAGAGGCAGATTATTACTTTAATGGTCGAGCTTCAAAGTAGAAAAATCAGCGACGTCACACTGGTTACTGTATTACATAAGGAACAGAACCAAAGTTCCTGAAGAGAAGTAATAAGAAACTGGGAAAGTGTCGCTTATAGCAGATGTAGATCTATCGTCACAGCATGAAGATGTATACGTGTAAAATAGTCCAGCGACTGGAGGGTTAATAGGAGATCAGAGTGTTCATACAATTCTGCCAGTCATATATCTTTATTGATGCAGGATCTACAGTGATATCAACAGCATGGCATCCTGTATATAGGGCAGCCTGTGCCTAAAATGGAGGGCAGAGACCCATCATGCGGTGTTGGAGCGAAGGCAGCCTGCCGTGTCAGTGCACTGTAAGTAAGGGTGTGGGCTTATCTTGTCGCCTGTCAGAGCGTCCCTCATACGAAGTAAGGGCTGATGGGCCCCTGTACCCCTCTGTGTGCTCATCCGATTCAGATGCCTGATATTATAGCCGGGGTGAAGCAGTATTCCGCAGGCCTGGTAAGCGTAGCTGCGCTGGGCGGTGTGGGCTGCCGAAGACTGTTGCCGCCATGAGACAATGGCGGAGATGTTAACCCAGGCCGCAGTGGTGTGTTGATCCCTGGGACTTCCGAGGGAGGAGGAGAGCCGGGCCGGGTGGTTCTGGCCCTTGTCCTCGCTGTATCCAGACTACTGCTGGCCTGTATACCTGGCAAAAAGGTAGGAGGCAGCCTCAAATGAGCAGGAAAGCCAGAGCTCATTTAAAATGCGTCCGCCATGCTGCGCCGCCTTCCGGAAGTGGTCCGCCAACACGTATTTCTACCCACAGTGCCTTCACATATTCATTTTCCTCACATATATCTTCCCGGAGATAAGGCTTCAGACAGGACTTTAAATAAAGGCAAACCCCTCCCCTTCTCAGATTTTTATGATCCTTTCTTCACAAACTGTAACCCTTAAAGTTAACTGCTCAGTCATAGCTATCATCCAGCCATATCTTAGTTATTCCCACTATGTCATAGTCCTTCTCAGCCATTATTAATTCCAGTTCAACAATTTTATTGGTCAGGCTTCTGGCATTTGTATACATACAAGAGAATGTTTTTTTGTTTTTTTTTAACACTACCCAGTTTCATTACCATATCCCAGGTCACTGTCTCCACTACCCTCCTCCCCAGTTCTTAGTTTAAACACTCCTCCAACCTTCTAGCCATCTTATCCCTCAAAACAGCTGCACCTTCCCCATTGAGGTGCAACCCATCCCTATGGTAGAGCCTGTAGCCAACAGAGAAGTTGGCACAGTTCACCAGGAACCCAAACCCCTACTCCCCACATGAGTTCTTGAGCCACTTGTTTACCTCCCTAATCTCCCACTGCCTTTCTGGTGTGGCTCGTGGTACAGGTAGTATTTCAGTTCCTTGCCCTGAGCTTGTGACCTAAGTAATGGAAATAATCTTTAAGGACCCTCCACATACCTCTAATAACCTTGTTATCAACTCTCCAATTAATCCTAGGCATTGGAGTTTGCCACCTTGTAGAGACGTCAGAAGGAGCTAGGGACATTGATAGGAAAGTGATTTACAAGTGCAGGGAACGATTGTTTGGGGATCCAAATAGTCATTAGACAGCTCTGTCAATCCAGCTTTTTGTTATTGGGCTGAAAGTGTTATGTTGAAAAGCGTTTAGTGGCTTATATCTTAGTATCTTATTCAGTACGACAAGATAAATATATACGCATTTCACTTCTGCAGTTCTGTTGAAAGCGTATAGGGGCGTATTTCAGTACAAGAATAATATATACGCACTGCACTGTTGCAGTTATTTCTGGTGAAAGCGTATAGGGGCGTAGCTCAGTACAGCAAGAAAAATATATTCTCAGTTCACTTCTGCAGTTATTTCTGTTGAAATCATATAGTAGCCTATTTCAGTCCAACAAGAAAAATATATACACACTGCACTGTTGCAGTTATTTCTGGTGAAAGCGTATAGGGGCGTAGTTCAGTACAACAAGAAAAATACATAGGTATTGCACTCTTTGATTGTTTTCTGGTCAAAGCATATAGTGGCCTATTTCAGTCCAACAAGAAAAATATATAAGCACTGCACTGTTGTAGTTATTTCTGGTGAAAGCGTATAGGGGTGTAGTTCAGTACAACAATAAAAATATATACACATTTCACTTCTGCAGTTATTTCTGGTGAAAGCGATTAGTGGCCTATTTCAGTCCAACAAGAAAAATATATAAGCACTGCACTGTTGCAGTTATTTCTGGTGAAAGCATATAGGGGCGTAGTTCAGTATAACAAGAAAAATATATACACATTTCACTTCTGCAGTTATTTCTGGTGAAAGCGAATAGGGGCGTATTTCAGCACTTCAAGAAATATATATACGCACTTCACTCTAAGCTTTTTCTGGTCAAAGCGTATGGGGCATATTTCAGTACAACAAGAAAAATATATTCTCAGTGCATTTCTGCAGTTAATTGTGGTTAAAGCGTTTAGTGGACTATTTTAGTACAAAAATATAAATATATTTGTCGCTTTTAGGGGTGTTTGAATTTCGGTTTAATTTGTGTAATTCAGCTACAAGTATGTCAGGAAGAGAAGTGCCAGGCCATGCACAGAGAAGTGGCAGAGGCCCGAATGTTTCGGGCGCAAGCAGAGGTCGCAGCAGAGTAAGGGGGCGTGGTAGCAGGAATTGCAGCGAGAGGCCTGAGCTCCCGGTGTCATCTAGCGGTTGTGTCTAGGCCAGCAAACCCAGCGGTTCTTGAATGGTCATCCACGTCATCCCAAGCGACATCAGACACCCCCAGCCAACAGTAAATGGGTTTGTCAGACACAACCCTTAGTTGGCATGGCCCGGGAGCAGACCTTGTGCCCTCATCTGTCCTCAACCTGCCTCTGTCCTTTGCTGTTTCCTCAGCCACACAAGTATTGTACAGTCGTGGCCAAAAGTTTTGAGAATTACACAAAATATTAGTTTTCCCAAAGTTTGCTGCTAAACTGCTTTTAGATCTTTGTTTCAATTGTTTCTGTGATGTAGTGAAATATAATTACACGCACTTCATACGTTTCAAAGGCTTTTATCGACAATTACATGACATTTATGCAAAGAGTCAGTATTTGCAGTGTTGGCCCTTCTTTTTCAGGACCTCTGCAATTTGACTGGGCATGCTCTCAATCAACTTCTGGGCCAATTCCTGACTGATAGCAACCCATTCTTTCATAATCACTTCTTGGAGTTTGTCAGAATTAGTGGGTTTTTGTTTGTCCACCCGCCTCTTGAGGATTGACCAGAAGTTCTCAATGGGATTAAGATCTGGGGAGTTTCCAGGCCATGGACCCAAAATGTCAACGTTTTGGTCCCCGAGCCACTTAGTTATCACTTTTGCCTTATGGCTCCATCGTGCTGGAAAATGCTTTGTTCTTCACCAAACTGTTGTTGGATTGTTGGAAGAAGTTGCTGTTGGAGGGTGTTTTGGTACCATTCTTTATTCATGGCTGTGTTTTTGGGCAAAATTTTTAGTGAGCCCACTCCCTTGGATGAGAAGCAACCCCACACATGAATGGTCTCAGGATGCTTTACTGTTGGCATGACACAGGACTGATGGTAGCGCTCACCTTTTCTTCTCCGGACATGCCTTTTTGCTTATGCCCCAAACAATCGGAAAGAGGCTTCATCAGAGAATGTGACTTTGCCCCAGTCCTCAGCAGTCCATTCACCATATTTTCTGCAGAAGATTAATCTGTCCCTGATGTTTTTTTTTGGAGAGAAGTGGCTTCTTTGCTGCCCTTCTTAACACCAGGCCATCTTCCAAAAGTCTTCGCCTCACTGTGCGTGCAGATTCGCTCACACCTGCCTGCTGTCATTCCTGAGCAAGCTCTGCACTGGTGGCACTCCGATCCCGCAGCTGAATCCTCTTTAGGAGACGATCCTGGCGCTTGCTGGACTTTCCTGGACGCCCTGAAGCCTTCTTAACAAGAATTCAACCCTATTTCCTTGAAGTTCTTGATGATCCTATAAATTGTTGATTGAGGTGCAATCTTAGTAGCCACAATATCCTTGCCTGTGAAGCCATTTTTATGCAACGCAATGATGGCTGCACGTGTTTCTTTGCAGGTCACCATGGTTAACAATGGAAGAACAATGATTTCAAGAATCAACCTCCTTTTAACAGGTCAAGTCTGCCATTTTAACCCAATCAGCCTGACATAATGATCTCCAGCCTTGTGCTCGTCAACATTCTCACCTGAGTTAACAAGACGATTACTGAAATGATCTCAGCAGGTCCTTTAATGACAGCAATGAAATGCAGTGGAAAGTTTTTTGGGGATTAAGTTAATTTTCATGGCAAAGAAGGACTATGCAATTCATCTGATCACTCTTCAAAACATTCTGGAGTATATGCAAATTGCTATTATAAAAACTTAAGTAGCAACTTTTCAAATTTCCAATATTTATGTAATTCTCAAGATTTTTGGCCATGACTGTATGCTGTGGGCTCAGCTCCACCATACAGCAAGGACGAGCTGCTAGAGGACAGTGAGCAGCTACTGCCCAGCCAAGATCTAAAGGAGACTAGCGGCTTCCTCCGCTAGGTGGGCAAGTAGTGATGAGGAGAGTGGCGCAGGAGCTTGTGTTGCGAGCAGTCAGCCTCCTGACCAAGAGACCGTTGAGGAGGACATCAGTGACATGCAGACACTACTTGATGATGATAAAGCCGATCGCACTTGGGACCCGGGTGCAGAAGGGGCTTTATCATCATCAGGGGAAGAGGGTGGCAGCTTTCTTAAAAGGCAGCGACTGAGCCTGCTGCGTGGTAGCATGGCTGGGAGTCCGCAGGGTGGCAGCAGTTGCAGGTCGGGAGCCAAAAGTTGCCGGGTGGTAGACAACCTGCTTCACAGCAGCCTACCTGCCCGGGAAGTAGTGGTGCAGGGGTTCACAGAGGCAGCAGCGGTAGCAATCAGTCAGTGTGGACTGTTGGGGGGAAAATTACCTACTCGGTGGTGTGGCAGGTTTTTATTAAGCTGCCAGAGGAGGTTAAAGTGGCCACATGTAGAATATGTGGGAAGAAGGTGAAGCGTGGCCAGGGTGTCAATGTTGGCACTATGGCCCTGCGTCAACATATGCAGCGTCACCATGCAGTGGCCTGAGAGAACCGTGGCTCCGATGCTGGTGGTCCAGCCTGCAACAGCTACCGCTGCATCACCCAGTGGCATGCACCGGGTTTCAGCCAGTCAAGGCTCCACCACCTCAGCCGAAGGGAGCTGTCATTCCCATCTTCTGCTGGTCCAGATGTTCCTGCTCCTCGTCAGTCATTTCGTCAGCAATCGATCACCGAAGCGATTGCCAAGAGACAGCAGTATGCGTGCATGCATCTAATGGCACAGAAGCTGAACATGCTCCTGTCCAAGTTGCTGGTGATGCAGTCCCTCCCTTTCCAAGTGGGGGATTCTGCATCTTTCAGAGAACTGATGGCTTGTGCCATGCCAGAGAGTCCCAAGCCGTCATTTCTTTGTGAAAAAGGCAGTACCAGCCCTGCACAAATATGTCAAAAAGAAAAGAAGGTGGGCCAGTACTTGAGCCTGTCGGTGTCTGCCAAAGTGCACGGTAGCACCGACGTGTGGAGCTGTAACTACGGTCAGGGACAGTACATCTCCTTTACGGCCAACTGGGTGAATGTGGTTCCTGCACAGCCACACCAGCACCTTGGCCAGGTCACGACGCTTCCGCCTCCACGTTGTCACACCCTTGGTCCTGCGACAATGTCAGCCTCGGCCTCCTCATCCTCCACCGTGTCCTCAACCTCCACTGCAGGGACAAGTCATAGTGCCCCTCCAGCATACCACATGTGCAGGGCTCGGCGGTGTCACTCTGTTTTGCACCCAGTTTGCCTTGGCGAACAAAGTCACACAGGGGAGGAACTGCTACGTGTGATGCATCAAGAAATCAAATCCTGGCTTTCTCTGCGTCAACTGAAAATCGGAGCCTTGCACACTGACAACGGGAATAACATGATGTCTGCGCTGCGTCAAGGAAGGCTTCACAAGTCTCAGCAGTGCCACAGGTTCCCCTTTGGCTTGCCTGAGCAGCTGCAGTAGTAAGCCAATAGTTAAAAATGCTAATAAAACTATCAAATTAAAAAGAATAAACATCAGAAAGTGGTGTGAGCTTCACAATATTTCTCTTTATTTCAGGCGTTTGTACAGGGTACACTGACCCAAGCATGGTTTTGTCTTCTGTTAGGTCTTTGTAAGTACTAACTGAATTTAATCTAACAGTACTATTGTGACATGCTCATATCATCTCAGCTCCATTCGGTCTAATGCAAACTCCCGTCGAAAACTGATATGGGGGACTTGGTTTATTGGTAGAACCTTGCATTTTTACAGAAAAACAACTTTAAAAAAAATTATTGTTTATGATCAAGCACTCTGGTTTTCATACCAAGTTGCTCATATACAGCATGTCCCCAGCTTATTTTTCCAGAGACTTTCCTGAGATGCTGAATACAGGATTACCTTAAATTTTTTATTAATGTGAAGTCAAATGAAAGATTGAAATACAACTGAGTAATCCTTATAAGTCTACTTTCACACTTGCGTTTTGGCTTTCCGTTTGTGAGATCCGTTCAGGGATCTCACAAGCGGTCCAAAACGGATCAGTTTTGCCCTAATGCATTCTGAATGGAAAAGGATCCGCTTAGAATGGCTCACTTTGCCTTGGTTCAGTCACCATTCCACTCTGGAGGCAGACACCAAAACGCTGCCTGCAGTGTTTTGCTCTCCGCTTGACGAAACTGAGCCAAACGGACCCATCCTGGCACACAATGTAAGTCAATAGGTATAGATCAGTTTTCTCAGACACAATAGAAAACGGATCCATCTCCCATTGACTTTCAATGGAGTTCATGACGGATCCGTCTTGGCTATGTTACAGATAAATATGAAAACCTATATATAGCCCTAACAAAATTGCGGGCTTACCCCTAATTAGAATATATATAACCGATTGAAGGAGTAAGGTAAATAAAATATAATTTGATTTAAAGAACATATACTACAATAGTACAAAAATACTCAATTTTATTAAGAAAATCACAAAAGACACATGATCAGCACTGGTCACAAATAAGACAATATGTCCACCACTTATGACCTTTTGGGTATAACTATGCACTTGCACTTTACTTTAGATATCTGTATTGGCAGCCTACCATCGGTTCACTTGGTTTTTAACATGTATTGTAACCTGTATGTATTGTCTTATTTATGTTCTTTAAATCAAATTATATTTTATTTACCTTACTCCTTCAATCGGTTATATATGTTACAGATAATACAAACGGATCAGTTTATGATAGATGCATGAAGTTGTATTATTGTAACGGATCCGTTTTTGAAGATCCATGACGGATCCGTCCAAAACGTGAGTGTGAAAGTAGCCTAAACTGTGTTAGGAAGAGAATCAATCTCACGGTTATGACACCTTAATTTTCTTGGGGTCTCGGGGGACAGCCCCATTTTCACCATGCATTGCCTTCTTGTCATGCAATTCCTCTTCAGGTTGGTGTGAAACAAGCAGACGACAAGTAAGGAGAATACCAAAAACAAGTGCATGGGCATATCGTTTCAAGGGATCTCCAACAAGCTGGTGGAAAAATAGAACAATAAGAACCAGAAGAAGGAGGACAAAATTGGCAACATCTCTAGGACGTCCAGGGACCAAAGTGAGGACAATTCCACATGCAAGCTCTAAGGATCCAATGGTTTTTCTTAACAGTACAGATGTAATGCCAAGCTTCTTTAGTCCCGGCAGGGCCTTCAGATAACTTTTATATGCCCGCTTCTGTAAGAAAATGCAGAAAGGAAGCTTACAAACATAGAAGGGCTAACATTTCAACTTGTAATATTTTATACATATGTACTGTACAGTGCCTAATGCATAAATATTCTAACCAAAGTGAACGGAGCTGATCTGTCCATGAGCAAGATAGTACCACTTCCTGAAAACATGCTCATCTCAGACACTCCTCAAAGGGGGTGTACATATACTGCAAAACAAAACATATGGCAGAGGCAGTGCCTTATGTTCAAGACCAATTATTTGTATGGTAATAGATAAAGCTGGTTTTGCCTTACCTATTACTGCTGTGATAAACACAACAGATGGCTGGGCAGGCTGTACTTTCTATACCGTGCAGTGTTAAGCGGTGTTAATGGGTGGCAGCCTTGGTCCTCTAGATGGCTTTATGGTAAAAAAACAAGGGCCGTATGTACAGCAGAACAAAGTACAAGAAAAACAGGACCCATCCAACAGCACTCTCCTCAAGGAGAAGATCTTGAAACTTGGCAAGTATGTTCTGGGTGGTATCTTTATTTTGCAACACATGTTAAGAGTGCATCACCCTCTTCACTTGTCTGATGAAGAAGGTGATACGTCTGATGAAGAGGGCTATGTGCACTTGAAACGGATTTCAAAATAAAGATACCTCCCAAAACATACTTACCAATCTATCATATCTTCTCCTTGGGGAGAGCACCATTGGATGGGTCCTGTTTTTCCTGCACTTTATGTATAGGGAGTATACGCTACAGCTTTTATGTTATGTAATTGCAGGCTGAAAACCAGTATGTTTTTACAGTACTGGAAAGGTGGATGAGATTTAAAACAAATCTTATCCACAGGCTGCATTAAAAAAATAAATCTGTATGGAAACTGACATGCGGTGTTCATTTTACCTCATGTGGGTTTTTTTATATGTTTTTCAGCTGATCCACAACAGATTTTTCTGAGCTATAGTTTTCATAAATTTTTATGTTAAAGGATTTCCCCCACAAAAAAACATCACCTATACAAAATATATGATTGCTGAGGGCCCCACCACTGGGACCCCAGATTGAGGAGTTTGAGTGGAGTGGTGGTCATGCATGCACAATGCTCCATTCAGTGTTAACTGGGCTGATAAAAACATCCAAGCACTGCACTCGACTGTCTCTGCTAGGCCCATAGACACTGAATAGTGCGATACAGTACAAGTGTGACCACCGATCAAGTCAAGCTTCTCCTCATTGCAGTCATGAACGCCATTTTATCCAATTCATTCCACTGCACATCAGGAGCCAATTCAAGCAGTTTCTGGGGGTTCCAGCATTCATACATTTATTACAGACCTATGAATAGAAGCTGTGTTTCATAGTGTAAAACCAGAGATAAGACTGCAGTGTCAGAAGTAGAAGGCTGCTTACAAAGTTTAGTAACCGCTCTGCTAACAGCTTGGGTAGCTTTAGGAAGAGACTACAGTAAGCCAGTTGCTTATCACTGCACTCTTAAATTGTATTTTTTCTTGATATTGTCTTGCATAATCTCCATTAGCATGTGTTCCATTATTGACAATGCAGTCCAGTGCACATCTTATATAATGCATGCAATCCTGGAACAGCCATTTGAAGGTGCATATCTTTGTTCAAAATGTGAGCAAATTGCTAGTTTGGAATTGCACATTGTGTGTGTGAGTTTGGACACAGAGAAGTGTTGGCAATTTGTTTAAAAGTTTGCTGCTCACTGAGCAGGCACTCTATGGGGTAGGTGTAGGGGAGGGTGGTAGCATGGAGACTTAGAAAATTGAGGTAGGTAGCTGGATAATAGTTAGAAAGCAAGGTAGAGGGAAGAATGCCATGGAGCCCTGCTGCAGCCAGACAGTTTTTCTGCCAGTCAGGGCTTATATTGGCTCCAGTAAGCACGGGACCAGGAGGGCAGGGCAGGCTAGACAGGCACTGGTAGTGGGAGACTCCATTATTAGGGGTACAGATAGGGCAATCTGTCACAAAGACCTGGATCGGCGAGTGGTGTGTTGTCTTCTTGAAGCTCGAGTTCGACATATCGTTCATCGGGTTGACAGATTACTGGTGAAGATCCAGCAGTCATGGTCCACATTGGAACCAATGACAAAGTTAGAGGTAGGTGAAGTGTCCTAAAAATGATTCTAGGGATTTAGGTCACAAGCTTAAGGCAAGGAAGTCAAAAGGTAGCGTATTCCAAAATACTACCTGTACCACAAGCCACTAAAGAAAGGCAGTAAGAGATTAAGGAGGTTAACAAATCACTCAAGAACTGGTATAGGAAGGAGGGGTTTGTGTTCCTGGAGAATTAGGCCAAATTTTCTATCGGCTACAGGCTCTATTGTAGGGATGGTCTGCACCTCAATGGGGAAGTGTTTAAACTAGGGAGTGGGGGGGGGGGGGAGGTTAATTATATTATAGGAGGGGAAGATAGTGCAGATAGACCTAGGACAAGGTAATGAAACTGGTGGAGGAATGAAAGGAGGGACTACAAGTGAAACTCGAAAAATTTGAATTAGTAAAGTTCATTTATTTCAGTAATCCAACTTAAAAAGTGAAGCTAACATATGAGATAGACTCATTACATGCAAAGCGAGACATTTCAAGCCTTTATTTGTTATAATTTGGATGATTATGGCTTACAGCTTATGAAACCCCAAAGTCACAATTTTGAGGTACCCTTTGCTCAGGGGGTTTGGATTAATTAGCTGACTAGAGTGTGACACTTGGAGACTAGAATATTGAACCTTTTCACAATATTCAAATTTTAAGCTGCATTAATGCAATTCCTTTTAATTTGCATTACTGAAATAAATGGACTTTTGCACAATATTCTAATTTTTGAAGTTTCACCTGTACTTATCCAACAGATTCTGGGACTGTTTTTTCATTACATATTGTACTTCATGTTAGAGTTAAATTTGAGTCGATATGTTTTATCTCTAGCTATTTAAAAAAAAATCCCAACTTTACATAAAATTCTGAAACATTTGAAATTTTCTAAATTTGATTTTCTCTGCTTTTAAGACAAACAGCAATACCTCACAAAACTAGTTATTAACATTCACCATATGTCTACTTTATATTGAGGGGCTTACATAATAGAAATCACCCATAAATGACTCCATCTTAGAAACTACTCCCCCAAATTATTCAAAACTGATTTTACAAACTGTTAACCCTTGGAGCAACATGGAGGTGAAATTAAAAATGTTCATTATTTTCCATTTTAACCCTTTTTTCCCTGTAACACAAGGTATAACAGCAAAATGGCAGTTTACAGAAACACTCAATACATGGTTTTAAACTGCTGTAAGGGCACACCGCAGGGCTCAAAAGGAAAGGAGCGCCAGAGGGCAGATGTTGCTTGAATAGTTTTTTGGTACCACGTCACATATGAAGAGACCCTGCAGAGGTTGCAAAACTTTTTTTCCCAGAATAATAAATACTAATTTTTGAGGAGTATTTTTAGCCAAGGAGGAGGACAAAAAGATACATAGACATAAATAACATTTAGAGGTTGCTACTTATGCAGGGAGACCATTACTAGTCTACTTTAGAACTGTCTTCCAGGCATAAATAACACATTTAGCCAATTTTTTTATGTATTTGACTCTTACACTATTAAAAAACTTCTATTTTGCTGTTATTTTTTAAAAAATGTGGCCCAAAATGCTGAGGCAAATATAACATCCTGACTGCACCAGCACACCCTGGCTGAGCCTCCCAAACTTGATGTCAAGGACAGAAAAACAACAGGGGGCATAACTCTCAGCCAGGGTGCGCAGTGCAGTGTAGTCAGGATGCTATATTTGCCTCAATCAGTGCACATCATATTTGGGCTGTACAGGCACAAGCACAATCAGCTGTTCTTCTCTGTCAAATCAGTGACCACCTATGACATGACAGAGCAGTGCAGAAATATTTCCAGGTCTTTAAGTGCTGAAGGGAAAGGAACACTGGAAATGCAGAATACTAATAACTCAACTATATGATGACTGTGTAGCCCAAACATGATGTAAACCTAGGAAAACTTAGCATCCTGACTACACTGCACCAGCCTGATCTAACTGAGCCTCTGATCGTTCTTCGGTTCCTCAGTATGTGAGGCTCAGCTGCTCTGCCAAGGCATGCTGATGGCGTCAGAGCGGCAGCCCTGTGTGGATAGCAATGATGGGCCAATGTAATATAATTGTAATAGAAGCTGGTGGACAATGGGAGTACCGTAACTTGTGAACAATGAGAGTCAAGTGTCTGGAGGCAGCAAAAGGTACAAGACAGGACAGGAGAGTTTAGCAGTGATGGTGCCTGTATACTGCGGAAAGGACATTTGCGGTCCGGAAAACAAGCATGGACAGCCTACAATTTTGTTTCAGAGAGTAAAATTGCCAGTGTTATTGTGACCTCTGGACCCTGAGGTACTCCAACAGAGGAAACCCCCAAAAGTGACCCCATTTTGGAAACTAAATCCCTCAAGGAATTTACTGAGGGTGTAGTGAATGCTTTTACCCCACAGATGTCTCAAATAATTTTAAAATACTTGGGTGTGAAAATGAAGATTTACAAAAAAAGCACCCTACAATTTGTAACCCGTTTTCTCCTGAACACAGCAACACCCCCTATGTGGCCACATGCTGCCGTTTTGGAACACAGCAGGGTTCAGAAGGGAAAAGTTTGAGGTCTAGTTTGCCAATTTATACAGCACTGGCTGAAATCTGCAGAAGCTCTGAGGTTAAATAAAAAGAAACCCCCAAGAAGTGACCCCATTTTAGAAACCACACCCCTCACAGTATTTACCAAGGGGTGTAGTGAGCATTTTGATCCCAATTCATTTTGCTAAAATTAACTTACAGCAGATGGTGCAAGGTGAAAATTGCAATTTTTACACAGATACGCCTTTTCAAAATGACCTACTCACAAAAACGTAGGCATATTTGGCTTTTGGGGGAAATTTTTGGAAAACGTAAAAAGTTCACGCTCCAGAGATATTTTATCATGAAAGTAGGGCATTTAAGTAGAAGCATTCAATGGTGATTTATTCAGCAAAATTTATTGAAACAAAAGCCAACAGTGATGGTTATAGCCCTACAAAAATATCAATGTCTCAAAAACTTGTCATGTGGCCCTGAGCATCAATTACAGCTTTACAATCACGTCTCATGTTGTTCACAAGTTGACTAAGGCCTCATGCACACGACAGTATGTATTTTGCGGTCCACAAAAAATGGATCCGCAAAAAATACGGATGACGTCTGTATTATTTTGCGGAACGGAACAGCTGGCCCCTAATAAAACAGTACTATCCTTGACCGTAATGCGGACAATAGTAGGACATGTTATATTTTTTTTCGGAATGGAAATACGGACATATGGAAACGGAATGCACATGGAGTACCTTCAGTTTTTTTTTTGAGGACCCATTGAAATGAATGGTTCCGTGTACGGTCCGCAAAAAAAACTGAACGAACACGGAAAGAATATACGTTCGTGTGCATGAGCCCTTGTTGTCTGTTGAGGAATGGCATCCCACTCTTCTTCGAGTGCTGCCCTCAGGTCATTGAGGTTCTAGGGTACAGAGTTACAAGCCTCTACACAGCGGCTCAGCTGATCCAATGGGATCCAGATCTGGAAAAAGTGCAGGCCACTCTATTTCTGGTACCCCAGTCTCCAGCAGCCATTCCCTAATGATGCGACCTCGATGATCTGGCACATTGTAGTCCATGAAGATGAAATTAGGCCTGTGTTATTCATGCATAGGCACAATGACTGGATTAAAAATGTTATTCATGTAGTATGGGCTCGACTTAGCCCAACTCACCTTAAGGGTCGACAAACCCACACATAAAGCGGGTCACCTGCTCGATCCGATTTTTGAAAAAAATCTAAACTTAACGGTAGAAGATCCAGAAGAATTGCTCTGGACCGACCATAGACTCATAGCCTTCGAACTCCACATCCCAATTAACACAAAGCAGCTAACCACAGGAGAAAAAAAAAAATTGGCGAAGAAATAACAACAACCTGACATATGACAAAATCCTACCTACCCTAGAAGAACACATCAGTAAAATCGACTTCAAACTGCCCTGTGAGAAACTCACATTACAATTTGACGACATCGTCAAAAAAACGGCGGACCAACTTGCCCCCTTGAGACTGGTAAAGAAATCAGGGAAAAAAGCGCCGTGGTATACGAGAGAACTAAAAATAGTGAAAATAGAATGCAACAGACTAGAGAGGGCATGGAGGAAAAATCCGATAGAAGAATCACAGCTAAAATATAAGACCCAACTGACGATTTACCACAAAGCAATCTTTAAGGCCAAACAAGATCATTTTGCTAGCGAGATTGAAAACGCTGCTCAAAAGCCTAAAAAGATCTTTCAGATCATTTTCGATCTGGCTAACCCCGATGGCCTCAAAACCACCATCCCCGAATACCAAGACCTCTGCAACGACATCTCGAAATTTTTTAAACAAAAAGTCGACGATATCCAAAACGACATCCTGCTAGCTCAACAGGCAACTGTCCCCCCCATAGAGAACAACGTGACAAACCCTACTCACACCTTCACCCTATGCCCATTAAAACTTGAAGACCTAACAAAAAGCATGAAAAACATGTCCAAAGCAACTTATCCCCTCTCCAATATCCAAACTAAATCTCTTATTGAATGCACGACCACCATTGCCCCGTTAATTCTAACAATTATAAATGACTCCTTTCTCAGTGGCAACGTCCCTGAGACTCTCAAGTTAGGAATCATAACTCCCCTCCTCAAGAAACCAGGAGCAGACATAAATATAATGGCCAACTTCAGACCGATTACCAACATCCACCTAATAGCTAAAATCATGGAGACAGCAGTGGCAAGCCAACTCCAGCTGCACGTAGAAAAGCATCGACTTCTAGATGAACACCAGTCGGGCTTTAGGCCAACACACAGCACGGAATCAGCCCTGGTCAGCCTATGGGATGAAGCCCTAGGGGTCGCAGACGAGGGAGGGGGGACCTGGTTGGTCCTCATAGACATGTCGGCAGCTTTTGACACTATCAGTCATCCCATCCTCCTAAATAGATTAAAAGCTGACATCGGAGTAGATAGCCACGGACTTACCTGGTTTGACTCCTTTCTGAAAAACAGAACTCAGAGAGTCAAACTGGGCTCATTCTTTTCCCCAGTCGAGAAGGTGGAGTGGGGAGTCCCTCAGGGATCTCCCCTCTCGCCATTACTCTTTAATATATATGTCCGACCTCTGCTCGCTATTCTGAAGGAGTATAACATCAGCTATGAGTCTTATGCGGACGATACACAGATCCTTTTGAGAGTATCAAAATCCGCTGATGACTACAAGCTCACGCAAGAAGGACTAAATAAGGCCAGGAACTGGCTAGCACATAACCACCTCAAACTCAACCCGACCAAAACTGAGCTTATTGCACTACATAAAACACCTGAGGCTGCCGCCCCGTCTATCTTTGGGGAAAACGTTGCCATCGCCACACAAGGAAAGAGTCTGGGGATAATCTTGGATCAAGAAATGAGCCTCCGTCCCCAGATTAAAGAAGTAATACGGAAAGCAAACTTCGCCCTATTCCTTCTAAAAAAAAGCCCTACCGTTTCTCCCCAACACATGCAGACAGGTCGTGGTGGGAGCTCTAGTCAACTCCCACCTGGACTATGGTAATGCAATGTATGCGGGGCTGCCAGAGAAAGATCTGGGAGCTCTGCAACACTGTCAAAACAGAGCCATCCGGCTCATCAAGAAACTAGACTGGACAGATTCTGTCACGAAAGCACGCAGGGAACTCCACTGGCTCCCAGTGAAAGAGAGAGTGCAGTTTAGGTTGTGCTGCTTAACACACAAAGCTCTCTACAAAACAGGTCCCATCTACCTGCAAAAAAAGATAACACGTCACCATCCTCCTAGAGAACTGAGATCCACCTCAGCCTCCCTTCTGTCGGTGCCAAGAACCCGCCTCCAGACAAGGGGGGACAGACGTTTCTCAGTATTGGCCCCCAAGATCTGGAACTCCCTCCCAGAACACATTAGAACAACATCAAATTACCTGGAATTTAGGAAGTTGGTTAAGACCTGGCTTTTTGTGTAGGATGATGTAGGGGCCCACCAATATAGCCGTCGACAAGCGCTTCGATCGGATTGAGTTCCTCTAGAGCGCTATACAAGGACTTAGTAACATAACATAACTATACCATTCACAAAGTGTAGGGCAGTTCTGTATTGACTAGAGATACCTGCCCACACTATAACACCACCAAAGGCTTGTCTGGTAACAAAGGCTGATGCATAGCGCTCTCCTTGACGTTTCCAACATCGCAGGCGGTCATCATTTCTGTGTGATTCAACTTTCATCAGTGAACAGCACTGAGCCCACTGGTCCCTCTTCCAGCGTAGATGCTCCCTGGTCCATGCAAGATGATGACGCCTGGTGGTGTGGTCAGGTGACCTTGCAGGTCATCTAGCATGCAGACCACGCTAATGTAAGCGGTTTTTAATGGTCTGACATGACACTTGGGTGTCTCTCACTTCCTTACATGTGCCCGGAGTTGTGTGGCATTCATCATCCAGTTCCGCAGGGCATTGTTCATAATGAAGCGGTCATTAGTTTGGGATGTGGCCAAAAAAACGTCCCTAACTTTTTGTGAGTAGTGTATGTTATCCTGTTTGGACGCCAGCATGAAAAGTCAGCCCTCTTATTATTAGGGTCAATTCACAGGTCTGCATGAATGGGTCTGTATCCGTTCTGCAATTTTGCGGAACGGGAGCGGACCCATTCATTTCAATGGGGCACTTCTGTTCCGCGGCCCCGCAAAAAAGATAGAGCATGGCTGCGGACAAGAATAGGCATTTCTATCGTAGTGCTGGTTCTAACATATGGGTCTAATTTTTTTGCCTGAACGTATGACAGGGCTCAGGAGAAAAAGAGCACCATGCACATTTAAGGCCCAACGTGGTGATTTACACATCTTTGGGGTGTAAAGTAGAACTGTCTTAGTTGCCCATAGCAACCAATCAGATTCCACAATTAATTTTCTAAAGGAGCTGTGAAAAATGAAAGGTTGAATCTGATTGGTTGCCATGGGCAACTAAGCCACTTCTACTTTACACCAGTTTGATAAATGACCCAACGTGTTTTAACTATAGAGGCTGTGGGAGAAAATAAAAAAAATGGAACCCCTGAGAAGTTGCTCAATTTTTTAAAAAGCTTCCCCTCGAGGTATTGTGGGGTGGAGTGAGCATTTTGACACAAATTAATAAGCAAGGGACTTTGCAAAATGAAAAGTGCAAGTTTTCCACTAATATGGTATTTCAGTGCCCAACATCTGAGACACATCATTCCCTTTAACCGCCTCCGGACCGCCTAACGCAGAATCGCGGTCCGGAGGTGGCAGTCTCAGGCAGAGTCACGCAGGAATGCGTCATCTCGCGAGACGCAAGATGACGCTCACAGCCGGCCCGCGCATTGCGGGCCGGCAAAAGTTCGAGGGGGGTTGCATCATCAGCCTGCCAGCCAATGATCATCGCTGGCAGGCTGATGATTTTAAAAAAAATGAATCACAGGCCATTTAACACCTTATATTTATAAATATAAGGTGTTAAATGGCTGCTGTGCTCCTCTGCTGGTCCTTTTCGTCGGTTGGTCTCAGCAGAGGAGCAGACATCACAGTGAGTACACACCAAACACTTCACTTAGCCCCCAGATCACCCTCCATCACCCCAATTAACCCCTTGATCGCCCCTGTCAATCACCTAGTGAAAGGGAAAAAAGTGATCAGTGTGAACTTTTCACTGGTATTGACTGATAGGTTTTAGGATAGTTTAGGCCCCTTGGTTAGGTAGTTAGCAATTGGTTAGCGCCCAGCCCACCGCACCGCAGTCACTGATTCGCTGATTAGCGTATCGCTAATCAGCATTTGTACTTTTATAGTATCTGTAAGTGATCACTGCACAGTCACTTTCCAAGCGCTGCGGCGATAAAAAAAAAAAAATCAGCTTCGATATTTTTTATCAATCGCAGCGGCCTCCGGTACTTCACTAGCCTCCCATTTGTAAGACAGGCTTGCTTTTTTTCTTGGGTAGTCTCAGGGAATACCCCCTAAATTTAGTAGTCCAAATGTCAAACAAGGGGTATTCTTCTGAAGAGGCCTACAGGATTCTGACCCAGTCGGGTCAGGAATGGAAACCCTCATCTGACGAATCTAGCGGGTCAGAATATGAACCTGTAGAAAGCAGTGGCAGTCTGACCCAAAGTTTGGACGAGGAGGTTGAGGTCCCTGATGGCACCAGGCGTACCCGGCCCCGTGTTGCTACACCACAGGTTGCGCACAATCTGCTTCAAGGGCAGCAGAGTGGGGCTGGCGCTGTCGGATTATGTCGTGACGCATACTCCAGCAGCGCAACCCACCCTGGACCTACTACCAGCACTGCCGTACAACATGGTGAAGTGGCGAGCACCAGAAGGGCAGTTGAAGCTGGTACGGTGGCACGTGCAATAGTTACCCCCTCGCAGCCACCGCACAGACAGGCCCGTAGACCCCCTAGAGTCCCTGAGGTGCTGGCAAACCCTGATTGGCAGTCCCCAACTTCAGCCGCACCATTAGTTCCCCCTTTCACCGCCCAGTCTGGAGTTCGGGTTAAGACAGCTCAGATCGGTTCGGCCCTGGGATTTTTTGAGCTGTTTTTGACTGCGGAGCTCTTGGACATAGTCGTGGCAGAAACAAATCGGTATGCCACTCAATTTATAGCCGCCAACCCGGGAAGCTATTATGCCCAGCCTTTCCGGTGGAAACCCGTCCAAGTTTCTGAATTAAAAATTATTCTGGGCCTTCTCCTCAACATGGGTCTAACCAAAAAGCATGAATTGCGGTCATATTGGTCCACGAACCAAATCACATGCCCATGTTCTCTGCTGCCATGTCCAGGGCACGATTTGAGGCCATCCTGCGTTTCCTGCACTTTAGCGACAACACCACCTCCCGTCCCAGAGGCCACCCAGCTTTTGACCGACTCCACAAAATTCGGCCCCTCATAGACCACTTCAACAACAAATTTGCAGATTTGTATACCCCTGAGCAAAACATCTGTGTAGACGAGTCCCTTATACATTTTACCGGGCACCTTGGCTTCAAACAATACATCCCAAGCAAGCGCGCCCGGTATGGGGTCAAATTTTATAAACTCTGTGAAAGGGCCACAGGCTATACCCACAAATTTCGGATCTATGAGGGAAAAGATCAGACCCTGGAGCCGGTCGGTTGCCCTGACTACCTGGGGAGCAGTGGGAAGACAGTCTGGGACTTGGTGTCACCCTTATTTGGCAAGGGGTACCATCTTTATGTGGACAATTTCTACACAAGTGTGCCCCTCTTCAGGCATTTGTTCCTAGAACAGATTGGCTGCTGTGGCACCGCGCGACCTAGTCGCAGGGGCTTCCCCCAACGGCTCGTTGCCACCCGTCTTGCAAGGGGGAGAGGGCTGCCTTGTGTAATGAAGAACCGCTCGCTGTGAAATGGATAGACAAGCGTGACGTTTACATGCTCTCCTCCATTCACGCAGACACGACAATACAAATTGAACGAGCAACCAGTGTCATTGAAAAGCCCCTCTGTGTCCACGACTATAATTCGCTCATGGGAGGGGTGGACTTCAATGACCAGATGTTGGCTCCGTATTTAGTTTCCCGATGCACCAGACGCTGGTATAAGAAGGTGTCTGTATATTTAATTCAATTGGCTGCATATAAATAGTTTTTTTATCTACAGTAAGGCTGGGAGAACAGGATCCTTCCTCAAATTTCAGGAAGAGATCATCGAGAACCTCCTGTATCCAGGAGGTTCCGTGGCCTCATCCACCAGTGTAGTGAGCAGTCTACACGAGCGACATTTCCCCAATGTCGTTGCTGGTACCTCAACCCAACCGTCACCCTGAAAAAGATGTTGTGTCTGTAGCAGGAGTGGAATAAGGCGTGACACCCACTATTTCTGTCCTGACCACCCTGCCCTATGCTTCACAGGACAGGCACACAGGGCTATTAGGGCCCATTCACACAGAGCTGCTGCAAACCTCTCCTTTCACCTGGGACAAAGTGCATAATGTACTTCGCCACATCTTTGGGCGATTTGCGCTTTGCACATTGTCCCATGGGGAAGAAGAGGTTTGTCCTATAAAAGGTAAAAAAAAAAAAAAAATCACCAGTAAGCAAAAAAGTTAACGTTCTGTTCAAAAAGTTAAATAAAGTTAATATGTTCTGTTCAAATGTTATTATAAAGTTAATAAATTTATTGCGTTGCGGCCAGTTTTTTTTCTTTTTTTACCTTCCAGGTGGACCAACCGATCGACTAGCTGCAGCACTGATGTGCATTCTGACAGAAGCATTGCGCTGCTGTCAGATTACACAAAAGTCGGTGTATGCGGCGCTGCAAGACGAGATTTCTCCTCTGCAGTAAAAGATACGTTTGCCGAGGCATATGAGCTGAGGAGGTGGCGGTGTTCATATGCTTTGGCAAACACTTTGTATATAAAATAAAAATCCCGGCAATGATTTATTCATCCACATCGATTGATGTGAATGGAGAAATCGGGTTTGCCAGGGCATACGAGATAAGTGGGTATGGATGTTGGGCGGAGCTCCTATGTCCTGGCAGACGTCTTTCCCCTCCTTTTTTTGGGCAGAGATTTTTTCATCCACATTGATCGATGAGAATGAAGAAATCTGTGCCGTTCATTTTTTCTTTCAGCCCAGAGGCTGAACGGAAAAAATCTCATTACCCGTATGCTCAATATAAGGAGAATAGCAGAAACTCCTAATGCTGGCCATACATGTAATGATTGCGGAGACCCTCAAATGCCAGGGCAGTACAAACACCCCACAAATGACCCCATTTTGGAAAGAAGACACCCCAAGGTATTCGCTGAGGGGCATATTGAGTCCATGAAAGATTGAAATTTTTGTCTCAAGTTAGCGGAAAGGGAGACTTTGTGTGGGGTGTCTTCTTTCCAAAATGGGGTCACATGTGGGGTATTTATACTGCCCTGGCTTTTTAGGGGGCCTAAAGCGTGAGAAGAAGTCTGGGATCCAAATGTCTAAAAATGCCCTCCTAAAAGGAATTTGGGCCCCTTTGCGCATCTAGGCTGCAAAAAAAGTGTCACACATGTGGTATTGCCGTACTCAGAAGAAGTTGGGGAATGTGTTTTGAAGTATCATTTTACATATACCCATGCTGGGTGAGATAAATATCTTGGTCAAATGCCAACTTTGTATAAAAAATATAAAAAATGGGAAAAGTTGTCTTTTGCCAAGATATTTATCTCACCCAGCATGGGTATATGTAAAAAGACACCCCAAAACAAATTGCCCTACTTCTTCTGAGTACGGCGATACCACATGTGTGACACTTTTTTGCAGCCTAGGTGGGCAAATGGGCCCACATTCCAAAGAGCACCTTTCGGATTTCACAGGGCATTTTTTACAGATTTTGATTTCAAACTACTTCTCACGCATTTGGGCCCCTAAAATGCCAGGGCAGTATAACTACCCCCAAGTGACCCCATTTTGGAAAGAAGACACCCCAAGGTATTTCATGATGGGCATAGTGAGTTCATGGAAGTTTTTATTTTTTGTCACAAGTTAGTGGAATATGAGACTTTGTAAGGAAAAAAAAATAAAAAAATCCTCATTTTCCGCTAACTTGTGACAAAAAATAAAAAGTTCTATGAACTCACTATGCCCATCAGCGAATACCTTAGGGTGTCTACTTTCCGAAATGAGGTCATTTGTGGGGGTTTTCTACTGTCTGGGCATTGTAGAACCTCAGGAAACATGACAGGTGCTCAGAAAGTCAGAGCTGCTTCAAAAAGCGGAAATTCAAATTTTTTACCCAAACCATATTTTTTTTTTACCCAAACATTTTTTTTTATCAAAGACATGTAGAACAAAAAAATTTGCGAAAAATTTATATATGGATGTCGTTTTATTTTTTAACAATTTTACAACTGAAAGTGAAAAATGTCATTTTTTGCAAAAATTTAGTTAAATTTCGATTAATAACAAAAAAAGTAAAAATGTCAGCAGCAATGAAATACCACCAAATGAAAGCTCTATTAGTAAGTAGAAAAGGAGGTAAAATTCATTTGGGTGGTAAGTTGCATGACCGAGCAATAAACGGTAAAAGTAGTGTAGTGCAAAAGTGTAAAAAGTGGTCTGGTCATTAAGGGTGTTTAAGCTAGGGGAGCTGAGGTGGTTAAATTGATAAGTGGTTCTGCTGGGTGCTGAAATGTCATAAATGTAGACGGAAACTGTTTGGGTACACTGAAATGCTCAAAAGGGAAAAAAACACCTTTTGGCTTTCACACAGCCTTTGGTTACCAGTAGAGATGAGCGAATTTTTCAAAAATTTGTTTTGGCTGCTTCGCCAATTTTTATTTTTTTATTCGGTTCGATACGAATTTATTCATGGCAAATTTAGTTAAAAACGGCTATTTCCGGGCTGCAGAGAGCCTTTCTAGTGGTGTAGAACACTGTGCCTTGTAGTAACACACATAGGAAGTCTGCTCTGGTAGTGAAATAATACTGTGAGTCAGTATGACATGCAGATGACAGGTGTCGCTCTTAGAATCACTACACACTTTACTTATTTGGGCAGTTACGGGGCCAAAAGTGACCAAATAACTTAAAGGGAGTCTTTCACCTAATCTGAGCGTTTTAGACCGCTCAGATCAGGTTATAGACTCTTTAACCCTCATTACGATCATACCTTTCTCTGTCTTTAGTTGGCCGGCGCATGCGCAATATGAAAAGCTGTTCATCTGCCCATAATGGGCAGAGCAGTGCGCAGGTGCGGGCCAGTTCCCAGCCCGCCGTCCTCTGGTGCCGCTCGTGACGTCCGCCGGCTGGAGGTGTGTTTTTCTGGGCATATCGCCCAGTAACGCCGCTCCTGGGCACCTTCAGAAGGTAATTTGCATAAGTTTAAAAAGTGTTATTTTCATTATCTGGGCGAGGGACACATAAGAGAAAGGTATGATAGTAATGAGGGTTATAGAAACATAGAATGTGTCGGCAGATAAGAACCATTTGGCCCATCTAGTCTGCCCAATATATCTGAATCCTATGAATAGCCCCGGCCCTATCTTATATGAAGGATGGCCTTATGCCTATCCCATGCATGCTTAACCCTTTCATGACCAAGGGTCATTGATGCCCCAATGTCCAGGTCAAAATTTTCAAATCTGACATGCGTCACTTTATGTGGTAATAGCTTTGGAACACTTTTACTTATCCAGGCCATTCTGAGATTGTTTTCTCGTGACACATTGTACTTCATGATAGTCATATATTTGAGTCAATAAATTTCACCTTTATTTAGGAAAAAATCCCAAATTTACCAAAAATGTGGAAAAATTCACAATTTTCCAAATTTCAATTTCTCTGCTTCTAAAACAGAAAGTGATACCTAATAAAATATTTATTACTTAACATTCCCCATATGTCTATTTTATGTTGGCATCATTTTGGAAATGTCATTTTATTTTTTTAGGACGTTAGAAGGCTTAGAAGTTTAGAAGCAATTCTTATAATTTTTATGAAAATTTCCAAAACCCACTTTTTAAAGGACCAGTTCAGGTCTGAAGTCACTTTGTGGGGCTTACATAGTGGAAACCCCCATAAATGACCCCATTGTAGAAACTACACCCCTAAAGTTACTCAAAACTGATTTTAAAAACTTTGTTAACCCTTTAGGCGTTCCACAAGAATTAAAGGAAAATGGAGATGAAATTTCAAAATTTCACATTTTTGGCAGATTTTCCATTTTATATATTTTTTTTCTTTAACACATTGAGAGTTAACAGCCAAACAAAACTCATAATTTATTACCCTGATTCCGCGGTTTACATAAACACCCCACATGTGGTCGTAAACTGCTGTACGGGCACACGGCAGGCGCAGAAGGAAAGGAATGCCATATGGTTTTTGGAAGGTAAATTGTGCTGGATTGGTTTTCTGAACGCCATATGTTTTTTATTTTTGTGCCGATCGTCTTGTGCAGGGGCTCGTTTTTTGCAGAAAGTGTTGAGGTTTTTATTGGTACCATTTTTGGGTACATAGGATTTTTTGATCATTCATTATTACACTTTATGTGGCAAGGTGACCCAAAAATTGGCAGTTTTGGAACAGTTTTCATTTATTTATTTTTACAGCGTTCATCTGAGGAGTTAGGTCATGTGATAGTTTTATAGAGAAGATCGTTACGGACGTGGCAATACCTAATATGTATACTTTTTCTTATTTATTTAAGTTTTACACGATAATAGCATTTTTGAAACCCAAAAAATGATGTTTTAGTGTCTCTATAGTCTGAGAGCCATAGCTTTTTTATTTTTTGGGCGATTGTCTTAAATAGGGTATCATTTTTTGCGGGACGAGGTGACGGTTTGATTGGTACTATTTTGGGGGTCATACGCCTTTTTGATCGCTTGCTGTTGCACTTTTTGTGATGTAAGGTGACAAATATAGCTTTTTTGGCAGAGTTTTTTTAATTTTAATTTTATGGTGTTTATCGGACGGGGTCTATCATGTGATATATTTATAGAGATGGTCGTTACGGACGCGGCGACACCTAATATGTGTATTTTATTTTATTTTTTCATTTTTTTATAGGAAAAGGCAATTTCTTTTTTCTAATTTACATTTTTATTTATTTATTTATTTTTACTTTTATTATTTTCACTTTTTTTTTATCAGTTCCCTCTTGGATCTTGAAGATCCAGTGGGGCTGATAGTTGTACTATACTTTGCAATGCTCTTGCATTGCAAAGTATAGTACTTCCAGATTGCCTGTAGGTGGCAGCACTGGACGCCTTTGCCATGGCAACCAGACGCTTTTGCAAAGCGTCCGGTTGCCATGGCAACCATCGGGTGCTGCAATCACAGCGCTGCAGCCCCGATGGTGGAGAGAGGGAGCTCCCTCCCTCTGTTAACCCCATGGATGCCGCAACCGCGGCATCTATAGGGGTTACAGGAGAGTGTCAGCATAGAGCTGACACTCTCTGCTGATGGCGGCGGCTCAGTAATTGTGCCACCGCCATCGCACACAGCAGGGGGATCGGGGGGGGGGGCAGCGCAGGAAAGAGGGGGGTTCCGGGAGGCTGCCCATAATATCGAGGGAGGCGGGCAGGAGAGCGGCTTGAAAATTAATGCAGGGGGCGGGGAGGCGGCGGACCGCATAAGTGCATGGGCACAGATCAGCGGGGCACAGATGAGGGGGCACAGATCTGCACTAAGTGCTTGGAGGGGCACAAATCGGGGAGCATGAGGTACACTATCTGCTTTCAGACTCTGATCTGCAGAGCGCAGATCAGAGCCTGAAACCGGCATTTAACACTGCCGCGATCCGATTGGTTAGTCTGCACAGACTAACCAATCGGATCGATTGCCGGCAAGGGGCCACTCTGATTGGTCCCTTGCCGGCATTACTGCACTGTATGCTGTCCGTGACAGCATACAGGGCAGGGGCAGAAGCTTTAATCCAAGCGCTTTGCAGCGCTTGGATTAAAGAGCTGCCAGAACGTTTATATACGTGGTAGCTGCACGGGGTATGTGCAGCTATCACGTATATATACAGATTGCAGACGTGAAGGGGTTAAACTCCTTCACTGTATTTGCAGCTACCACTTCTGCAGGAAGGCTATTCCATGCATCCACTACCCTCTCAGTAAAGTAATACTTCCTTATATTACTTTTAAACCTTTGCCCCTCTAATTTAAAACTGTGTCCTCTTGTGGTAGTTTTTCTTCTTTTAAATATGCTCTCCTCCTTTACCGAGTTGATTCCCTTTATGTATTTAAAAGTTTCTATCATATCCCCTCGGTCTCTTCTTACTTCCAAGCTATACATATTAAGGTCTTTTAACCTTTCCTGGTAAGTTTTATCCTGCAATCCATGTACTAGTTTAGTAGCTCTTCTCTGAACTCTCTCTAGAGTATCTATATCCTTCTGGAGATATGGCCTCCAGTACTGCGCACAATACTCCAAGTGAGGTCTCACTAGTGATCTGTACAGCGGCATAAGCACTTCACTCTTTCTACTGCTTATACCTCTCCCTATACATCCAAGCATTCTGCTTGCATTTCGTGCTGCTTTATTACATTGTCTTCCCACCTTTAAGTCTTCTGAAATAATTACTCCTAAATCCCTTTCCTCAGATACTGAGGTCAGGACTGTGTCGAATATTCTATATTCTGCCCTTGGGTTTTTACGCCCCAGGTGCATTATCTTGCACTTATCCACATTAAATTTCAGTTGCCAGAGTTCTGACCATTCTTCTAGTTTTCCTAAGTCCTTTTCCATTTGGCGTTTCCCTCCAGGAACATCAACCCTGTTACATATCTTTGTGTCATCAGCAAAAAGACAAACCTTACCATCGAGGCCTTTTGCAATGTCACTTATGAAGATATTAAACAAAATTGGTCCCAGTACAGATCCCTGTGGAATCCCACTGGTAACATGACCTTGTTTTGAATGTTCTCCATTGACTACAACCCTCTGTTGTCTGTCACTCAGCCACTGCCTAATCCACTCAACAATATGGGAGTCCATGCTCAATGACTGCAGTTTATTGATAAGTCTTCTATGTGGGACAGTGTCAAAAGCCTTACTAAAATCTAGATATGCGATGTGATGTCTACTGCACCTCCACCGTCTATTATTTTAGCCACCCAGTCAAAAAAATCTATAAGATTTGTTTGACATGATCTCCCTGAAGTAAACCCATGTTGTTTTTCATCTTGCAATCCATGGGATTTTAGATGTTCCACAATCCTATCCTTTAATAGGGTTTCCATTAATTTGCCTACTATTGATGTCAGACTCACTGGTCTATAGTTGCTCGATTCCTCCCTACTACCTTTCTTGTGAATGGGCACGACATTTGCCAATTTCCAATCTTCCGGGACGACTCCTGTTACTAATGATTGGTTAAATAAATCTGTTAACGGTTTTGCCAGCTCACCACTAAGCTCTTTTAATAATTTTGGGTGTATCTCATCAGGCCCCTGTGACTTATTTGTCTTCACTTTAGACAGCAAACTTAGAACATCTTCCTCTGTAAAGACACATGCATCAGACGATTTAATAGTCATCCTTTCTAGTGGAGGTCCTTCTCCTTCTTTTGTAAAAACTGAACAGAAGTATTCATTAAGGCAGTCGGCTACCCCTTTATTCTCTTCTACATACCTTCCGTCCTTTGTTTTTAATTTAGTTATTCCTTGTTTTAATTTCCTTTTTTCATTTATATATCTGAAGAATGTTTTATCCCCTTTTTTCATAGACTGAGCTAGTTTTTCTTCTGCCTGCGCTTTAGAAGTTCTTATAACTTGCTTGGCCTCTTTCTGCCTAATCTTGTAGATTTCCTTATCTTCATTGCTCTGGGTTTTTTTATAATTACAAAATGCTAGCTTTTTATTTTTAATGATTTGGGCCACTTCTGCCGAGTACCACAGTGGTCACTTCCTTTTTTTGCTTTTACTGACAAGTCTAATGCAATTTTCTGTTGCCTTCAATAATGCACCTTTTAAGTAGTCCCATTTCTCCTGGACTCCATGTAATCCGTTCCAGTCTGATAAGGACTCATTTATGACTAATTTCATTTTTGAAAAGTCTGTTTTTCTAAAATCTTAAACTTTTGTTTTTGTGTGGTGGGACTCTTTCACAGTTCTTATATTAAACCACACTGACTGGTGATCACTAGATCCCAAGGTTTCGCCTACAATGACATCATATACCGAATCCCCATTTGTGAATATCAAATCCAAAATGGCCTCCCTCCGGGTTGGCTCCTCAACCATTTGTTGTAGGGATAACCCCAGTAGGGAATTTAGAATATCTGTACTCCTGGTAGAACTTGCTATTTTGGTTTTCCAGTTTATATCTGGAAGATTGAAATCTCCCATAATGATAACTTCTCCTTTCATTGTCATTTTAGCTATTTCTTCAACTAGTAGATCATCTAGTTCTTTAACTTGATCAGGTGGTCTATATATCACACCTACACGAGTTACTGCATGATTAGCAAACTGCAACGTAACCCAAACTGACTCTATGTTGGCCTCACCAACTTGTATTAGGTTAGATTTAATGCTATCTTTCACATACAGGGCCACTCCTCCTCCTTTCTTGCCTTCTCTGTCTCTTCTGTATAAAGAGTACCCTGGTATGGTTATGTCCCAGTCATTTCTTTCATTAAACCATGTCTCCGTAACAGCCACTAAATCTACATTCTCAGATGCCATTATTGACCCAAGTTCATTGATTTTTTTACCTAAACTGCGAGCATTTGTAGAGAGGACTCTGAGGTTAAAGAGTCTATAACCTGATCTGAGCGGTCTAAAACGCTCAGATTAGGTGACAGACTCCCTTTAAAGGGATTCTGTCACCAGGTTTCACCCCCTCCAGATAAAAATATAGTTATGTTCAGGGAGCTTTAACCATTCCTAATGTGGTCTTATAAATGTAATCTGTACGCTCATTTTGCTAAAAATACGCTATTACTAACCTGTCATTCATAAAAATAAGGTGCCCAAGGGGATGTAAATGGATCCAAGCTGCCGCCCGCACCCGCCGCCGTTCGTGCCCAGCTCCTCTTTTCCCGACCTCAGTGCCGCCTCATAATCTTCTGTGACGCCTCCCGCTCTCCCTCCCTCCCCCCTCCTCCTGCTGTAACGCCTCCCCCTCCTTCTGCTGCAACATCGCTGTGACGCCTCCCGCTCTCCCTCCTCCTCCTGCTGTAACATCGCGATGTTACAGCAGGAGGAGGGGGGAGGGAGGGAAAGCGGGAGGCGTCCCAGCGATGTTACAGCAGGAGGAGGCGTCCCAGCGATGTTACAGCAGGAGGAGGCGTCACAGTGATGTTACAGCAGGAGGAGGGGGGAGGGAGCGAGAGCTGGAGGCGTCACAGTGATGTTACAGCAGGAGGAGGGGGGCATCACAGCGATGTTACAGCAGGAGGAGGCGTCACAGCGATGTTACAGCAGGAGGAGGCGTCACAGCGATGTGACAGCAGGAGGAGGGGGGAGGGAGGGAGAGCGGGAGGCGTCACAGAAGATTATGAGGCGGCACTGAGGTCGGGAAAAGCGGAGCTGGGCACGAACGGCGACGGGTGCGGGCGGCAGCTTGGATCCATTTACATCCCCTTGGGCACCTTATTTTTATGAATGACAGGTTAGTAATAGCGTATTTTTAACAAAATGAGCGTACAGATTACATTTATAAGACCACATTAGGAATGGTTAAAGCTCCCTGAACATAACCATATTTTTATCTGGAGGGGGTGAAACCTGGCGACAGAATCCCTTTAAGTTTGAACTCAGCCTTACAGGTCGATGTTAGCGCCAAGAAGAAGCGCACTCCTTTTACACCGTCATCACCGTCACTCCTTTCACACCGTCGTCCTTTTACACCGTCCACATAGATGTCTACAGAACCTGTTCTTTTAAACACTTAAACAAGTAGAGCCCCCGACAGAGTGGAGAGGGTCTCAGCAGTAAGTTTGTGTTGACGTCACTGATTATTTTGCCCTTTCTCTGATCCGTCAGAACAATAACCCACAAAAAAATGGATCCTGTCTGTGGAGCATCCACCTCCACTCGGTCAGCATTTGGTCAGTAATCCATCAGTATTGCTAATGCCCAAAAACAACTGGAGTGGATCCAAAACAGAGATGACATGTGAACGGAATATTTACATGTCTTCTGTGTTTTGTACCTACTCCTGTTTTTGGCTACCAAATCACAAGCCAATTATGATGGTACCATACAGGCCTTACAGCTGCTACACAGACAGGATCTGTTGTGTGTCTCATTTTTCCTTCCGTCTCGCAGATTAGAAGAAGGGTCAAATAAATGAAGATGTCAGCGAGGCCGAAAGGCAAAATAGTGGCCCAATCATGAAGTGCGGAGGCTGGGAACAGCATGAAAAGTCCACAGAGTTGCACTATGACATAGTGGTGAGGTGGAAGCAGTATGAGGAGGCCACAAAGTGACAGTGTGGAGGTGGTTGCAGCAGCAACATCAGGAGGAGGCCACAGAGTGGCAAGGTGACCTAGTGTGGAGGTGGCAGCAGCATCAGGAGACCACAGAGTGGCAAAATGACATAATGTGGAGGTGGCAGCAGCATCAAAAGGCCATAGAGTGGTAAGGTGACAGTGTGGAGGTGGCATGTCACGAGGGTGTCAAGAACCACGCCTGACTCCGTTATACCCGGGGTCAGGAAGTCGCAGCGGTTGGCTGCGCGCTCTATGTAAGATAGGGCTGTTTCCTTATGGTAGCTTTCTGGGTTTGCTTTGCAACCCTTTTTGGCTCACTCAGGGATCCGTAGCTCCTTCTCCTCAGCTGTTCCTTGTCCAGCACTCCCAACCTCCTTATATTCCCCTCTCACACTTCTCTGGTTGCCAGATATAGAGCTTCCTGCCTGGACTTCTATACTGACCCACTGGAGCTGTGTTGCTGCGTTCTCTGGTTGTTGGTCCAGAACGTTTCCCTCCGGATCCCTGTTGGACCTTTGTGGTCTGCTGTGGTCGCCCACCTGGGTTTATGCGTTTGTCTGTATTGTCTGTCCTCTCCCTGGTGTTTCCCTCTTGGTGTCAGTTGTGTGGACTAGCGATCCCACTGGCCCGTTCACTATCTAGGGCTCATTTTACGGAAAGCCAGGGTTTAGGCACGTGATCGCCGCACGGGTGAGGAACCCGTCTAGGGACATCAGGGCAGTCAGGTGCCAGCCGCAAGGTGAGTCAGGGGTCACCACCTTTCCCTCTCCCTTGGGCAGGGCTTTCCCTTTTCCCTCCCTGTGCGTGACGCCGGTCATTACATGGCAGCAGCATGAGGGGGCCACAGAGTGGCAATGTGACATAGTGTGGAGGTGGGTGGCAATATTAGTACAAGCTGAAGATGGTGGGTGAAAGAAGGAGCACTTGGCATCAGATGTGTGGCATCAGGCGGTGGCAGCATCAGAATAGTAGCTGAAGCAGGTATCCAAAAGAAACCTGTCTCTTTTGTCAAAGTGTTGGTGAGGCACCATGGATGATGCAGTCAGGCATTGGTGGGTGGAAATCCTGGATGATCAACGCCTGATTCATCTTGACAAAAGGTCAGTCTCTCCACATTTTGGCTTGACAGGTGAGTTCTTCTTGGGGTAACTATGGCCCCCGCTGCACTCAACACCCGCTCTGAGGCCACACTACTGGCCGGGCAGGACAGCTTTTCCATGGCAAACTCTGCCAGTTACAGCCACAAATCCAGTGTGGCTGCCCAGTAGTCCAGTGAATCTTCAATGTGGGGTGGCAGGGTGCTGTCCAAATATTCCACCACCTGCTGGTTCAGGTCCTGCTCTATGTATAGCTGCTGTGAGTAGTTTATTCACTATACGGGTGAAGAAAGCTGCTCATCAGCGACTGACTCAGGCTGCTGCTGATGGAGCTGGTACTGATCCTGCCACCCCACCCCTCCCTAGCAGCCATGTCAGTAGAACGTGAGCGCAGAGGGCCCCCCCGGTCAGACCTACGAGAGGATGGACGATGGCGCAGATAGGCAGCGGCCAACTGACTACACAGGATTTCTCTATAGTAGTTCAGTTTGTCCTCCCTCTTAGCGGGTGTACAAAAGGCCCCCATTTTGGACCAGTAGCGAGGGTCCAACAAGGTGGAGAGCCAGAAGTCATCCCTCTGCCAAATGGTGACAATTCAACTGCCACTACGAAAGTGAGCATGCATCGGGCAATTTGTGGCTGCACAGCATCTTCTGCTTTCTGCATCGCTCCATGGAATAATCCACCAGGACTTTGGCTGGGATCTCGCCATCACCTTCTTCTTTACGCCGCATGTCCAGACAAGGGCGGTTTGAGAGAGAATCCAAAAGCCCTCTGCCATCCTGTCACTGCTTCCTGCTCCCGAACTACTTGTCTGGACGTGCGGTGTTAAGAAGAAGGTGATGGCGAGATCCCAGCCAAAGTCCTGGTGGATTATTCCATGGAGCGACGCAGAAAGCAGAAGATGCTGTGCAGCCAGCTGCAAGTCCTGCACTTCCTTCCTGAATTCATACAAGAAGCTGACATTGTCAAAAGGCAGGAGACAAGCCCAGAGTTACTGATTCAAGAGGTAAAACAGAAGTGGAAGTCTCTGAAATCTTCGTACCATGAGAAGGTGAATGAAGTTGAAGAGATATTACAGTAAACCGTTGGGCGGGCTGGCAGCTTCAATGAATGTACTCTTAAGCATTCATCTGACTGGCTAGTGATATTTTTATAGAGTTGGTCAGTATGGATGTGGCCGTACCTAATATGTCTATTTTTAAAATTATTTTTTTCTCTTTTTTTCGCCCCAATGATAAATGGCTTGATGATAGGAAAGAGGGGCCTTTTTTTTTTTTTACACTTCAAACTTATGTGTTTATTTTTACATAAGACTTCTTTTTCTTTTTACTTTCTTTTTGCCCTACTATGGGACTTCAACTTTTGGGAGTCTGATCCCTATTACAATACGGATTGTATTATAATGCATTGGAATTGTCAATAGCTGGCAGGCTCTGAGGCCTGTGTAAAGCCTTGGGCTGCCTGAGCATCCCTCGCCACCTCGCAATTGCATAGAAGGGAGCTGATGGGGTGAAAAAGGGAGCCCCCTCCTTCTGTAAACCTCTTCAATGCAGGGCTCAGCATTGACCATGGAATCTAAGGAGTTAATCAGCTGGGGACCATCTGTCAGTAACACACAGGCCACTTACGCTGATCGAGCGAGCAGTTTATGTATCTGCTCAACCAGTGCGCCCTACATGTAGGGTGCTGCATGGCAAGTCACTTACCGCTGCACCATATGGTGCTGGTCAGGAAGAGGTTAAATATACTTATGCCAGAAAACGCACTTAAAAGGGGTTGTGCAGTTTCAGAAGAAAACAGACAACCCTTGGGATCAACCTAAAAAAAAAAGAATTGGTAAGTACTTACCTGCCAGACTGATCCCAAGAACTGTCCACTTTGCTCCTGAAACCAGAGAACCCCTTTAAGAATAAGTTCACACTGAGATTTTGGAGGAGGTTTTGAGGCCGATTTTCCTGCAAGTTTTTCAGCAACCCAGAAGTGGATTAAAAAAGGAAGCACTTCTCCTCTCTGCTCCATTCACTTCTGTCTTTAGCTGAAAAACCTGTCGGGAAATCTGCCTCAAACTCGTCTCCAGAAAACTATGTGGGAAAAAACCCTAAAGAGGTTTTCTGGGATTTAAATCATGACCTATGTTCAGGACAGGTCATCAATATCTGATCGATCAGGGTCCAAATTCTCAGAGCCCCACGACTAGGAATGAGCGAATCGACTTCGGATGAAACATCCGAAGTCAATTTGCATAAAACGTTGTTCTAATACTGTATAGAGGAGGAGCTCAGAACAGTATTAGAATGTATTGGCTCCGATGAGCCACAGTTATTGCTTTGCAAAGTCTTGCGAGACTTCGCGCAATAACTTCATAAATTAATTTGTACTGTAAGAAACCATTTCCCGAACTCGGGTTCGGTTCCAAGGTCACCTACATCATGGCTACTGAAGTAAAGCAATTGCCTATTAGCACATAGCACCTTATTCCCAAATGAACCTTTGTTTCAGAGATTGGGGTTTTCTGTCTTCTGAAAAAACTGTTTGGTATGTAAATGGGCCAAGTAAGGTGCCCAGAGGGGCGTTACTTTCGTATGAAGGAGCCCGGGTATGCCTATTATATTGGCCAAGCCTGCCTCCTCTCCGCTCTGACATGACGCCCCCTGCTACAATGTGTCCCCCCACCCCCTTGCTACATCACATACAAGTAATAACTCTGCATGCCCTCTCCTTGTTGCATCGCATCTAAATCTTGCGCATGGCAGTACCTAACACTACCTGCGCCTGGCACTGCGTGTCCCACTGAGGGCTCCAGCCTCAACTCACTGGGCATGTGCTGAGGCCATTGAAGCGCTTCTTTTCCTTCATGTCAGGCACAGGCGGATTTAGATGTGATGCAGCAGGGAAAAGGTGGGTGCAGCAGGGGGCTTCATGCCAGAGCGGAGAGGATGCATGCCCGGGCTCCTTCATACAAAAATAACGCCCCTCTGGGCACCTTACTTGGCTCATTTACATACCAAACAGTTTTTTCAGAAGACAGAAAACCCCAATCTCTGAAACAAAGGTTCACTTGGGAATAAACTGCTTTACTTTAATAACCATGATACAGGCGACAGATTCTCTCTAAATACTGATGAGCTATGCTAGCTATGCTCAGGATAGGTCATCAGTATCTGATCGGTGGGGCTCTGACACCTGGGACCCTGGCCGATCAGCAGGGGCATGCACAGTAGCGCAGTGATCTTCTCACAGCTTTCCCTGGGCCAGTGATGTCACGTTCTTCCGTCAAGTGGACTAGGAGCAGCTCAGCCTTATAGAAGTGAATGGGGCTGAGTGTTATACCAAGCACAGCGGGTATACAATGTACGGCGCAGGGCTCACAGGAGCGCCCGACCTCTACCAGCTGATCAGCGGGGGTCCTGGGTGTCAGACCCCCACTAATCAGATACTGATGACCAGAGGATAGGTCAACAGTATTAAAATCTTTGAAAACCCTTTAACCACCTCAGCTCCCCTAGTTTAAACCCCCTTAAAGGGGTATTATCATCTTAATGATCACTGCTAAATCTGTTAATGATTTAACAGTGATCATTTTTCTAAATATATTTCATTAACAAATCCCCACCCCTTAGAAAAAAATAAACCTATACTTACCTGACTGTTGTCTTCCGTCTCCCCTGGTTACGGCCACCGCTCTTCTCATGAATCGCTGTGGCCGCGCGTGCGCAGACGACTTTTCTTTTCTTCTCCCAGCCGGCCGTGCGCTGTACGGAACGCACACGCCGAGTCCGCGCATGCACCCTGGTGACTTCTTCCTGGCAAGTATACTATACTGGCCAGGAAGAAGTCACCAGGGCGCATGCGCGGACTCGGCATGCGCGTTCAGTACAGCGCGCGGCCCGGCCGGGAGAAGACATCAATGAAGATGGAGCCCGTCCCCTGCCGAAACCAGGAAGTGAAAGGCGCGCCGGGAGCAGGTAAGTATGAAACGCTGTGTTGAGAAAACCCCTTTAATGACCAGGCCACTTTTTACACTTCGGCACTACACTACTTTCACCGTTTATCGCTCGGTCATACAACTTACCACCCAAATGAATTTTACCTCCTTTTCTTCTCACTAATAGAGCTTTCATTTGGTGATATTTCATTGCTGCTGACATTTTTACTTTTTTTTATATTAATCGAAATTTACCGAAATTTCACTTTCGGTTGTAAAATTTTTCAATTAAAACTACATTTCTATATACATTTTTCTCTAAATTTATTGTTCTACATGTCTTTGATAAAAAAAAAAATGCAATAAATGTATATTTATTGGTTTGGGTAAAAGTTATAGCGTTTAAAAAATATGGTGCAAAAATGTGAATTTCCGCTTTTTGAAGCAGCTCTGATTTTCTGAGCACCTGTCATGTTTCCTGAGGTAATACAATGCCCAGACAGTAGAAACTCACAATGACCACAAATGACTCAATTTTGGAAAGTAGACACCCTAAGGTATTCGCTGATGGGCATAGTGAGTTCATGGAAGTTTTTATTTTTTGTCACAAGTTAGCCGAAAAATGATTTTTTTTTTTTTTTACAAAGTCTCATATTCCACTAACTTGTGACAAAAAATAAAATTTTACATGAACTAACCATACCCCTCACGGAATACCTTGGGGTGATGGGGTCACATGTGGGGTATTTATACTGCCCTGGCATTTTAGGGGCCCTAAAGCGTGAGAAGTAGTTTGGAATCCAAATTCGAAAAAATGCCCTGTGAAATCCTGAAAGTACTCATTGGAAATTGGGCCCCGTTGCGCATCTTGGATGCAAAAAAGTGTCACACATGTGGTATCGCCGTACTCAGAAGAAGTAGGGCAATGTGTTTTGGGGCGTCTTTTCATATATACCCATGCTGGGTGAGAGAAATATCTCTCTAAAATAAAACTTTTCCCATTTTTTTATACAAAGTTGTCATTTGACAGAGATATTTCTCACACAAAGTTTGGGTATATGTAAAAATACACACCAAAACACATTGCCCTACTTCTCCTGAGTACGGCGATACCACATGTGTGACACTTTTTTGCGGCCTAGGTGCGCAAAGGGGCCCAAATTCCAAAGAATACCTTTTAGGAGGGCATTTTTAGGCATTTGGATTTTCATGCTTTAGGGCCCTAAAATGCCAGGGCAGTATAAATACCCCACAAGTGACCCCATTTTGGAAAGAAGACACCCCAAGTTATTCCGTGAGGGGCATGGCGAGTTCCTAGAATATTTTTTTTTTTGGGCACAAGTTAGTGGAAAAAAAAATTTTTTTTCCTTACAAAGTGTCATATTCCACTAACTTGTGACAAAAAATTAAATTTTACATGAACTCACCATACCCCTCACGGAATACCTTGGGGTGTCTTCTTTCCAAAATGGAGTCACATGTGGGGTATTTATACTGCCCTGGCATTTTAGGGGCCCTAAAGCGTGAGAAGTCTGGAATATAAATGTCAAATTTTTTTTTACACATTTGGATTCTGTGAGGGGTATGGTGAGTTCATGTGAAATTTTATTTTTTGTCACAAGTTAGTGGAAAATGAGACTTTGTAAAAAAAAAATAAGAAAAAAATCAATTTCCGCTAACTTGTGCCCCCCAAAAAATTATTCTTCTATGAACTCGCCATGCCCCTCAAAAGTGATCTTTTTATAGCGCCACAGTGATTTTACAGCGAACACTGCGTTTTTTGTAGAGCCTATAGAACATGTCCTATTCTTGTTCGCAATTGTGGACAAGAAAAGGCATTTTCTATATAGTTCTGGCAATGTATGGATCCGCAAAATGCGGAAAGCACATTGCCGGTGTCCGGGTGATCAATGACAGGGGGGTGATCAAGGAGTCTATATGGGGTGATCACCCCCCTGTCATTGATCACCCCCCTGTAAGGCTCCATTCAGACATCCTTATGTGTTTTGCGGATCCGTGGATCTATGGATCCGCGGATCAACAAAACACATACGGACGTCTGAATGGAGCCTTACAGGAGAGTGATCAATGACAGGGGGGTGATCAGGGAGTCTATATATGGGGTGATCACCCCCCTGTCATTGATCACCCCCCTGTAAGGCTCCATTCAGACGTCTGTATGTGTTTTGCGGAGCCTTACAGGGGGGTGATCAGGTGTTAATAAGGGGTTAATAAGTGACGGGGGGGGGGGGGTGTAGTGTAGTGGTGTTTGGTGCTACTTTACACAGCTACCTGTGTCCTCTGGTGGTCGATCCAAGCAAAAGGAACCACCAGAGGACCAGGTAGCAGGTATATTAGACGCTGTTAACAAAACAGCGTCTGATATACCTTTCAAGGGTTTAAAAAAAAAAAAAAAATCGCATCTACAGCCTGCCAGCGGCGATCATTTGCTGGCAGGCCGTAGATCCACTGGTTTACCTTCAGTTCCTGTGAACGTGCGTTCCTGTGCGCGCGCGCGTTCACAGGAAATCTCGCGTCTCGCGAGATGACGCGCCGGCGCGTGAAGGAGGAATAAACCGGCCACCTTCGGACCGCAATCCTACGTTAGGTGGTCCGGAGGCGGTTCAAAGGCTCATGCACACGGCCGTTCCGTGCATTGGGGGCCGCAATTTGTAGTCCCCAATGCACAGGCAACATCCGTGTGGATTCTGCAGACGGATCCAGACCCATTCAACTTGAATGAGTTCGTGATCCGTCCGCACCACAAAAAACAGAACATGTTCTACTTTTTGATGTGCGGAGGCACGGACAGAAACCCCACGGAAGCACTCCATAGGCCCCTTTCACACAAGCGAGTTTTCCATGCGGGTGAAATGCGTGATGCGAACGCACTGCGCCCGCAGTCAATCCTGACCCATTTATTTCAATGGGTCTGTGCACATGAGCGTTGTTTGTCACGCATCACTTCTGCGTTGAGTAAAAATCGCAGCATGTTTGATATTCTACGTTAATCATGCAATGCAGGCCCCATAGAAGTGAATGGGAAGCGTGAAAACTGAAGGCTTTCAAATAACATCTCTTAGCGACCATCAGTGAAAAACACATTTTTTTCACTGATGGTTGCTATTAGATGTTGTTTGTAAACCTTCAGTTTTTTATCACGCATGTAAAAAACGCATCAATGCGCATTGCGAAAATAACTGAACGCAATCGCAGACAAAACTCACTGAACTTGCTTGTGAAATTGCGCATTTTTAACTGAACGCACCTGGACCTAATCCGTCACGCTTGTCTGCAAGGGGCCATAGTGCTTTCACGGAGGTTCTGTGCCTCCGATCCACACCGGACCCTTCCGGGTTGTGGACCTATACAATGAATTGGTCCGCATCCGTGATGCGGGGAGCATACGGCCAGTGCCCGTGCATTACGGAGCCTAAGGCATATTGAGATGCGATGTAAACGCTGGGGACTTTGCGGTGATGAAATCCAGTGGATATCTGCTGCATTTACAGCAGATGATGAGATTTCTGCCTTCATCCCTAGAATGGAGAGGACCATGTTAATCGTTGGGGATGCCCCGTGCCCTACCTAGCCACGGCCTGCAGCACTCAGACCCGGTGTATGCCAGCACGGGAAGCAAATAAATCCACAATAAACTGAAAGGATTCAATATGTTGTTTATGTCATCAATACATGAGTAAATATAATCATGGACGCGTTTCAGCTGACGAAGGCTGACGGGCCGAACCGCGTCCATTATTATCTTTTCCACATAAAGAACATATGAGCTGAAGACTACAGGCGCCGGCTGGGAGCCCTTTCAGCGCCGCACACACAGGACAGGACAATGCGGGGCAGGCTCCTCACACACACACAGGACAATGCGGGGCAGGCTCCTCACACACACACAGGACAATGCGGGGCAGGCTCCTCACACACACACAGGACAATGCGGGGCAGGCGCCTCCATCCTCACACACACACACACAGGACAATGCGGGGCAGGCTCCACACACACACACACACACACACACACACACACACACACACACACACACACACACACACACACACACACACACACACACACACACACACACACACACACACACACACACACACACACACACACACACACACACACCATCTCGCCGTACGCATCCTTGCTGAGTCGTGGAGTCAGCTTGATTGTGCCCATGAAAACAAAGAAAAGGCCGAGCGCTACAGACAGGGCGACGATAGTAACAGTCCGCGGAGACGCCATCTCTCGGTCGCCGGTCTCCTCACGGTGAACCTGCCCTAATAATAAACGGTACAGGCTAAATATTATAAAGGACCTCCTGACGTCATCCCTAGGTCACGTGGGTCGGCAGCCGGCGCGCTCTGCTATCAGGTACTGGCCGCCTGCAGACGTAGGAAGGTCAGGGATGTAGCACTGAGGGGAGAGAGTCTGTCACTGCTGGGGAGGGGCTGAGAATTGTATGCAGCGGGGGACTCTGTGTGGGATTGTATGCTGGGGGAGGGGGCTGCTGTGTGAGATTATATGCTGGGGGGGCTGCTGTGTGGGATAGTATACTGGTGGGGGGGGGGCTGCTGTGTGGGATTATATGCTGGGGGGGGGGGCTGTTGTGTGGGATTATATGATGGGGGCGGCCACAGATTGGATGTACAGAAATCCAGCATTTTGTTAATATGCAAATAAGGTTCAACATACAATCCCACACACGAATCCCTCCACACCTTTCTTAGCATAATACCACAACCCCCCCCCCCTCCATACAATCTCATAACGCAGCCCCCACCTCCATACGATTTCATGCAGCTCCCCCAGCATACAATCCCACACAGCAGCCCCCCCACCATACAATCCCACACAGCAGCCCCCCCAGCATACAATCCCACACAGCAGCCCCCCCACCATACAATCCCACACAGCAGCCCCCCCACCATACAATCCCACACAGCAGCCCCCCCAGCATACAATCCCACACAGCAGCCCCCCCTCCATACAATCCCACACAGCAGCCCCCCCTCCATACAATCCCACACAGCAGCCCCCCCCACATACAAGCCCACACAGCAGCCCCCCCGACATACAATCCCACACAGCAGCCCCCTACATACAATCCCACACAGCAGCCCCCCCAACATACAATCCCACACAGCAGCCCCCCTCTCCATACAATCCCACACAGCAGCCCCCTCCATACAATCCCACACAGCAGCCCCCTCCATACAATCCCACACAGCACCCCCCCCCCTCCATACAATCCCACACAGCAGCCCCCCCTCCATACAATCCCACACAGCAGCCCCCCTCCATACAATCCCACACAGCAGCCCCCCCTCCATACAATCCCACACAGCAGCCCCCCCACCCCATACAATCTCACACAGCTGCCCCCCCTGCATACAATCCCACTCGGTAGCACCCTACCCCCCAGCATACAATCCCACACAGCAGCCCCCCAGTATATTATCTCACACAGCAGCCCCCCCCCCCCCCCCAGTATATAATCTAACACAGAAGCCCCTCTCCATACAATCCCACACAGCAGCCCCCCAGTATATTATCTCACACAGCAGCCCCCTCCCCCAGTATATAATCTAACACAGAAGCCCCTCTCCATGCAATCTCACACAGCAGCCCCCCAGTATATTATCTCACACAGCAGCCCCCTCCCCCAGTATATAATCTAACACAGAAGCCCCTCTCCATGCAATCTCACACAGCAACCCCCAGGGTATAATTGAGGGATTAAGGAAAAATCCGTCCTATTTCCGTTATGCAGGAGAGGACTCCCCTGCATAACAGAAACGGGACGGATTCGTTTTGCAGCCCATATATTTCTATTATGACGGAATGAATAACCGAATACCTCTAAAGGCATTTTGTCATAGAATTGTGTTATGGTCCGTGGTTACGGAATCCATAACGCAATTCACCTTTTACCACCAAACGAAGTGTGAACGAATTTCAAAATATGAAATTCACTCGCCTCTAGTCCCCACTCTTCCTGCAGGAAATAGGACTTGCCCATTTCTCTCCAGAGGGGGTTAGAATGGAATGGTTAGCTCCATTCTACATAATAACAGCTCTGCCAGGTTTACTGCCACCTGCTGGTGAACCAGGCATATTACATGTTATAAACAGTTGCAAACATTAAAAATGCACAGTGTGGAGGGCCTGGAATAAATACATAAGATTACTTTATGTTAGACCCTTAACCCCTTAAGGACACAGGGCGTACTGTGTATTTTCGATCACTGCCGTGCGGCTGGCAGTGATCGGAACCCGGTGCCTGCTCAAATCATTGAGCAGGCACCTAGGCTAAATGCGCGGGGGGGTCCCGTGACCCCCCCCCCCCATGTCGGCGATCGCGGCAAACCGCAGGTCAATTCAGACCTGCGGTTTGCTGCGATTTCTGCAGTTTCTGATCGCCGCGGGGATCAGAAACTTTAGTATTCGCAAAATATAAATTTATCCCCCCCCGCCCTGCACCCCTGAGTGATTTTATCCGGGTGGGAGGTGCAGGGGGAGGGGTGCGGGAGGCGGGCGCTGCGGCAGGCGGGATCGCGATCCCCCGCCCGCCTCCCATTGACATTGAATAATGGTTGGTGTACAGTGGGTATACCAGGGTGCCAGCACATTGCTGTGCCTTTGCAGCCCCCCAATGGAGAGGGAGAGAGCCCCCAGACAGCCCCCCGAGAGCCCCGTACTTACCCTTCCCCGTCTGCGAAGTTCTGGCTACAACTGAGCAGACGGGGAAGGTTCCCATGGCAACAGGACACCTTCTCAGGCGTCCTGCTGTCCATGGTGCTGAACAGATCTATGCTGAAGGCATATATAGTGTTCTGTACTGTATTATACAGACATCAGACCCACTGGATCTTCAAGAACCAAGTGGGTCTGGGTCAAATTTTTTTTTTAAAAAGTGAAAAAAGTTAAGAAAAACCACATTTATCACTGAATAAAAATAAAAAATACAGTACACATATTAGGTATCGCCGTGTCCGTAACGACCTGATCTATAAAACGGTCATGTTACTTTCCCCGCACAGTGAACGCCATAAAAATAAAAAAATAAAAACGATGAGAAAATTGAAATTTTGCCCACCTTACTTCCCAAAAAAGGTAATAAAAGTGATCAAAAAAGTCACATGTATGCCAAAATAGTGCCAATCAAACCATCATCTCATCCCGCAAAAATCATACCCTACCCAAGATAATCGCCCAAAAACTGAAAAAAAATATGGCTCTTAGACTATGGAAATACTAAAACATGATTTTTTTTGTTTTTAAAAATGAAATCATTGTGTAAAACTTACATAAATAAAAAAGTATACATATTAGGTATCGCCGCGTCCGTATTGACCGGCTCTATAAAAATATCACATGACCTAACCCCTCAGATGACCACCGTAATTATTTTTTTTTTTTAAACGGTGTAAAAAAAGCTATTTTTTGTCATCTTACGTCACAAAAAGTGTAATAGCAAGCAATCAAAAAGTCACATGCACCCTAAAATAGTGCCAATCAAACCATCATCTCAATCCTCAAAAAATTAGACCCTACTTAAAGGGACACTGACAGGCCCAACAAGCATATTTAGGTATCTATATGACAGTACAGGTCTTATAAGGGGTATTAAAATCATCTAAGTATCCCCCCTGTCCACATTCTAAATACAGTAAACTGAAGTTTTATAACTTGCTTGAACCGTCTTCAATCTGCCCAAGGGGCGGCGTTTCACCTCCACTTGCGCCCAGCCAGCCGCTCCCAACTGCCGTTTTGAAGCGCCGCCCAGCTCATCAATATTCACTTTGCTGGGCGGCTTCTGCTGTCCCCGCTCTGAAGCGTTGCGCTGAACAGTGCCCGGCGCATGCGCCGGATCTTGTGAAGTCGGGGTAGTAGTAGCCGCCCAGCGAAGTGAATATTGATGAGATGGGGCGGCGCTTACTGTACCGGACTTCACAAGATCCGGCGCATGCGAAAAGAGTATTTTGTCGCCAGCCAATGATCATCGCTGGCAGGCTGGCGATTTTCAAAAAAACGAATCACAAGCCAGTTAACACATATTTATAAATATAATGTGCTAAATGGCTTCTGTGCTCCTCTGCTGGTCCTTTTCGTCGGTTGGTCCCAGCAGAGGAGCACAGTTCACTGTAAGTACACAAACACCACACTTAGCCCCAGATCAACACATCACCCCAATTAACCCCTTGATCACCCCTGTCAATCACTAGTGAAAGGGAAAAAAAGTGATCAGTGTAAACTGTCACTTTTTTTTCACTAGTATTGACGGTTAGGTTTTAGGATAGTTTAGGCCTCTTTGTTAGGCAGTTAGCATCGGTCAGCGCCCAGCCCACCGCACCGCAGTCATTGATTCGCTGATTAGCGTATCGCTTATCAGCATTTGTACTTTTATAGTATCTGTAAGTGATCAGAACTGATCACAGTCAGATCTATAATAGTATTAGTGTCACTTTAGCTCACCCTCCACCCAAAACGCAGTGTTTGCCCGACAGACCGTTCACCCACGCCCGCCCCGCGCAGTGACAAAAAAAAATATATTTTTTTATCACTGCACAATCACTTTACAAGCACTGCGGCGATTAAAAAATCAGTTTTTCATATTTTTATCAATCGCAGCGGCCTCCGGTACTTCGCTAGCCTCCCATTTGTAAGACAGGCTTGCTTTTTTTCTTGGGTAGTCTCAGGGAATACCCCCTAAATTTAGTTGACCAAATGGCAAATAAGGGGTATTCCTCTAAAGAGGCCTACAGGCTTCTGACCCAGTCGGATGAGGAATGGGAACCCTCATCTGATGAATCTAGCGGGTCAGAATATGAACCTGTAGAAAGCAGTGGCTCTCTGACCCAAAGTTCGGACGAGGAGGCTGAGGTCCCTGATACCACCAGGCGTACCCGGCCCTGTGTCGCTAGACCGCAGGTTGCGCAGGATCCGCTTCAAGGGCAGCAGAGTGGGGCTGGCGCTGTCGGATTACGTGGTGAGGCATACACCAGCAGCGCAGCCCATCCTGGACCTAGTACCAGCACTGCCGTACAACATGGTGGAGTGGCGAGCACCAGAAGGGCAGTTGAAGCTGGTATGGTAGCACGTGCATTAGTTTCCCCGTCGCAGCCACCACACAGACAGGCCCCTAGAGTCCCTGAGGTGCTGGCAAACCCTGATTGGCAGCCCCCAACTTCAGCCGCACCAGTAGTTCCCCATTTCACCGCCCAGTCTGGAGTTCGGGTTGAGACAGCTCAGATCGGATCGGCACAGTTTTTTTTTTTAGCTGTTCTTGACTGCGGAGCTTTTGGACTTAGTCGTGGCAGAAACAAATCGGTATGCCACACAATTTAATATAACACAACATGAAATGAATGCATAACACACCAATTATGGATGATAAAAAATCAAGTTTATTAATATCTTAGTTTAAATTTTTTATAATTTCTCAATACATATATGTAAACAAGCAGGGACTAACCACAGTCACACATCACCCTGCTGTCAACCCTATCACAGTAATAAGGATTATATCCCAGATGACCGAAGGAATGTTGGAACAATAATAGGTCATAAATATGAGATATACATACAGAAACATATGTGCCCAAGAAAAATCAAGGCAGCAAAAACAAGGCACAAATCAATCAAGTCTACTGGCCATGAGGTGCAACTGACATATAGGGCAACATACCGAAATTGCTGGGGCTGACAACGAGGCGATGGCGCTCCTCGACGCACGTTTTGCGTGTCGTCGCTTCCTCAGGAGAATTGAAAGGTCTGGGGAGGGGGACGAGTTTAAAAAGCACCGCCTACCTATAGAATAATAGAATTTGGATCATGTGGTATTACACATGATCTTTCGTCACATAGACGGCGCATGGCCAATCCGTGCCTGCCACGTCAAACTACTTCCGCCCTTCCCCTGAGGCCGGCGGAGGAGAGGGCGGTCACGCTCCTATGATGCAGATCGCCACCGTCAAACCTACGCTAGAGAGAGGGTAAGATGTAAGTGGCAGTTATCTTGATAATATCGAAGATAGCCATGATCCGCAATCTATGCCAAGTGATCATACCCATATAGACAATCTACATATCCAATTCTATGGCCCATTGCATGAACAGAAATTATATCAAAGACAATTAAAATAGCATACTTATTATTATCAAAACATCGATTGATGTGAATGGAGAAATCGGGTTTGCCAGGGCATACGAGCTAAGTGGGTATGGATGTTGGGCGGAGCTCCTATGTCCTGGCAGATGCCTTTCCCCTCCTTTTTTCTTTTTGGGCAGAGATTTTTTCATCCACATTGATCGATGTGAATGAAGAAATCTGTGCCGTTCATTTTTTCTTTCGGTCCAGAGGCTGAACGAAAAAAAAAAATCTCATTACCCGTATGCTCAATATAAGGAGAATAGCAGAAACTCCTAATACTGGCCATACATGTAATGATTGTGGAGACCCTCAAATGCTAGGGCAGTACAAACACCCCACAAATGACCCCATTTTGGAAAGAAGACACCCTAAGGTATTCGCTGATGGGCATAGTGAGTTCATAGAAGTTTTTATTTTTTGTCACAAGTTAGCGGAAAATGATGTTTGTTAGTTTTTTTGTTTTTTCTTGCAAAGTCTCATATTCCACTAACTTGTGACAAAAAATAAAAACTTCCATGAACTCACTATGCCCATCACAAAATACCTTGGGGTGTCTTCTTTCCAAAATGGGGTCACATGTGCGGTATTTATACTGCTCTGGCATTTTAGAGGCCCTAAAGCGTGAGAAGAAGTCTGGAATCCAAATGTCTAAAAATGCCCTCCTAAAAGGAATTTGTGCCCCTTTGCGCACCTAGGCTGCAAAGAAGTGTCACGCATGTTGTATCGCGGACCCAGGAGAAGTTGGGCAACGTGTTTTGGGGTGTCATTTTACATAGACCCATGCTGGGAGAGAGAAATATCTCTCTAAAATGACAACTTTGTATAAAAAAAAATGGGGAAAGTTGGCTTTTAGAGAGATATTTCTCTCACCCAGCATGGGTATATGTAAAAAGACACCCCAAAACACATTGCCCAACTTCTTCTGAGTTCGGCGATACCACATGTGTGGCACTTTTTTGCAGCCTAGGTGGGCAAAGGGGCTCAAATTCTAAAGAGCACCTTTAGGATTTCACAGGGCATTTTTTACACATTTTGATTTCAAACTACTTCTCAGTCCATTAGGGCCCCTAAAATGCCAGGGCAGTATAACTACCCCACAAGTGACCCCATTTTGGAAATAAGACACCCCAAGGTATTTTGTGAGGGGCAGAGTGAGTTCATGGAAGTTCATGCATTTTCCGCTAACTTGTGACAAAAAATAAAAACTTCTATAAACTCACTATGCCCATCAGCGAATATCTTAGGGTGTCTTCTTTCCAAAATGGGGTCACTTGTGGGGTAGTTATACTGCCCTGGCATTTTAGGGGCCCTAATGCGTGAGAAGTAGTTTGAAGTCCAAATGTGTAAAAAAAATGCCCTATGAAATCCTAAAGGTGCTATTTAGAATTTGTGCCCCTTTGCCCACCTAGGCTGCAAAAATGTGTCACACATGTGGTATCGCCGTACTCAGGAGAAGTTGGGTATATATAAAAATACACCCCAAAACACATTGCCCAACTTCTCCTGAGTACGGCGATACCACATGTGTGACACTTTTTTGCAGCCTAGGTGGGAAAAGGGGCTGAAATTCTAAAGAGCACCTTTAGGATTTCACAGGGCATTTCTTACACATTTGGATTTCAAACTACTTCTCACGCATTAGGGCCCCTAAAATGCCAAGGCAGTATAGCTACCCCACAAGTGACCCCATTTTGGAAAGAAGACACCCCAAGGTATTTCGTGATGGGCATAGTGAGTTCATGGAAGTTTTTTTTTTTTTTTTTTTTTTTTTGTCACAAGTTAGTGGACTATGAGACTTTGTAAGAAAAAAAAAAATCATAATTTTCTGCTAACTTGTGACAAAAAATAAAAACTTCTATGAACTCACTATGCCCATCAGCAAATACCTTAGAGTGTCTTCTTTCCAAAATGTTGTCACTTGTGGGGGTTTTCTACTGTCTGGGCATTGTAGAACCTCAGGAAACATGACAGGTGCTCAGAAAGTCAGAGCTGCTTCAAAATGCGTAAATTCACATTTTTGTACCATAGTTTGTAAACGCTATAACTTTTGCGCAAACCAATAAATATACACTTATTGCATTTTTTTATCAAAGACATGTAGAACAATAAATTTAGAGAAAAATTTATATAGAAATGTAGTTTTATTTGAAAAATTTTACAACTGAAAGTGAAAAATGTAATTTTTTTGCTAAAAAAATCTGAAAATTTCGATTAATAACAAAAAAAGTAAAAATGTCAGCAGCAATGAAATACCACCAAATGAAAGCTCTATTAGTGAGAAGAAAAGGAGGTAAAATTAATTTGGGTGGTAAGTTGTATGACCGAGCGATAAACGGTGAAAGTAGTGTAGTGCAGAATTGTAAAGAGTGATCTGGTCATTAAAGAGGACCTTTCACTAGTTTAAAAACTAAAAACGAACTATATCAGTGGGCAGAGCGGCGCCCAGGGGTCCCCCTGCACTTACTTGTATGTCTGGGCGCCGTTTCGTTTGCCCGGTATAGGCTCCAGTGTCTGCAGCTCCCTCTGTTGTACTGGGCAGAGTTTTTGTATTAGGGTTGTCCCTTACTGCAGCGCTGGCCAATCGTAGCGCACAGCTCATAGCCTGGGACTCCCGACTGGGCACTGCAGGGGGGCGTTACTGGGCACTAGAGCAGAGTAATAACGCCCCTCTGGGCACCTTGAGACTTCATTTGCATATCAGAAAAATCACTTTTTAATAAGAATGAAAAGTTGAATAAAAGAAAGAAGACACATGCAGGAATGAAGGTACTTTATTGCACATTGCTATGTTAACGGTTTTATATGGTCAAAATAGGTGACAGATTCCCTTTAAGGACAGTAGCAGGGTGTAGGAGTGGCAACACCACTCGTGGGTGTTACACCTGTCTAATATCTTCTACTGTACATGTGCAGTAAGCCGGTTTGGACTAATGCACTGGCGCAATAATATGCACTGACTGGGTCAGGTGTAAATGATAATTAATAGTTTTTGTTTGTGACGCCAATTGCCGTGTGCGCAGGGTACAATCTCAGGGCCCTCTAAGGTGTTGCAACTCATGTACCAGGCTAGGAATGCCAGAGTGAGTAATGTCTCTGTGTAGTAGTAGGTATAGTGTCAACTGTGTCTCCTACCTTGATACGGCTGGACTCCTGGATCTTGGCTCACTTGCAATAAATGAGTGTGTTGCTAGTAGGAGTAATTGAGGGTTTTAGCAGCAGTAAATGAGATCCAGACTTGGAATATAATTCAACTTGTCTACTTGAGGCAGCATTAATTTATATGAGTTACAGCAATAGTCCTGGGTCCCAGCAGGTATTGGCAATGTATGTCAGGGTTCAATATCTTTTCTGCATCTATCATGTGCCTGGAGCTCTGTTGCAGGATTAGTTGTCTGCTTATGGCTCTGTAATATGTGGCAGGAATCTGTCTTCTGATCTGTCTATCTTCTGCTGTGTATGGGACTGACTAGCTGAGGAGGAATTTGGCTCCTCCTGGTCTCTGGATAGTTACTCACAGTTAGCTCACAGGGAATGGTTCTTCCTGGAGATCTGGAGGTGTCTGCTTGCTTGTCACCAGCTGAGGCTGAAGGGCTCAGACTGGGAATGGAGATCTTTGGTCTCGGCCGAGACTCGATCCTGGGTTGGGATCCCTAGAACTGGAAGCTCATATTTGCACAACCTTCCCCTAGCCGGGGTGGCTGGCACACACTAACTATAACTTCCTTCTCCTCCCCATGAGACAGGACATGAGCCAGCCCACTTCTGCTCATAGAGGGGGAGCTAAACTGCAATGTACTATTCCAGTTTAGAAACACTAAACTGAACTAAGACCTTCTAAACATTGCTGCCACCTGCTGGTGTACATGGAAATTACAGCAAATATATATAACAGGCTAAGAAACTGCACATTTGTGAGGAATAATATGTAAAATCACATTAGATGACAAGGCACAAGTTACCAACAAATAATAGCGGGGAAAAAGACTTTAGTAACATAACTCTGGGATGTTACACATGTAGAGGAGAAATATGCCGGTTTTATTGTCTTAAATAAAAACAAATCGTTTTATCCAATTGTTTTTAAATTAAAGGGGTATTCCCATTTTCAGCGTGACGTCCACTTCCTGGATTCGGCTGGGCTTGATTGACGTCTTCTCCCGGCCAGGCCGGGGACCAGGATCAGGACGGGGGGGAAGCCTCAACTTCTTCCTCTAACGGGCCTAGGGCCTTCAAAGCAGATATGACCCTTCTCTCTGTAATGAAAACGGAATGGAAAAAGCCTGAGAAGGGTCCGGTCTTAAACAAAAGGTTTAAGACAATGATGTTTCCTGTCCGTGAAGACCAATTAGCCTCCTGGGGCCCTATCCCCAATGTCGACATGGCGATAGCCAAGATGTCTAAGAGAACCAGGGTGGATAAAAATCTATGATTTAAAAAAAAAAAAAAAAGAATTGGATTTTTTACATTTAAATCAGATTTTTTTAATATAAAATGCTTTTTGAGGAAAATATATTACCATCCAAAGGTTATTCCATCATGAAATAATGATTAGTTTTTTTTAATTATGTAGAATAAGGCTGTACAGTGATTCCTCAAGATACAATGGCCTCAGGATCAGGGGCGTATCTATCGCGAGGCAAACAAGGCATTTGCCTAGGGCGGCACTTGCCAATGGGGCGGCAAAATGCCTTGTTTGCCCCTTGTCCCATCAGACGCCTCCGGTATATTCAGAAGATCCGATGGTATATTCTAACCCCCAGGCGTTCCCATGGTGACGGGGACGCTTGCCTGGGGGTTATAATATACCATCGGATCTGAGTTTTCACGCTCTCAGTGAGAGCGTGAAAACACAAATCCGATGGTATATTCTAGCCCCCAGGCGTTCCCATGGTGACAGGGACGCTTGCCTGGGGGTTAGAATATACAGGGCCCCGCCGCTCACAGGAAAACATTTAAAAACGAATCAGTAACCTAAACTTTATTCATTAGTGATGTCTTTACTGGATACCTTACTCTGTCTTTCAGCTTCGGTAACAGCAGGCAGTGCGGGCGGGCGGCGCTCACTCACTGACGTCACGCGCCTGCGCCGCCTAGTGGGAGGAGCAGGCGCGTGACGTCAGTGAGTGAGCGCCGCCCGCCCGCACTGCCTGCTGTTACCGAAGCTGAAAGACAGAGTAAGGTATCCAGTAAAGACATCACTAATGAATAAAGTTTAGGTTACTGATTTGTTTTTAAATGTTTTCCTGTGAGCGTCAGGGGGAGGAGGAATCTGTGGATGGCACTGTTTAAGGGAGGGGGGGGGGAATCTGTGGATGGCACCGTTTAGGGGAGGGGGGGGAATCTGTGGATGGCACCGTTTAGGGGAGGGGGGGGAATCTGTGGATGGCACCGTTTAGGGGAGGGGGGGGGAATCTGTGGATGGCACCGTTTAGGGGAGGGGGGGGAATCTGTGGATGGCACCGTTTAGGGGAGGGGGGGGGGAATCTGTGGATGGCACCGTTTAGGGGAGGGGGGGGGGGGAATCTGTGGATGGCACCGTTTAGGGGAGGGGGGGGGGGAATCTGTGGATGGCACCGTTTAGGGGAGGGGGGGGGAATCTGTGGATGGCACCGTTTAGGGGAGGGGGGGGGTCTGTGGATGGCACCGTTTAGGGGAGGGGGGGGGGGTCTGTGGATGGCACCGTTTAGGGGAGGGGGGGTCTGTGGATGGCACCGTTTAGGGGAGGGGGGGGAATCTGTGGATGGCACTGTTTAGGGGAGGGGGATCCGTGGATGGCACTGTTTAGGGGAGGGGGATCCGTGGATGGCACTGTTTAGGGGAGGGGGATCCGTGGATGGCACTGTTTAGGGGAGGGGGATCCGTGGATGGCACTGTTTAGGGGAGGGGGATCCGTGGATGGCACTGTTTAGGGGAGGGGGATCCGTGGATGGCACTGTTTAGGGGAGGGGGATCCGTGGATGGCACTGTTTAGGGGAGGGGGATCCGTGGATGGCACTGTTTAGGGGAGGGGGATCCGTGGATGGCACTATTTAGGGGAGGGGGATCCGTGGATGGCACATAGGAAGGGGTGGGGTTTAGAGAGAAAGGGGTTTGGCCTTGACAGGAAGGGGTGGGTCAAATTTATATTAGGGGGGTGCCCGAATTTAGTCTCGCCTAGGGCAGCACAAAACCAAGATACACCACTGCTCAGGATACAATATTTTCAACATACAATGGTCTTTTCTGACTCATCTTAAGTTGAAACCAGACTCAACATACAATGTCTCAGACTCAGACCCAACGAATCTTGTCCACTTCTCTGGTAAAATAGTTGTATTAGTAGCTAGTTAGCAGCTATTCCAGACTGTTATATGTAAATACTTGTTTTATCTGTTTTAGTTATCTGCTTATTTTTCTTAAATCTTCATTTTCTCTTATCTTGGATGACATTTTGGGGCTGTGGAACCGATTACTCAACTTACAATGGTTTCAACATACAATAGTCGTCCTGGAACCAATTAATATTGTAACTTGAGGGACCACTGTATGTTTAATTGTTTTGGTAAATAAATTCCATTAATCCATTCACAATGTCATGCTCTTCCAGAGGTTTTTGTAAGATTATTGGGCAGTTTTTCTGCCTACAAGATATTATCACAGATGCTTGGTTTACTTTTGCAGTTCTCAAAACTGAATTTGACTTAGCAGGTCCCACTCTCCAATCGAGACCTCAGAGAGATTGGGGTAATCGTCGTCGGGGCGCAAAACGCTCCCGAGGCTCCAAGGACAGAATGCCGCTTTGACTTTGGGCCTCTACGAGACTCTGGGATTACAACCGGTATGACCCTGCCTTTTTCTCATCCTGGATCTCTGGGTTTTGAGGATAATTTCGGATGGATATTCGATCGATCTTGAATCCATTTCTCCAGACAAATTTATGAAGACAAGAGTATCAAGCAAAGGGCGCTAGAATCTTACATCCTGGAGTATATCCAGAAAGGGGCCTTAGAGGAAGTTCCTCTACCGGAACAGGGGGCAGGAATCTACTCCCCAGTATTCCTGGTGCCAAAGGTGACAGGAGACTGGAAGATGATTATAGATCTAAGATTTTTCAATCAGTACGTAAAGCTCAAACGTTTTCGCATAGAAACCATCCAATCGGTGGTGAACATCTTAGCGCCAGGGGATTACCTGGCTACCCTGGATTTAAAGGATGCGTATCTCCATAACCCTATCCATCCTGCTTCAAGGAAATTTTTAAGGATCGCGGAACAAGTGGGAGGGGTTTTAAAACATCTTTAGTTTCGTATTTCTTCAGCCCCACACACATTTAACAAGGTTGTGGTAGCAGTAGTGGCCGCTCTAAGGCTTCAGGGGCTGAGCATCGTACCTTATCTGGACGACTGGCTCCTCAGAGCCTCATCTCAAATGATCCTATCCCAACATCTGCGGCTAGCTGTATCCTTCCTCCATCAGCTGGGATGGATAATCAATTGGAGCAAATCCAATATTCTCCCAGCAACCTCGGTGACATTTCTTGGCCTTATAATCAATTCAGTCGGGATGACTCTTCACCTCACTCCCAAGAGAAAATCTCGGGTCAGAGAATCGGCTCAGTTCCTTTCGATCCCCCGAAGAGTAATTTTTCGTCTTCTTATGCACATGTTGGGACTTATGTCCGCTACCGCAGATGCAGTTCCTTGGGCACTTTGGCACCTACGCCCTCTTCAATCAGAGGTCCTTGCCAATTGGAATCTCCGGCTTCACGCCTCAACAAGTGTCACTCCCTGTCTTATCCAACCTGATCCTCTCTCAGATCATGGTCTCACCTAGAAGACGGCAAGTCTCTGATCCAACCATCTTGGATCATACTTACTACTGACGCATCCCTTGTTTGGGGAGCGCATCTTCTGCACCTGACAGTACAAGGTTCTTGGTCTTCTCTGGAGAGGCGGTTAACATCCAATCTCCTGGAGATCCGTGCTATCAAGCTAGCCCTACTCCATTTTGCTCCCCTAATTTTAGGGAAGGCAGTGAAAATTCAAACAGACAGCATGACAGCTGTCCTTTACATCAACAAGCAGGGAGGCACTCGATCACAAAATCTCCTCAGAGAGATAGGTTTGATCTTGGACTGGGCAGAGAGGAACCTCACCTATCTTACGGCAGTCCATATTCGAGGATCTCTCAATATGATCGCCTGAGCAGAGTGGGCTCTCCACCCGGACATATTCAAGGAAATTACGCTCAGGTGGGGCGTGCCAGAGATAGATCTAATGGCCATGAGGTTCAACACAAAGTTGGAGAGATTTTGCTCCCCCTACAGGGAGGAAAATCCGGTGGCAATAGATGCTCTTTCAATCCCGTGGAGGTTCAGGCTGCGCTACATCTTCCCTCCAATTTCCTTGATTCCAAGGGTATTGATGAAAATAAGTCAAGACCAAGCATCTGTCATAGCCATAATCCTGTTTTGGCCCAAGAGAGCTTGGTTCACCCAACTCGTTCAGATGAGTCGGGGACAATTCTGGAGGCTTCCCCCAGAGCATGCACTAGTGTCAAGGGACACTTACAGCTACTCAAACCTTCAAATGTTTAATCAGACAGCCTGGAGGTTGACCAGCCCCTTCCTCAGTTAGAAGTGCGGTCTTGAGAACTATGTCCCACTCCAGAGTGGTCTCTACCAACCAAGCGTACGCGAGAATCTGGAGAATATTCCAAAGCTGGTGTACCAGGAAGCAAGTATCTGGTACAGATCTGTCTGTTTCCACCGTGTTAAACTTCCTACAAGAGGGGCTGGATAAGAAGCTATCCCCCTCCACCCTGAGGGTACAGACGTCAGCTATTTCAGCCTATCTCAATAGGTCCTTATCTCAAGACCCACTTATCAATAGATTCTTGAGAGGAGCCTCAAGATTAAGACCTACAGTTATCCAACCAGTTTCCACGTGGGATCTCTCGGTTGTGCTCAAAGGGCTATCATCTCCCCCTTTGAGCCTATGGAGGACAAGGACATGAAGTATGTGACGAACAAAGTAACTTTCCTTCTGGCGTTTACATCAGCGAAAAGCATTGGGGAGCTCCAAGCTTTGTCAGCTTACGAGCCATATAACAAATTGTTACTGGACTAAGTCCAATTAAGATTCTTACCTTCCTTTATCCCTAAGGTACCAACATTCCACAACATCAATCAAGTTATTTCTCTACCGGTTTTACTTCCTCATGCGCCCTCCGAGGGAAATAGAGGCCTGCATTGCCTCGATATTTTGAGATGTCTCCGGATCTACCTAGATAGATCTAAGGAATTCAGGAAGGACGAAAATCTTCTTATTCTCTTTGCAGGGGCCCAGAAGGGCCACAAAGCCTCTAAACCTTCTTTCAGTCGAGAATCCATGATCTCTGAGTCTAGAGCCTCCTGAGTTTATAAGAGCTCATTCGACCAGATCTGTCTCTACCTCCTTTCCCTCATTTCCCATACACACTTGCTGTAGCCAGCAGCTCCCTGCCAGCCAATCAGATTGGATTACTGAGAGACACACCTCCTGTAACGGATCACCTGGCACCCCGACTGAGTACCTCCGTTGCTGGATGCTCCTAGCGTTTCCTGAGGTCTTCAAGCACTCTGGCAGACACCACCATCACCGAACCGAAGAAGCAGATAAATCCTCTTCAAATATATGAATGCTGTAGACAGGGGAATAGGAAACCATACGAATAGGTTTACGATCCTAGCAGTCAAACTGGAACAGCATACCTTGAATCCTCCCCCCAAGAATGAGACGACACTTCACTTTGAGGGTTAAAACAGGAACTGACTGTACTTCAAGAACAGCCTCTTTTATTCACAAAAAACAGACATAGTACTGCCCACAGGGTTTTGAAATACAACCAATCAACACATACAATGTAAGTACAGCAACCAATCGTTCACACCCCTAGGGGATCAGAAGGGAGACTGCGACACAGAACAGATACAACACATCCCCACAATGCATCATGGTTTCCTCCTCTCTGCCCCAGAAACAACCGAGGAGTATTCCAATTATCTCTCAGGACAAAGGGAAATCGCCAATACACATGTGGAGACAACAGGACAGACATCACCATTTAAACACACAATGGGACAATAGAACACACCCAGCATATTCCTCCCCTCTGTCTATCCACTCAACTATCTCCCAAGCTGACAAGTTACACAAACATATATACGCTTGGTTCTTTAACCGCCTCCGGACCGCCTAACGCAGATGTGCAGTCCGGAGGCGGCAGCGCTGCGCACAGTCACGCATATACGCTATGCCGGCCCGCACATGCGCAGTTCGGGCCGGCATTTCGTCAAGGAGTAAATCGTCATCAGCTTGCCAGCCAATGATCGCGGCTGGCAAGCTGATGATTTTAAAAAAATTCAATCAGAGTGCCAGATAGCAGATCATATTTGTAAATATGATCTGTTATATAGCTGCCTGCTCCTCTGCTGGTTCTTTTCGTTGGTTGGATCCAGCAGAGGAGCAGGCTACACAGTGAGTACACCAACACTACACACTTAGCCCCAGATCACCCCCCTGAACCCCAATTAACCCTTTGATCACCCCTTTGTCAATCACTAGTGAAAGGAAAAAAGTGATCAGTGTAAACTGTCACTTTTTTTTTCCACTGGTATTGACCGTTAGGTTTTAGGTATAGTTTAGGCCCCTTGGTTAGGTCGTTTAGGGATCAGTTAGCGCCCAGCCCACCGCACCGCAGTCCGTTATTCGCTGATTAGCGTATCGCTAATCAGCATTTGTACTTTTATAGTATCTGGAAGTGATCAAAACTGATCACGGTCAGATCTATAATTGTATTAGTGTCACTTTAGTTCGCCCTCCACCCAAAACGCAGTGTTTGCCCGATCAGGCCTGATCGGTCGCCCACACATGCGTTCACCCACGCCCGCCCCACCACAGTGACCAAAAAAATTATTTTTTTTATCACTTTACACGCACTGCGGCGATAAAAAAATCTGTTTTGATATTTTTTATCAACCGCAGCGGCCTCCGGTACTTCGCTAGCCTCCCCTTTGTAAGACAGGCTTGCTTTTTTTTCTTGGGTAGTCTCAGGGAATACCCCTAAATTTAGTTGCCCAAAATGTCAAACAGGGGGTATTCTTCTGAAGAGGCCTACAGGCTTCTGACCCAGTCGGATGAGGAATGGGAACCCTCATCTGATAAATCCAGCAGGTCAGAATACGAACCTGTAGAAAGCAGTGGCTCTCTGACCCAAAGTTCGGACGAGGAGGCTGAGGTCCCTGATAGCACCAGGCGTACCCGGCCCCGTGTTGCTACACCACAGGTTGCGCAGGATCCGCTTCAAGAGCAGCAGAGTGGGGCTGGTGCTGTCGGATTACGTGGTGAGGCATACACCAGCAGCCCAGCCCTCCCTGGACCTAGTACCAGCACTGCCGTACAACCTGGTGAAGTAGCGAGCACCAGAAGGGCAGTTGAAGCTGGTACGGTGGCACGTGCAGTAGTGACCCCGTCGCAGCCACCGCAAAGACGTGCCCGTAGAGCCCCTAGAATCCCTGAGGTGCTGGCAAACCCTGATTGGCAGTCCCCAACTTCAGCCGCACCTGTAGTTTTCCCTTTCACTGCCCAGTCTGGAGTCCGGGTTGAGACAGCTCAGATCGGTTCGGCCCTGGGACTTTTTGAGCTGTTCTTGACTGCGGAGCTCTTAGACATAGTTGTGACCAAAACAAACAGGTATGCCACACAATTTATAACCGCTAACCCGGGAAGCTTTTATGCCCAGCCTTTCCGGTGGAAACCAGTCCAAGTTTCCGAAATTAAAACTTTTCTGGGCCTCCTCCTCAACATGGGTCTAACTAAAAAGCATGAATTGTGGTCATATTGGTCCACGAACCCAATTCATCACATGCCCATGTTCTCTGCTGCTATGTCCAGGGCACGTTTTGAATCCATCCTGCATTTCCTGCACTTTAGCGACAACACCGCCTCCCGTCCCAGAGGCCACCCTGCTTTTGACCGGCTCCACAAAATTCGGCCCCTCATAGACCATTTCAACCTGAAATTTGCAGATTTGTATACCCCAGAGCAAAACATCTGCGTAGACGAGTCCCTGATACATTTTACCGGGCGCCTTGGCTTCAAACAATACATCCCAAGCAAGCGCGCCCGGTATGGGGTCAAATTGTATAAGCTCTGTGAAAGGGCCACAGGCTATACCCACAAATTTCGGATCTATGAGGGAAAAGATCAGACCTTGGAGCCGGTCGGTTGCCCTGACTACCTGGGGAGCAGTGGGAAGACAGTTTGGGACTTGGTGTCACCCTTATTCGGCAAGGGGTACCATCTTTATGTGGACAATTTTGTGGCCCTCTTTAGGCATTTGTTTCTAGAATGGATTGGCGCCTATGGTACCGCGCGAACTAGTCGCGCGGGCTTCCCCCAACGGCTCGTTACCACCCGTCTTGCAAGGGGGCAGAGGGCCGCACTGTGTAACGAAGAACTGCTCGCGGTGAAATGGAGAGACAAGCGTGACGTTTACATGCTCTCCTCCATTCACGCAGACACGACAATACAAATTGAGCGAGCAACCCGTGTCATTGAAAAGCCCCTCTCAGTCCACGACTATAATTTGCTCATGGGAGGGGTGGACTTCAATGACCAGATGTTGTCTCCGTATTTAGTTTCCCGCAGAACCAGACGCTGGTATAAGAAGGTGTCTGTATATTTAATTCAATTGGCTCTGTATAATAGTTTTGTTCTCTACAGTAAGGCTGGGAGAACTGGATCCTTCCTCAAATTTCAGGAAGAGATAATCGAGAACCTCCTGTACCCAGGAGGTTCCGTGGCCCCATCCACCAGTGTAGTTAGCCGTCTACACGAACGACATTTCCCCAATGTCGTTCCTGGTACCTCAACCCAACAGTCACCCCGAAAAAGATGTCGTGTCTGTAGCAGGAGTGGAATAAGGCGTGACACCCGCTATTTCTGTCCTGACTGTCCTGACCACCCTGCCCTATGCTTTGGAGAGTGTTTCCGGAAGTACCACTCACAGGTACACTATTAGCATAGGGATCATCTCACCAGGACAGGCACACAGGGCTATTAGGGCCCATTCACTCACACAGCTGCTGCAAACGTCTCCTTTCACCTGGGACAAAGTGCATAACGCACTTCGCCACATCTTTGGGCGATTTGCGCTTTGCACATTGACCCATGGGGAAGGAGAGGTTTGTTCTATAAAGGTAAAAAAAAAACAAAAAAAAAAAAGACACCAGTAAGCAAAAAGGTTAATGTTCAGTTAAAAAAGTTAAAGTTTATATATTCTGTTCCAAAGTTAATAAAATGATTGCGTTGCGGCCTGGTTTTTTCTTTTTTTACCTTCCAGGTGGACCAACCGATCGACTAGCTGCAGCACTGATGTGCATTCTGACAGAAGCATTGCTCTGCTGTCAGATTACACGCAAGTCGGTGTATGCGGTGCTGCAAGACAAGATTTCTACTCTGCAGTAACAGATACGTTTGCCAAGGCATACGAGCTGAGGAGGAGGCGGCGTTCCTATGCTTTGGCAAACACTTTGTATATATATATATAAAAAAAAAAAAAATCCCGGCAATGATTTATTCATCCACATCGATTGATGTGAATGGAGAAATCTGGTTTGCCAGGGCATACGAGCTAAGTGGGTATGGATGTTGGGCTTAGCTCCTATGTCCTGGCAGACGCCTTTCCCCTCCTTTTTTTTTTTGGCAGAGATTTTTTCATCCACATTGATCGATGCGAATGAAGAAATCCCAGAGGCTGAACGGAAAAAAAAATCTCATTACCTGTATGCTCAATATAAGGAGAATAGCAGAAACTCCTAATGCTAGCCATACATGTAATGATTGCAGAGACCCTCAAATGCCAGGGCAGTACAAACACCCCACAACTGACCCCATTTTGGAAAGAAGACACCCCAAGGTATTTGCTGAGGGGCATATTGAGTCCATGAAAGATTTAAATTTTTGTCCTAAGTTAGCGGAAAGTGAGACTTTGTGAGAAAAAAAAAGAAATAGCAATTTCCGCTAACTTATGCGAAAAAAATAATTTCGATGATCTTGCCAGGCCCCTCATTGGATACCTTGGGGTGTCTTCTTTCCAAAGTGGGGTCACATGTGGGGTATTTATACTGCCCTGGCTTTTTAGGGGCTCTAAAGCGTGAGAAGAGGTCTGGGATCCAAATGTCTAAAAATGCCCTCCTAAAAGGAATTTGGGCACCTTTGCGCATCTAGGCTGCAAAAAAGTGTCACACATCTGGTATCGCCGTACTCAGGAGAAGTAGGGGAATGTGTTTTGGGGTGTCATTTTACATATACCCATGCTGGGTGAGATAAACATCTTGGTCAAATGCCAACTTTGTATAAAAAAATTGGAAAAGTTGTCTTTTGCCAGGATATTTCTCTCACCCAGCATGGGTATATGTAAAATGACACCCCAAAACACATTCCCCAACTTCTCCTGAGTACGGCGATACCAGATGTGTGACACTTTTTTGCAGCCAAGGTGGGCAAAGGGGCACATATTCCAAAGTGCACCTTTCGGATTTCGCTGGTCATTTTTTACACATTTTGATTGCAAAGTACTTCTCACACATTTGGGCCCCTAAATTGCCAGGGCAGTATAACTACGCCACAAGTGACCCCATTTTGGAAAGAAGACACCCCAAGGTATTCTGTGAGGGGCATGGCGAGTTCCTAGAATTTTTTATTTTTTGTCGCAAGTTAGTGGAACATGAGACTTTGTAAGGAAAAAAGAGAAAAAAAAAAAAATCATCATTTTCCGCTAACTTGTGCCAAAAATTTATAATTCTAGGAACTCGCCGTGCCCCTCACGGAATACCTTGGGGTGTCTTATTTCCAAAATGGGGTCACTTGTGGCGTAGTTATAGTGCCCTGGCAATTTAGGGGCCCAAATGTGTGAGAAGTACTTTGCAATCAAAATGTGTAAAAAATGGCCTGCAAAATCCGAAAGGTGCACTTTGGAATATGTGCCCCTTTGCCCACCTTGGCAGCAAAAAAGTGTGACACATCTGGTATCGCCGTACTCAGGAGAAGTTGGGGAATGTGTTTTGGGGTGTCATTTTACATATACCCATGCTGGGTGAGAAAAATATCTTGGTCAAATGCCAACTTTGTATAAAAAAATGGGAAAAGTTGTCTTTTGCCAAGATATTTCTCTCACCCAGCATGGGTATATGTAAAATGACACCCCAAAACACATTCCCCAACTTCTCCTGAGTACGGCGATACCAGATGTGTCACACTTTTTTGCAGCCTAGGTGGGCAAAGGGACCCACATTCCAAAGTGCACCTTTCGGATTTCACCGGTCATTTTTTACACATTTGATTACACATTTTGATTGCAAAGTACTTCTCACACATATGGGCCCCCTAAATTGCCAGGGCAGTATAACTACGCCACAAGTGACCCCATTTTGGAAAGAAGACACCCCAAGGTATTCTGTGAGGGGCATGGTGAGTTCCTAGAATTTTTTATTTTTTGTCGCAAGTTAGTGGAATATGAGACTTTGTAAGAAAAAAAATAATATAAAAAATCATCATTTTCCGCTAACTTGTGACAAAAAAGTTCTATGAACACACTATGCCCATCAGCGAATACCTTAGGGTGTCTACTTTCCGAAATGGGGTCATTTGTGGGGTTTTTCTACTGTTTGGGCATTGTAGAACCTCAGGAATCATGACAGGTGCTCAGAAAGTCAGAGCTGTTTCAAAAAGCGGAAATTCACATTTTTGTACCATAGTGTGTAAACGCTATAACTTTTACCCAAACCATATTTTTTTTGCCCAAACATTTTTTTTTATCAAAGACATGTAGAACAATAAATTTGGCGAAAAATGTATATATGGATGTCGTTTTTTTTGCAAAATTTTACAGCTGAAAGTGAAAAATGTCATTTTTTTGCAAAAAAATCGTTACATTTTGATTAATAACAAAAAAAGTAAAAATGTCAGCAGCAATAAAATACCACCAAATGAAAGCTCTATTAGTGAGAAGAAAAGGAGGTAAAATTTATTTGGGTGGTAAGTTGCATGACCGAGCGATAAACGGTGAAAAAGTGCTCTGGTCATGAAGGGGGTTTCAGCTAGCGGGGTTGAAGTGGTTAAAGTGGTATACCCATGCCCTAACATCATACTTACAGTAATTACCGTATATAGTGGCTGGGTTTGCCACAGTGCTCCCCCAGAACCAAGCCAGCATACACAGTCTGATCCTAACGGATCGGCTTGGGGATGTCCGGAGGAGTACTCACGGATCACTTGTCAATGTCTGTTTGTCTGGATAACCCGTCAGCGTTGCCGTTTTGCTTCCCAGGGCTGTAGTGGATCATAAAGTCAAAAGGCTGCAACGCCAAACTCCAGCGCAGCAGCCGGGCATTGTCGCCTGACACCCTGTTTAGCCACACCAACGGGTTGTGATCCGTGAGTAAAGAAAATGGTTGTCCGTACAAATAGGGTTGCAACTTTTTGAGGGCCCACACCACAGCCAGGCACTCCTTTTCAATGGCGGCGTAGCTCACTTCCCGGGGTAAAAGTTTCCTGCTTAAATAAGCCACGGGGTGCTCGCCGCCATCTGCTCCGACTTGGCTCAGTACTGCTCCCAATCCAAACATAGAAGCGCCTGTATGAAACGAGAAATCGTTTAGTTGGATCGGGAGCAGAAATTACAGGAGAGTTAACAAGTGCCGTTTTGAGCTGTTGGAATGCCTGTTCACACTCTGGGGCCCAGGCTACCATTTTGGGAAGGTTCTTGCGGGTTAAATCAGTGAGGGGTTTGGCTAGGGCGCTGTAGTTGGGTACGAATTTGCGATAATACCCTGCGGTACCCAGGAAGGCTAAAACCTGTGTCTTGGTGCGAGGGGTGGGCCACTTGGCGACAGCCTCTATTTTTGCCGGCTCGGGTTTCTGCTGACCGCTTCCTACCCGGTGTCCCAAGTACTGGACCTCCGCCATCCCTATGTGGCACTTACTGGGTTTGAGGGTCAACACTGCTACCCTAATCCGGTCTAGTACGGCTCCTATGTGGATCAGATGTTCAGGCCAGGAGTCGCTAAAAATGGCGATATCGTCTAAGTAGGCGCAAGCATACTCCTGAAACCCATCCAGTAGACGATCCACCATCCTCTGGAAGGTAGCCGGGGCATTTTTCACCCCAAACGGGGTGACAAATGCCGACTTAGGGATGGCGTCCTCGGCTAGTGGAATTTGCCAGTATCCTTTGCACAGATCTATTGTGGTGATCCAGGAGCTCGTCTATCCTGGGCATCGGGTAAGCATCGGAGGTGGTTTTGTCGTTGAGCCTCCGGTAGTCTACGCAGAACCGGGTCGTTCCGTCCCGTTTCGGCACCAAGACTACTGGGGAGGCCCAAGGGCTCTCAGAGTGCTCTATCACTCCTAGCTGTAGCAGCTCCTCAAGCTCTTTATGTATGCTCCCTTTGACTGATTCAGGGATACGGTAGGCCGGTTGGCGAAGGGGAGTCTGGTCTGGGGTTTCTACCTTATGGGTGGCCAATGGGGTGTACCCGGGTAGGTTAGAGAAGGTGGCCTGAATTAGGTTTTGGACCTGGCCATGTTCTTGTGCGTTTAGCCGCTCTCCTAACTGTATCTCTCCCAAATCTCCGATCCGGCCCTCCTGATCTAGGAGGTCTGGGAGGGGTAAATTATCAAAGTCTTCGGCTGCTGATGCGCAAATTGCGGTGACCTCTTCGGTCCGTTCCTGGTAAGGTTTGAGCATGTTTACGTGGAGCATGCGTGTGGGCCCCGTGCCCGTGACTGGGCCGATCACATAGGTGGTATCACATATTTGTTCTACTACCTGGTATGGGCCCTGTCAGGAAGCCTGCAGCTTGTCTTTGGGGACTGGTCGTAAGATTAATACCTTTTGTCCGACTTGAAAGCTGCAGTCCCTGGCTCCCCTATCGTACCAGCGGCTCTGTCGTTGTTGGGCCGCCTGGAGGTTGTTGCGTACAGTCTGAGTTAGAGCCTCCAAGCGTTCCCTAAACTCCAGTACATATGGTATGATAGGTGTACCATTACTGGTCCCCTCCCCTTCCCAATGTTCTCGGATTAAATCGAGGGGGCCCCTCACTCTCCTTCCGAACAGAAGTTCGAAAGGGGAGAATCCGGTGGACTCTTGGGGTACTTCCCTATACGCAAACATTAAGTGGGGCAGGAACCTTTCCCAGTCTTTCTGGGTATCCATGAACGTACGGATCATCTGTTTGAGGGTGCCGTTAAAACGTTCACAGAGCCCGTTGGACCGGGGGTGATATGCGGAGTTCAAAATCGGTTGTACCCCACATATCTGTCACGGAAGGTGTACAGGAAACAAGACAACACAAAATAAATATACGACTCACTGTATCCAAAACTAAGGAACAAAAGGGAGACCCCTGCATCAGACCTGGCTTCTCCCTTACTGCTCAGCCTATGCGATAATCCCAATGGTAGATGATCGCATATCCTCGTACCTCGACTGTATAACACCTGAATGCCCTATAATAGTGAGGGGACACGACCACCGGTTCCCTACACTAGATACGGAGGGAGTCAGGGTCACCTGGGATCCAGCAAACAGAAAAACACAAAAGAATGCACAACACTTATCTAGTAGAAGACTGGAAAGTAGGATCAGCATGCACACACACTCCAGGAAGAAATATAAACCACACAGTGATGCACTATGGGGAGGAATTTAAATGGATGCAATCAGTACAACTACATGACAGCTGAGAGAGGCTAACGAGATGAGGAACTGAAAGCAAAACAAGGGGAAGCTCAAGGAGGAGGTTCTGAAAGGCATCTGTCAGAGCTTCTCAGATGTCTGGTGGTGACAGTACCCCTCCTTCTACGAGTGGACTCCGGACACTCAGAGCCCACCTTCTCAGGATGAGACCTATGGAAAGCCCTGATGAGACGAGTGGCCTTAGTGTCCGTCACTGGGACCCACATCCTCTCCTCAGGACCATAACCCTCCCAATGAACGAGGTACTGGAGAGAACTGCGGACAACACGAGAATCCACAATCCTAGAGACCTGAAATTCAAGATTACCATCAACCATAATCGGAGGAGGAGGAGGAGGCAAAGACGAGGGTACAATGGGTTGGACATTAGGTTTTAATAAGGACTTATGAAAAACATTATGGATCTTCCAAGTCTGAGGAAGATCAAGACGGTAGGCAACAGGATTGATGACAGACAAGATTTTGTAAGGCCCAATAAACTTAGGACCCAACTTCCAGGAGGGAACCTTCAATTTGATATTCTTAGTAGACAACCACACCAGATCACCAACATTCAGGTCCGGACCAGGCACACGTCTCTTATCTGCCACACGCTTATATCTCTCACTCATGCTCTTTAGATTATCCTGAATCTTTTGCCAAATAGATGACAAAGACGAGGAGAATTTGTACTCATCAGGTAAACCAGAAGACCCCTCTCCCGAGAATGTCTCAAACTGCGGATGAAACCCATATGCACCAAAAATTTTTGACTTATCAGAGGACTCCTGACGACGGTTATTTAAAGCAAACTCAGCAAGGGACAAAAAAGAACACCAATCCTCCTGATTCTCCGCCACAAAACAGCGCAGATAGGTCTCCAGATTCTGATTGATGCGCTCTGTCTGGCCATTCGACTGCGGGTGGAAAGCAGAAGAGAATGACAACCGAACCCCCAAGCGAGAACAGAAAGCCTTCCAGAATCTGGAAACAAACTGCGTGCCCCTATCAGAGACTATGTCTGAAGGAATACCATGCAATTTGACAATGTGATCAATAAATGCCTGCGCCAGCGTCTTAGCATTGGGCAAGCCAGGAAAAGGGATGAAATGCACCATTTTGCTAAAATGGTTCACCACCACCAGAATCACAGTCTGCCCCGAGGAACGAGGCAGGTCCGTAATGAAGTCCATGGACAGATGTGTCCAAGGACGGGAAGGAATGGGTAAGGGAAGGAGAGGACCTGATGGCCGTGAATGAGGGACTTTGGCACGAGCGCAGGTCTCGCAGGCTGCCACAAAACCCTCAACCGACTTACGAAGCGCAGGCCACCAGAATCTCCGAGCGATGAGATCCACTGTGGCTCTTGCCCCCGGGTGCCCAGCAAGGACCATATTGTGGTGTTCCTTAAAAATCTTGTGTCTTGAAGCGAGAGGCACAAACAACCTCCCAGGAGGATAAAGATCAGGAGCCTCTGACTGGGCTACCTGCACCTCTGCCTCCAATTCAGGATAAAGAGCAGAGACCACCTCACCTTCAGCCAAAATGGGACCCGGGTCTTCAAAATTCCCACCTCCCGGAAAACAACGTGACAGGGCATCTGCCTTCACATTCTTAACCCCAGGGCGGAACGTGACAACAAAATTAAACCTTGAAAAGAACAAAGACCATCTGGCCTGTCTCGGGTTCAGACGCTTGGCTGACTCCAAGTAGGCTAGATTTTTATGGTCAGTAAACACGGTAATAGGGTGTCTGGCTCCCTCTAACCAATGGCGCTATTCCTCAAAAGCCAACTTGATGGCCAACAACTCCCTATCTCCCACATCCTAATTTCTCTCTGCGGAGGAGAGTTTATTCGAGAAAAAGGCACACGGTCGCCATTTGGCGGGAGAGGAACCCTGAGACAATACCGCACCCACACCCACCTCAGAAGCATCAACCTCAACTATGAAGAGTAGAGAAATATCAGGAGAAATATCAGGTTGTACCAAGATGGGAGCGGAAGCAAAACTCTCCTTGATATTAGAAAAGGCCTTACGCGCCTCTACCGACCAGGAAGAAAAATCTACCCCCTTTCTGGTCATATCAGTGAGTGGTTTAACAACAGAGGAATAATTCAAAATAAACTTCCTGTAATAATTGGCAAAGCCCAAAAAACGCATCAGCGCCTTCTGATTCTCAGGAAGCTCCCACTCACGCACAGCGCGGACCTTCTCGGGGTCCATGCGAAAACCAGAAGCGGAGAGAAGAAACCCCAGAAATTGAATTTCTGGAACCGCAAACACACATTTTTCCAGTTTCGCGTACAATTTATTCTCCCGCAGGATGAGCAAGACCTGACGTAAGTGTTCCTTATGAGTTTTGAAATCAGGAGAAAAAATCAAAATGTCATCCAAATACACTAATACAAATTTCCCCATTAAATGATAAAAAATGCTGTTCACAAAATGCTGAAAAACGGCTGGAGCATTTATGAAACCAAAAGGCATAACCAAATTCTCAAAATGGCCCTCAGGGGTATTGAAGGCCGTCTTCCATTCGTCTCTGACCCTGACCAGGTTGTATGCCCCTCTTAGATCTAATTTGGAAAAAACTTTAGCCCCAGCAATCTGGTTAAACAGGCCCAGGATCAGAGGAAGCGGATAAGGGTCACAAATTGTGATACTGTTCAGCTCCCTGAAATCCAGACATGGTCTTAAAGAACCATCTTTTTTCTTAACAAAGAAAAAAACAGCAGCAACTGGTGACTTCGTATGTGTCCTTTTCTCAGACTCTCAGAGATATAAGCACGCATAGCGACCCTTTCAGGTTGGGAGAGATTGTATAAACGAGATTTAGGCTGCTTGGGCCTGGGATTAGATTAATAGGGCAATCGTACTCCCTGTGCGGGGGCAAATCCTGAACTCCACTCTCAGAGAAGACATCCGAAAATTCAGAGAGAAAGGATGGTACAGTCTTAGTAGAAACCTCAGAAACAGATGTCGTGAGGCAATTCTCTCTGCAAAAGTCACTCCAACCATTTATTTGTTTTGCTTGCCAATAAATGGTGGGGTTATGTTTAGTGAGCGAGGGTAGCCCAAACACTAGAGGAGTAGGCAATCCGCTAAGGACGAAACATGACACATCCTCAACATGAGCATCACTCACAATTAAACGGATATTGTGAACTATGCCCTTTAATGATTTCTGAGAAAGTGGAGCGGAATCAATAGCAAAAACAGGAATATCCTTTCCCAAAGTGCATACCTGGAAACCATGAGTTATCGCAAATTGATTATCAATGAGATTGACAGCTGCTCCACTATCTACAAAAATCTCACAAAAAATGTTCTTGCTCTCTAACGCCACCCTGGCAGGCAGGACAAAACGGGAACTACAAGCAAACGGAAAACCTTCAATTTCCGCCTCAACCCTGCCAATGGTAACAGATGGAACATTTTTTAACCACTTCCCATCTGGGCCATTTGCCCCCTTCCTGACCAGGCCTAATTTTGCAAAACTGACATATCTCACTTCATGTGGTAATGACTTTGGAACGCCTTTATTTATCCAAGTCATCCAGAGATTGTTTTCTCGTGACACATTGTACTTCATGATAGTCATTAATTTGAGTCAAAATATTTCACCTTTATTTATGAAAACATCCCAAATTTACCCCAAAATTTGAAAAATTCGCAATTTTCTAAATTTCAATTTCTCTGCTTTTAAAACAGAAAGTGATACCTCATAAAATATTTATTATTTAACATTCCCCATATGTCTACTTTATGTTGGCATCATTTTGGAAATGTCATTTTATTTTTTTAGGATGTTAGAAGGCTTAGAAGTTTAGAAGAAATTCTTTAAATTTTTAAGAAAATTGCCAAAACCCACTTTATAAGGACCAGTTCAGGTCTGAAGTCACTTTGTGGGGCCTACATAGTGGATACCCCCATAAATGACCCCATTGTAGAAACTACACCCCTCAAGTTACTCAAAACTGATTTTACAAACTTTGTTAACCCTTTATGCGTTCCACAAGAATTAAAGGAAAATGGAGATCAAATTTTAAAATTTCACTTTTTGGGCAGATTTTCCATTTTAATCCAATTTTTTCTTTAACACATCGATGGTTAACAGCCAAACAAAACTCAATATTTATTACCCAGATTCTGCAGTTTACAGAAACACCCCACATGTGGTCATAAACTGCTGTATGGGCACACGGCAGGGCGCAGAAGAAAAGGAACTCCACATGGTTTTTAGATGCCATGTCCCATTTGAAGCCCCCTGATGCACCCTTACAGTAGAAACTCCCAAGAAGTGACCCCATTTTGGAAATTAGGGGATAAGGTGCCAGTTTTATTAGTACTATTTTTGGGTACATATGATTTTTTGATCATTCATTATAACACTTTATGGGGCAAGGTGACCAAAAAATTGGTTGTTTTAGCACAGTTTCTATTTATTTATTTTTACAGCGTTCACCTGAGGGGTTCAGTCAAGGGACATTTTTATAGAGCAGATTGTTACGGACGTGGCGATACCTAATATGTATACTTTTTCTCATTTATTAAAGTTTTACACAATAATAGCATTTTTGAAACAAAAAAATTATGTTTTAATGTGTCCATGTTCTGATAGCTATAGTTTTTTTATTTTTTGAGATATTTTCTTATGTAGGGGCTCATTTTTTGCGGGATGAGGTGACTGTTTTATTGGTACCATTTTGTGGGACATACACATTTTTGATCATTTGGTGTTGCACCTTTTGTGATGAAAGGTGACAAAAATTGCTTGTTTTGACACAGTTTTAATTTTTTTTTTTTACAGTGTTCATCTGAGGGGTTAGCTTATGTGATATTTTTATAGAGCTGGTTTTTACGGATGCGGCAATACCTAATATGTATACTGTATGTATTTGTTTCACTTTAACACAATAATAGCATTTTTGAAACCAAGAAATGATGTTTTAGTGTTCTAAGAGCTATAGTTTTTTTATTTTTTGAGAGATTTTCTTATGTAGGGGCTCATTTTTTGCGGGATGAGGTGATGGTTTTATTGGTACCATTTTGTGGGACATACGCATTTTTGATCACTTGGTGTTGCACCTTTTGTGATGCAAGATGACAAAAATTGCTTGTTTTGACACAGTTTTTTTACGGTGTTCACCCGAGGGGTTAGCTCATGTGATATTTTTATAGAGCTGTTTTTTACGGACGTGGCAATACCAAATATGTCTATTTTATTTTATTTTTTCTATTTTTAATTTTTAATTTTTTTATTCCTTACTTGGGGACCTTTTTTCTTTTTTTACATGTGAAACTTTTTTTTATTTTACTTTTTTTCAACCCTTAATTTTTTTTATTTTTTATTTTACACTTTTCGTCCCCCATAAGGTCATACAAGACCTCTGGGGGACATTTGCTTCACTTTTTCTTTTTTTTTTCACTGTTGATTTCTCCTGTAACTGGGGCTGACATAGTAGCCCCAGTTACAGAAGAAATGCACCCCCCAGAGAGGCTGTACAGCGTGATTCTGAGCAGGTCTGATCGAGGTCTCTGTAAGACCTCACACAGCTCCTGCACGCTCCGGTCCCGGCGGTCACATGACCGCCGGGCCAGAACAGGAAGCGCACAGCTCGGCGAGCGCTGTGTCTGCAGCGATCCGGAAGGCAGGGACACCTGGGAACTGTCCCTGCCTTATCTCTGGGTTGCCCTGCTGTCACTGACAGCGGGCAACCCGATCAGCAGCTGCACGATTAGCGTGCAGCTGCTATTTCTGAAAGGACGTTTTAAAACGTGCTTTCAGAAATAGAGGTCCACCCATAGGACGTTTATATCCTATGGGCGGACTTAAAGTGGTTAAGGATTTTTTCCTTTTTGTTTCTTTATTACTCCCAAAAAACTGCCTGAATCTCCTAGAGGGACAAACATTAGCCAAATGATTTATACCTCCACAACAAAAACAAACCTTCCCATGCGGGCTGAATCTTCTATTGTCAGAGGCAATCAACCCCAGCTGCATGGGCTCCTGCTCAGAAGGGGTTGACAGCGACTGAGACCCCTGTGCACTGAATGAGACCGCTGCACTGTCCTGGGATTGAGTATGACAGGAAGGAGTGATCTCTCCTCTCTCTCAAAGACGCCTGTCAATACGAACGGCCCGAGACATAGCAGAGTCCAAGGAAGTAGGCCTCTCATGAAAGGCAAATGCATCTTTCAATCCCTCTGAAAGACCATGGCAAAATTGACTTCGGAGTGCAGCATCATTCCAACCAGTATCAGCTGCCCATATCCGAAATTCTGAGCAGTATATCTCTGCGGATTGTTTACCCTGGCATAACAGACGTAGTCTAGACTCAGCCAAAGCAATACGATCCGGATCATCATATATCTGACCCAGGGCTAAAAAGATTTCATCCACTGAGCGGAAGGGCCGTGCCCCCACCGGCAGCGAAAAGGCCCACGACTGACGTTACCCCTGAGCAGCGATATAATGATCCCCACCCTCCGTTCCTCATCACCAGAGGAATGGGGAAGAAATGGAGTTTGCAAGCCTCTCTAAAACGCACAAAATTCTCACTACCCCCGGAGAACGTATCCGGGAGCGAGATATTAGGCTCAGAACAAACTCCATGAACGCAAGCTGAACCGGTCACTTGAAACTGAGAAAGAGTCTTATGGAGATCAGCTACCTCCAATGAAAGACCCTGGAAGCATTCAGTCAAAAGTGAAACCGGATCCATGCTTGAGACGGTTTTGGCGGTTTATAATGTCACGGAAGGTGTACAGGAAACAAAACAACACAAAATAAATATACGACTCACTGGATCCAAAACTAAGGAACAAAAGGAAGACCCCTGCATCAGACCTGGCTCTCTCCCTTACTGCTCAGCCTATGCGATAATCCCAATGGTAGATGATCGCATATCCTCGTACCTCGACTGTATAACACCTGAACGCCGTATAATAGTGAGGGGACACGACCATCGGCTCCCTACACTAGATACGGAGGGAGTCAGGGTCACCTGGGATCCAGCAAACAGAAAAACACAAAAGAATGCACAACACTTATCTAGTAGAAGACTGGAAAGTAGGATCAGCATGCACACACACTCCAGGAAGAAATATAAACCGCACAGTGATGCACTATGGGGAGGAATTTAAAGGGATGCAATCAGTACAACTACATGACAGCTGAGAGAGGCTAACGAGATGAGGAACTGAAAGCAAAACAAAGGAAGCTCAAGGAGGAGGTTCTGAAAGGCATCTGTCAGAGCTTCTCAGATGTCTGGTGGTGACAATATCTTCCAGAGCTGGTGCATTACTTCAGCGGTGAACTGAGTGCCCCTATCCAAAATAACCTCCCGGGGAAATGCCACGTGGGAGAATATTCGCATCAGGGCATCGGCCACTGTTTCAGCATGCACATTGGTCAAGGCCACTGCCTCAAGGTATCTGGTGGCGTAGTCTACCACCGTTAGAACGTATTTCTTGCCGGAAGGGCTGGGTTTAGCAAAGGGTCCTATTATATCTACTGCGACCCGGCTAAAGGGTTCCTCAATTATGGGGAGGGATCGTAGCCAGGCCTTGTATCGGTCACCCCTCTTCCCTACCCTTTGGCAAGTATCACAAGTCTGGCAATATCGCCGTACATCCTGGGAGATCCCAGGCCAAAAGAAACTCTGGGTCAGCCGGTGTTTAGTACGACTGATCCCTAGGTGTCCGGACAGTGGTATGTCGTGCGCTATGCGCAGCAGTTCCAATCTATATTTCCGGGGAACAATTAATTGCTTAATGGGTGTAGGGATCGCTCCGGCTATTACCTTTTCGGCTTGGCGGTATAGGAGTCCCTTTTCCCAAGTGTACCTTTCCCCTTCTAACCCTGCCTGATTCTTATCCACCCGGTCTTTGTATAGCTGTAAGGAAGGGTCTAGGGCCACTTCGGACCCAAATTCTAGGGGGGGCGCCCAGGGGGTGACATTAGACATGGGGGGTACATTGCTTACCTGAGCCTCGGAGTGGTTAGGTGGTGCTGTGGTGCGAGCCTGTTGTTGGGTCACAACCGGATAAGCTTCATGGCTGGTGGACTGGGGGACAAAAGCTGAAGTCAGCTCCCCCAGGTCGTTGCCCAAAATAACGTCTGCAGGTAAGTCCTGCATCAGGCCCACCTCCACATTCCCATTCCCCGCTCCCCAATTCAAGTGGACTTTGGCAGTGGGGATCTTGTAGATCGCTCCCCCTGCTACACACACTGCTACACACTCCCCCGTGAGGTTGCCTTTGGGTACTAGATGGTTGCAGACCAGCGTTATAGTGTCCCCAGAGTCTCGTAACCCCTGTACCTTTCTCCCTTCCATCTGTACCTCTTGTCGGTGCCCTTGGCGGTTGTCAGAGGCGGCTTGGATAGGGTTCACCTCGTGGAGGGTGCCCAGGGGTTCCTCGGTGGAAGCTAGGGCCTCAGGTACTCTGTAGGGTTCCGCTTGGGCACAATGAACTGCTGCCCGGTTGTTGGGTGCCGGGGGGTTCCAGCTGGGCCATGGTCGGTTGCGGGGACAGTCCCGCTGCATATGTCCCTGTTGGTTACAGGTGTGGCATCGTATCGGGCGCGAGCTTGATACCTGGGGGTGTAGGTGTTATGGCTTACCCCCGGGCGTGCTGGAACGGCTGTGTTTACGGCTGGTACTGGTGTGGTAGATCCATAGGTTGGTTTCGAGTGAGTGCGCTGTTCCCTCCTGGTATCTTGAAACTCATCTGCTAGCTTGGCTGCATCTTGTAGAGTGCGTGGCTTCCGATCCCGCACCCAATTCTGCAGGTGAGCGGGTATCCCATCAAAGAACTGTTCCATTACCATGAGTTGGAACAGGTCTTTCAGGGTGTTAACTTGGGTGGCCTCCAACCACCCCTTTGCCGCTCGTTGTAGGCGGTGTGCCCATTCTGTGTGAGTGTCTCTGGTGAGCTTTTTAATGTCTCTGAAATTTAGTCGGTAGGCCTCGGAGGTAATCGCATACCTAGCTAAAATGGCCAGTTTTACCTTGGCATAGTTTGTAGTGTCCTCGTCAGGTACGGCACGATATGCCTCTGCGGCGCGACCGGATAGTCTCCCTGCCAGTAGGGGTACCCGATCCTCCGCACTGATATTGTGCAACTGGCATAACTGTTCAAAATCCTGCAGGTAGTCATCTACTTCACCCTCCGCTTCCGAATAGCTTTTGAAAGCTGGGTAAGGGATTTTAGCTTTCCCTGGCAGGATGTTAACAGGCGTCGTGGCTCTTTCTCCCGTCTGCTGGTTCATCTGCGACCTCCGAAGCATGATGTATTCCTGCACATCTCCGAAAACTCTGTCAGCCATCCGGTCACATAGCTCTGGTGGAAGTAGGGCCATCCTGCTCCTGTATTCTTTCTTAAATTCTGTTGGCTCCTCCCCCCTTGGAGGTGCTGCAGCAGCCGCGGCTCTATCTCCTTCCATTAGCTCTGCGATTAATATAGCCTTTGTCTTGTTGCTGGCTACTGTTCCCCTTGCCTCCAGTAACTCTTTCAAAGTACTTCGTTTCAAAAGTACATAGTTTGTGCCCATTCACCGGCCGCTCGTGAGTTTCCACGTGTTCCCGGGTTCCGTTTTCAACCGAATGAGTAAACTCACGAATTGCGGCTTCCTTTCTTCATACAACACATCCCCACAATGCATCATGGTTTCCTCCTCTCTGCCCCAGAGACAACCGAGGAGTAATCCAATTATCTCTCAGGACAAAGGGAAATCGCCAATACACATGTGGAGACAACAGGACAGTCATCACCATTTAAACACACAATGGGACAATAGAACACACCCAGCATATTCCTCCCCTCTGTCTATCCACTCAACTATCTCCCAAGCTGACAAGTTACACAAACATATATACGCTTGGTTCTTTAAAGTGGTATACCCATGCCCTAACATCATACGTACAGGAATTACCGTATATAGTGGCTGGGTTTGCCACACCTCCTCACTCTGAAACCTAATGCAGGAATGCAGTGTGAAGGATAGAGACAGACAAGTCATAGAAAGACAAGCCATAGCAACTGTCTTTTAAGGGAGCAGTGGAAAGGGACAGAGGACATTAATGAAAGCTGTTATTATAAGGTAATTACAGATCTTTTGCCAATCACAGACTAACTCATGTATACATGTCTAGCTCTAATAAACTAGCAAATAAAAAAAAAATATGACAGTTACACTTTAAAGGGGTTATCCCATCTTAGACAATGGGCTATTGGGACCCGCACCTACAAGGAGAACGGAGCGGAGAAAGTTGAGGAGAGCGCCCTTAAAGTTATCAACACAAGTGACACCTGTCAGATTTAACAGCTAACAGTGGCCTTATCCTTAAAGGGGTTATCCCATTTTAGACAATGGGGGCATATCCTAGCAATATGCCCCCATTGTCTAAGATGGGATAACCCCTTTAAAGTGTAACTGTCATATTTTTTTTTTATTTGCTACAAGGAGAACGGAGCCAAGGAGAGTTGTGGCTGGAGGACCCCTGGAAGTGAATGGGAGCAGTGGCTCCGCGTGCACGGTGCGCTCCCATTCACTTCAATGGGAAAGGCGGGGTGCTGCGCCTGGTGGTGGACAGACCACTTCATAACAGTGGTAAAATTAAGTCAAAATATTTCATTTTTATTTATAATAAGAAAATACAAAATTGACAAAAAAAAATTGCAAATTTCCAAATTTAAATGTCTCTACTTTTAGAATAGATAGTAATACCTCCAAAAATAGTTATTACTTTATATTCCCCATATGTCTACCTTATGTTTGGATCATTACATTTATTTTTTGGGGACGTTAGAAGGCTTAGAATTTTAGAAGCAAATCTTAAAATTTTTAAGAAAGTTTCCAAAACCCAATTTTTTTAAGGACCAGTTTAGTTATAAAGTCACTTTGTGGGGCTTACATATTAGAAACCACCCATAAATCACCCAATTTTAGAAACTACATCTCTTAAGCTATTCTAAACTGATTTTACAAACTTTGTTAACCCTTTAGGTGCCCCACAAGAATTAAAGGAAAATGGGAATGAAATTTCAAAATTTCACTTTTTTTGTAGATTTACATTTACATTTTTTTTTCTGCAGCACATCAAGGGTTAAAAGCCAAACAAAACTCAAAATCTATTACTCTGAATCTAGAGTTTACAGAAACACCCCATGTATGCTCAAAAACTGATGTATGGGTGCACAGCAGGCTTCAGAGTGGAAGGAGCACCATATGGCTTTTGGAGAGGGGATTTAGCTGGAATGGTAATTAGGAGCTATGTCGCATATGAAGACACCCTGAGGTGGCCCTACAGTGGCAACCTCCAAAGAGTGACCCCATTTCGGAAACTACACCCCTCAAGGAATCTTTCAAGGTGTGTAGTGAGCACTTTGACCTCAAAGGTGTTTCCTAGAATTAGGAAACACTTGGCAGTGAAAATGAAAAATTGAATTTTTTTCAAAAAAAAGTTGTTTTACACCAACATTTTTTACTTTCTCAAAGGGTAACAAGACTAAATGCACCCCACATTTTGTTCCCCATTTCCCCCCGAATACGTCAACACCCCATATGTGCTGGCTGCGGTTTACATATGAATACTGCTGTGAGAGGAGGGGCCTGGTGTATTGGGGGGGACACTGTTATGGGAGGGATCTGTGGATGACACATTTATAGCATAAATTGCTATATATGTGCCATCAACAGATCCCCCTCCCTATAACAGTGCCATCCATAGATCCCCCATAACAGTGCCATCCATAGATCCCCCATAACAGTGCCATCCACAGAACCCCCATAACAGTGCCATCCACAGATCCCCCATAACAGTGCCATCCACAGATCCCCATAACAGTGCCATCCACAGATCCCCCATAACAATGCCATCCACAGATCCCCCATAACAGCGCCATCCACAGAGCTCCCATAACAGTGCCATCCACAGAGCTTCCATAACAGTGCCATCCACAGATCCCCCATAACAGTGCCATCCACAGATCCCCCATAACAGTGCCATCCACAGATCCCCCATAACAGTGCCATCCACAGATCCCCATAACAGTGCCATCCACAGATCCCCCATAACAGTACCATCCACAGATCCCCCATAACAGTGCCATCCACAGATCCCCCATAACAGTGCCATCCACAGATCCTCCATAACAGTGCCATCCACAGATCCCCCATAACAGTGCCATCCACAGATCCTCCATAACAGTGCCATCCACAGATCCCCCATAACAGTGCCATCCACAGATCCCCCATAACAGTACCATCCACAGATCCCCCATAACAGTGCCATCCACAGATCCCCCATAACAGTGCCATCCACAGATCCCCCATAACAGTGCCATCCACAGATCCCACATAACAGTGCCATCCACAGATCCCCTACATATCATTGTCATCCACAGATCCCCATAAGTGTCATCCACAGATCCACCATAATAGTGTCATCCACAGACCACTATTAGTTCAAAACCCGCCAAAAGCACATCTTTTGGTTCAAAATATTTTTTCTTATTTTTCTCTTGAAAAACCTAGGTGCTTTTTATGCACAGGTGTCTTATAGGGCGAAAAATACAGTAGCTGAAATGCCAATTGGGAGCTATGTCGCATATGAAGACACCCTGAGGTGGCCCTACAGTGGAAACCCCCAAAAAGTGACCCGATTTTGGAAACTACACCCCTCAAGGAATCTTTCAAGGTGTGTAGTGAACAGTGATGGCCAGTTCGCCAGCGAACACATGCGATCTGCCATCTTAACTGACAATTCCAGCGAGGCACAGGTAAGTCCTTACCTGTGCCTGTGCGTGAGCCGGTCTGAAATGAAATGCGGTCTCCGGGAGCAGGCAGTTCCGAGAACAGCCTCCGGGGGCCTTCAGCGGGCTATTCTCGGAACTGCCTGCTCCCGGCTACCGCATTTCATTTCAGACCGGCTCGCGCACAGGCACAGGTAAGGACTTACCTGTGCCTCACAGGACTTGTCAGTTAAGACAGCAGATCGCATGTGTTCGCTGGCGAACACGGTGACCTGGCCATCACTGGTAGTGAGCACTTTGACCTCAAAGGTGTTTCTTAGGTCTCTTTCACACGGGCATCGCGGGTGAGAGCCGGATGCGTTCAGAGTACATTAAGGCAAACCCGCGTGAATAGGCACGCAATTTCAGTCAGTTTTGTCTGCGATTGCGTTCCGTTCAGTTTTTTCCGCGCGATTGCAAAGCGTTTTAATGCGTTTTGCACGCACAGGATAAAAAACTGAATGTGGTGCCCAGAATGTGGTGCCCATGTGGTGAAAAGTGGATCTGTAAGCTATGCGGACTGAATCAGAGATATAAGGGGATAAAACTACAGGGTACATCATGGATGAGATTAAATTAATACTCCATGGATGTGTGGTAGATTTTAAAACATTCCTGCATGCACAGGCCATGAGCAGGTTTCGCAGTGGTAAATGGTGTCTTTCCTTATCCACCTTCTAGGGTCCTTCCCTTCCTTGCTGCTGGGGGACTTGACCTGGAAAATGTTGCCCTGGTACAACACGGCACCATGACTTCCAGAAGTACTGACGGTATCTAATACTGCCTTTGAAAAGTAATAGGAACTGATCTACACTAACATTTTTACCTTGAACAGACGGGTCCTTTTGGGGTGGGCACTGTGCATTGTCGTTGTAATGTAGAAATTTCCTAATTGACTTAAATCGCTTCCGGGTCATGGTCTTACTGTAAATTGGAGTCTGGTAGAAAATGTCCGAACTCCAATATTGTCTAACATTTGGAGTTATGCAGCACGAGTCCCCAAAACTTCATAATCTCTATTGCACTTACTGGGGTCCAACCTAGGGGTATAGCGTATGCCGATGTAGGGTTCTGATCAATGAATTGTTGGATGTATAAATTGGTTTGGGCCACCATTAAATTTACAAAATCTTCTCTGAAGATTTTGGAAAAATCTAGTTCACTGAAGCTCGCAAAGTCTATCTGTATTCTGGAGCTGCCCTCAAAATCCGGAATTTGGGGCTGATAATCGTCAGGGGGTGGTGTCTATATGGGCTCACTCTGGGGGTCTGCCTCAGCTGTTGTTCTAGGGCGCCTTCTAGAGGGTCCCTTATCAGTGAATGATGATGATGATGAGGGGGTAGAGTAGAGGAAAGTGGCATCCTCTTCTCCCTCACTGGCAGACAGTATCGGAGGCAAGCATATATATATATATATATATATATAATCTAATGTTGAGTGCGAATATTCGAATAGCGAATATTATTTGCGAATATCAGCATTTTTTTCCATCTGAACACATGATTCCTCTCTGCTTCTTGCTTGTGGGCAAATTAGAATGAACCAATGTCAAGTTCACAACAATACTTAGTGCACCAATCAGTAATCTGTAGTCAGACCTGTTAAAATGTAAAGTAGCACGTAGTGCGAAAAGATATTCTAATCACTGCCGATTTGCGCAATCGCGAATATATTGGAGCACTCTATCTGCATATAAAGCTATTGTAATGTTCTGCCGTGCCAACCATTTTCTCCAGTCCAGGAGAAACTCATGATACTTCTAGCAGCTTGAAAAATATAGCCAAAGTGACCCATGTCTGTATTTTGCGTTACGAATTGGCATTACGTGATTTTTGCATTGCCGATTTTTCACATTCAATAAAATAATTTTGAATTCTCGAAATGCGTGAAGATATGATGAATATTCTACAAAATATTTGGGAAATATCACAAATTCAAATATAGCCCCTGCCGCTCATCACTACTAACTACCACTAACTGCAGGTCTTTTTTCACACAAAACAATGTAGAAAAAAAATAAATAAAAAATGTGCAGATGTAAATGAGCACCTGTCACCACCAGACATCTGAGAAGCTCTGACAGACGTCCTTCAGAACCTCCTCCTTGAGGTTCCTTTTGTTTTGCTTTCATTTTCTCATCTCGTTAGCCTCTCTTAGCTGTCATGTAGTTGTACTGCATCACTTTGCGGTTTATATTACTTCCTGGAGTGTGTGCATGCTGATGCTACTACTGAGTCTTCTACAGATAAGTTTTGCTCGTTCATTTGTGTTTTCCTGTTTGCTGGATCCCAGGTGACCCTGACTCCCTCCGTATCAAGTGTAGAGAGTCGGTGGTCGTGTCCCCTTACTATTATAGGGTTCAGGTGTTATACAGTCGAGGTACGAGGATATGCGATCATCTACCATTGGGATTTTCGCATAGGCTGAGCAGTTAGGGAGAGAGCCAGGTCTAATGCAGGGCTCTCCCTTTTGTTCCTTAGTTTTGGATCCAGTCTGTCGGATCTTCATTTTGTGTCTTCTAGTTTTCTGTACACCTTCCGTGACAGCACCCTACTGATCGGTGCTCTGCAGCACCATGCACACAGATTGTGTGTGCGTGCAAAAACTGTAGTATAAAAATTCACTACAGTGTTAAAAGTGAACACTGGCTAAAAATTAACTTATATCTATATACCGTATTTTTCGCCCCATAAGACGCACCCCCCCCCCAAAATGGGGGAAAAATGCGTCTTATGGGGCGAATGCTGACATTTTTACATCGCAGGCTGCAATGTATATGCGAGCGGGGAGGGACTGGGACGAGGAGCTGGGGGCCAGCAATTGCGGCGGGGCGGTGCAGTCACTGTAGTCCGGCCCCGCCGCTCCAGTGCTGCACTATACAAATATAAAATGTCTCATTCAATTAAAAGTGATTAAACATGCCCCCCCCCCACACTTTTAATATTACCGTACATCCTAACCGCTTCTGTAGAATGCAGGCAGGCTGGGCCGGAGGCAGCATAACTTCCTGATGTCACGTGCCTGCGCCGCCTACTTTATGAATAAAGCAGGCAGCGCAGGCAAGTGACGTCAGTGAGTGACGCACCGGCCTGCCTGCCTGCCTGCATTGTACAGAAGCTGTTAGGATGTACGGTAATATTAGGAGTGAGGGGGCATGTTTAATCACTTTTAATTGAATGAGACATTTTATATTTGTATACTGCAGCACTGGAGCGGCAAGGGGGGGGGGGGATTTCTGTGGATGACAGTTTTATGGGGAACATCTGTGGATGGCACAGTTAAGGGGTGGAGGTCTGTGGATGGCACTGTTATGGGCTGGGGGGTCTGTGGATGGCACTGTTATGGGCTGGGGGGTCTGTGGATGGCACATATATAACAGTGCCACCCACAGATCCTCCACAACAGTGCCACCCACAGATCCACCCTGTAACAGTGCCACCCACAGATCCCCCCTGTAACAGTGCCACCCACAGATCCACCCTGTAACAGTGCCACCCACAGATTCCCCCTGTAACAGTGCCATCCACAGATCCCCCCTGTAACAGTGCCATCCACAGATCCCCCCCTGTAAAAGTGCCATCCACAGAATCCCTGTAACAGTGCCATCCACAGATCCCCCCTGTAACAGTGCCATCCACAGATCCCCTCTGTAACAGTGCCATCCACAGATCCCCCCATAACAGTGCGTCATTCACAAATCCTCCCCATAACAGTGCGTCATCCACAGATCCCCCATAACAGTGCCATCCCCAGATCCCCCCATAACAGTGTCCTTCACAGATCCCCTTCATAACAGTGCCATCCACAGATCCCCAGTAATAGTGCCATCCACAGACCACCATTAGTTCCAAACCCACCAAAAGCACACCTTTTGGTTAAAAATATTTTTTTCTTATTTTCCTCCCCAAAAACCTAGGTGCGTCTTATGGGCCGGTGCGTCTTATAGGGCGAAAAATACGGTATATAGAAATATAGAACTCTATATATATTTATATAAAGCCCTAACTACAATTTCTTCTTTTTGAACCCCAAAAAATGAAAAATTGGCAAAAAAAACCCCACAGATGTGGAAAAAAAAGCACAAAGAATAATCCCCACATGCTGATCAGGCAGGTATGCACTGAACAGCACTTGGCGATCACGGCTCGCACGCAGAAAAAGTTGTGCAGAGCTGGAAAATTGTAAAGAAAACCAAAAAGGACCCAAAAAAGTGCACGGATCAAATGCCCTCCATAAAAAAAGGACGAGGGGGAGGGAGGCGGGAAGGGACAAGAACGGAGGGTGGTTTAGGAAACTGGAACAGCTGCAAATGGAAAAAAAAAATCAGTGCAGCAATTCCAGATGTTCTTCTTTTCTTCTTTCAGCAGAAAAAGTTGAAATCGCAGTGGTGGTGCGCCACAAGTCCCAGCAAGCCAAAAATCAGCACAGAAAAGGACAGAGCCTCTCTGCATGCAGTCACCAGGAATGGCTGCATGCAGGGAGGTTCAGCCCTTTCCTGTGTAGCTATAGCATTGCCATTAGCTGTAGCGTTGTTCCAGCCAACAGCAGCGTTGGCAGGGGATGCCAAACACTGGTGTCCCCTGCCTCACCTCGGAGGAAACAGGTGCTGATTAGTTCAGCACCGGTCACCTCCACATGACTCCTCGACCCGCCCACGCAGCTTCTTTCTGCTTCTGGCGCTGGGATGTACCTGTCTTCATTGACCGGCCAATCGCAGTGCTCGGAGCTGCAGGTCCTTAAGTCATGTCCAGCTGTGCCGTACATGTACCTGGCCGCCCAACATAAATATACAGTATGTCGGCAGTTTAGTATTTAGAGATGGCGCCTGCTCATGAGCACCATTTCCCCGGGTGCCTGGTGTTTTAAACAACAGGCACCCAGGACTAATGTATGCATTTGACAATAACATCAATTGTACACATTTAACCCCTCAGATGCTGTGGTCAAATGTGACCACGGCATCTGGGAGCTGAACAACCATGAGCACGTGCTCCCCGCCATGAGCATTGGCTCCCGCTAGCAAGGATCAGGGGAGCCGGATTGTGTGTGCAGCAACCTCAGTCCTCCTGAATGATCCAAGGCTGCCACAGCTATGTTACTATGAAGACCCTGCCTATGAGAGATACAGTCTAATAAATGCTGGTTCAGGTTACCTGGGGGAACTATTAAAAAGTGTAAAAAATTAGTGCCAGTGCTGCGATTGGCTGGAACAAAGCTCCAGCTAATGGCAGCGCTACAGCAGCAGAGGGAACTGGAAGAATCCCTTTGCATGCAGCCATTCTAGCTGGAGACTGCATGCAGAGTGGACCTGTGCCCCTCTGTGTTGTATCTGCCCTGCTGGGACTTGTGGTTCACCACTATTGCTTACTGGTACGTGTGAAAAGAAGAAGAGCATCTGGAATATCTGCTGCAGTGATTTATTTATTTTTTCAGCAACTGCGCTGATCAGTCAGTATTTCACTGTTCAGCACCTGAGCAAATTTTTTTCTGTGCTTTTTTTTTTTTTAAGAAGTAATAGTTAGAAGCTTATATATAAGTAAATTTTTAGCTAGTGTTCTTTTTTTGTATCTTCAGTAAATTTTTATACTGCAGTGTCTGCACAGACGCACCAAACGTCAGCTTGCATGCGTTCTGCAGCCCTGAGCACCAATAAGTATAATTTTTTTTATTAGTCGCTTTTTTGCTAAATTTTCTTATTTTATTTTTATTTTTTTAATATATTTAGTGTTACTTAGAAATCAATTTTAGGTAGTGTTAGTGTAGATTTTTGCACGCACATAATATCTGTGTGCGTGCATGCGCAGTGGCGTAGCGTGGGTTGCCAGCACCCGTGGCAAGCCAAGTATTGTGCCACCCTCAACCTGTGACCACGCCCCTTTTTTAACAAATAATGCAGTAGATGTCACCTGCAGTCCTATGTAACACCACAGATCACACAGTGATAACTATGAGTATAGATAATGCAGTAGATGTCACCTGCAGTCCTATGTAACACCACAGATCACACAGTGATAACTATGAGTATAGATAATGCAGTAGATGTCACCTGCAGTCCTATGTGACACCACAGATAACACAATGATAACTCTCTGAGTACAGATAATGTAGTAGATGGGTGTGAGGCCCCAGAATTCAGAACACACACAGTGTCACCTGAAGTCTGGGGCCAGGCTTCGGCAGAGTGGACCAAATTCCATATCCACTCCCCCCCCCCCCCCCAAAAAAAAACCCCCAGATATTTGGATGGACAGAGTTTCACAGAAAAATGTTTAGATTCCTTACTTTACGATCATCCTCAGATAACAGACCCCCCCCCCCCCGTAGTGCCCATAAGTATAATTCCCTCTGTATAATTATAATATATAATGGCCCCTCTGTATTATTATTATTATTGCCCCCTGTGGCGAAAATAACCTCGACACTAGGTTTTGGAGGGGCCTGTTTGCCAGCCTCTTGCCTCAGGATTATGGCCCATATACTTTGAAGGAGAAGACAGACACCAAGAATCTCAAGGGGGGTTCTTTTGGGAGGAGGGCAGGCAAACTCCAGAACTCCCCACACCTATATCATGCTAGGGATTTCTTTACCTGTAACTCTTATCCGTTGCAATAAAACTGAACTTCCTATCCCGTACCATTTCATTTCCGCAAAGCATCACATCAACCAACTTCAATACCAAGTGCTGGAACATGTACCGTTGGCAAGAAGAGGAGGTAATCGGATTGCACGTTTAAAACAACGTGAATCCTTTTGGATTTTTGAATTGAACACTTTGTCACCATATGGATTGAACAGGGACTTTGATTTTTGTGTTGTATAAATATACTAATATGACGTCTGTTTGATCAATGACTCTCTATATACTATATAGGATTAGTTCTTGATTATCCTACCCTGATTGATGTGGAACTACTGTGGAAGTTGTGTATTAAATAATGTTGCGATATAACATCTAATGATAATAACAATTTTTCTTTTCCCTCACTCTCTACAGACAAAATGATCCCGACAGCACATCTACAAGTGGTATGTGTTTCCACATAGTATAGTACAGTATCTTTGATAATGTTCAAGTGCATATTTGCCCTCTTAGTAGTTTTGCGTAGATATATCTATATTCACTCCCCTATTTTACTTTAATTGTCTTGGTGTCAAATGAACGTTTTTGCCAAATGAATAAATTTCTTAATTAGTTCTGCTTTAGCTCACCATATAGGTGAGAACCGCAAATATCTGATTTTCCCTTAGCCGATGCCGCCTTACTATTTACATTATTGAGTGCCCATACCCTGAATCGCCCAATTTGAACCACGGCGCATGCGCAATGACGCAATACGTCAGGTGACGTCACACTCACCGGCGCGATGACGTCAGACGCACAGCGTTCCTCGCTGAGTGCGGTTATTTCAATTCACTAGCTGCGGCTCATTCGATACTTGCCATCCACTATACCAGACGTCCTCTACATTCAGGTTGGTCTCCTTCTGTTTCATTATACTCAGCTTAATCACAGATACTTGGACGCTGCCTTGCCGTTTGTTTTGACACCCACTAGACAATGCCTCTAGATCATGTCCTACTATTGTTCTGGTTCTGACAAAGCTGTCAGTTTGATTTGATGTACTGCTCCAAATTAATTAAGATACGTGCACGGAGAGATCAGACAGACAACTCACTACATGGAGTTAAAAAGGATCTCTGGTTTATTTCTAAGAAAACAGACAATACATAGTTTTCACGAAAGGAGGGAGTGAGGGGGGGGGTGAAAGATAAAGTATATATTTTCTATTGGCTATGAACTCTCTACTTTTCTGTAACCTTGACGGCCAGAGGAAATTCCTCCTCACTCCCCCACCTTGTTCCTGGGTGAAACTGTTACTTCTTTCTTTGTAACTGCTTGCTTGAGCTGAACGGAAACCACAAAGAAACACATGATAAAAACACAAAGTAAGATTCTAGTTTATAGGTGTTGGCAGAATGCCTGGCCGCCATCTTAGCTCAACAAGCAAGTATCCATTTTGTATCAATAGTCCATAACAGTCCCCCCTTGGAGACTTGATTGTAGACTTTCCCTTCTCCTAGCGAATCCCCTGGGCATACCATTCGTATCCTCTTCACCCGCAGTGGCGACAACCTACCCCTTATAGGTAGGCTCCCGGTTGCTCGGACTTGTGGTAATACCCTGGGATTCATCTCACCCTATCTCAGCCAGGCATCATTGTGAGGAGGGGGAGCTGTGTTGAACGATGTTTCCTTCTGTCCTTCCTCATCGTAGAGGAGCATAATAGTTCGTTCATCAGTTTTCTTCATTCTTTTTGAAAAGCGGGTCACACAAATAAGAACGAGCTTAATCACTACATATATCACCAATATTATTAGGGCTACCTGCAATATTACCTGGACAATTCCCATGAGCCAACCCCCAATACCTTTGAACCAGTTATTGGGGTTAAGGGAAGAGAAGGTATCAGACCACCATGTATCTTTACCAGCTTTATGCGCGTCCAGCCATTTATCTCTTAAATCCGCCATTTTCTCTATACCCACCTTAACTTGCAAATTACCCTGCGGGTCTATGTAATGGCAACAAGAGGGTCCCACAACCTGGCACATACCTCCATCTTTAGCTGTAACATAATCTAGAACTAATGTGTGTTGGTTGGTGACAATAATTAACTGGTTTTGCACAATGTTTGAGGTATTCATAAGTCTCATCACTTCCCATATTTGGTCATCCAGGTAGTCTGTTGCTACTACCAGATGATCCCACATCTGCGCTATCATGGGATATATGAAGATGGAACTAACAATTTTGTTGGTAATGCTCATCTCTACTACATGTGGCTTGCCATTTGGTCTGGGTGTGTTATCTTTGGCCCTACGATACAAGGTGTGTTTAGGTACTGCATTTATGTCAATTTCAGAGTGTGGTACTATAAAGGTGGCAGGAGTAAGCCTGGCGATGGTGCACAGTCCTGTGACATTCTCGGATAACCATTTGTATGCTTTGTGTCCACAAACTAAGTATATGTCGTCTGGAACTGCTACTGCTGTGCCATTGAATAATCGGGTAATTAGTTTGGCTAATTGTGTCCCTTTCGCCAACTCATATCCTTTTGACTGACTTTCGGTGTCGTTAGCTAATATACCTGTCAGGAGATCCTGTACAGTACGGTTGTTACAGGGCAGATCCTTTCCATTCACAGCATCTACACCAATACACTGCACGTGGCTGTCTGTTGTTGAATCATTGCAACCTGAGTGTATGTGTGGACTAAATGTCATACCTTTGGTTTGTACTTGGAGACAATAACAGTGTGTCCAGCTAGGAAAACATGTGACATTAGCCCAGTGTCCCTCTTGCCAAGGAGTAGAGCTATAATCTACCGAGGGGCCTGATCTGTTTATCATGAGCCATGGGGCATCTGCCCACCCTGCAACAGGTAAGGCTACTTCCCTGTCCTTGTTTGTATTGGATTTAACTTGGTGTATACTAGTGAGAAAGATGGTAGAATTAGACAGGTCAATCAGTTCAGAAAGGTCCAGGGGTATTGCAAAATAAGGCATACTGGTTGAACTCACGGGACTGTGGGTACAGATCCAACAATCTCTCAGAGTTTCAGTCTCCTTCAACCCCTGGACTAAAATTTGATGGTGCCGTATCAGTGAATTGTCCCATTCATCACCCAGTGGCGTGAATACTGCAGATATGCCCACTGTCAAAGTCATGATCAGTATGTGAATCCTCATGGCTTATGGTTCCTGGGACGGTGGGACAGCCTTCACTCTTTTACAATGAGAAGCGTGGATCCAGGTGGGTCTCCCTTCGAGTTTCACAGAGGTTGGAGTAGTCAGCAACACCTGGTAAGGTCCCTCGTATCGTGGTTCGAGGGTGCTTCTGACGTGTTTCTTGACCACCACCCACTCTCCAGGTTTGAGAGTGTGGCTTCCCTCTAGGGAGTTAGGATCTGGAATGGAAGAGAAAACTTGTGCATGTATATTAGACAATTGCTTGCTCAAGGCTATCACATATTTTGCAACAGATTCATAATGCATTTGTAACTGTTGTGGGAAATACTGTCCCATTCTTGGCCCTGTCCCAAATAAGATCTCATATGGGGTTAGTTTGTGTGGGGGCCTTGGTGTATGCCTAACGGAAAAGAGGGTTATAGGCAAACACTGAACCCAATTAAGCCCAGTCTCCCTGGTCATCTTCAGCATTTTAGATTTTAACACCCCGTTCAATCTTTCGACTTTGCCGCTGCTTTGGGGCCTGTATGGGGTATGATACGCCAGGTGTGACCCTACCATCTTCCAGACCTCTTGGGTTAGACTAGCAGTGAATGCTGGGCCCTGATCACTCTCAATGACCTCAGGTACTCCGAACCTACAGACAAGCTCCTGCATCAGTTTTTTTGCAGTAGTGGTTGCTGTCTGGTTTCGGACGGGGTAGGCTTCTGGCCACCCAGAGAACAAGTCTATCACTACTAGCACATATTGAAACCCTTGGCACATTGGCATCTGGATATGATCGATTTGTATCCTCTGAAAGGGATATAAGGCTTTCGGGAGACATTTTCTGGGAGTGGGCTCGGTTCTGCCGGGGTTACACTCTGCACAGATGAGACACGCTTGAGTATGTCTCACCAGGACAGGGGTTATCCCTGGGGCCACCCATATTTTGTCAATTAGTTCTTTCATGATGGTTTTGGATTGGTGGGTGGGCCCATGGGCCACTGAGGCTATTAGGGGATAAAGAGCTCTGGGTAGGCAGACTCTCTTTCCTTGTGTCCAGAGTCCAGATTCTTCTTCGAGGGCTGATTCTTTCAGCCAGATTTCCTTTTCCCTGAGAGTGGCCTGTTTCTGCATTTGTTTCAGGAGGTCCCATGTGATTTCTTCTTGTGTTATCATAATCTGGTCTGACTGGACTCTTTCCTCTTTCACTGCTGCTTCCTTGGCCGCTTGGTCAGCTAGGGCGTTCCCTCTGGCCTCAGGGGTGTCAGCTCGAGTATGGGCCTTTACTTTGATCACTGCCACTTGGTTGGGCAGGAGTACTGCTGCCATCAGGGCTGCTACTGCTGCAGCATTCTTAATCGGGGTTCCTGCAGCTGTGATGTAATCCCGGGCCCTCCATATTAGTCCAAAGTCATGAACCACTCCAAAGGCATATCTAGAATCTGTGTAGATATTGGCGGTAGAGTCTTTTGCCATGAGGCAGGCTTCAGTGAGGGCAATGAGTTCAGCTTCTTGTGCTGACTGGTCTGGGCGCAATTGTCTTGCACACAGCACTTCATGCTCACTTGTGACTGCCATGCCTGTATGGAACTTCCCCTTGTCATCGGCATACCTTGAGCCGTCCACAAAGAGAATCCAATGAGGGTTTGTCAGAGGAGTGTCTTGGACTGATGGTGGTGTCCCTACTTCAGCTTCCATCATTGTGATGCAATCATGTTCTTGTTCCTTGTAAAGAGAGTCGGTTGAGGCCCATAGTTCTTCTTCCTGAAGATCCTCTTCAGCATGTAGATCAATAAAATCTTCAGAATCTCCATTATACTCCCCCCTTGGAAGAGGAAGGAGTGCAGCAGGATTGAGGATGTGGCACCTCTGAATGGTGACATTATCTGGCAGAAGCAAACTACACTGAAGCCGGAGGTGGCGCTGTGCAGTGAGGTGTTTAGGTTGAGTCTGCTGGAGGATGGCAGAAATGTCATGGGGAGCCAGAATAGTGAGGGGATGACCCAGCACAACGTCAGATGTGACGTTTAGAAGAGAGCTGGCAGCATGGATAGCTCTGACACAGGACGGGGCGGCTCTGGCTACCGGGTCAAGACGCTTAGAATAGTAACCCAAGGGTCGATTGCGGCCACCATGAGTTTGAGTGAGGACTCCAGTAGCGTGACCTTGGCGTTCCATGACATACAGCCGGAAAGGAAGGTTGTAGTTGGGGATGCCAAGCGCAGGGGCAGATGCAATGGCGGCCTTTAATGACTGAAAAGCCTCTCCGGCCTCCATTGTCATCTGGAAAGGAGTAGCAGCATTACGTGGTATACAGTCATATAAGGGCTGCATGAGGACAGAAGCATCAGATATCCAAGGCCTGCAGTAGGAGATGAGTCCCAGGAAGGTTTGCAGCTGATGAGGAGTGTCCGGGAGTTGGATGTCAGAGATAGCCTTCTTCCTCGCCTCAGTGAGGTGCTTGTGACCTTGAGAGATGCAATGACCTAGGAAGACAACTTTGGGGAGACACAGTTGTAGTTTGGCTTGTGAGACCCGACATCCAGCAGAGGCTAAAAACTGGAGAAGTGAGACAGATTTTGTCATGCAGATTTGGGGAGAGACCGCACAGAGGAGAAGGTCATCCACATACTGGAGGAGTTCCACATCCGGGTGATCTGCTTGCCAGGGTTGCAGAACAGAGGACATAGCCTTGCTGAAGCAGGAAGGGCTGTTTTGAGCCCCTTGAGGCATAACAGTCCAGGTGTACTGTTTGCCTGCATGTGTGAAAGCAAAAAGAAACTGACATTTCTCATGTAAGGGAACAGAAAAGAATGCATTGGCCAGATCAATGACAGTGAAAGTAGTGGCCGTGGGTGGAATGCCAGCAAGGAGTGTGTGCGGATTGGGGACAATAGGTGTCTCAAGAACAGTAGCCTCATTGACAACTCGGAGGTCCTGCACCATGCGGTACGTTGGAGGCTGCCCTTTCTCCCTTTTCTTCCGTACTGGGTAAAGGGGTGAGTTACAGGGAGAAGTAGTGATCTTGATTGCCCCATTCTGCAGGAGGGCCTGCACCTGGAGAGTAATAGCATCCTGTTGTGAGATAGAAAGCGGATATTGCGCTTTGTATGGCAGAACCTTGGGATCCTTCAGGGTCACAGTGACCGGTGGGACATTGAGGCGTCCGATATCCTGGGGTCCTTTGGTCCAGAGAGTATCGGGGATGAGGTGCAAAATGGTTTGCAGCGAATCCCCTAGTTCATATGAGTCAGCGTCCTGAAGTGTGGTTAATGCCATAAGGAGGCAAGTATCCTCCGGGTGTAGGGCTGTACCGAGGGTGACTGTTCCATCCTCTTTGAACTGTATGTTAGCCTGGATTTTCTGAAGAAAATCAGAGCCTAACAGATTGAAGGGGCACGTTTGGCTGACAACAAACTGCGACATGACTCCTGCAGGGAGGTGGAGTTGGGGGGTTTTAGTCCGGGAGAATCTAGGGGGAGTGACTGTGAGTGGCTTGGTCACGGAGTTATGTTGCACAACCCCCTCCAGTCCAGAACAAGGTAATTGAATGTCAGTGAGCCAAGAATGAGGTACGGCAGTCTCACATAATACACTGCGGGCTGCACCAGTGTCCACAAGAAATGAAAGTTCCTTCCCTGCAACCTCGAGAGTCACTCGAGGGGCGGGACCGGTAGGAGGGGTAGAGACTGTCATATATGGAATGTCCCCTCCCTGCACTGGTTTGCCAGCATCCTATTGCGATGAAGGGGGCTGAGTGCCCCCCTGTCGCCGTTGATTGGTTGGCCACAGATGTTTGCTACGGCAGTGCCGTTTCACGTGTCCGGGCTTGCCGCACCCATAACAGACATAAGGGGGTGGGTGCTCTCCACCATCTTCTCCTGACATCACGGCTATCACAGCAGCACGGGTTTTCTTTGTGTTACTCTCTAGACCCTTTGCAATCTGCTCCAGCATATCTAGTGTCAAGGATTTCCACTCAGGGCGACAGGTCACAAGGGCTTTGTTTATCTCTGGTCGTAGACCATCGACAAATGAGCGGGCCAAGAGTCTGAGATGAACAGGCTCATTCTGACTAAAACCCATGTCTTTGTAATTCTGTTTAATCCTCTGAGCAAATTTCTCGACAGTTTCAACTTTTTCCTGTGTCATATCTTGTAATGTCGTGGATTGGTCTGCTAATCTTGCTTTCGCCCATTTCTGTAGTTGTTCTATAAAGAATTCTCCAGACTCATGATCCCGGGGGTCAAAGTTAGCACCTTTAAGCTCAGGGATGTGGATTTGATCCATTATCAGTGAGGAGTATTCACCTGTCTTGTTTTCCACTATACTTTGCAGGTCCGACCATGTGCACCCATAGGTTTGATGCACTTGGGACAGTTTCCTGAAAAAGGGCATGGGATGGGTCTCAGGGTCAGGCAGTAAATTCACTATGGTGAATAACTGTTGTGGGGTGAAAGACACATATTTTGGTGGTCCCTGTGGCCGGTTAAGTGCTAGGGCTTCTTTCAGTGTCTCAAGGTTTCCCTGCTCAATTTTCTGTAAGTTCTTTTGTAACTCTGTAATCTGACCCTGCAGTATTTGATCTTGTGAACGTCGTGATGGGCGCACGGTCATGGGTACAGTCCACTGTGGTGCCAGGGATAAAGTTGGCGGATCCCCGTAGTCTGTCGGGGTACCCCGCGAAGGAGTCTGCATATTACCCGGTGCATTTTGTATGCCCATTGTGGATTCTGCAGCACCGTCTGCATCCCCCTGTTCTGCTTCATCAGGTTGCCCCCCTACCATTATAGGAGTAAGGGTGGCAGGTGAGTGGGGTAGCATGAATGTACCGTCCGGGTTAACCATGGGGTACAAGGTAGTAGGAAGGGGCAAGGGTGACATAGGAGTGACGGGGGGGTCCGGACCGAATGATATTAAAGGTCCGTTCATGGGCGTTGGCTGGGGACAAGATGGCGCTGTAGCTAACACGGGAAGTAATGGGACGTGCCGGGGAGTAGTTACCAAGGTGTGGTTTTGTGGGTGGGGAACCCCACAGGGAAGGCACGTATCACGGGAGGAGGGATTCTGTTGACCGCATGTTTTGCAGGTCCACCCACCTGCTTTCTTCCCGGCGCCATTATAGGGTGGTGGCAAGTCATGTATCAATGCAACACCAGGCTTACAGAAATATCTCTGTCTTTTCTCATCAAAATTTAGTTCCCCCCCGGTCTGTTCAAATTCTTTACTACAGTCCAACCACACACGGACCATGTCTGTCAATTTATCATCTTCTAACTTCCCTCTCTTCTCGTTTAACAACACTTGCCAGGTGGCACTACATAGGATGCCTCCTTTACAGACACTATAACTCTTCTCCAACTTACTTAATCCTTTTATGAAGCGTTTGCCTCTCCTGTCCGCCACGTACTGTTCAGGCGAACAGTAACCCTTCGGGACACTTTCCTCATTTCCCATTATCTCTCGTACCTACTGAAGCCGCCTAAAGACCTCTGCATAGAGTAATCACTGGACGTGAAGACCTTTGAGTTCCGGTCAGCACACTCTGGGCTACCGCGAACCGCTCTCCACCCATCTGTGATCGTCCCCTTTATGGAGATTTGAGTCAGACACCGGGCTGAACTCCGATACAGGAAAACAGGAGAACTCCGTGTCTCAGTCAATGATACTTGTCAACAGGGTCTTCACAACTTATAGGCACAACACAGTACATCAAGACTTTAAGAAAACATATGGGGTTCTTACTTTCATGCCCTCGAGGACGTCCCAGACTGCTTCCGCACCCCTCCCTCAGACGAACACCAAGAGGCTACACCAGGGGACACTTTATGGGCAAGATGACTCAATTTTCTTACCTCATATCACGGGTTACGATCCCGGTGTCCGTTAGTGCGCCTCTTCTCGTCTGGTCTCTGGGGGTACGGGAACAGAGGGTCCAATCCTCGAGCCCCACGATTGGGCGCCAAAATTGTTCTGGTTCTGACAAAGCTGTCAGTTTGATTTGATGTACTGCTCCAAATTAATTAAGATACGTGCACGGAGAGATCAGACAGACAACTCACTACATGGAGTTAAAAAGGATCTCTGGTTTATTTCTAAGAAAACAGACAATACATAGTTTTCACGAAAGGAGGGAGTGAGGGGGGGGTGAAAGATAAAGTATATATTTTCTATTGGCTATGAACTCTCTACTTTTCTGTAACCTTGACGGCCAGAGGAAATTCCTCCTCACTCCCCCACCTTGTTCCTGGGTGAAACTGTTACTTCTTTCTTTGTAACTGCTTGCTTGAGCTGAACGGAAACCACAAAGAAACACATGATAAAAACACAAAGTAAGATTCTAGTTTATAGGTGTTGGCAGAATGCCTGGCCGCCATCTTAGCTCAACAAGCAAGTATCCATTTTGTATCAATAGTCCATAACACTATTATATACATTAAAATTAGCATGTGAATATCGATGCATCTAGGCATTTACACATAACTGCAGTGCATTCCTAGGAATATTCATATAGAGTCATAACTTTTTTCTACAGGTCCACACTATGCACCAGGAGTCTTCTGACCTCTGTAATACCCTGCTCCTGATCTTCTTGGATATAAGATATTTAAAATACCATTCAAAATACTATGATATATCTGTGTACTTTATCTGTACTCCTAATTAGCTTTTTCTTTTTCTATTTTCTGCCATGTTGCTGTTCTGATATATATCCCAATATATGATGTAATATATGCGTTATGGAATTTGACAGCAATATCACCTTGTTATATATCTCTGCATAATCCAGAACTATGTACATTCTGTTATACAATATAATATATGTACTATAATTACTGCTTTATTATAGGCCGTGAACAAGATCTCGGGATGAGATCGAAACGTTGGCCTTAGTTTATATTTCTGGATGGATGAATAAATAACTACGTATTCTATACCTGAGTGGCGCGGTTTCATATTCTATATGCTGACTAAAATTACCGCTGAGCACCGGAATTTATCAAAAGGAGTGCCGTCCAAACTACTTTTTAATCCTCTATGGGCCAGACCCACTTAATCTGCTGGCGGTGTCAGAAACCTGGCCACACCAGGGCTGAGTGTCCTCATTGGGTTGAGCCCATGGACACTAATTGTGGTTACCAACTAGTATCGCTATATGCTAGGAAACTGTGCCACAGATACCCCGGAGGCTCTAGACCACTTGTGCCAGGTGGAAGTGGGAGACACTCAAGCTGAGGCGCTGCTGGACTCAGGGAGCTTGGTGACCCTGGTAAGGGCTACCCTGGTGCGGTCTGCCGAGTATACCAGCTGGAAAGTTGGGGTGATGTGCATTCATGGAGACTTGAAAGACTATCCCACGCGCTGGTGTCTCTAACCAAGGTGGCCGGCAGGTGGACCCACAAAGTGGCAGTCGCCACAAATCTCCACTATGAACTCATAATAGGGATAGCCTTTCCAGGTTTTCCTGCCCTATGGACGGTTGTGAGTGTTAAGGATACCCCTGAGACAGGAATGAGCCCAGGAGATTGGCCTTGTTCAGGGGGACGACCAGAACTCTAGGAACCTGAGGCCGAAGGACTAACAGTAGGGTTGACCACCACTTTGGTGGAAGAGGGGGAGACAACCCCGCGTAGGGTAATGGTGGGAGACATGGAGGAGTTGCCACCAGGTCCTGGGTTGGCAGACCTCAACGTCTCCAGGGAGGATTTCGGGAGAATGTGGTAATACTTGATGGTGTATCCCAACAACCTGGGGCCAAGTCGATGTTTCCCCATTTTGTGGTCCACCAGAATATGCTACATCGGGTAAACCAGCTGGGGGGTGAACCTGTTGAACAGTTGATGGTGCCCGGGGCCTATCGAAAACTCGTGTTAGAGTTAGCCCCCCAACATGTTCTCGGGGGTTATCTGGGACTGCAGAAGACACAGGACCGTGTGCTACAACAGTTTTACTGGACAAGTGTGTGACAAGACCAATCTCGCCACATCGCATTGGAAAAGCCTGGTTGCCCGCCTGCTTCCTTTAGACTATAGCCCCATGTTGAAATGCTTGATTTTCCCCTGCAAAGACATGAAAGCCGGGTCATTTGGTACTTGCCCTATTTGCACAGTGATACCCCAGATAGCTATGCCATGGAGCCCATTCGGATAACGAAAGACTATGTGAAAGACTTTGGCTCCATGGTGATTCTACTGTATTCGTTTAGTCTGAGTGCCATTCACCTAATAATATGCGCTCAGACCTGCTGAGCTATCTGGGGATATGTTAAATGTCTATGTTTTATGCAATAGCTGCACAGTTAAATATTCTTTCTTTTATTGTCTTTTGCTACCATGTGGCTAATGGAGTTTTGCCTCTGCCCTTGGAAATAAATTGGATTACATCCCAATTGTCTCCAGGACAGAAGACATTGTGTAAAACTGTGTATTCTCCTTCCTGTGATAGTTACATTAACCCATTGTGTAAGCTAATTGTATCACAGGCAGAGGGGAAAACAGATATGGACATCCGTCTATCACCCACAAACTGTCGGCCTAGTAGAAAGGTTTAATCAAACGTTAAAAACTATGTTAAAATGAGTAGTAGCTAAGGTTGGAAAGGACTGGGACCTCCTTCTGCCCTATCTTATGTTCGCAGTGCGAGAAGTGCCCCAGGCCTCTACTGGGTTCTCACCCTTCGAACCACTATATGGCAGTCATCCACGTGGTCTGTTGGACATAGCCAAAAAGGTGTGGGACCAACAACCCACACCATATAAAAGTGTTGTTGAATACGTCACCCAGATGCAGGAATGTATGGAAACCATGTTGCCGCTGGTAAAGGAACATATGGAGGCGGCTCAGCAAGCTCAAAGTTGGGTGTATAATCGGCAGGCTCGGTTCTGAATCTTTAACCCGGGAGATCGGATTTTGGTTCTGGTACCGACAGTGGACAGTAAGTTACTGGCTAGGTGGCAGGGACCCTACGAGGTACTCAAAAAGGTTGGAGCAGTAAACTACAAGGTACACCAGCCAGGGCGGCAGAAGCCGGAGCAGGTGTACCATGTAAATTTACTTAAACAGTGGAAGGATAGGGAGACCAGTACTGACGATAGCCCGCGACCGAGTTTTCTAGGGGGAGAGGTTCCGGTCCCTAATTCTGATGTAAGGGAAGCGGTTGCCACAGTGAAGATTGCTGACAGCTTCTCCTAGACTCAGGAGGCCAGGGAGTTCGTCAGCAGGAACACGGATGTGTTCTCAGACCTCCCTGGATGCACTTTCATAATCCAGCATGACATTTTCACTGAGCCTCAGGCCAAAATCCGGTTGAAACCATACCGCGTACCCAAGGCTCGGCGACAGGCCATCTCTGAGGAAGTACAACTAATGCTGCAACTAGACGTCATCGAGGAGTCTAGAAGTGAGTGGGCCAGCCCTATAGTACTGATACCCAAACCGGACGGGACGTTGCAGTTTTGTAACGATTATTGAAAATTAAACAAGGTATCTAAGTTGGACGCATAGCCCATGCCCCGGGTAGATGAGCTGATTGAGAGGTTAGGACAAGCCCGGTATTTTTCTGTTTTGGACCTCACCAAAGGGTTCTGGCAGTTACTATTAACGGAGGCTGCCAAAGAGAAAACGGCCTTAATTACACCGGAGGGGCTGTACCAGTATAAGGTGTTACCCTTTGGTCTGCATGGCGCCCCCGCCACTTTCCAAAGGCTAATGGACATTGTGCTGTGACCACATTGTCGGTACGCTTTGGCTTACCTGGACAATATTGTCATTCACAGTACTAACTGGGAAAGTCAGCTGCCCAAAATGCAGGCTGTAGTAGACTCCCTTTGAAAAGCTGGACTAACCGCTAACCCAAAAAATTGCGCAATAGGGTTAGAGGAGACAAAATACCTGGGGTATGTCATTGGGCGTGGAGTGATCAATCCCCAAGTAAACAAAATAGAGGCAATAAGAAATTGGCCCCTATCTGTCACCACTAAACAAGTAAAGTCGTTCCTAGAATTGATAGGCTATTACATGAGATTTGTTCCCCACTTTGCCACTATAGCCGCGCCCTTGACAGAGCTCTTGAAGGGATGAAAATCAGTGATGGTTCTCTGGGATGAGCAGGCGGAAGAGTCTTTTTCCTTTTGAAGTTGGCCCTGTGTGGGTCACTGGTTTTGGTGATGCCCGGCTTCAATAGGGAGTTCGTGGTACAGACAGATACCTCCGAAGTAGGGTCTGTGCTGTACTGTCTCAGGAAGTCAACGGGGAAGAGCATCCCGTTATCTTTTTAAGGCGTAGGCTCACCCCAGCCGAAAGTATGTATTTTATAGTAGAGAGAGAGTGCCTGGCTATCAAATGGGCAGTCGAGTCTCTTCGCTACTATTTCTGCCGTGTGACTGACCACTCATCTCTCAAGCCAGGCCCATGAGAGAAATGCCCGAGTCACTAGGTGGTTCCTGTCCTTATAGACTTAAAGTTAAGGTTCTCCATGTAACACAGGGCAGGCTGGTTGCAGGGAAACGCGGATGCCCTGTCCTTGGTATACTGTATGGCAGGTGTTCACCCCCTCAGGGTTGAACAAAGAGGGGTTATGTAAGAAGGTACCTGGAATAATCGTGGATGGAAGGTATGTGTCACCGAGGTTCCTGGCCTCGGTGAAGTAAGAACTGGTATTTTATGTGTCAGCAGCAGCTATTGCTAATTGACACCTAAAGATTTAGCATGGCTCTCATTGCTGATCCGGGAAGGCTCTTACAGGGAGTAGTCAAAGTGGTGGGTGGGTGACTACTCCCCATGGTCCAGGCTGGGTTTTGCCAGGCATTAAAAACAGCCAGCACTGATTTACCTCCCTCTGACAGTGGAGCTCAGGAGTCTGTATTCTGTGAACTAAGGGCTGTGCTGGGATTTGAGGTTTGAGCCTGGCTGAAGGACTCAGGCCCCTCTAAAGGCGAACAGGGCGCCTATGGACTTGATGAGGCTGAACTGCTAACAGGTTGTGAATTAACACCCAGGATAAAAGGTGACTTTTATTGTTTATGGACTTTCCCTGTGTGTGAACAAACACCAAGCCACCTGCGTTTTGTGATACACCTTATCTGCATTTTGTTATACACCAATGTGTAAATAAACACCGCTTTTTGATTCAAGAATTTGTAGGTGTGGGGGGCACTCGTATGTCCCTGGCTATATATACATATATTTCTTTATGTGCTCTTGGATGAGGGAGACACTCCAGTATCCAGAAACATATATAACAATCTAAATATATCTCAGTGTAAATGTACATTTCTATGTTGGAAAACTAAAAATAATAAAAAGATGTCATACGACTGTTGTCAGAAAATAACACGTGTATGTGTTATAAAATAGTAGGATAGTAAGTGAATTATTATGTAAAAAGAGTCACTTCATAAGGAATCCACTTCATAGAGGTTTTCTTTCCCCTGCTATGGTGGGGTGATAGTTTTTATATATATTCAAAAGATGGCGCTATTGCCCTTAAATAAAATATAAAAAATATATAGAGCGCTCTGGGTGCAATGATGTCAAGTTATAGATGTTGATTCATATTTATCCTTAATTGGACAGTAAAGTACTCTTATATTTATATAATTAATGATCTTATTGTAAAATCCGAATGAGGTTACAGCCTGTCTTTGATTGGGTAATCTAGAGCTGCTTGGTTGGAGTGGGATAAGATATGTGGATAGTACACTGGTTGGTATATCTAAAGTGAGTTCTTTATCTCCCAATGTACTGATAATTATGTATCTGCCAGTGCAGATTTAAAAGTTCTATATCTACTGCTAGGTTATGCAGTCTTTATATAGTTACGTTACCCGTCCTGTAGATATTGCTTGGATCGGGAGTTGCCGGCCGCGATATGTACTCGTGTTCTCCGCTGTGCTCGCCTGCTTCTATTGTGGTGTCTCACGTGGGCGCGAGCTTCAGCGGTATCTTGTCCACAAAATGGATGCAGAGATGCCGGGCTACTTGTGTACTCAATGTCTTGTGGGGTTGTGCTAATATAGGCACAACCCTATTGAAGGCTTGCCACGCACGAGTCAGTCCTTGAGTGTGGCACCGCAGGTCGGGGTTTCTACAGAAAGGATGTCCAGTCTTTTATCGGTATATTGTGAGATAAAGAACTCACTTTGGATATACCAACCAGTGTACTATCCACATATCTTATACCACTCCAACAAAGCAGCTCTAGATTACCCAATCAGAGACAGGCTGTAACCTCATTCGGATTTTACGATAAGATCATTAATTATATAAATATAACAGTACTTTACTGTCCAATTAAGGATAAATATTAATCAACATCTATAACTTGACATCATTGCACCCAGAGTGCTCTATATATATATATATTTTTTATTTAACCTCCCTGGCAGTATGATTATGTCAGGAATTTTGTACCAAAAGTGGTGACAGTAAAATGGCAGGCAAGGGACACTGTACAGTCATCAAATGTCAGATCTGAGGTTATACAGATTACAATGTATAACCTCTTTTATGTGTGTTTGTCACTTTTTATGTTTGTATTTATAAAAATTTCCCGCCCAGTTCCACTCCCATGCGCAGCTGCTGCTCGCAGGGAACAGAACCAGGAAGTCAAATGCTGTGCGGTGTTCTGCCAGATCTCTATACCTTGCGAAAAGTCTATACGGGAAGTGACGCGGCCGCACAGGAATCAGCTGGAGGAAGGTATGCCCGACGCTGCGCAAGCGCACATCCACTGGCTTAGTAAAGAATCGTTGCAGCGCCGCGATAGAAGTACTTCGTGCACCGTGTGTGCGCACTTAGGGGTATAGAGATTTTGCAGCACAAAATGTTACATCAGATCTCCCTACTCCTGAGTGCGCTCGCACGCACAAATCATCAGATCAAATCAGGATGAACTGCAACTGATGATTTGTTCACGAGTGTGCACTCAGGGGTAGGGAGAGCTGATGCAACATTGTGCGCTGCAAAATCTCTATACCCCTAAGTGCGCAAGCGTGGTGCACAAAGTACTTCTATCTCGGCGCTGCAGATTCTTTCCTAAGCCAGTGGATGTGCACTTGCGCACACCCTCCTCCAGCTGATTCCTGTGCGGCCGCATCACTTCCGGTATAGACTTTTTGCAAGGTATGGAGATCTGGCAGAACACAAGTGGAGGACATCGCTGGATCGCCGGCAGAAGGTGAACGGACTCTACAATGTTACCCGAGCGTGACTCAGGGTTACCGCTCCTGGCAGCGAAAATTAACCCCGAGTCACTCTGGGGAATACCGTCAGGGAGGTTAAGTGCAATAGCGCCATCTTTTGAATATATATAAAGACTATCACCACACTATAGCAGGGGAAAGAATATCTCTATGAAGTGGATTCCTTATGAAGTGACTATTTTTACATAATAACAATTCACTTACTATCCTACTTTTTTATACTTTTTCCACCTAATTTTTTAAAATCTCTTTTGATTTGTTTTTACATTGTCTTTATTATAATTATGAAATAATTAGGTTGCAACTTTTATATTATTATCAAGTGTTATTTTCTGACAACAGTCGTATGACATCTTTTTAGTATTTTTAGTTTTCCAACAAAGAAATGTACATTACATTGAGATATATTTAGATTGTGTGGGGATGTGCTCGTGGTAGGCTACGGTAGCGGCGGCAGTATTGAGGCAATCACAGACAGTCTTTGTAATACACCGTGACTTTATTTACACCAAAGGCATAACAGGCAATGTGCAGACCACACAGGTGCATATCCACATAGTGCATAAAACAAAAGTCCTTCCATAGAAAATAAACAGCAGGTTTGAGTCACCTTGTTTTGGACAGACCACAGCAGTTCTGCAGGCTTGTAAGCTACCTGCCTTTGACTCCCTCAGGCCAGAGCCCCTTCGGCTCGTAGCACCACAGGTCCCAGGGCTATCCTTCAATGTGTGCTGCGCCCAGACTCTCCTTCACCAGCACTGACTCTGACTGTGGAAATCTCCAGCTCAGCAAGACACACCCCACCCCCATCATCAGCAGGCTGGGTTCTTTAAAGGCCCAGCTCCTCCAAAAACCTGGGCTGGCCGTGGGGAACAGGCACCCCCCCAGCTCTTTACCTATTCCCAATAAGAACCGGCCCGGACACGCTGCGCCAGCTGTAACCGCAATGATCCAGTTCTTACTCCACCAAGGCCAGGACCTCTCGTGGCACGTATCGTCCGTCCATTATTATTCCGGGGACTCTCCTACATATTCCCCCCTTTGTTCACCCCTGAGGGCTTGAACATACTGTTCAAGCCTGAGGGGGTGAACACATGCACAGCAGTGTACCCGAGACAGGGCATCTGCGTTCCCCTGTAAGCGGCCGGCCCTGTGCTCAACAGTGAACTTAAAGTTCTGGAGGGACAAGAACCACCTGGTAACCCGAGCGCTCCCCTCCTTAGCCCGACTCATCCACTGGAGAGGGGAGTGGTCGGTCACCAGACGGAACCTTCTCCCCAGAAGGTAATATCTGAGAGACTCGAGTGCCCACTTGATGGCGAGGCACTCTCTCTCCACAATGCTATACCGGGTTTCTGCTGGGGTAAGCTTGCGGCTTAGAAAAACCACGGGGTGCTCTTCCCCGTTGAGCTCCTGGGAAGGCACAGCCCCTAGTCCTACTCCCGAGGCATCTGTTTGAACTACAAACTCCCGCTTGAAGTCGGGCGTCACAAGAACCGGGGACTCACATAGGGCCGACTTCAAACGGGAGAACGCCTCCTCCTCCTGCTCCCCCCAGCGAACCATCACCGACTTTCTACCCTTCAAGAGGTCGGTTAACGGGGCTGCCAAGGTGGCAAAATGGGGAATGAACCTCATGTAGTACCCAATCAGGCCCAAAAATGACCGTACTTGCTTGGACGTACGAGGCCTGGGCCAATTCCGAATTGCTTCAACTTTATTCACTTGGGGCCTAATGACTCCGCGTCCAATCACATACCCCAAATAGCGAGCTTCCTCTAGTCCCACCGAGCATTTTTTTGGGTTGGCAGTCAACCCCGCCTTCCTTAGAGAATCTATCACTGCCTGAAGTTTTGACAAATGACCCTCCCAGTCCGGGCTAAACACGACTATATCATCCAGATACGCGGAGGTATACTGGTGATGGAGCTTGAGGACGACATCCATCAGACGCTGGAACGTAGCCGGAGCGCCATGCAACCCAAAAGGCAACACCCTATACTGAAAAGGCCGTCTTCTCCTTTGCCGCCTCCGTCAGAGGTACCTGCCAGTAGCCCTTCGTGAGATCTAGGATCGAAAAATACCGGGCTTTTCCCAGCCGCTCTATCAACTTGTCCACTCGAGACATGGGATAGGTGTCAAATTTTGATACCTCATTTAATTTCCTAAAATCATTACAGAACCGTAATGAACCATCCAGTTTGGGAATAAGGACAATCGGGCTAGCCCACTCGCTCTTTGACTCTTCTATGACCCCTAGACGTAGCATCGATCTTACCTCCTGCGAAATGGCCTGTCGCCGAGCCTCCGGTACTCGGTATGGTCTTAGGCGGACTTTCACCCGGGGCTCGGTGACAATGTCATGCTCGATCAAGGTGGTACGTCCAGGAAGGTCAGAGAATACGTCCCTATTCCGACTAACGAATTCTCTCACCTCTTGTGCCTGTTTGGTCGACAGTCCGTCCCCTATCGTCACCCCGTTAACGGCGTTCTCCGGAACACCTGGTGACCCCGGGTCACTCCCTGCCGTCCAGACAGAGGGCGGGCTGTCTCCAAACAAATTCTCTCTGTCTCTCCAAGGTTTCAGTAGATTCACATGATATACCTGTTCGGGCTTCCGCCGCCCTGGCTGGTATATCCTGTAATCAACTGGGCCCACTTTCTCCTTAACTTCATAGGGTCCTTGCCACCGGGCCAGGAATTTACTCTCGACCGTGGGCACGAGTACAAGAACTCGGTCACCCGGGTGAAATGTCCTTACCCGGGCGGATCGGTTATATATCCGACTCTGGGCCAGTTGTGCCGCTTCCATGTGCTCACGGACGATCGGCAACATGACCCCTATTCGGTCCTGCATTTTTCCTATGTGCTCTATCACACTTTTATGAGGCGTAGGCTGTTGCTCCCATGCCTCCTTAGCGATATCCAGTAGTCCACGGGGAAGTCGCCCATATAACAACTCAAAGGGCGAGAACCCCGTGGACGCCTGGGGCACTTCCCGTACCGCAAACAAAACATAGGGCAACAGTAAGTCCCAATCTCTCCCGTCCTTAGCCACGACTCTTTTTAGCATGGACTTCAGGGTCTTATTAAACCGTTCTACTAACCCATCGGTTTGGGGATGGTAGACGGACGTGTGCAGGTGTTTAATATTTAATAGCTTACACAATTCCTTTGTTATTTTGGACATAAAGGGTGTCCCCTGGTCCGTCAGGATCTCCTTTGGTATCCCCACCTGGGCGAACATACTCATGAGCTCTTTAGCTATTACCTTGGCCGACGTATGGCGCAATGGGACCGCCTCCGGATAGCGAGTGGCATAGTCTAACACTACCAGTATGTGTTGGTGACCTCGGGCTGACTTAATAATGGGGCCTACCAAATCCATGGCGATCCTTTCGAAGGGCACCTCTATAATGGGCATAGGTACCAGTGGACTGCGATACTGAGGTTGGGGGCTAGTCACCTGACACACTGGACAGGACTGACAGAACCTCCGGACTTCCTCATATATCCCAGGCCAATAGAACCGTTGTAGAATTCGCTCCAGCGTTTTCTTAACCCCCAGATGACCACCCAACACATGCGCATGCGCTAAATCCAAGACCATTCGCCGGTAAGGCTGGGGCACCACCAGTTGTTCCACCACCTCCTGCCTCACCTTGTCTACCCTATATAACAGGTCCTGGTTATAGGCCAGGTGAGGAAATACGGTATCGGCGCCGGGACGCTGGGCAATGCCATTAATCACCGACACACCTTCTCTAGCCCGCAATAACGTCGAATCCTGGAGCTGTGCGGTCCCGAAGGTTTCTCGGGGTACCTCCAGATCCAGGATAGACGAACTTTCTACTGTCTCACCCGCCAATACTTCTAGGGGAAACCGGTCAGGGTTACAATCTACCTCCCCTACGGTGACCCCTACAGCTGGGGCCCCTGCCTCGGGGTCCTCTGGCTTGGGACCCGGACATTTTTCTTCCCCACAGGTAGGCAACCTGTTCCTCCACAAATTCCAGAACAGGGGAAAGTCCCTCCCCAATATTGCGGCATAAGGGAGCCGTCTCCCCACTCCGACGACATGTGGTACCTCCTTCCCACACACCACCTGGGTAACCTTAGTGGTGGGATACTCCCGGCGATCCCCATGTATACAGACAATGGTAAGGGTTCGCCTTTCTGGGAGTTTTTCCGTTACCAGCGATTCATGGACCAGAGTTACCAGGCTCCCAGAGTCCAGCAGGACCTGCACGGAGTGTCCATTAACGACGACATCACACACCGGAGGGGTGTCCGCAGCCAGCAGGGGGTCAGCTATATACACCGGTTGGGCATAAAAAGAGGACTGGCGAGTGAACCCGCAGTCCATGGGTTTGGATGCCCTAGGGCAGTTGGCTGCCACATGTCCCCAGTCCTGACAATGCCAACATCTGATCCTCGCAGCCTCCCTCCTCCCCAGGGTATTCCTCCCACGGACTGGAGATCCACTCCCCTCCTTATGAGATGGGATCCCTTTTTCAGGACCCCGGGTCGGCAACGGGGGCTGACGTGACTTCGGTAGTACCGCTGAGTCCCGCACCAAATCCTGAGTGGCCATATACCTCTCCACCAGGCTAACCAGTTGTTCCAGGTTGCCTGTACCGCCTTGTCCCACCCAGCGCTGTATGGCTCTCGGGAGGGTACGCACGAACCTGTCGACCACGACCCTTTCAACCATCTGAGAAGGGCTCAATATTTCAGGCTGAAGCCATTTTTTTACTAGGTGAAGTAAGTCATAGGCTTGTGACCGGGCGGGTCGGGACTCTGCAAACACCCACTGATACACCCTGTGCGCTCGCACATAGGTGTTTACCCCCAACCTGGCCAACACCTCACCTTTTAGCCTCTTATAGTCCTTGGCCTCATCGCGGCTGAGGTCAAAATAGGCCTTTTGTGCGTCCCCCACCAGAAAAGGCGCCACCACCTCGGCCCACTGCTCCAATTGCAGCCTCTCTTGCTCCGCGGTTCTTTCGAACACCGTCAGGAACGCCTCTATATCATCTTCCGGACCCATTTTCCTCAGGGCGGATTGGACTTTGTCCCTGGCGGTAGACACAGTCGGGGTTGTTGTAGTTGAAACTCCTTGCAGGGATGTTCGCACCGACTCTTGCATGGCTACCAGCTGCTGCATTAGGAGATTGTTTGTTTGCTGCTGTGCACACATAGCCTCCTCATGTCTTTTTTGCTGTAGCTCACTACTTTCCCTCTGAGCCTGCAATGCCTGTTGCTGCTGTAAATTACTCTGAATCAGGTGCTTAATGGCCTCTTCCATCTTGTCAGGAACCATAAAACTTGCAGGCCTGATATATGACATGCAGTCCAACACAACTTTTGCCTCAGGCCTGCCTCACTGCAGGAATGCCCGCTCCAAGCCACCAATTGTGGGGATGTGCTCGTGGTAGGCTACGGTAGCGGCGGCAGTATTGAGGCAATCACAGACAGTCTTTGTAATACACCGTGACTTTATTTACACCAAAGGCATAACAGGCAATGTGCAGACCACACAGGTGCATATCCACATAGTGCATAAAACAAAAGTCCTTCCATAGAAAATAAACAGCAGGTTTGAGTCACCTTGTTTTGGACAGACCACAGCAGTTCTGCAGGCTTGTAAGCTACCTGCCTTTGACTCCCTCAGGCCAGAGCCTCTTTGGCTCGTAGCACCACAGGTCCCAGGGCTATCCTTCAATGTGTGCTGCGCCCAGACTCTCCTTCACCAGCACTGACTCTGACTGTGGAAATCTCCAGCTCAGCAAGACACACCCCACCCCCATCATCAGCAGGCTGGGTTCTTTAAAGGCCCAGCTCCTCCAAAAACCTGGGCTGGCCGTGGGGAACAGGCACCCCCCCAGCTCTTTACCTGTTCCCAATAAGAACCGGCCCGGACACGCTGCGCCAGCAGCATTCGCCGCTGTAACCGCAATGATCCGGTTCTTACTCCACCAAGGCCAGGACCTCTGGTGGCACGTATCGTCCGTCCATTATTATTCCGGGGACTCTCCTACAATTGTTATATACGTTTCTGGTTATTGGAGTGTCTCCCTCATCCAAGAGCAGAAATATATGTCCATACTATATATATATTGCTATCAATATATGCTGCCAGGGATATACGAGTGCCCCCCACACCTGCAATTTATTAGCGTTAATTTTATTCTGCCACATTGGGGTGAGTCGCGGGGAGTGCACCACTCCATATCTTTCCAAACCGAGTGTAGCCACTGACACATCCACATATTTGATTCAAGAACTGTGTACTTTGCCTCTATACTGCATCCGCTAGTCCTAACTACCAGAGCGAATCCCCACAATATATACAGTACAGACCAAAAGTTTGGACACACCTTCTCATTCAAAGAGTTTTCTTTATTTTCATGACTATGAAAATTGTAGATTCACACTGAAGGCATCAAAACTATGAATTAACACATGTGGAATTATATACATAACAAAAAAGTGTGAAACAACTGAAAATATGTTATAAGTAGCCACCTTTTGCTTTAATTACTGCTTTGCACACTCTTGGCATTCTCTTGATGAGCTTCAAGAGGTAGTCACCTGAAATGGTCTTCCAACAGTCTTTAAGGAATTCCCAGAGATGCTTAGCACTTGTTGGCCCTTTTGCCTTGACTCTGCGGTCCAGCTCACCCCAAACCATCTCGATTGGGTTCAGGTCCGGTGACTGTGGAGGCCAGGTCATCTGGCGCAGCACCCCATCACTCTCCTTCATGGTCAAATAGCCCTTACATAGCTTGGAGGTGTGTTTGGGGTCATTGTCCTGTTGGTCCAACTAAACGCAAACCGGATGGAATAGCATGCCGCTGCAAGATTCTGTGGTAGCCATGCTGGTTCAGTATGCCTTCAATTTTGAATAAATCCCCAACAGTGTCACCAGCAAAGCACCCCCACACCATCACACCTCCTCCTCCATGCTTCACGGTGGGAACCAGGCATGTAGAGTCCATCCATTCATCTTTTCTGCGTCGCACAAATACACAGTGGTTGGAACCAAAGATCTCAAATTTGGACTCATCAGACCAAAGCACAGATTTCCACTGGTCTAATGTCCATTCCTTGTGTTCTTTAGCCCAAACAAGTCTCTTATGCTTGTTGCCTGTCCTTAGCAGTGGTTTCCTAGCAGATATTCTACCATGAAGGCCTGATTCACACAGTTTCCTCTTAACAGTTGTTCTAGAGATGTGTCTGCTGCTAGAACTCCGTGTGGCATTGACCTGGTCTCTAATCTGAGCTGCTGTTAACCTGCGATTTCTGAGGCTGGTGACTCGGATGAACTTATCCTCCGCAGCAGAGGTGACTCTTGGTCTTCCTTTCCTGGGGCGGTCAGCATGTGAGCCAGTTTCTTTGTAGCGCTTGATGGTTTTTGTGACTGCACTTGGGGACACTTTTAAAGTTTTCCCAATTTTTCGGACTGACTGACCTTAATTTCTTAAAGTAATGATGGCCACTCGTTTTTCTTTACTTGTGTTCGGATCGGCTATCAGAAAGGTGTCCCTAACCTATCTAACCCTATCTTGCAACAAGCAGTAGAATTGTGCCGTAACTGCTGCTGTAGGGCAGCCTAAAGGGGCCAAAAAGCATAGACCTTATTTAGAGTAAACATATACATACCATTACGACACCCGCTTTGAACGCAGAAAACTCTACCCGATGAAGGTGCGGAATATACCGTACATATCAGCGACTTCTATATACCTTACCTCTTTGTCACGTGCCGTTGTTTTTGGGGGTAGCTAAAGTTGATGTTTTGAAAGAGCGGTCGGTAGTCAGAAACGATTTACCCCTATGTTGACGATCATATGAACATATTACAAGAAGGTCTGAACCCGGGAGCTGCAGACTGAAATAACAATGGTGAATGTGATGGAAGACTTAATGAAGTCCAACCATTCGCTAAGGGCCCTGCTCGGACACCAACTATTGCTGGTAGCAAATACTACACCTATACTTCCCCAGGCCACTGCTTAAATTATTTCTTATTATTAATAAAGGACCCAAAAATTAGAAGATGGCATATGCCGCTTAACTCTGATAATGGATCGGGACGTAATCGCCTGAAGACGTGACAGGACTTATTAACCTGTAGACGTGACAGGATTTCGTAATCGCCTGTAGTTGTGACAGGACTTATTAACCTGTAGTCGTGACAGGATTTCGTAATCGCCTGAAGACGTGACAGGACTTATTAACCTGTAGACGTGACAGGATTTCGTAATCGCCTGTAGTTGTGACAGGACTTATTAACCTGTAGTCGTGACAGGATTTCGTAATCGCCTGAAGACGTGACAGGACTTATTAACCTGTAGACGTGACAGGATTTCGTAATCGCCTGTAGTTGTGACAGGACTTATTAACCTGTAGTCGTGACAGGATTTCGTAATCGCCTGAAGACGTGACAGGACTTATTAACCTGTAGACGTGACAGGATTTCGTAATCGCCTGTAGTCGTGACAGGACTTATTAACCTGTAGTCGTGACAGGACTTCGTAATCACCTGTAGTCGTGACAGGATTTATTAACCGCCAGGCGCGAGAGACCCTAATGGCGGGGCCAGGCGCCAGCGAGGGAAGAAACGTAAACCTGAAGGAAAGCAGCTATGTTCATTAGGAGAACGGTATCAGAGCGGTGCACTGACTGCCCCAGAGAAAATACTGAGTAACCATGATGTAGCAATGAAAAGGAAAATGCGGCCTTAAGTGGAAGCCGAAGTGATGTATGAACAGCTGGGTGAACGCAGCTGTGGATGTGAGTAGTGCCTGAAACATGGTATGGGCCCAGCTGTGAGCATGAAGAGCACAGTATAACGCAGCTGTGAATGCAATCTGAAATGACAGGGTATCAATGTGATGCAACAGCAATGCATGAACGCAGCTCTAGTGGTGAACAGAGTATAAATTGTAAATGCAGACACATGGACATAGCTTTGAAGGTAACGCCTCCACATAATGCTGCAGGCTTTTTTTTTTTTCTTTTTCCTTTTCTCAGGGATGGTCACCACAGCACCACCCAAGAAACATAAACGTGTATGAACATGAACCTTGAAGCAACGACAATAAAGCAACATATAATGCACCTATACCCCAGCACAGAACCGCTGACACATGCGTGCCTATAACATACAGTTTATAGATAAACCACTCTTACCTACAGGAGCATCAGAACTCAAATGCGGGCGCCTCGATTGATCTGCATGGATCCCCACATGCAGACCCCTGGTATACATACCCCAACTCCTTGCATGTTTGGCGTTAGCTACGGATGTGCCCCTGCATGTTAAAAACACACATTTTTTATTTTTTCCTAATAGAGGAAATCTGCGACCATACCTACACCAGGCGCCTGCTAGGCCAACAACTATATGCAATGACCCCCAACGAGCCCCTAGACAGCCGAGCATTCACTAGACCGTTAGCACCCCACTCTGCTTTGAACCAGAGTACTGCGCATCGCATGCCGCCCTGTAGGCACCATGCCATCAAGTGCAATACCACAGCATTTTTTTATTTATTTTTACCATTGATATAAAAACACAGCGTGCATGACTTGAACCAACCATCATTCAACCGTTTAGCGCCCGACTCTGCTATATCTCAGAGCGCTACATGTCGCGGACCGCAGCGTTGGTCCTGTGCAAACCCCTCCGATCCTACCGTGAATACCAGCGCCCTGCTAAGACATTCTGCCATCGCCCAGCCGTAAGGAGCCTCCACACCATGCTGCTGTATCCTAGAGCTGACTCACAGGTAGTGAAATCAGCTGAATCGTCGTCAGCCTAGGCCTACAGGAGCCTATAAATAGCCTAGTACCCAACCAGCCTGACCTCACAGGTGCAAGTAAGTAGCCGTGTAATCAGCCTCTCCTCTCACAAATACAGCAAAATACTTTTGCTTAACACTTAGCTGCTTTTTTCTTGCCATAATACAAATTCTAACAGTCTATTCAGTAGGACTATCAGCTGTGTATCCACCTGACTTCTCCACGACGCAACTGATGGTCCCAACCCCATTTATAAGGCAAGAAATCCCACTTATTAAACCTGACAGGGCACACCTGTGAAGTGAAAACCATTTCAGGTGACTACCTCTTGAAGCTCATCAAGAGAATGCCAAGAGTGTGCAAAGCAGTAATCAAAGCAAAAGGTGGCTACTTTGAAGAACCTAGAATATAACATATTTTCAGTTGTTTCACACTTTTTTGTTATGTATATAATTCCACATGTGTTAATTGATAGTTTTGATGCCTTCAGTGTGAATCTACAATTTTCATAGTCATGAAAATAAAGAAAACTCTTTAAATGAGGTGTGTCCAAACTTTTGGTCTGTACTGTAGGTCCCAGTTTGGCAGATGGTTGGCGCAAGGGAATGTTCCGGGTGGAGACCAACACTGCATCTCCTACCATAAACTCTTGCTTCGCAGTGCGATGACGATAAGCAAGTCTTTTCTGTTGCGCCACCGCACTACGGAAATTCCACAGTGCCAACAACCAAATGGGTTGCCTGTCCTGGAATCATTGGTCTGCCACCGGTGAGTCAGTGGAGGCCCCTACCAGAGAGAAGAGTCTTGGATTCCTGCCCCCCACGCACCTGAACAGAGACCTCTTGCTAGAGGCATTTTCGGAGTTGTTATAAGCCACCTGTGCAAAGGGTAGGCTAGCTGCCCATTCCTCCTGGCAGTCTGACACGAAACGCCAGAGATATTCTTCCAGAGTCTGGTTCATTCTCTCTGTCTGCCCGTTGGTCTCTGGGTGAAAACTAGACTAAAATGACAGCCTAATCCTCAACAAAGAGCAGAAACCAGGAGATAAACTGGACTCCTCTATTTGAAACAATATCCTCCGGTGCCCCATGTAATCGGAAAACATGTTTGACAAACACATCTGCCCGCTCTCCAGCCGATGGCAATCCAGGGAATGGTATAAAATGGGCCATCTTACTAAAACGGTCCACCACTACCCAAATTACTGTACAACTGGAAGACCTAGGCAGATCTGTTATGAAGTCCATGGACACGTGGGTCCATGGGGCCGAAGGAATAGGCAGCGGAAGCAAAGTACCAGAGGGAGCGGACCAAGCCAGTTTACATTGAACACAAATACTACATGCCCTAATGTAGGATTTGATATAAAAAAACATCTTAGGCCACCAGACATGACATTTACAAAGGGACATGGTCTTTTTTATCCCCAGATGCCCGGCCGACTTAGAATCATGTAACTGTTGTATGACTCTGAGCCTGAAGTTTACAGGCACAAACAGCCAACCTCCAAGTTTGTTAGGAGGGCTCTCTGCCTGCAAAGGTAGAAGAAGAGAAGACAAATCCTCCATTATATCTGGGGTGTTCAAAGTGGCTACGAAGCACCTCGCAGGAATAATGGGCTCAGGCTCAGAGTCACGTACCGAAATGACCTCTGGGAAACAACGGGAGAGGGCATCTGCTTTGACATTTTTGGGTCCCGGTTTGTAAGTTAACCGGAAATTAAAACGAGTGAAAAATAATGCCCAACGAGCTTGACGAGAATTTAACCTCTTGGCACCGTAATGGGATGTTCCGCACTCTCTATAGCCAATGTCTCCACTCTTGAAAGGCCAACTTAACTCCCAGAAGCTCTCTATTGCCAATGTCATAATTGCATTTGGCTGGTGAGAGTTTCTGGGAGAAATAGGCACAAGGATGAAGCCTCTCAGGATTTCCAGAATACTGGGAGAGAACCACCCCCACACCAACCTCAGAGGCGTCAACTGCGAGGAAAAAATGTTGAGAAGTATCTGGATGAATGAGGATTGGAGCGGAGCACAAGGCCTGCTTCAGCATCTCAAAGGCTTCACTCAGCCTCTCTCGTCCACTTAGATGGTTTCGCCCCTTTCTTAGTGAGGTTCGTAAGGGGCACTACCACCGCAGAAAAGATCTTAATAAATTTGCGGTGGAAGTTGGCAAAATCTAAGAAACACTGTAATCCCTTCAGGTCCTTAGGCGGAGGCCATTTCAGAACAGCTGAGAGCTTGGATGGAGCCATCGCCAAACCTCGTTCAGAGACAATATACCCTAGGAAGGGCAATTCTCTCACCTCAAACAGGCACTTCTCAAGTTTGGTGTATAGGCGATTCTCCCTCAGCTTCTGGAAAACCTGACACACATGATCCCGGTGAGTCTGCAGGTCCGATAAGTAGATTAGTATATCAATAGTAGCAAGAAGTCTAGCAGGCACACTCTTATGTGGAATGATGCTGAGGGACTAGAATGATAAGTGTAAATGATAAAATTTATTGAGAAAGGAATAATAAAAAATAAAAAGAGTAGGTAAGTGATATACGAATATCATATAAAATACATATAAAAGTATCCTTACATATAGAAATAAAAAACTAAAGCCGTGCTGGAGCCTACCAATATAGACGCGGAGTATGTAGAAAAATAGAATGGGAGGTGTATCCCAGAAGTGGGCACTAGTGCCAGGCAGTCCTACAATAGGTAGGTATTGGAATAAAAAACGGTTCCAATGTAGTGGTTCACCATAGGTTGGGGGATCGCCATATATTGGTTTATAATGGCGTGGTGACCATACTAAAGGTGAGTTCACTTACCCTACTGGTATAAACTGTATCAAGCAAGCTGTCTCGGGTGCAGCTCTGGTCTCCGGCTCCTGGCGTCCCACGTGGATCCCTGGTGTCTCACATGACTTGGTCAGGGTGACGTAGTTAGAATCAGGGGTCATGTGATCGGACTCGAACTCGCCGGGCTGCCGTTTGAATCGGGTCGCTTGTTAGGAGCGCTCCTGGAGATGAATGCATAGTTTTTTAATCCTTATAAATAGGTCATATCATATGACTTGAGATATAAAATCTTTGATGTCCTCCACGTCCTCAAACACATTTCGGGACAGTTCACGGTCCCTTCATCAGTGAGTGGAGGATCTTCATTTATCATATGATTTATATAAGGTGGACTATTAGGGAACTGAAGTCTATTGGTCCATTAATTAGGTGGGCGTAGTTGATTTGATTAGCTATGGTTAACCCATTCTGCCAGTTAATACATATTAGTTCCTATACGAACGATCTCAAAAGGAACTGAAAGCTTTGGAAAAATGAATAAGAATATTATACGAATAAAACTATAAGCACTGTTAAAAACTGAAGTAAAATGAACAGTTAACAAAAATGAATAACAAGAAAAATTTATTAATTGTTGAAGAATCTAAAAATCTTCAATAGAATAACATATGTAGTAAATAATATTAAGTTTCATTTGGAGATGGTATGAAGAAAAAGGGATGTTCCGATCAGATGTTCGAAACAGATGTGATAGGTAGGGGCCGCTCGCCAAGGGGGGACTGCAACAGGAAGTAAACTGTTAGGGTCCGCCGTCGATGGGCGGCCTCAACCTGTAGGTAAATGTTATAAAAATCTGAAAATCTCCATTTCGGCATTTAATCCAGATGGCACAATTGAGTTGAATTAGAAAATCCTTCTAGATTCCAGTCCAGACATCTTGTTTATATGGTTTCCCCCACTCCAATCTTATTTTACTCTCTCTAATGCAGTGAATTTCAAACCTATAGGGTCTTTGTTGTGTAGTTGTTTGTTAGTACTTCTTATGTATAGTTTTTGACACGGACATTCAATGACATATATAACATCCGTCAAATTGCAAGTTAGGAATTCTTTGATTTCTTGTCTGTGATAATTAAATCTGGATGTTACGTGTTGCTTTTTTTGGGAAGGGTTGTGGTAGTGCAATTGATACACTTTCCACAATGGTAGAATCCTGTGATGTCTGCCCATTCATGTATAGTTTTAGTTGTTGATGTAATTTGTTTAGTAGATGGCGTTACTTTTAATCCAATATTTGGAGCTTTGGTGAATGTTATTTGTGGATTCTCTGGAATCAAGGGACCTATTGTTCTGTCCTGTTGTATGTAGTGCCAATGTCTATTGAAGATATTTTTTATTGTTTTGTATTGTGGATTGTATGGAAGAATAATTCTGAAAGAAGTATCATTTTGATCACGAATCTTACTTTCTTGGGTAAAAAAGGATTTTCTATTCATTTTACGTACTGAATTTAGCGAAAATTCTACCAATGGGACTGGATATTTCCTCTCTACAAATTGTTTTGAAATTTTCTGAGCTTCTTCTTCAAATTTATTTCATTTGTGCAATTTCTTTTGATTCTTCTAAATTGACCCTGGGGTATATTGGTCAACCATACGGGCAAATGGCAACTGTCATAACGGATAAAACTATTTTTAGCTGTGGATTTGTGATGTGTGATACATATTAGTTGATCATTTTCGACAGAGATTTGTAAATAAAAAAATTCTAATTTAGTCGAACTTATTGTTGATGTGAATTTAAAATTACCATTATTTGAATTAATTTCTTGTAAAAAAGAGTGTAGATGTTCCTCACTACCCCACTGATAATATAATCAATATACCTCTTCCAGAGCACCAGGTCCTCCCCCAGATTGGGCGCAATGGTTTCCAGTTCCCACTGTGCCATAATAAGATTAGCATACCTGGTGCCCATGGCGGTACCTTGAATTTGTAAATAACAATCCAGATTCCAATAGAAGTAATTGTGATTTAAAATGAATTTGATTCCTTCTGTGATGAATGTTATTTGTTCAAATGGGAGTTTTCATTCTAGGAGAAATTGTTTATTTATGGATTCTATTCCTTGTTTGTGATTTATGCAGGTATATAGGGACTGAACGTCCAAGGTACCTATATACCAACTTGGATCAAATGTTAAGTGTTCCAATATATTTATTATTTGAGTCGTATCTTTTAAATAGGAATTTATATTTTTTTTCTCTAGGTTGAAGCAGAGTATTAATATATTGGGATAAATTTCAGGTTAGAGAGCCAATCCTCGATATAATTGGACGGCCCGTGGATTTGTTTTGTCTTTATGTATTTTAGGTAGACAATATAAGGTTGGCAATCTTTGTTCAGTGCCTAAAATATAATTGTACTCAGTGTCTGATAAGATTCCTTTAACCTGGCATGTGTTACAGTATTGAATCAATTCTTGATAGTATTGTTCGGGTGGATCATTTCTAAGTTTTCTATATGTAGTGAGATCTGACAATTGTCTACTACATTCAGCATTATATGTACTGATGTCTTGAATTACAACAGCGCCTCCCTTGTCCGCTGAAAGGACTATTATATTTTTTTGTAATTGGCAGGTAGCCTCTTTTTCTTTTTCTGATAAGTTGTACTTTATATTTGGTTTGTTGTGTAATTTTCATAGGTCTGTTTCAACGCATTGTCTAAAGGTAACTAATTCTTTACTTGCCTCTTGTCTTGGATTTATTTTTTTGTGTTGTATGTTCATATGAGTCATTATTTGGGACATTCTTAGTGATTGGGTTTTTCATAAAACACTTCTTAAGACATAATCTTTGAATGATTTTTTTCTACTCCTATCAATGTATCAAACTTATTGAGTGAATTAGTAGGGGCAAACCCTTTATTTTTTTAACCCTTTATTTAATAAACTTTACTGAGCTGTAGTGAGGGTGACTGAACTTAGATTGACTATCGTGTCTATATTCGTGATGTTCTGTGTGTTCTGTTGGGTTCTCTTCTTAGATCTACCTCCCCTTCTAATCTTCTTGTTCTTTCGTACTGTTTTTCTTCCTGTGACTGTTGATTTTCTCTTCCTTGGTATTGTGTCTTTTGTGATTGGTGTGAATGGTGTTGATGATGAGGTCTGTATTCTTGTTCTGGTTGGTGCCTGTGTCTTAAATTGTATCTGTGACTCTGTGGTGATATTCGTGTTGGAGATCTCTGCTAAAGGCGTGATTTGTGGTGTGGTAGAGTTCTGTCTAAAAAATGATTTTGTTCTTCTAATAAATCAAATCTATTATTAACCGGTACAGAATATTTGTTTTTTTTGCCTAGGGCAATAGACGACCACGAATCTACACAAAAAATCCCGGAGGACATCATTAATGAACATTTGGAAGACCGCAGGGGCATTACAGAGACCAAAAGGCATTACAAGGTACTCGTAATGCCCATCCCTGGTGTTAAATGCGGTCTTCCATTCGTCACCCTTACGAATGCGTACCAAATTATACGCACCCCGCAAATCAAGTTTAGTGAAGACTAGTGCCCCCGCCACCTGAGAGAATAAGTCCTCAATAAGTGGAAGAGGGTACCGATTTTTACTGTAATTCGATTGAGGCAGCGGAAATTGATACAGGGTCTTAATCTGCCGTCTTTCTTCCCCACGAAGACGAATCCCGCTCCTGCGGGAGAAGTAGATGGTTGACTGAAACCCTTATCGAGGTTCTCTTTTATATAATCCCGGCTGGCCCTGAATCTCAGGCCCAGTGAAATTATACAGATATCCTCTGGGTGGCATAATACCTGGCAACAAATCAATAGGACAACCATATGGTCTATGAGGCGGTAACACATCAGCCCCCTGTGGGCTGAACACGTCCTGGAATTGATGATAATGTTTAGTGCCAGTGGCAACTCTGGACAAATGCACCTAGTGAGGCAATCATAACTCCACTGGCAAATTTGTCCAGAGCGCCAGTCCACTACTGGATTATAAAGTCTCAACCAGGAAGATCCAAAATCACAGGAGTGGATGGCATGTCCAGGGTTAAAAGGTTTAAGTTCTCCCGGTGACCAGCCGGGTGTCATCCACAATGACCGGCCTTCTTGAAGGGGAGACCCATCCACAGCGGTGACGGAAATGGCTGCTTCCAGCTTAACGACTGGAATCTGTAACTGTCGATAATATTTCCGGCAGCTCCCGAGTCAAGTAAGGCGGAAAAAGGAGGCCCTTCCCTTGCCTTTTTAATAGAAATGGGTATGAGAAGCCGACTTCTTTTAAGAGGAGGCAGTAGAGCACCTAGTGGGTTCTCCTCAATTCCCACTAGGCTTTGTCATTACCGGCAGGAGTAATGGGCATCTCTTTAGCTGGTGACCAACTCCTCCACAATATAGGCAAAGACCCTTGTTTTGGCAACGAGCCCTCTCAGTAGGTGTAAGATAAGAGGACCCCAGTTCCATGGGTTCCTCAGCCGGTTTACTGGGTTTTGGAGATGGAATGGATGAGGCTGGGTGAGAAGCCCACTCCAGACGACGTTCCCGAATTTGACGATCAGCGTCGATTGCCTGCTGGATTGCCACATCTAGTGATGGTGGGGATCGTAGAAATAATAAGTCTTTGACAGGGTCATATAGTCCCAACCGGAACCGGTGTCAGAGAGCAGCATCCCCCCAGTTGGTAAAAGTGGCCCAGCGACGGAACTCTGCAGCAATTTCCTCCACTGGGTGTCTTCCTTGTTGGAGATGTTCCAGCTGGGTATCAGCAGTATGGGTGCGGTCTGGATCATCATATAATACACTTATCGCATGAAAGAAGGTCTCTACTGAGCCAAGCACGGGATCTCTCGCCTGGAGATTGAAGGCCCAACGTTGCGGATCCTTCCTCAATAGGGACATACCCATGTTGATTTTCTGTTTGGTATTCCACGAAGATGCAGGACGTAATTCAAAATATAAATAGCAGGAATCACGGAAGTTGAGAAACTCCTGCCTATTTCCGGAAAAAACCTCAGGTAGCGGTATCTTGGGTTCCATTCGGGGTTCTGCTGGAGTCGGGTCGGGCAAACCCTGAACTCCCTGAAGGAGGAGTTTAAGCTCGTCCCCGACTGTTACCAGTTGTGCATGGATCTTGTTGAGATTTACAGCAGAGATGTTCATCCTATGTTGGACCAAGAGATTGGCTGCTCCGGTCAATTCCACTAATTGCTGCTGGATATGATCCATGATAACTGGAGGTTTGAGCCCACTGTTCTGTAATGGTGCAGAACCCCAAACAACCAGACAGAGTTTAGACAATGGTGGATTTATTAAATGACGGCAGCACAGTCCAGATCATATGAAGGTAATCAATCCAAATAATAACTTGGGCAGTAAAACCCACAAGTTCATATGCACAGAAATAGTCCATGTAACGTAGTACTCTAGGGACGAGACATTTTCAGGGTCCGATCCGAGACAAACTGTTCCACATAGAAGTTTCCCACAGGCAGTCTCTAGAGATGGATTTAGGAAGTCAGAGGTCATGCACAGGTAGTCTGGAAGAATGTGAACAGCAACATACACCCGGGTTGTCAAAACAACAGTGGGCACTGACCAACACCTGCTAGCCAATCACAGAGTGCCATGTGTCTATTCCTCATAGGCCATATGATTATCCTAATCCCTGACACTTGTGCAGCCTTGGTTGGTCATGATCACTTAACCCATGCCTGCCCTCTAATCTACTAGAGTTTATGTACAGGTATATTCCCCATCAGCGGCCGGCATAGCAAATAAGATGTGCGTACGTTCGGCCGCATAACCCTTTGCGAACCTCCTCTCAAGCATGCATTCGGACGCCCAGCATGGATACGTGATTGCGTTGGCACGGATGCCGGAACCGCGTCTGCCCGCAAAGGAGTCGGAACCAAAGATTCCGCAGGGACTTGCGTGACCTGTCCCGCTACTCCAATAGGGTCCCCTGCAGGCTGAGCCCCACCAGAATTCCTGGGAGCCCCAGTGGACCGCGAAACAGGAGAGTGTCTTACAATATCCTAAAAGAACTAAGACCCAACAATCCCAGACATTTCTTCAACACCGCGTTGAATTGAAATTTGGTAAGAGGAGAAAAATCTCTATGAACTAAAAGGGGGCCACTACGAACTGAACAAATTTCCAACCAATGTTTAACTGTAACAATTGGACATACTGTAAATAAGAACCCGTCCAAGCCTTTAGCTTAAAGAACCTTCCTCTCCCATACTGATCTGTCTTAGATCTTCTCAGAAAAATTTCAACCACTTGCTCACTCAGAGAAACATCAGAAAGATCAAGTCCAGAACAAACAACTCTATTGGACGCCACCAACTCGCTGATCCCTAAAGCAGCAAAGACCTCCAAAACAAACGCTGTCTTCAAAAGTAACACTTCAAACTGATCAAAACAAACTTTAGGCAGAATATTACATAAATCAAATGACAAGAGAATAGAAATCGGCCTTCTATTATCTACATTCGACAGGCCTCTCCTGTAACCCTTCAACATTTGCTTAACTTGAAAATGAGAAGAAAGAGGCTGTTTGCCATATAGCTTTTGAAAAAACGATATGCCTGCCACTATCCTAGACACCAACGAAGCAGACAAATTCCTTTCAAATAGACTAGCGACAAACGGCAAACCAAAATTTAAATCAATAACATTAATAACCCCTGTGAATTAATTAACAAAATTTAACCAGTCACGCCTTGCGCAGCATAAGCGGCCCATGTTCTTGAAGCCAATGATTGCTTAATAGAACTGGATATTAGTCCCATAAAAGATCCCAAAGGTGACGAGGGCACGGGATCCCATCCACGTCTGCTTCTGGAGCTAGTCCCCGAAATCTCAAAAACTGAAAACGAGACAATGAGTCAGCGATAACATTTGATGTACCAACAACATATTTTGTCTTAATCCATATATTAACCAAAAAAGGACTAAATGCCTCAAAAGCTTAATCACTGAGTCACTCTTAGATGAAAGTGTATTAACTGCAAAACACACCCCTTTGTTATCAGAATGTAACAATATTCTCTTGTTCCGAAAATTATAACCCCACAAGACCACTGACACCACTACCGGAAATAGCTCTAGCAAGACAATATTTTTTGTAAAACCACCACTAATCCAAGAATGCGGCCATTTTTCAGCGTACCATCTTCCGTTCCAAAACACACCATAGCCACAGCTTCCGTCTGCATCCATAAACAAACCCAAGGGATCTGCTTCTAAAAATTCATCCTGTCAACATGACGAACCATTGAATTTCTATAAAAACTCCAAATATATTGCCATGTCATCTTTCAAGCATTTAGTCAATCTAATGTGAGAGCTAGGAGACCTCAAACCACTTGTTGAAAAATTTAACCTCTTGGAAAAAACTCGTCCTATTGGAATTACTCTGCTAGCAAAGTTAAGAGAACCTAACAAGGATTGCATATCTTTTAGACTACATTTCTTCCTCCTTAGCAAACACACTAATAATAACCTAATTTTTTCAAATTTTTCTACTGATAAAGAAACTCCATATGACCAGAATCAATAATAATACCTAAAAACTCTAAACATTAACAAGGGAAAACCGTCTTTGCAGCAGCTATGGGTATACCGAAACAAGAACAAACATCTAAAAATCTATTTAACAAAGCTGAACACAATTTAGAATCCAAAAAAAACAATAAACAAAAAATCATCAAGATAATGCAGAACGCCTCCACACTGCATATCATATTTTATAATCCACTGAATAAATGAAGAAAAAACTTCAAAGTAATAGCAGGACAAAGAAAAAACACATCGGGAGGCATTTAGCAAAATAAAAATTATCATCAAACTGCAAACCTAATGAATTGAAACCAAAAGGTGAAACAGGCAAGAAACGGAAAGCCGATTTGATATCTGCTTTTGCTAACATGGCTCCTTGGCCAAAAACCTTGAACAATGCTAAAGTATTGTCAAATAAAGCATAGGCCACTGAAGTTTTTACCTTTTCCACCATGTCGTTCAAGGAGTTTTTTTCTGGAAACGACAAATGGTGAATAAGTCTGAAATCCCCTGGCCCCCTCTTTGGCGCAACAAGCAAAGGATTTAAAAAAGACCCTGCGATTCTATCTAACTCTAGCTCTTTTTGAAGTTTCTTTCTAACTACCTCTTTATGCAGCGCCACTGATTTCAAATTATCAACCCAACAGCAACCAAGACCCAGAAATTGTGGGACTTTAAAACTGTATTGAAAACCATTAAAAATTAGCTCAGCTTTCGCTTGATCTGGGCAAAGCTCTAGCCAAGGGCGCATTTCTGACAGCCTCACTGGACTCAACGCTTTTTGAAATTTGTTCTCTGGTGCTTGGCTGCTGCTGACCTGACTGAGAATTCCTTTTAAAACAGCGTGACATGGGGTGCGCACCACCACAAAAGGAACACTCATGCTTGAATCGACAGTTGTTTGACCACTTGCATGTAGCTTCATTAAAAGCAAAGCACAAACCCTTCCTCATGCTGGTCTGAGAGGAATGAACAGATTTAATTGGCGCTGATTTCTGAGGTAGCATTAAATTTACCCACAAGCCGATATCTTTTACTCCCCATTTAAGTGAGGAGTGCACAGCCAATTTTTGACCGAATGTCTCATTATATTGAAACCAGGACATCCCGCCAAAATTCCAGTAAGCTTCTATAATAATATCTAAGGCTACTTTTACACTTGTGGCAGAGTGATCCGGCAAGCAGTTCCTTTGCCAACATATGCCAACTGATGGCATTTGTAAGACTGATCAGGATCCTGATCAGTCCTAAAAATGCCTGATCAGTCAGAAAAATGCATTGAAATGCCAGATCCGTCTTTCCGGTGTAATCCGGCAAAACTGATCCGGCATTAATTTTTTTCACCTTTTTTTCAGTCTGCGTATGCGCAGACTGGAAGAACGAATCCAGCACTAATACATTACTATGGGAAAAAATGCCAGATCAGGCAAGTCTTCAGGTTTTTTTGGCCTGAGATAAAACCGTAGCATGCTGCGGTTTTATCTTTTGCCTGATCAGTCAAAATGACTCAACTGAAGACATCCTGATGCATCCTGAACGGATTACTCTCCGTTCAGAATGCATAGGGATATGCCTGATCAGTTCTTTTCCGGCATTGAGCCCTTTTGACGGAACTCAGTGCCGGTAAAAAAAACCGCTAGTGTTAAAGTACCCTAAGTGTTGAAATAATCCTGAACAAAATTCTGGACGCTTCTCACCCAAAACTGCAGTATAAATACAAAAGACTTGAAGCCAGTTATTAAAAGACCAGGGCAGAAAGCGCTTTCTATCTTCTTCAGGTTTATCAGTCTTTTTAAAAGTGAACTCTTTAACAGATGGCAGTAATGACATTAAATACACATATTCCAATCGCCAAATACATTCCTTAACATTAACACTCAAATGATAACCCAAAGGCGAAATATCACAAGCTAACGCCTATTGGAGCTCCAGACATCTGAAGCTGCATTAACCCTTTGCCCGCTAGCAGCTTCTACTAGTAGCTTAGCTAACTGGGATAACAAGACTGCGTTAGGGACACACGCAACATTGATGTTCTCACCAACATGATGATCCTCCTGGACTGTACCAGAGGTTGAGGCTTCTGGCTGTGGCATTCTCCCTTGGGGGCCTGGATACAGCTCAATCATAGATTGTGGCTCCTGTAGTAATCCATGGGCCAAGCGGCCTCTCCATTTCCCTGCTGCTGGCCACGCCCCCAGCTGGTGCTGGGAGCTGATGTACAGCGAGAACCGCCACTCTGTACATGGCTCTCGCTGATCCTGGAGGTCCTCTCACTCTGCGCTGAAGATCTGCTGCCGCGTCGCGCCCCACCTCCGGGAGAGGAGTATAAGTGCTCCGCACCCTTCTAGCTCTTTTGCGGGGGAGCGCAGACAACTCCTTCTCCCGTGGCAGGCCGGTCACTGGAACTCCGTCGCTTCTTCTGCACCGGCCTCTTCGCTCAACTTCCCTTGGCTAGAGCTTCGCCCAGATCAAGCGAAAGCTGAGCTAATTTTGAATGGTTTTCAATACAGTTTTAAAGTCCTGCAATTTCTGGGTCTTGGCTGCTGTTGGGTTGATAATTTGAAATCAGTGGCGCTGCATAAAGAGGTAGTTAGAAAGAAACTTCAGAAAGAGCTAGAGTTACATAGAATTGCAGGGTCTGTTTTTTGAAAGGTCACTAAATTCTGTGGTTATGTAACTGTAGAAATATACATATGGCTGACTGGCATTCAAAATGTCCCTACTAGCCACAGGGTTAACTCCCAGTCCCAAATTGCCCCTTACACTTCAAGCTGCAGCCTGCAGGCAGCATTCATGACCTGCAGACTTAAAGTAGCGGTGTGCTGAACTTGTCCAGCGAACGTTCTGTGCTCTGAGCAATGTGCTCACCCTTAAAGTCGCCTCCTACTGTCTTTTTCTTCTCTTCTTGCCACAATGCTCCTATACTCTTGGCCAGCAACGTCCTGCACAGAACGACCTAACTCAAGTGTCAGGACTTTATCACTGTAGGCCTGCTGTAGGTTGTTAGTGTGGCACTGCGGCTTGCAGCAGTGCTGCGCTTTGCACTGCGTGACTGCAAACCGATAAGGGGCATTTGGGGTGGCAATGGGCCCCATAGAGACAACGGGCCCAGGGCTGCCAATGCAAACACCCCTATTATAATCCACCACTGCTTCTTTTCTCAAATTAATACAGGTTATGAAACATGGGTCCACCACCATGATCCTGAGGCCAAACAGAAGTCCCTGCAATGGAAGCACAAGGTCACCAACTCCAAAGAAATTTTGTGTGCTGCAGTCAGCTGGAATGATCATGGTGTAGTGTCCCACTCCTGTGTGTATGGTCCACTCCAAATTGTTGTGTAATATGATGTTATTTTACACTATTTGTCTAATCTGCTAAATCTGTATTTCAGGCTGGTAACATGCACTACATTCTTCTCACCACTAGAGGTCTCTAACACACTACTTATATAGTGCAGACACAGGAAGTAAAAGGGGAGTAGAGAATAGGAGTGGAGGAGTTAGAAGACAGTCTTGTCTCTGTCCTCCTGGGCCTAGCCTGACCTCTGTGAGGTTTTAAGAAACTTTGAGGAATCAACACAGATGGTGAGCGGCTATAACACTATTATCAGCATCACCATCCCACTTCTGGGTCTTCTCAAACGCTCGCTGCTCACAATTAAGGATGACGCTTTGCATGTGAAAGAGGTGGAAATGGGGGAAGATATTACATAGGTTGATGATAGACCACCCTCAGTTTGTCTTCTTAGCGCAAATTGGAGGCTGAAGAGGAGGAGGAGTAGGAGACAATTGCCTCAGCTACAGAGGCTAGTACCCATGAAAGTTTAATTCTATTTGTTCTGCGTGGGTGGGCAGAAGAGGAGAAAGAGGATGAGGAGATTGGGAGTTAGCCTCCTGATGACGACAGTGAAGTCTTGCCTGTTGGTACTCTGGCACACATGGCTGACTTAATGGTAGGCTGCCTTTCCCGCAAACCACGCGTTATACGCATTTTAAACAACACGGATTACTGGCTATTCACCCTTCTTGACCCCTGCTACAAAAAGTACTTCTCATCTCTCATTCCTCTGGTGGAGCGGATGAGCAAAGTGGTGCAATACCAGAAGATCCTTGTTGAAAAATTGCTCCAAAATTTTCCATCTGATAACGCTGGCGGCAGAGTCTGTACTTCCTTGGTCAACCGAGGAAGGGAGACAAAGGGAATACACAGCAGTTCCAACAGAGGCAAGGCAACACTCTCCAAAGCCTGGGACAGTTTCATGACACCCCGCCAGCACCTTCACCCTGATGTGCAGCCTACTGCTACAAGGAGAGAAAAATTTTGCAAGATGGTGAAGGAGTACATAGCAGACCGTGTCAGCGTCCTTAATGATCCCTCAGTGCCTTACAACTACTGGGTGTCCCAACTGGACACTTGGCACAAACTGGCATAAACTCAGCATTTTGTCTGAGCGTGTATTTAGTGCTGCTGGTGGATTTATAACAGAAAAGCGTATCCGCCTGTCAACTGAAAATGCTGACAGGTTGACTCATAAAAATGAACATGGCCTGGATTGACCATGACTTCTCGACCCCACCAGAGGAATGCTGAAGAACATAAAGGCACTTTACATGTGTTGTTTTTAATGTAGTTAATAGACTGTATTCCCATGAACCCCTTTCACCACAAACAAGGGTATATGGTTGTATCTTCCTTTTCTCATCCTCCCCCTCCTCTTCCGTCATATCAACATGCATTGCTTATTCGTCACATATAATGCCCTCGCATATATGGCCTTTGAATATAATTTTTTAGAGGGTCCGCTCACCAGCAGGCCCTCACATCAAATTTTTTACAGGGTCCGCTCACCAGCAGGCCCTCACATAACAATTTTTAGAGGGTCCGCTCACCAGCAGGCCCTGACATCTAATTTTTTACAGGGTCCGCTCACCAGCAGGCACTCAAATATAATTTTTTAGAGGGTCCGCTCACCAGCAGGCCCTCACATATAATTTTTTAGAGGGTCCGCTCACCTGCAGGCCGGCAACTCAAATCTTTTACAGGGTCAGCTCTCCTGCAGGCCTGTAACTCAATGTGAATGAGGCCCTCCTTTATGTGATATACAGGTTGTATCGGAGTGCCTCTTCCTTGTAATGTTTGGCAGCACTTGCACCTTATATACAAGTAAATATACAGGAAAGAATGTTTTCAATCAATTTTTCCTATAAATTTAATTTTTTACTTTGGTTTTGTGCGTAAAACCCTGATTAGATTGTGGACCTGGTGATCAGTTTAAGGCCTTTTAAAGGGCTTCTGTCACCCCCCCCCCCCCATTGTGCAATTTTCATTAGCCGACATTAGCTATTTGCTAATGTCAGCTGAGTGCATGCCCTACCTTTGTGGCTTATTTCTTGTAAAAATCATACTTTTATCATATGCAAATTTCTTCACTACCAGCAAGTTGGGCGTGTACTTGCTGGTAGCCTCCACATCTGCCACTTCTAGACACGCCCCATCTCCTCTTGATAGACAGGGCCAGAAACGCTCTCCTCCTCCCGCTGGCCCTGTCTGCTGCTGAATTTCTGCCCCTGCACCGCAACATTCCTTGATCGGCGCAGGCGTACTGAGTGAAGGACGCGCGCTTGCCAGCTCCTTCCTCAGTGCGCCTGCACCGATTACGTCACACTACACCCGGAACAGAAGACTGCCGGCATCAGCGATAATCGGCAATCTTCTCTTCCGGGTGTAGTGTGACTTAATCAGCGCAGGCGCACTGAGGAAGGAGCTGGCAAGCACGCGTCCTTCACTCAGTACACCTATGCCTATCGAAGAACGTTATGGCGCAGGCGTGGGAATTCAGCAGCAGACGGGGCCAGCGGGAGGAGGAGAGCACTCGCTGGCCCTGTCTATCAAGAAGATGGGACGTGTCTAGAAGCGGCAGATGCGGTGGCTACCAGCAAGTACACGCCCAACTTGCTGGTAGTGAAGAAATTTGCATATGATTAAAGTATGATTTTTACAAGAAATAAGCCACAGACAAAGGTAGGACATGTATGATTGCACTCAGCTGACATTAGCAAATAGCTTATGTCGGCTAATGAAAATTGCACAATGGGGGGGGGGGGGGGGTGACAGAAGCCCTTTAACCACCTCCCGACCGCCTAACGCACCGATGCGTCCGGGAGGTGGTTGATTTACTCCTCCTGGACGCATCGGCGCGTCATCTCGCGATACCCGAGATTTCCTGTGAACGCGCGCACGCAGGCGCGCGCGCTCACAGGAACAGAAGGTAAGCGAGTGGATCTCCAGCCTGCCAGCAGTGATCGCTCGCTGGCAGGCTGGAGATGTGATTTTTTTTAACCCCTAACAGGTATATTAGACGCTGTTTTGATAACAGCGTCTAATATACCTGCTACCTGGTCCTCTGGTGGTCCCTTTTGTTTGGATCGACCACCAGAGGACACAGGTAGCTCAGTAAAGTCGCACCAAACACCACACTACACTACAGTCCCCCCCGTCACTTATTAACCCCTTATGAACCCCTGATCACCCATGATCACCCCATATAAACTCCCTGATCACCCCCCTGTCATTGATCACCCCCCTGTCAGGCTCCGTTCAGACGTCCGTATGATTTTTACGGATCCACGGATACATGGATCGCATCCGCAAACACATACGGACGTCTGAATGGAGCCTTACAGGGGGGTGATCAATGACAGGCGGGTGATCACCCCCTGTCATTGATCACCCCCCTGTAAGGCTCCATTCAGATGTCCGTATGATTTTTACGGATCCATGGATCGGATCCGCAAAACACATGCGGACGTCTGAATGGAGCCTTACAGGGGGGTGATCAATGACAGGCGGGTGATCACCCATATAGACTCCCTGATCATCCCCCTGTCATTGATCACCTCCCTGTAAGGCTCCATTCAGACGTCCGTATGATTTTTACGGATCCATGGATACATGGATCGGATCCGCAAAACACATGCGGACGTCTGAATGGAGCCTTACAGGGGGGTGATCAATGACAGGCGGGTGATCACCCATATACACTCCCTGATCACCCCCTGTCATTGATCACCCCCCTGTAAGGCTCCATTCAGACGTCCGCATGTGTTTTGCGGATCCGATCCATGTATCCATGGATCAGTAAAAATCATTCGGACGTCTGAATGGAGCCTTACAGGGGGGTGATCAATGACAGGGGCGTGATCCCCCATATACACTCCCTGATCACCCCGTCATTGATCACCCCCTTGTAAGGCTCCATTTAGACGTCCGTGATCATGGGTGATCATGGGTGATCAGGGGTTCATAAGGGGTTAATAAGTGACGATGGGGGGGGTGTAGTGTAGTGTGGTGTTTGGTGCGACTTTACTGAGCTACCTGTGTCCTCTGGTGGTCGATCCAAACAAAAGGGACCACCAGAGGACCAGGTAGCAGGTATATTAGACGCTGTTATCAAAACAGCGTCTAATATACCTGTTAGGGGTTAAAAAAAAATCACATCTCCAGCCTGCCAGCGAGCGATCGCCGCTGGCAGGCTGGAGATCCACTCGCTTACCTTCTGCTCCTGTGAGCGCGCGCGCCTGCGTGCGCGCGTTCACAGGAAATCTCGGGTATCGCGAGATGACACGCCGATGCGTCCAGGAGGAGTAAATCAACCACCTCCCGGACGCATCGGTGCGTTAGGCGGTCGGGAGGTGGTTAAGCAGTATGCGGTTAGCAGTAACTATTTGCAGATTGGTTGAGTATGATCTTGTATGGTTGTATGCAATTTGGATTGCAGTATGGAATTTGAATTTGGATTGTGAACTTTGTAGTTTGCAATTGTATGCAATTTGCAATTGTATGCTTGCAATTTGTATTTAGCAAAACACATGCGGTGATCAATGACAGGGGCGTGATCACCCATATACACTCCCTGATCACCCCCTGTCATTGATCACCCCCCTGTAAGGCTCCATTTAGACGTCCGTATGATTTTTACGGATCCATGGATACATGGATCGGATCCGCAAAACACATGCGGACGTCTGAATGGAGCCTTACAGGGGGGTGATCAATGACAGAGGGGTGATCACCCATATACACTCCCTTATCACCCCCTGTCATTGATCACCCCCCTGTAAGGCTCCATTCAGACGTCCGCATGTGTTTTGCGGATCCGATCCATGTATCCATGGATCCGTAAAAATCATACGGACGTCTGAATGGAGCCTTACAGGGGGGTGATCAATGACAGGGGGGGGTGATCACCCATATACACTCCCTGATCACCCCCTGTCATTGATCACCCCCCTGTAAGGCTCCATTCAGACGTCCGCATGTGTTTTGCGGATCTGATCCATGTATCCATGTATCCGTAAAAATCATACGGACGTCTGAATGGAGCCTTACCAGGGGGGTGATCAATGACAGGGGGGTGATCAGGGAGTCTATATGGGTGATCACCCCCCTGTCATTGATCACCCCCCCTGTAAGGCTCCATTCAGAAATTATTTTGGCCCAAGTTAGCGGAAATATATATTTTTTTTGTTTGTTTTTTCTTACTAAGTCTCATATTCCACTAACTTGTGTCAAAAAATAAAATCTCACATGAACTCACCATACCCCTCACGGAATCCAAATGCGTAAACATTTTTAGACATTTATATTCCAGACTTCTTCTCACGCTTTAGGGCCCCTAAAAAGCCAGGGCAGTATAAATACCCCACATGTGACCCCATTTCGGAAAGAAGACACCCCAAGGTATTCCGTGAGGGGCATATTGAGTCCATGAAAGATTGAAATTTTTGTCCTAAGTTAGCGGAAAGTGAGACTTTGTGAGAAAAAAAAAAAAAAAAAAAATCAATTTCTGCTAACTTATGCAAAAAAAAAAAAAAAATTCTATGAACTCGCCAGGCCCCTCATTGAATACCTTGGGGTGTCTTCTTTCCAAAGTGGGGTCACATGTGGGGTATTTATACTGCCCTGGATTTTTAGGGGCCCGAAAGTGTGAGAAGAAGTCTGGGATCCAAATGTCTAAAAATGCCCTCCTAAAAGGAATTTGGGCACCTTTGCGCATCTAGGCTGCAAAAAAGTGTCACACATCTGGTATCGTCGTACTCAGGAGAAGTTGGGGAATGTGTTTTGGGGTGTCATTTTACATATACCCATGCTGGGTGAGAAAAATATCTTGGTCAAATGCCAACTTTGTATAAAAAAATGGGAAAAGTTGTCTTTTGCCAAGATATTTCTCTCACCCAGCATGGGTATATGTAAAATGACACCCCAAAACACATTCTCCTGAGTACGGCGATACCACATGTGTGACACTTTTTTGCAGCCAAGGTGGGCAAAGGGGCACACATTCCAAAGTGCACCTTTCGGATTTTGCAGGCCATTTTTTACACATTTTGATTGCAAGGTACTTCTCACACATTTGGGCCCCTAAATTGCCAGGGCAGTATAACTACGCCACAAGTGACCCCATTTTGGAAAGAAGACACCCCAAGGTATTCCGTGAGGGGCACGGCGAGTTCCTAGAATTTTTTATTTTTTGTCACAAGTTAGCGGAAAATGATGATTTTTCATTTTTTTTCTTTTTTCCTTACAAAGTCTCATATTCCACTAACTTGCGACAAAAAATAAAAGATTCTAGGAACTCGCCATGCCCCTCACGGAATACCTTGGGGTGTCTTCTTTCCAAAATGGGGTCACTTGTGGGGTAGTTATACTGCCCTGGCAATTTAGGGGCCCAAATGTGTGAGAAGAACTTTGCAATCAAAATGTGTAAAAAATGGCCTGCGAAATCCGAAAGGTGCACTTTGGAATATGTGCCCCTTTGCCCACCTTGGCTGCAAAAAAGTGTCACACATCTGGTATCGCCGTACTCAGGAGAAGTTGGGGAATGTGTTTTGGGGTGTCATTTTACATATACCCATGCTGGGTGAGAAAAATATCTTGGTCAAATGCCAACTTTGTATAAAAAAATGGGAAAAGTTGTCTTTTGCCAAGATATTTCTCTCACCCAGCATGGGTATATGTAAAATGACACCCCAAAACACATTCCCCAACTTCTCCTGAGTACGGCGATACCAGATGTGTGACACTTTTTTGCAGCCAAGGTGGGCAAAGGGGCACATATTCCAAAATGCACCTTTCGGATTTTGCAGGCCATTTTTTACACATTTTGATTGCAAAGTACTTCTCACACATTTGGGCCCCTAAATTGCCAGGGCAGTATAACTACCCCACAAGTGACCCCATTTTGGAAAGAAGACACCCCAAGGTATTCCGTGAGGGGCATGGCGAGTTCCTAGAATTTTTTAATTTTTGTCACAAGTTAGTGGAATATGAGACTTTGTAAGAACAAATAAAAATTAAAATAAAAATCATCATTTTCCGCTAACTTGTGACAAAAAATAAAAAGTTCTATGAACTCACTATGCCCATCAGCGAATACCTTAGGGTGTCTACTTTCCGAAATGGGGTCATTTGTGGGTTTTTTCTACTGTCTGGGCATTGTAGAACCTCAAGAAACATGACAGGTGCTCAGAAAGTCAGAGCTGCTTCAAAAAGCGGAAATTCACATTTTTGTACCATAGTTTGTAAACGCTATAACTCTTACCCAAACCATTTTTTTTTTTGCCCAAACATTTTTTTTATCAAAGACATGTAGAACAATGAATTTAGCGAAAAATTTATATATGGATGTCGTTTTTTTTGCAAAATTTTACAGCTGAAAGTGAAAAATGTCATTTTTTTGCAAAAAAATAGTTAAATTTCGATTAATAACAAAAAAAGTAAAAATGTCAGCAGCAATGAAATACCACCAAATGAAAGCTCTATTAGTGAGAAGAAAAGGAGGTAAAATTCATTTGGGTGGTAAGTTGCATGACCGAGCGATAAACGGTGAAAGTAGTGTAGTGCAGAAGTGTAAAAAGTGGCCTGGTCATGAAGGGGGTTTTAGCTAGCGGGGTTGAAGTGGTTAAGCAGCAGCAGCATGGTGATAAAAATGAGTGGCAAGGTGACATACTGTGGAGATGGCAGCATGAGGAGGCCACATAGTGGCACAATGACTGAGTGTGGATAAAAGACTAAGGCCACAGATTGTTGAGAAAGATACAGCTGGAAACAAATCTGTGGAGCTGTATGACGGTCACCTGCAGATTAATGCAGATCAGGGGCGTAGCTATAGAGGAATCAGGGGAAGCTGCAGCTTTGGGGCCCTGACCCAGAAGGGGCCTATCCAGGAGGAGTAGGACTAAAGGATTTGATCAGGGCCCCCTCAACAGTATTACACAAATAGTTAAGGCTGCGTGCAGCCTGTAATTGTGGGTGGAGCGACCTCCCCTATTTAAACCCCCTGGTACAAGCAGGAGGGCGCCCGTTCTTTGCCTGGTCAGTACCTCTTTCGTGACGCCACTTCCAGTCGCTTCCTTCGTGACGCCACTTCCGGTTCGGGTTCTGGGGTGCCAGAGCGCGGCGCCTTCGGTCAGTGTGGATGCGCAACGGCCAGGCGGACGGTTCTCCCCCTGCTTCGCCTACCTCCGGTCCGGACGCTCCATGCAGGCTCCTGGCCCTTGCGCTGGGGTCCTGGCTGCAGGGTTCCACGTCGGCCTCAGTCGCCTCCCCCTCCAGGTACTGGGCTCCTCCGGCCCACGCATTACAGACAAGAGACGGCTCGGCCGTCGGAGGGGCGGCTTCTCAGGCGGTGATCGGGATTCTTGCTGCCCGATCCGGCCCTCACAGGATCCTGTCCACCGCCGGTCCTCCAGAGAAGAGGGGGAGGGGGGGGCTCAACGGCGGCCCGTTTTCTTAGATCAGCAGCCCGCACCCCGGCCGTTTTCATCGCCGCGGGGGGGGGGGGGGCAGCCTGGTTCAAAGGGGCCTCAGGGCAGCAGGGCTAGCAGCACAGCCAGCCTCAGTCCTGTCAGCCAGTTGCCAGTTAATTTAGGTTGTTGTTAAAGGATCTGGTTACCCATGTGTTATTATGGTCATAGGTCTGGCGTGTTACGGTGTCACGCTGGTGGCATGTTCCCTGTTCGCCGCTGGCATCCCCTGAATCACTCAGGCGCCATGTCTCCCCGGGCCACGGGTGCACGTATTCTCTGAATCTCTCAGGTCCATGCATTCCCTGTTTCGCTCTGGTCCGTCATTCTATGAGTGGCTCAAAGGTCACGTATCCCCGGATTCGCTCAGGTGCAATGTTTCCCAGATGTTTCGCTGGGGAATTCATTCCGCGAAGGGTTTACATGCTCTATATTTCCTTAACGCTCTGGCGTCATGTATTCCTCGAATACTTCGGGCGATACGTGTTTTTCTCCTGATTCCCAGAGATGTTATGTATTCCCTGATTCGCTCAGTTCACGTGTTAATTTTCTGTTATTCCTTGGTTTAGGTGTCCGGTTTTCCCTGAATCTCTCAGGTGTTATGTATTCCCTGAATCGCTCAGGTGCTACGTATTCCCTGAATCGCTCAGGTGTCGTGTATTCCCTGAATCGCTCAGGTGTTATGTATTCCCCGGATCGCTCAGGTTTCTGGTATTCCCTGAGTTCGCCCAGGTTTCATGTGTTCCCCATTTTACTCAGGTCATCATCCCAAAGATGGCGTTCGGTCTGGGTCTCTCAGATTCCCCCGTCGCTTCATGTTGGTGTCTGTTGTTCACACCTATCACCGGGTCTCGTTCCAGGTGTTATGTATTCCCTGAATCGCTCAGGTGTCATGTGTTCCCTGAATCGCTCAGACTTCCTGAATCGCTCAGGTGTCATGTGCTCCCTGAATCGCTCAGATGTCATGTATTTCCCTGAATCGCTCAGATGTCATGTATTTCCCTGAATCGCTCAGGTGCCATGTTCTCCCTGATTCAGGTTTTTGTTTTTCCTACCTCTTCTAGGTCGGTTGTTTCCCAGGTTGCATATTTTCCTGAACAGTCTGGTTATGTATTCCCCTGATTCACTCAGGTCAGGTTTGGCCTGATTCACTCAGGCTTCTGTTTTTTCCCTGGTCTCCCAGTGGGTAGGTAGTGGCCAGGTCCAACCAGGTTCAAGGTACTGCCCGACCCACCCAGGTGTCCGTCATCTTCACGAAGGTGTATGTAATTGCCTGCTTTGCTTAGGATTCCATGTTGCCTGAACCGCTCAGGATTCAATGTATCGCCTGAATTACGCAGGTTCCATGCATCAGCCTGTTAACGCTCGGGGGGTTGTTCAGCAGGGTCTGGCTGGTTCCTGGTTACCCGATTCGTGTCCGGCGTGTCTGGATTCCTGTTTATCCGCAGGTTTTTTTGCATGCGGCGCGACTTCGGGCTCTGATTCTGGCTGTCCAGAGTCTCCCAGCAGTTGGCCATGGCGCCCAGGCTGCATCCCGGTTCTCCGTCGCCTCTTTCCAGTGCCACCAGTTTGCACCTCTCTCCGGGTCTCGTACCAATGCAAGCTTATTTTTCATGTAAGCAGGGCCTCAGGCCACCGGAATTTCGATCCATCCTCAATTGTGTCGCAGGGCTCCTCCATGCCCGGTCACTCCACGGTTTCAGGTAAGTTCCAGCCGAGTGGCGGCATGACGCTTCTCCGCAGCTCAGAGCCTTCCTTCGTTCATCACGAGCCTCCATTCCTAAGTCTTCAGTATCGCCGGAGAGTTGGCAGCGCTGTCCGTTAATTCGGTTAGGTTGCGATCCTTTCTATACCATGTTCATTCCTGTTTCCTTCTGATTCTCAGGTTTCATGTATTTCCCGGATTAGCTAAAAAATTCACGTATTTACCCATTCACCCACTCCATGAATCACTCAGGTTTTGTATTTTCCTGTCTCTTTCAGGTTGCCGGTATTTCCAGGTGGTATGTTTTTCCTGATTCACCCAGGTTACGTATTTCCCTGAATCGCTCAGGTTTTGTATTTTTCTGTCTCTTTCAGGTTGGCGGTATTTCCAGGTTGTGTGTATTTTCTTGATTCACTCAGGTTACGTATTTCCCTGAATCGCTCAGGTTTTGTATTTTTCTGTCTCTTTCAGGTTGGCGGTATTTCCAGGTTGTGTGTATTTTCTTGATTCACTCAGGTTACGTATTCCCTGAATCGCTCAGGTCTTATTTCCCAGAGGTTGTTCGCATTCGCATGAATCGCTCAGGTCTTTTGTCCCACAGGTTGTTCACATTTGCCTGAATCGCTCAGGTCTTTTTCCCACAGGTTGTACGCATTTGCCTGAATCGCTCAGGTCTTTTTCCCACAGGTTGTTCACATTTGCCTGAATCGCTCAGGCATTTTTTCCCTCAGGTGTTCGCATTTGCCTGAATCACTCAGCTCTTTTTTCCCACAGGTTGTACGCAGTTGCCTGAATCGCTCAGGTCTTTTTCCCACAGGTTGTTCGCATTTGCCTGAATCACTCAGGATCCGATATATTTGCCTGAAACGCTCAGGGTTTTTTCCAGCAGTATCCAGTGGTTCCTGTTTACCCGGTTCGGGTTCCGCATGTCTGAATCCCTGATTGCATTGGATCCGGGTTCATCAAGGGGGTTTTGACATGGTCATCCATTATCTCGACAATTGTTGTTACATCAGGTATTGTACTCTGCTCCACTCAAGCGGCATTCTCCTGTTCATTGCTACGTCATTGTTTTGCTCAATCTCACCTGGGCAGTCTGCACCCTGATTCCTGATCATCAAGGGACCTCAGGGCGTCCCCTCGGGCTGGGCTAGTTGCTCCAGCTTTTCGCCAGGCTTGAGGTCCCCGTGGCAGCCGCCAAACTGGCTGAGATCCAGGCTGGCTGAGATCCAGGCCGCCGTTTCATCCGCGGCTTCTTCCAGGGTCCTGTCAAGTGGGAGCTCCAGTCCCTGTTAGGGTTCCTCAACTGTGCATTTACGATCATGCCCAGGGCAGGTCTTTCACTTCCCGGCTCCTCAGTCTCCAAAAAATAAATTAAAAAAAACACCCATCCTCGGGGGGAGGTGGACGAGGTCACGTTTTTCATGGCTTTTATAGCCCATTGCCACACGCACCGCCACCTGTCATTTAACACCATCAAGCTGTATTTGGCCGGCATTCAACACCATTGGATGCTTGGCGACCCCTCTGCCAATCCATTTCGTATCAGGCCATCAAAGCCACCCTCAGGTGGTCCAGGTGCGTAGGCAACCAGTGTCAGGCGAGCTTTCCGCAGATTGTCCATAGCCCTAGGCGGTCTCCCTTTTGGGCACTCAGCAAGCATCATCACCAAGCAACCATGTACCTAGGGTTCTATGGTTTCTTAGACCCGGGGAGTTCACCTGCGGCACAGTCAACCGAGCGACCCTGCTCAGGCGACATCTCGCCTGGCATTCGGTCCACTTCATACTGTCCATCCCAGCCACCAAGACCAATCAGGCTGGTCCTCCCACCGAGGTAGAGTTCTTCCCTACGGCCAACTGTTGGTGTCCCATCAAGGTGCTCCAAGAGCTTCTGGCCTCACTCCAGTCTCCCGCGTTAGACGTCCCGTTGCTCCCGATCAATGGTACGGCCCCCTTCTTCGGCCCAGTTTGTCTCCAATATCCGCACCCTGGCGGCAGGGTTGGGGTTCAACCCTAGCACGGTATCCGGGCACTCCTCTGGCATAGGGGCCGCTTCCGCAGCATCCAGTCATCAGGTATCGGCACACGTCATCCGCAAGGTGGGTCGTTAGCGGTCGTCCTGCTACGCAAGGTACATTCCCAATCCGCGAGTTGAGATTATCAGAGCCTTTCGTTCTTTGGGCTTTATGGGTTTAATGATGCTCCAATAAATACATTGCACCCTACTCCGGGCCGGTTCTCTTTTGCCCACTTATCTAGGCCTTACCTCGTCACTGGCGTCGGGCACACTCCAGCCAGTTGGGTCAGGGCAGTACATAGGCATGCCTACTCTGTTCCTCGATTAGCTCCTACCACAAATAGTTAAGGCTGCGGGCAGCCTGTAATTGTGGGTGGAGCGACGTCCCCTATTTAAACCGCCTGGTACAAGCAGGAGGGCGCCCGTTCTTTGCCCCTCCCTCCCATCCCCTCTTTTCATTCACTCCTCCTGGGTGGCCCACTTATCTAGGCCTTACCTCGTCACTGGCGCCGGGCACACTCCAGCCAGTTTGGTCAGTGCAGTACATAGGCATGCCTACTCTATTCCTCGATTAGCTCCTACCACAATGAAATTATATATAGTGACAGTATAGACAGTGTATAAAACGGACAGAACAGCTGCCGGCCCTGGTCTGAGAGAGCGATGTTTACTAGCCACAGTAATAGGGGCGGCATGAAAGGAAGGGGTGGCAAAAAAATTACTGTGGGATGGATTCCTATTCAAAAATTTCCTGTGGGGCCCAGTCATTTCTAGCTACGCCAATGATGCAGCCCACAAAAGCAAGTTGGGTTTATCGATTCCAAAACCTTAATTAAATTGTGGGCCTGGTAATCAGTTTAAAGGGACACTGACAGGCCCAAAAACCATATTTAGGTATATATATATGACAGTACAGGTCATATAAAGTGTATTAGAATCATCTAAGTATCCCCCCTGTCCACCTTATAAATACAGTAAAAAGAAGTTTTATAACCTGCTTTCACCGTGTTCAATCTGCCCAAGGGGCGGTGTTTCATCTCAACTTGCGCCCAGCCAGCCTCGCCACAACTGCCGTTTGAAGCGCCGCCCAGCTAATCAATATTCACTTCGCTACTCTGAAGCGCTGCTGTGCCCGGCGCATGCGCATTAAGCAGAGGCTGCATCGGCCTCTGGGAATCAGACTGTGCGCAGGTGTGATGCGATCCCGGCCAGTGAGGGTGCCGGCGCAGGCGCTGAAGATGGCCGGGGACACTAGTAGCCGCCCAGCGAAGTGAATATTGATTAGCTGGGCGGCGCTTCAAACGGCAGTTGTGGCGAGGCTGGCTGGGCGCAAGTTGAGATGAAACACCGCCCCTTGGGCAGATTGAACACGATGAAAGCAGGTTATAAAACTTCTTTTTATTGTATTTATAAGGTGGACAGGGGGGATACTTAGATGATTCGAATACACTTTATATGACCTGTACTGTCATATATATACCTAAATATGCTTTTTGGGCCTGTCAGTGTCCCTTTAGGGCCTTTCAAGTAGCATCAGCAGCAGCATGGTGATAAAAATTAGTGGCAATGTGACATGGTGTGGAGATGGCAGCATGAGGAGGCCACATAGTGGCACAATGACAGAGTCTGGATAAAAGACTGAGGCCACAGATTGTTTAGAAAGATGCAGATGGAAACAATCTGTGGTGGTGTGGATGGGGAAGTTGAGAATGTACTTTTGTCTTTTACCGGTAGTACCCGATTTCTCCTGCCTGCCAAGGTGGCGCTAGACTCCAAAACTGTGGAAATGGAAGTATTTATTGACAGTGGGGCAGGGGTTAATCTAGTGGATGGCCAGTTTGTCTGTATGCATGGTTTGACAACAAGCACATTAGACAAAAATATTTCTGTGTTTGCGATTAATTCCGCCCCTCTCTCTCAAAAGGGTTCTCAAATGGTGAAGGACATTCGCCTAAGGGTGGGAGATTCTCATACTGAATCCATTTTTTATGTTTTGTTATGGAGGGTTTGCCTGCTCCTCTGGTATTGGGGTTACCATGGTTGACCAAACATAACCCTACTATTGATTGGCAAGCGAGAGAATCTCGATTGGAGTGATTTCTGCCTTGACAACTGTCTTAGCACGTCGCTTTCTGTTGTAACTACAAAAATGTTACCCCCTTTCCTTTGAGATTTTTCTGATGTATTCTCTAAAGCTGGAGACCAGGAGTTGCCTCCTCATCGGTAGTATGATTTCCCCGTCAACCTTATTCCCGGAGCTAGATTACCAAAGTCTCGGTTGTATAATCTTTCTGAACCAGAAAGAGTAGCCATGCGAGAGTATATCACCAAGAGTTTGGCTAAAGGTCATATTACACTAGCCAAGTCTCCAATGGCGCAGGGTTCTTCTTTGTTAAAAAAAAAGGATGGAACTCTTAGGCCATGTTTGGACTTCCGTGAGCTTAATCGCATCACTATCCGTGATCTCTACCCCCTTCCTTTGATCCCAGATTTATTCAATCATATTGTCGGCACCAAGGTGTTCTCTAAGTTGGATTTGAGGGGGGCATATAATCTGATAAGAGTCAAGGAAGGGGACAAATGGAAAACGGCCTTTAATACCCCTGAGGGTCATGCCTTTTGGTTTGTCCAATGCTCCTGCGGTTTTTCAACACTTCATTAATGACATCTTTCATCATCTGGTGGGCAGGTTTGTGGTGGTTTATCTAGATGATATTTAAATTTATTCCCCTGATATGAAGACACATAAGGATCACGTGAGGCAGGTCTTACAGAACCTAAGAGAGAATAAATTGTATGCCAAAATGGAGAAGTGTGTATTTGTGGTCCTCGAAGTGCAATTCCTAGGGTACCTACTCTCATCTTCGGGTTTTCTTATGGATCCGGAAAAAGTCTGTGCTGTGTTGGTTTGGGATTGTCCCGAAGATCTGAAGACACTCATGCGATTTTTGGGGTTCACCTACTACTACCGTAAATTTATCTTCTTGAACTACTCAACTGTTGTTAAACCTTTAACGGATATGACTAAGGCGTAGATTTCTCAGTCTGGTCTGAAGAAGTATTGCATGCTTTTTCAGCAGCAAAGGAATGTTTTGCTTCTGCTCCTATTCTGGTGCAACCTGATGTGTCACAACTATTCATTGTGGAAGGTGATGCATCAGAGGTAGGGGTTGGAGCAATCTTGTTGCAGGGTTCTTCTCCTAGCAAATGGCACCCTTGTGCTTTTTTCTCAGAAAAACTCTCTTCTGCCGAAATAAATTATGATGTAGGTAATAGAGAGTTGTTGGTCATTAAATTGGCTTTTGAAGAGTGGCATCATTGGTTAGAAGGAGCGATTCATCCCATTACGGTAATTACTGATCACAAAAATCTGGCCTACCTGCAGTCGGTTAAACATCTGAACCCAAGGCAGGTCAGATGGTCGTTGTTTTTTTACTAGATTTAATTTCATTGTCACTTATCGTCCTGGGATTAAAAAATGTCAAGGCGGATGCCTTGTCTCGTAGCTTTCCCTGGGTGAGGGGGAGGGGAGATTGGGAGGATTGTGCACCGATATTGGCTGATGGGGTGGTTGTATCAGCCCGTTATCCTGAACTTGAGGTGAGGCAGAGGTGTTGGAGGCCCAGGGAGAGACACCTGATTCCTGTCCTCCAGGGAAGTTGTTTGTCCCTTCAGAACTATGACTCAAGGTGTTTAAGGAACATCACAATACTGTTCTTACGGGTCACCCTGGGAGCAGACCCACTGTGGATCTTATTTCTCGAAGATTCTGGTGGCCACGGTTACGTAAATGTGTTGAGGGCTATGTGGCAGCTTGTGAGACTTGTGCGCGTGCTAAGGTGGCTCATAAGCGGCCTTCAGGATCTCTACTTCCCTTGTCTATCCCATCCTGACCTTGGACTCATTTTTCCATGGACTTTATCACAGATCTGCCTAATTCTTCTGGGAAGACTGTGATCCTGGCGGTGGTTGACTGCTTCAGCAAGATGGCGCACTTTATACCATTATCAGGTTTACCTAATGCTTAAACTTTTGCTGAAGTGTTTGTCGATAATATCGTGAAACTACACGGCATTCCCTCTAATGTGGTGTCTGATAGAGGGACTCAATTTGTTTCCAGATTCTGGAAGCCGTTCTGTACTAATCTGGGGGTCTAATTGTCCTTCTCTTTGGCCTTTATCCGCAGTCGAACGGGCAGACTGAGCGCACTAACCAGAATCTGGAGACTTATTTAAGATGTTTTGTTTCTGAGAATCAAGTGGAGTGGTCTTAATTTTTGTCATTGGCAGAGTTTGCCATAAATAACCGTAGACAGCAGTCCACTAATAAGTCACCGTTTTTTGGTGCATATGGGTTCCATCCGCAGTTTGGCACTTTTTCTGGTACTGAGATGTCTGATATACCTGAAGAGGAAAGGTTCTCCTCTTCGTTGTCATCTATTTGGCGAAAGATTTAAAACTATTTAAATAAAATGGGCAAAAACTATAAACATATGGCTGACAAGAGACGTGTGAGTGGTCCAGACCTGAGAGTCTGTGATTCAGTGTGGCTGTCCACAAGAAACATCAAGTTGAAGGTACCCTCTTGGAAGTTGGGGCCAAGGTTTATTGGCCATACAAGATCTCTGCCATTATAAATCTGGTTGCTTTTCGTCTTGAGCTTCCGCAGGCTTTGAAAATTCATAATGTGTTTCACAAGTCATTGTTGAAAAGATATGTTGAAACTGATGAACCGTCCTCCCTGCCACCACTTCCTGTCATGGTGGATGGTAATCTTGAGTTTCAGATTTCTAGGATAGTGAACTCACGTATTCTTTGTGGATCTCTTCAGTACCTCGTGCACTGGAAGGGGTACGGTACAGAGGAAAGAATGTGGGTTCCTGCGACCGACGTAAATGCCAGTCGCCTTGTGAGGGCCTTTCACAGGGCGCATCCTGATAAAGTCAGTCCTGGGTGTCCGGAGGCCACCCGTAGAAAGGGGGGGGGGGGCGGTACTGTCACGGTCTCTCCTGTGAGAGAGGTGAGAAGATCGGATAGACTTGCTGCATATCTGACAGGTCTCTCTGTTTTCCTCTCGTATGTTGTTGTTTGGCAGGATCTCACCTTTCCTCAGGTGCCGCTCGTTATCAGTGATTAGGCTCTATTTAGGTCTGCCTCACACTGCTTAACCTGCGATTAATACTTTCTGCTAGGAGTTGCTAGAGCTTGCTTGCATTGAATCTCTAAAGCTAAGTACTTGTTGCCTTCACAGTTTGTCTTTCTCTGGAGTGTGTTTTTCCTAGGCCTCAGGGAGATGCGGGTTCCTCCTTCTGGGGAGGAACCAGCAGTCTCGTCTCCTGCTCCCTATTCTAGGGCTTGTCAGTTTGAGCAGGGCTTTAGGTATCTGGCGTATGGGTATTTCCACCTTCAGGATCTGCTCATACTGGCAGGAGTTAGGGAAAGGCCTAGGGATTACTAGGAGGTCATCATCCCTCTTCCTTAGTTTTAGAGGCCTAGATTGTTGTCCTTTCGTTGTTGTGTGTATTTGGTGTTTTCCCTTTCCCTCAACCTGTGACACATGGAGCTTAACCATCCACCCTACAGCCCAGACCTGGCTCCCAGTGTTTACTTTCCTGAATTTCCTGATCATAATGCAGTCAAAGAGGTGGTAACAAGGTTCCTGCAGCAGCAAGAAGTCTCCTTCTCAGGGGCCTTGTTAGGGTCTCAAAAGATCCAGGGCCCAAGCCCCAATGAATATGGCCCAATTCTCTAAGTCGCCCTCCCCCTTCCTTCCCTGCACACCACATTTTACTGTACTTGCTATACAGCAGCACACCAGCATACCACCCCCTCCCAGCTGCCTCCAAAATGCAATCCTATGTAAACATCACCCCCTCAACATTCAGTTCCATGTAAATAACATCACTGCCTCCCACAGCCACCTTCAACATACAGTCCCATGTAAATAATATCGGCCCCTCCCCACCCACCTCCAACACACAGTCCCATATAAATAACATCACTCCCTCCCTCAGCCCCCTCCAACATTCAGTCCAGGGGTGACCTGTAGCACACCTCACCACAGCTTCTTCCCCAGGACTTCTCTTCACTGCGGAGGCCACTGTACTGGTCACATGATGGTGACTAGGGATAAGTGAATCGACTTCAGATGAAACATCCGAAGATGATTCGCATAATACTTTGTTTGAATACTGTACAGAGCGAGGGCTCTGTACAGTATTAGATTATATTGGCTCCTATGAGCCGAAGTTATTACTTCGCGAAGTCTCGCGAGACTTCACATAATTTCATAAATCAATTTCTACTGTAAAAAACATTTCATGTCATCACAGGTCCTTCAGCTCTTCTAGTGCATTAGATTCAATTGTATTGCCGGAGGACAATACAGTTGTATCTATGTGGCAGGCAGTACATTCGCAGCCCGGGACAAAACATCCGGGGCCCAAGCCCAAATGTTTTAGCTGGCAACGCCCCTGCTCCTTCTCTTTTGAGGGCATCCCATCACTGGAGGCGAAGTCGAATAATTGTTTTGAAGTTCAATTTTCTCTGAATTTTTTTTTTCACATTCAGGTGGATAACTTATTGAACACCCCCATAAAGTGGCAGATTGAAAGGATTATTACGTCTTTTATTTTAACACCTTCCCTGTCTTTGCTCAGGTTTTGATTAAAGAAGCATTCCAGTGAATGAAGTTATCCGCTATCCGCAGGATGCGCCCACCGGCCACCACAGGTCGGGGAGATTTGGCCTGTGTGTCAGATGGACAATGTCATCTTATGTCTCTGTAGGTTCTGTAGCTATTAGATGTATTTTATGCTCCTGCATGCAAATGATATGGCTCAAAACTGCAATCAATAAATATAGGAGCATCTATGTGTCCATCAATCTAGCTGATATTTATCTACCTCATATCTATGTCTGTCACTTATCTTACCTACCTATCTGTCTGGCCATCTCCTATCTATCTATGTCTGTCACTTATCTTACCTACCTACCTGTCTGGCCATCTCCTATCTATCTATGTCTGTCACTTATCTTACCTACCTACCTGTCTGGCCATCTCCTATCTATCTATGTCTGTCACTTATCTTACCTACCTACCTGTCTGGCCATCTCCTATCTATCTATGTCTGTCACTTATCTTACCTACCTACCTGTCTGGCCATCTCCTATCTATCTATGTCTGTCACTTATCTTACCAATCTACCTACCTGTCTGGCCATCTCCTATCTATCTATGTCTGTCACTTATCTTACCAATCTACCTACCTGTCTGGCCATCTCCTATCTATATCTATCTGATCCATCTATCTCCACGAGGTTTCCCTTGCTGGGAGAGGAGGTTAGCACCCTAGACAGCGATGGATGCTGCCATGGCTGAGCAGCACTGCCCAGTGCATAGACGGGGAAATGGAAGAGGAAGTCATTTGCCGTTTTCTACGTGTGGATTTCGAGCACATTGCAGAAGGGCAGCCTGCAGCAGAGCGGTGCCCGGTGCCAGTCCTCCCCGTGCCCGGCTGCAGACGGTGCAGTGCCCGCAGCCGAGAATAGTGCCGCGTGCGGCTGAGTGACAGGGCGCTGCGGCGACACTACGGGGGAGGGGAGCGGCGACATCTCTGTAGTTGAGCAATGCAGAATCATTGCCTCAGTCAGTGTGATGAGGAAAGAGGAGGCGTCTCTGTGCTCGGGGTGAGAGGCAGACATGGCTGCATGGATGGGGGGCTCGTCAGACCACCAGCATTCACTCCTACTGGACGCTTGTGTGACTGCACCTGCTTCATAGCCAGGTAGGTAGCGGCGGGGCTGCCCTGCTATGGTATATTCTGATGGCAGATGGCATTTCTTATGGTGGCATGTGGGACTTCCGAGGACCAGGGCAGTATGCAGTGCTGACAGTCACCACTTCTATTTATTCTGACAGGAATCTTCCTTTTTCAGCATTGCGTCATGTCTTGCTGCTGATGGGATATAGAAATACATGTACACACTGTATATACATTTGTGTCGCCTGTCTTCCTGTGAACATTGACATGGAAACCATTAGGAGCATCCATTTAGCAGATACTGGAATTTAGAATTTTTAAGCCCTGACAGAAATGTCTAATATGACCTGGATTTCTATCTCTTTCATTGTGGATCATGTCTGTGAGAGTCTATGGCAGAGCCATAAATAAGGCAGACATCAGCAATCATACCCTCATCATCATCGTGGGCAGATGCCAGCATGTCTTCTTCCCCACTGATGTGTTATCCACTGGTGACAGGTGTCAGACCTGTAACTGGGACACAGTGTACACCAGTCCATCGGAATGATATCACATGCTTTATTCATGTTGTGTCCTCGGCAGTATAATATTCCGGAATATTGTTTTATCATTGCTTGCCATCTTCTGTAGTCACTGCATACTGCCGTTCAAATATGGCAGCTCTGTAATGGTCTCATGATTGTATCCGACTGTTATATTCAGTGCTCCCTCCATCCAGAATTGTATACATCGGAAGAACATGACAAAATTCATATTTTTCAAATCATATTTTTATCATGCATTTTGTTAGACTATACTATATTAGACAAACCCTAAACCCGTATGTAAGGGATTGGGATCATTTGTAGAAACACAGCAGCCAAACCCAAAAGGACTCTGGACCGCTACAAGTGAAAGCAATGGATCTTCTGACTATGGAACTAACGGCTTGGGGGGTCATTCATCAAGTCTGCTACGCCTGGCGAACGATGCCCGCGTGCGACATCTGGCCCATATTTGTGCGACATTTGATGATCCTCGCCACTTTTAGAAGTGGAGTGAAAAGTGGGTCAGGATTTCAGATTGGAACACCTTGAAGTCTCATTTATAATGTGCGACTTTTTAAAAAAGTTGCTTCTCCACACCAGGCAGCCCCCAGGTGTACGTCTACAGACATAGGGGTACGCCACATTGCAGTTGTGCCCAATATATAATTATAATTATTGTGCGCCATTTCATAAATTTGGCGCAACCACACAAAGACAGACTTGAAGGGAACCTGTCACCGCTACTATGCCACCCTCACTGAGCGTTTCTAAGTGTTCATTGTGTTACCCTAAACATATAAATTACACTTTTACTTTCATTTGCAGACAAATTCAATAAGTATTATGCATTTTGCAATTGCGGACAATAATAGGACATGTTCTATTTTTTTGCGGAACGGAAGTGTGGACCCGGAAGTGCGAATCCACAATTTCATGTCCGGGCAGCACATTGTGCTGCCCTATAGGAATGAATGGGTCCGCAATTCTGCTCCATCTGCAGAACGAAATTGCGGACATGTGAATGGACCCTTATCTGCATATGTATCAAATAGTTTTTTTTACACAATAAAAGCACACAGAGCTATGGGGACTGGGTATTGCGGATGTGCTAGCGACCATCTAGCAACCTATGTCCTCCGCTCTATACACAAAATACAGGTTCCCTTTAAAACTGACACCAAAACCACCGCAAATGAAAAATTCTCCCCTTGCTTTTTAAAGCACATCAATAGTGAAGGAGTGTGCAGAAAGCACAAGACAATGTGTTACCTACAGCAATACGCTTGTAAAACTAAAAGAGGACCTGTCACCACAGAATGCGGGCAGAGCGCCATGTTATCCAGCAGAAGGCCCTGATATATAAGATTCCGTAAAACCTGTAAGGCCACGTTCACAGCGGCATTTCATTTCCATTCGTCTGATCTGTCAGAAGAACAGAAACAAAATATTTAGGGTTTTACACTATTTAGAGATAGGGTCAATAGAAAAGGCGGTGGCATGTGCCTGTATGTGAGGAGAGAACTGAAGACAAGTGTGAAAGAAGCTATTGTGGGTGCGGATGTGGAAACCTTATGGGTGGAAGTTCTAAGGGATATAAACACTGAAGAAATAATACTTGGTGTAATCTATAGACCCTCTAACATCACAGGGATAGAAGCTCAACTGTATAACCAAATAGAGCGGGCGCCACAGGCGGGTACAGTGGTCATGATGGGAGATTTTAACCTCCCAGACATTGACATGGGTAGTTATGACCCAACTGCAAAGGGGAGAAAATGCCGTAACTTATGGACAGTGGGATCCTACTAGCAAAGTTTAGAAAAATTGGATTCAGACACTTTGACGAATTTCTCAAAGAAATTTGCTTTGTTCCGAATGAATTTTTCACAAAGTGCATGAAATCAGCTATATCCCAGCCTGCAGGCATCTCGGTGTACATCACTGTGCATTGCAACATGCATAGCTAGTCCTTTCTGGTGGTGAAACAGTTACTGTGGCAGGCAGGTCTCATACAATATATAGAACAGTTTATTCACCCCAGTTTGAGAATCAAGGCCTAATAGAATTGCTTTTCTAGGAAACAAGGTGGATACCCCAATGACAGTAGAAGTAGACGGGTTATTCACCCCGATTTGGGAATCAGGACCCAATGGAATCGTTTTCCTATTAATCACTGTGGAGACTGTTCAGTTAGATAGTTCTGTGCCCTACACCGCGATTCACACTGCGCTGTCTCCTATGGATCCCTTGAGCTTCAGATTACAGTCCCCGCACTTTCCCTTTCAGTATTCTCTTTTTCTACAGGTGGTCAGCACTACTGTCCCTAGCGCAACAGCGCTTCCACGTCTCTCTCTATGCCCACAGTGAAATGGTAGAGACCGTGCGGGAGGGGGCTGTTAACCCTATGACTACCGGAGTTTTTATTTTTTCCTGTTTTTGCGTTTTCATTTTTCTTCCTTGAGCCATTTCCATTCACATAGCTTATTTTTTGCGGGACAAGTTGTACTTTCTAATGCCACCAATATGGCATACAATGTAGTCGGAAGCGGTAAATAAAATTCCAAATGGGGTGGAATTGGAAAAAAAACAAAATGTTTCCACCATTTTACGAGTTCTGTTCCCACTACGTTTCGTCTGCGGCAAAAGTGACCCATGCCCTTCATTCTCTGGGTCAGCCCGATTACAACGATGTAAAAATAGAGGTCAATATTTTTTTTTTACATAACCATATAACTTTTGCTAGTTATGTCTACTAATCTGTATATGGGGCTCATTTTTTGAGGGACAATGTGTACTTTTTATTCCTACCATTTTGGAGTGTGTGACTTTTTGATCACAGTTTATAAAAAAAATTTGGGTAAGAGAAGAAGCAATGAAAAAATGGCAAATTGGCCATTTTGACCCCTTTTTCTATTACGCCATTCGCTGTATTGTAAAAATATTTTTATTTGGTTGGTTTTTGGTCGCGTGATACCAATGTGTTGTGTTTATATTTATATTTTTTGTTATATAGATATTTATTTTTTTATTATACAGAAAAGGGGGGTGATTTAAACTTTTATATTTTTCACATTTTGTATATATATTTTTATTTTTTTGCAAAGATTTTAAAGCTCATAAATGAGCCTATAAATCTGTTTTTTAATTTTTAATTTTGAACCATCATGTATTTTTACAATGAGTTTATTACTGTCAATTGCTCATTTCTTATGTTGGTTTGCCATCTGGTGGCCAAAATAACAATTGCAGCATAAATGCTGTGTGTCTCAACAGTGAAACTCGTAGCATTGAAAGCAACTACCTCTTGATCACGGTATCTAAAGGCTTTAATTACCGCGATCAGCATTATTTCCGGTCACGGTAATTAGCGTCAGGTCTCTGCTGTTTCCAACATCAGAGACCTGCCAGCCATGACGCCTGCTGCACGTGCGGGTGGGCGCCATGTTTGCCTATCGCTGCAGCGCTGTATATGTACAGCACTGGTAGCAAACGGGTTAAAGGGCTGAGATATCACAGGGGATGGCTATCTGTGGATTGGCTGGCTGCACAGAATTATCGGTGATCCCACGTTTCGGGGCTTCTTACTTTCACTTTGTAAAATGTGTAGCTGCCATTATAGAAAAAAAAATTTTGATTCCATGACGCTCGAGGAAATTCGGATTCGATGTGAATAGAATTTTTCCTAAACTTCAGATCGAATTCCCCTTCGGATGCTTCAATTCACTCAACACTACCACTAGGGGATCTGGAAATTTCTAACAATGCAGAGCTCATGGGAGCTGTTAGGCCCCTTGCAGACGAGCGTCTCTGGATAATGTCCGGATGCGTTGTGGATGCGTTCAATGAAAACTGCGCGATTTCACAAACAAAGCCATTCAGTTTTGTTTGTGATCGCGTTTAGTTGTTCAGTTTTTATTGTGCAGGTGCAATGCGTTTTACTGCGTTTTGCACGCACGTGATAAAAAACGTAATGTTTTCAAACAACATCTCTTAGCAACCATCTGTGAAAATCACATCGCATCCGCACTTGCTTGCGGATGCAATACAATTTTCACGCAGCCCCATTCACTTCTATGGGGCCAGCGTTGTGTGAAAATCGCAGAATATAGAACATGCTGCGATTTTCACGCAACGCAAAAGTGATGTGCGAAAACCACCGCTCATGTACACAGACCCATTTAAAAAAATGGGTCCGGATTCAGTGCGGGTGCAATGCCTTCACGTCACGCATTGCACCCACGCGGAAAACTCGCTCGTGTTTATTATATTATCCAACCTGCACTTCTGTTGCCCATCTCTCTAGTCGGATCCAGAACCAGTTGGGAAAGGTGATTGATTACCTTTTAGCTTTTTGCCAAGAACTTGTTTCCTTTATAAAATCCAAAGATTTTAGTTTCTAAGTCTATATCTGCGTAGTTGAAGTCCTCCACGTTAACGGCCATGTGAGAGTACAAGGCACTACTACAATGGTATAGCAGTGACTGCACCGCCAGCAATGTCGCCAGATTGGGGTTCAGCTTGTAGACAGAGAAAAGTGTCTTTCATCGCCAAACATTCTGTTATAGATGTCTCACGATGGAGCAGAGGACAAGGAGGTAATGATAAGGACAGGGTATTGCCAGGGATGCGGGTTGGCTGCCACAAAGAGGACCAGGAGAAGCAGGATAGACTTGTTCACATTGGAAATTCTAGCCAGTTGTATTTTCCCAAAGGATCCAGTGATCCTGCTTTATTTGCTGCAATAGACTTCTGGTACCTATGATTGTATTGGCATGCTTATTTTAATCCTGCATATCTTCCACATAGCTCTTTTTTTTGTGCCTATCTTGTAGAGAAAAAAAACCCATACAGGAGTTTATCTCGCAGAGCTGCAGGCAGCCGAGCTCGGCTTCGCTCTGACATGTTTTGGGCCTAACCCACAGTGTCAGTGGCATCATCAGATCCCAAAGCAGATGTGGTCCTGGCTGTTCTTTGGGAGGTACATCGCCTTTACCCTTTATTTCTGTCGCTGCTGTCACCACCCTCCTCCACTGTTGTTGCCTCCTTCTCCTTAGCACCCGGATCCAATATAAAGAGGGGGAAAAATGGATATATATACAGAGGGGGCAAAATGGATACCGTATATATATATATATACAGAGGGGGCTAAATGGAATATATACAAGGGGGCAAAATGGAATATATACAAGGGGGGCAAAATGGAATATATACAAAGAGGGCAAAATGGAATATATATACAGAGGGAGCAAAAAATAAAATATATACTGGGGGGGGGGGGGGGGGGCAATTCAAAGTTTGCCCTGGAACTCTATTAATTTGACTTTAGAAATAAGGCAGTTCCTAATAGTTTTTTTATTATTTATTAACACAATATAGTCAGATAAAGGGAAGTTTAAATGGTTTAGTGGGAAGGGAGGAATTAATAAAAAAGTGGGGTGGAGAGGGGAAGCGAATCACTTAGAGGTTTTAAAGTCAGGAACACTGGGGAAAAATATCACAGAAAATCGAATATTGAGTTTAATGGAATATATATGGGTAGAAGTCAAAAAAATATTAGATATGAAAGGTTATTTTCAGTATACACCTATTTGGAAACATATAAATTTAAAGGAATTGCAAAAGATTAGGTCTTATATAGACTGGGATAAAAAGGGAATGAAATATCTAGGTCAAGTATTTGAGGAAGATAAACTGAAGGATTTTGGCACCTTGGTAAGCGAGTTTGGGATCCCCCAAAAGGATACCTATAAATATTTTCAGCTCAAAAATGCTATGAGGACATCGGCGAGTTTAGATAAATATAGAAAGGAACAATCAGATAGAATAGACAAATTTATTAATGGAGGAGAAAAAAGAGGAACAATATTGGATATGGGATTTTGATGGAAGGAAAAAAATAAATGGTTTACAATACTTGCCAGAGAAAAATGGGAAAAAGAGCTTCCGTCTTTTACGGAAGAAAAATGGAATGATGCTCTTAGAAGTTATACTATGGTGTCGGAAAGGGCCTCACATAAGATCTCTCAGTTCTTTATAGTTCATAGGCTACATCGATCTCCTTGGGCGTTAAAGAGGAGAATGGATCTTATACATTGTGTTTGGAGATGCCCTAAACTTTTTAGGTATTGGAAAGAATTTGCAGAGATTGTATTAGCATTTCTGGGTGTTCAAGTTTTTGAAGACCCAGTGGTTTGTATATTAGGGGCTAAAGAACATCTTAAACTAAATAAAGAGATACGATTGGTTTTAGGTAAAGTATTATTTCAAGCTAGACTTCTCATACTTCGGAAATGGGTAAATCGAGATTCCCCTACAGTGGGACAGTGGCAAGAGTCGTTAATTTGATTAAATAGGGCCGGATGTGTTTTTTTTTTCTTCTCCAAAGGGTGGGGGGTGGACATTTGGGGTAAAATGTTATTATAGTACTAATTTATGTAATACAGATCTTTTGATTTTTCTGATTTTGTATATGTTTCTTATATAACTGAAATAAAAAAATAAAAAAATGCAGTATCAGCGCCACTAACAGATTTGGTCCTTATTCTGAAAAAAATCTTTCACTAGTGTAAAACAAGAGTTGTCCAACTGTCACGGTGCGGTTCACTGTGACAGTTGTGACCATGTAGGCTGGCTACATGCCCTGTGTATGCTGGTTGCTTGGGGCTGCATGCTGGCTGCTGTGTGAACTGCTGCCTGTGAATGTTTGCACTCCCCGTGTCTGCATCTCTGTGGAGTTCCTGTCTCTGGTGCCATGTAGGCTGGCTGCAGGCTCCCTCACATACTGGCTGCAGGCTGACTCCTGTGTATGCTGGTTATTTGGGAATGCATGCTGGTTCTGGAGGTGTGACCAGTGAGCCCTCGGCCTAGTTCATCCCCACCACCAGGGGCTCTGTGAAGAACGGGGCTCACTAGCTTTATGCCCTCTGGGTTTTGCCTCTGGTATGCTGGTGCACTTGGTTCTGTGGTAGTGCTACCACTATTGCCTAACCTGCTTTACTGTCATGTGCTTTTATTACATGTGTAATAAAGTACTCTGTTGGTCCCTGGTCTGAATGTTGCTTATGTCCTGTTTGCAAGATGTCCCATAGGTCTGCCTTTGGCCTCTGGCACATAACACCAACTACTGTGCGATTATGTTTCCCCCATCAACATACCGTACAAACATTTGAACTGCCTGGGGATGCACCGATAGCAATTTGATGTAAACCGTCCACTACCCTGCATATTATAAAACACGTATATGCTATGTTCCCAAGCTTCAACCCCCCCTAAAATATATTAAATTTCAACTGTGTGCAGATGCACCAACACACGGATTTTGGACTGCTTTGTCACGTTATCACAGAAAAATAATTTCCTCCGCTACCCTGCGTATTGTAAGACACGTATATGCTATGTGTTCCCAAACGCAAACCGAAAAAAATATTAATAAATCTCTACTGTGTGCAGATGTACCCACACATGGATTTTGTCCTGCTATGTCATATTATCAGTGAAAAATATTTTCCTCCGCTACCCTACATATTGTTAGACGCTGTCAGAGATTGCTCTCTCAAGCAGGGCGGCGGTGACAGATTCGGGTGCAGACAACAGGATAAAGTTCAAATAAGGTTCCACTTTATTGTGGTACAAACTGCGAAATAAAGAGCCTCTACACTTACTGCAAAAACGTAAAACAAATCCTGCTCGTCTGAACACTAACTAATACAGGTCAGTATCTGGCTCACCTATTAAACCCAGGTCACACAGGGCATCAGGCTTTTCTTTAGTCAGGATGGCAGCCAGCCTCCTGGACTTATCTCCAGACATCACTTCCCCCAGCCTTGGGCAGATTTTTATTTCCCCTTAACGATCCCAGATGACACATCTGGAGATCCCTCAGGCTTAGGGGAAAACAGGCCCTGGAATTGGGTGGACTGGGGAGGTCCCACTACCAAGCCTACCTTCCCCAGTCCAATAGAACCCAGCCCATGAACTACTAAAGAAAAGAGCTTCAGCAACTATGTTTGCTGAAGCCAGCACCATCCTGGATCTTACTTACCTCACCCTGTTAAGGAACCTGGGTGAGATATACACCCCTTCCAGGACTTTACCATATATTCTTCTGTTCACATTACCACATATCCCCCCCCCCCCTCTTTTCCAGACCGGAGGTCTGGGCACTTTCAGCAACCATGCAGTATATCCTGGACAAAGCATTTGAGTTCCCCTGCAATTTCCCCGGCCTATGTTCTACGTTGAAATTTTGCAAGGAGAGAAATCACCTTGTCACCCTTGCATTTTTTCTCCTTGTTTTGCTTTATCCAGGCCAAAGGAGCATGGTCTGTCACAAAGACAAATTTTTTACCCAGCAGATAATATTTCAGAGACTCTAGTGCCCATTTAATGGCTAGACATTCTCGTTCCACTATGGCATAATATTCCTTTGCTGGGGTCAGTTTTCTGCTTAGGTACTGGGTGCTCCTCCCCATATACCACTTGTGGCAGGACCACTCCCAAGCCTGTATCAGACGCATCAGTCTGGACCAGAAACTTTTTTCCGAAATCTGGGGAAATAAGCAATGGTTGTTGACATTTCCAGCAACTATTGGGAAAGTTGCCTACCCCTTACTATATAAGAACCTCCCCACCAGCCATTTTTTTGCAGTTTTTTTGCAGTTCTGAGAGAGAGAGAGCAGTGACATTGCTGTGCTCTGTGCTTTTATCTGGATCCTATTCCATATCCAATTACATTAGATAGTTAGTTAGCTCATTTATATAATACAGATAGTTAGTTGGAGATAGTCAGTGTAGGTTAGATAGTGATATAGTGTAGCTGATAGGTTCCAGTGCAGGGTGTTAGGTAGTGTGATAGGAATTACTGTTTCTCTGCTGTCCATACATACATGCTACAGATATAGGCCTGTGATGTCACAGCAATACTTAGTGCACCAATCAGTAATATCTACTCAGACCTGATAAAATGTGAAGTTGCATGTATTGCGCTGGATTGACTGGAGATCACGAATTCTAGAATATTATGTGAAAAATTAGCAAAAATTGTGAAAACAAATCTTGCCTATGCCACTCGTCACTAATTAAAACCATACATATTTGGTATAGTTGTATTTGTACTGACCCGGAGAATAAAAGTAATAGGTCAGTTTTATCGTTTAGAAAACGATGTAAGAAAAACCCCATTAAACTGGCGAAATTATGTTTTTTTTGTAATTCAAACCTTCATACAGCTATGTGAATGAAAAATGCGGTGGCTTTGGGGGGCTATAAGTAAAAAACGGAAATCACCTGTGATGATTTACTATTGCATACTTTAGCCCCTTTGTGTCTTTATGTTTCGAAGGAAGTGTCCTACTAATTAGATTGTGTGCTGTGAAGGCCAGAATTAGACAATTTAGGAAAATCTCTTTTAGTGCATCATAAACTGTGCATGAGAAGTGACTTTAGTTGATTGATGACCTTGCATATAGCATCCACTGCTGGATAATAAAGGTCCCCCATACACTGCCCCATGTTTGGGAAGGGCAATAAACAATTGACTTTAAAATCATTGATCAGAACTAATTTCCAGTTGCCATTTTTGCCAACTTTTGCCACTTTATTACACCAAAAACCTGGCATAAAGCTTTTGTAAATGATCCCCAATGGCTCTTGCGTTAATTGTCGACGGTGACTTTTGTAATTCTTTTTTATACAGTTTTCTAGACTAGACTAACCCTAACCCTCAGCACTTGTTTTTAGAAAGAGTTATAAACTGCTGTCACACTCCTTTGGCAGTGGCTTATAGAGGGTAATTAGAAAAGCCTGGGCCCCATATTAAAGTTTTGAATGCCCCCTCCCAGAAACTTCCCCGTAACTGCCTCACCTGTGAGTAGTCAACACTGTCTATGCTTGCCTTAGAACTCCTCACCTACAGACTAGTTATGCTCCCTTAGTTCCTCCACAGAGTAACGCTCCTCGCCTGGACACACACATAGTAATCATTATTACTATGTGCCCCCCTGCGGGCCTGTGGTTGTAGGCTATGGTGGCTTATCTTTTGTGGATACAAAGGATCTATCGTGCATGTTTAAATCCAACATACACAATCCTTTTTATCCAACATTTGCCATCAGTGAGGGGTTCAGACACCACCATACACATTAGATGGTTGTCTGGTCCTGCTGTAATTAGTGGGTTTTGGCAATTTTTATCTCACGTGTGTGGGAACCCTAGAGTAGACCCTGAAGTAGCCAGGGTATTTTAGTGTTTTAAAAACCAAAACATACAATATCAGAAAAACACTAAGGCAACATTAAGGCGCAATTTTTGGGGGGGGCATAATATTACTGTAGTTTCTGCATGGAATAGAAAAGGGCCACCATATTACGGTATGATGCTTGTGAATGGAATTTTACAAAAACTTACTTTCACTGCCCTTAGAAGTAGCTTATTGAATGGTGCGTTATGTGAAAGAGGTTTCGGTAGGGTCTGATGTTATATTCTTTATGTGAAAATCTTATTACAAATAAACACTTGTCTGCTTCTGTTTTAATTTTTTCTTACCATATTGCAATCCCCTGGGAGATACAGTGCTGTGAGAAATCATTTTCTGTTACTTATTTCTTTATTTGCCTGTTTGTCACACTTTATTGTTTCAGATCAAATAGACTGCCTATACAAGTGTTGGTAGTGTGCTGCATAGCCAAGCTTGTGGTTTTATAGAGAGTTACTGCAGTTTTACTGCATGTTTTTGACCATTTGGCTTGTACACCCCTAAGCTGTAAAAAAGGATTGCAAACTGCACTGCTACCTGTAAAACCTCATATACTTCCTGGTCCTCGCTCAGCTGAGTGTTCACATGTTACTGTTTTCTGGGCATGTCTTAGGCCTGTTTCACATCTGTGTTAGCAGATCCAGCAGGCTGTTCTGGCACAAAGTAGTATTTGTCCGGCCGCTTCTCGGCTTATTTGCTGGGTTGCTGCCGGATCTCTGCCTGTCCCCATTATAGTAAATAGGGCCGGACGGGATTCTGACAGTGAACAAGACGGGACAGAAACAGCCTGCCTGCTGTGAAGCAGGCCTTAGCCATGGAGCATAAACTGCTGCTTGTCCCTTTAACATAAGCCGCTTTCAGGCGAGTGAGTTGTACACTCCGGACTCAGAGCATGAGTATAAGACAGCTCCCGTCCTGAACTCCTAGCACTGCGGAAGTCGCATAGCATTATATTGATTTATGATGCTATGTAACTCTTAAAGGTCTGGAATGTATTGGATAACACTGACATAATGCTGTCAGTGTTATACAATACATTCCAGAACTGTAAGGCTGGGTTCACACGGTTGCACATTTTGGCTCAGGATGCGTCCCGGGTGCATTGCGGCAAACCCGCGCGAGTAGGTACACAATTGCAGTCAGTTTTGAATGTGGTACCCGGACCCGAACTTCTTTACTGAAGTTCAGGTTTGGGTTCAAGGTTGTGTAGATGTAATTATTTTCCTTTATAACATGGTTATAAGGGAAAATAATAGCATTCTTTAATACAGAATGCTTAGTAGAAGGTCAATTGAGGGGTTAAAAAATAAAAAAATGTACTCACCTCATCCTGTTCGCGCAGCTGGCATCGTCTTCTTTCTTCTTCTTTCAGAACCTGTCAAAGGATCTTTGATGACGTAATTGCGCTCACCGCGTGATGGATCATGTGACGGACCATGTGATGAGCGCAGTGATGTCACCACAGGTCCTTTTCCTCAAAGAAGAAGAAAGAAGAGAAGCCGGGCTGCGTGAAGTGGATTAAGGCGAGTTAAATTTTTTTATATTTTTTTTAACTCATCCATCCATCCCTATTTTACTAAGCATTCTGTATTAAGAATGCTATTATTTTCCCTTATAACCATGTTATAAGGGAAAATAATAATGATCGGGATGCTTACGGATGCTTGTAATTTTGACGCAGCCCCATTCACTTTTATGGGGCCTGCGTTGCGTGAAAAACAAAATAGAGCATGCTGCGATTTTCACGCATCGCACAAGTAATGCGTTAAAATCACTGCTCGTATGCACAGCCCCATAGAAATGAATGGGTCCGGATTCAGTGTGGGTGCAATGCGTTCCCCTTACGCATTGCACCCGCGCGGAAATCTCACCCATGTGAAAGAGGCCTAAGTCACCAACTAACCAAATTTATTGGAAATCTGTTTCATTAGACTATACCCTCCCAGTTTCATTAATACACATATTATTTAATCTACATACAGTGATGTGAAGCAGACTTATAAATGTTTTGAGTAGCTCACTTGAGAAGAGATGAGAACACAAGGCATTAAAGAGGTCGTCTCACTTCAGTAAGTCAGATTTATCATGTAGAGAAAGTTCATACAAGGGACTTACTAATATATTGTTATTATCCATATTGCTTCTTTTGCTGGCTGGATTCATTTTTAGGATAAAGCAATAGCCTATGTGCGCTCCCATGGTCCCGGCCACCAGAGAGGCTGATGCTTTTGCCTATAGTGTGTAACCATGACCACCACTGCTGGATCGCAGGGTGGTCTGTAACCATGGAAACAAACAGTGTATAATGTGATGGAAAAATGAGTTCATCCAGCAAAGGAAGCAGTATGGATAATAACAGTATATCAGTAAGTTGCTCGTATTAACCTTCTCTACATGATAAATGGCACTTACTGAAATGAGACAACCCCTTTAACCACTTCCCGACATATGACGTAATAGCACATCATAGCAGAAAGTGACTTCCCGCAATTTGATGTACTTCTACGTCATGCTGATCGGTCAGGCACCAGAGCGGTTTGACTCCTGGGTCCCGCCACCTACTAGGGCAGTGCCGCTTTGTCACCGCATTGCGCTGCGCCTTTTTGTCAGAGTAAGTCCCACTGAAAGAGGCGACCTTGGTGTGGTGAGTGGGCTTATGCCTTTTGATCAAAATGTACACTAATGCCTCTTGTACAGCATGCAGTATGGGGGACTGAACACTTCAACATGGCGCTGAGAAGCGAGTTTGATTAGATCAAAGCATAGCATTGTGGATGTGCGATCCAGTTCTGTTTTTCTCCCCCTGGCATGTCACCGGAGCGGTGTGTGCCCGATCAGTGCAGGGGCCCAGCAGTCACTAATAGCCGGACCCCTGCTGTATCTGCCAGCATCACTGTAAAAGCCGATGCCGACGGATGAACACTTTCTATGCTGCAGCCAGCACTGACCGCGGCAGAGAAGGCGTTTGCATCGGGTCCCTGCACTGCATTGCAGAGGGGGTCAGACCCCCAAAAGTTGAAGTCCCATAGTGGAACAAAAATAAAGTAAACAAAAATAAAGTAAAAAGGTGCCCCTTCCCCTCATTTTATATAAAAAAATAGAAAAAAACACATATTATGTATCGTCGCATCTGTAACGACCGGCCTTGTAAATATATCACATAATGTACCCCGTCAGATAAACACTGTTAAAAAAAAAAAGCTAAAAAATACATTTATTGGGTCATTTTTCATCACAAAAAGTGCAATACCAAGAGATCGTATGTACCCCAAAATAGTACAAAGCAAACCGTCGCCTCATCCCGCAAAAAATGAGCACCTACATAAAACAATCAGCCAAAATTTTTTAAAATATGGCTTTCAGAAAATAGAGATTCTAAAACATAATTTTTTTTTGTTTTCAAATGATTTTATTGTGTTAAAGTGAAATAAAATAAAAAAAAAAAAGACATATTGGGTATTGCCTTGTCCATAACAACAAGCTCTATAAAAATATTTTACATCACCTATCCCGTCAGGTGAAGCCTGTAAGAAAAAAAAAAAAAAAAGGCAAAAAAGCTATTTTTGTCACCTTACATCAAAAAAAGTGTAAAACCAAGTGATCAAAAAGTCATATGCACCCAAAAATAGTACCAATCAAACCGCAATCTCTTTCTGCAAAAAATGAGCCTCTACAACAGACAATCGCCCCCCCCCCCCAAAAAAAAATGGTTTTCAGAAAATGGAGACAGTAAAACATAATTTTTTTGTTTCAAAAATGCTTTTAATATATGTATAAAAATATACATATAGGTATTGCCACGTCCATAAGGACTTGCTCTATAAAAATATCACATGACATACCCCCTCAGGTGAGCGCCGTAAAAAAATTCAAATAAAAACTGTGCCAAAGCAACCAATTTTTTTGTCACCTTGTCCCATAAAGTGTAATATTTAATCAAAAAATCATATGCACCCAAAAATAATATCAATTAACCAGCTCCGGACGGCCTAACGCAGATCTGCGGTCCGGAGGTGGCAGCCCTGCGCTCAGCGACGCATATATGCGTCATCTCGCGAGACGCGAGATTTCCTGTGAACGCGCGCACACAGGCGCGCGCGCTCACAGGAACGGAAGCGAGTGGATCTCCAGCCTGCCAGCGGCGATCACTCGCTGGCAGGCTGGAGATCTGATTTTTTTAACCCCTAACAGGTATATTAGACGCTGTTTTGATAACAGCGTCTAATATACCTGCTACCTGGTCCTCTGGTGGTCCCTTTTGTTAGGATCGACCACCAGAGGACACAGGTAGGTCAGTAAAGTCGCACCAAACACCACACTACACTACACCCCCCCCGTCACTTATTAACCCCTTATGAACCCATGATCACCCCTGATCACCCCATATAAACTCCCTGATCACCCCCCTGTCATTGATCACCCCCTGTCATTGATCACCCCCCTGTCAGGCTCCGTTCAGACGTCCGTATGATTTTTACGGATCCACGGATACATGGATCGGATCCGCAAAACACATGCGGACGTCTGAATGGAGCCTTACAGGGGGGTGATCAATGACAGGCGGGTGATCATCCATATACACTCCCTGATCACCCCCTGTCATTGATCACCCCCCTGTCATTGATCACCCCCCCCCCCCCGTAAGGCTCCATTCAGACATTTTTTTTTGGCCCAAGTTAGCGGAAATATATATATTTTTTTGTTTGTTTTTTCTTACAAAGTCTCATATTCCACTAACTTGTGTCAAAAAATAAAATCTCACATGAACTCACCATACCCCTCACGGAATCCAAATGCGTAACATTTTTAGACATTTATATTCCAGACTTCTTCTCACGCTTTAGGGCCCCTAAAAAGCCAGGGCAGTATAAATACCCCACATGTGACCCCATTTCGGAAAGAAGACACCCCAAGGTATTCGCTGAGGGGCATATTGAGTCCATGAAAGATTGAAATTTTTGTCCTAAGTTAGCGGAAAGTGAGACTTTGTGAGAAAAAAAACAAAAAAAAATCAATTTCCGCTAACTTATGCAAAAAAAAAAAATTCTATAAACTCGCCAGGCCCCTTATTGAATACCTTGGGGTGTCTTCTTTCCAAAGTGGGGTCACATGTGGGGTATTTATACTGCCCTGGCTTTTTAGGGGCCCGAAAGTGTGAGAAGAAGTCTGGGATCCAAATGTCTAAAAATGCCCTCCTAAAAGGAATTTGGGCACCTTTGCGCATCTAGGCTGCAAAAAAGTGTCACACATCTGGTATCGCCGTACTCAGGAGAAGTTGGGCAATGTGTTTTGGGGTGTCATTTTACATATACCCATGCTGGGTGAGAAAAATATCTTGGTCAAATGCCAACTTTGTATAAAAAAAATGGGAAAAGTTATCTTTTGCCAAGATATTTCTCTCATCCAGCATGGGTATATGTAAAATGACACCCCAAAACACATTCCCCAACTTCTCCTGAGTACGGCGATACCAGATGTGTGACACTTTTTTGCTGCCAAGGTGGGCAAAGGGGCACATATTCCAAAGTGCACCTTTCGGATTTTGCAGGCAATTTTTTACACATTTTGATTGCAAGGTACTTCTCACACATTTGGGCCCCTAAATTGCCAGGGCAGTATAACTACGCCACAAGTGACCCCATTTTGGAAAGAAGACACCCCAAGGTATTCCGTGAGGGGCACGGCGAGTTCCTAGAATTTATTTTTTTTTGTCACAAGTTAGCGGAAAATGATGATTTTTCTTTTTTTTTCTTTTTTCCTTACAAAGTCTCATATTCCACTAACTTGCGACAAAAAATAAAAAATTCTAGGAACTCGCCATGCCCCTCACGGAATACTTTGGGGTGTCTTCTTTCCAAAATGGAGTCACTTGTGGCGTAGTTATACTGCCCTGGAAATTTAGGGGCCCAAATGTGTGAGAAGAACTTTGCAATCAAAATGTGTAAAAAATGGCCTGCGAAATCCGAAAGGTGCTCTTTGGAATATGTGCCCCTTTGCCCACCTTGGCTGCAAAAAAGTGTCACACATCTGGTATCGCCGTACTCAGGAGAAGTTGGGGAATGTGTTTTGAGGTGTCATTTTACATATACCCATGCTGGGTGAGAAAAATATCTTGGTCAAATGCCAACTTTGTATAAAAAAAATTGAAAAGTTGTCTTTTGCCAAGATATTTCTGTCACCCAGCATGGGTATATGTAAAAGGACACCCCAAAACACATTCCCCAACTTCTCCTGAGTACGGCGATACCAGATGTGTGACACTTTTTTGCAGCCAAGGTGGGCAAAGGGGCACATATTCCAAAGTGCACCTTTCGGATTTCGCAGGCCATTTTTTACACATTTTGATTGCAAAGTTCTTCTCACACATTTGGGCCCCTAAATTGCCAGGGCAGTATAACTACCCCACAAGTGACCCCATTTTGGAAAGAAGACACCCCAAAGTATTCCGTGAGGGGCATGGCGAGTTCCTAGAATTTTTTATTTTTTGTCGCAAGTTAGTGGAATATGAGACTTTGTAAGAAAAAAAAAATTAAAATAAAAATCATCATTTTCCGCTAACTTGTGACAAAAAATAAAAAGTTCTATGAACTCACTATGCCCATCAGCGAATACCTTAGGGTGTCTACTTTCCGAAATGGGGTCATTTGTGGGGTTTTTCTACTGTCTGGGCATTGTAGAACCTCAGGAAACATGACAGGTGCTTAGAAAGTCAGAGCTGCTTCAAAAAGCGGAAATTCACATTTTTGTACCATAGTTTGTAAACGCTATAACTTTTACCCAAACCATTTTTTTTTGCCCAAACATTTTTTTTTTATCAAAGACATGTAGAACAATAAATTTAGCGAAAAATTTATATATGGATGTCGTTTTTTTTGCAAAATTTTACAGCTGAAAGTGAAAAATTCATTTTTTTGCAAAAAAATCGTTACATTTTGATTAATAACAAAAAAAGTAAAAATGTCAGCAGCAATAAAATACCACCAAATGAAAGCTCTATTAGTGAGAAGAAAAGGAGGTAAAATTCATTTGGGTGGTAAGTTGCATGACCGAGCGATAAACGGTGAAAGTAGTGTAGTGCAGAAGTGTAAAAAGTGCTCTGGTCATGAAGGGGGTTTTAGCTAGCGGGGTTGAAGTGGTTAAAACGTCAACTCTTCTTGCAAATTATTTTTTTCTAAAATGCTTTATTATGTCAAACTGAAACAAACAAAAAAGTAGACATAACGTTGCATCCGTAACAACCTGCTCAATAAAAATAGCAACTGATCTAAAAAGCAATGTACAAAATAAAAACTGTCAGAACAACCATTTTTGGGTTACCTTGCCTAGCATAATATAGAGTGATCAAAAATCATATGTACTCCAAAATAGTATCAATAAAACTGTAATTTCCAAAGTGGGGTCACTTTTTTGGAGTTTCTACTATAGGGATGCATCAGGGTGGCTTCAAATGGGACATGGTCTCTAAAAACCAGTCCAGCAAAATCTGCCTTCCCTAAACCTTAGTGCTCCTTTTCTTCTGCACCCTGCCGTGTGCCCTTACAGCAGTTTACCACCACATGTGGGGTGTTTCTGTAAACTGCAGAATCAGGGTAATAATACATATTGAGTTTTATTTGTCTGTTAACACATAATGTTTTTTTACTAAAAAAAATGGATTAAAATGGAAAATCTGCCAAAAAAGTGAATTTTAGAAATTTAATCTCCATTGCCCCAAATTTACCACTGTCATGAAGCACAATGTGTCACAGAAAACAGTCTGAGAATGGCATGGATAAGTAAAAGTGTTCCAAAGTTATTACCACATGAAGTGACACATATCAGATTTGCAAAAAATGGCCTGGGCAGGAAGGTGAAAACTAGCCCGGGGTAGAAGGGGTTAAAGTATATAATCTTTGAGAGGGTTACAAGGCCAATCTATTTCTAGAACTCCAGCAAATTACAATGAGAGCTATTATCAACAACTGCAATTAACACGGACCACTGATGAATTATCCCAGAAATGTCCAGCCAACTAATTGTACAAGAATCCACAGAGGAACCCAAATTAATATCTAAGGGGATGCAGACTTTGCATGCCTTGGGCTGTGTTATAATTCATGATTCTGATTCCACTATTAGAAAGAAAATGGCAACTGTGGGAAAGGTCAAAAAAGCAAAAGAAACATAAAAAGCTTGGATCGCATTTGTAAAAAAGAAACACCATGTGCTGCTTCGCCGTGCCCTAAACCTAACAAGTCAGAAATATTACACTTGGTCATTTCTTTATTGAGAAAAATGATCCAATATTACATTTCTGTGAATGGCCAAAATATGTGAAGCTTTGCTTTCAGTATCTGGTGTGACCCCTTGTGTAGCAATAACTGCAACTAAACTAAATTGCTTGCTTCAGGTCCTTCCACAACATTTCTTTTTTTTAAATCAGATCATTTTTATTTATTAGATATAATACATTTTCAATATACAAAATGTGATTTTGAAAGTATTTCAATACAAAGACGTCCATGTATTAATAAATCAGGTACAGTTCTAACCAGTTCTCCCCATTGCTCTTGTGATATCTCCCCTAGGTCCCTTTCACATGCTTTCATACGAGAGAGCGGGCGTGTCACGCTCTAGTGTGGGAGGGAAACCCCCACACCAAACATAGGAGGGAAAAGGAAATAAGGCCTGAAAACTAGGGAAGGAAGATGGACACCTTCTAGTGAAAACCCTAGTCAAAGCCCTGACTGACTACCAGTATGAACAGACCCCAGAGGTAGGTGATTTCATACACAGGAATACCTAAAGTCCTTTCTAACCCTAAAGGACTCTGGTACTAATGACAGGAATGAGACATCCTGTTCCTCCAAAAGGAAAGATGAACGGGAGTCTCCCTAAGGCCTAATACAAAACAACAAAGACATGCAACACACAGAAAAGCCAAAATACAAAGGGAAAGGTAACACTTAACTTCCAAGAAGCTATGGCAGAACCAGGAACTCAGCCGAGATCCAAACACCAGCTATCCACAGGTCCAACTGAAGCTATAAGCCGCACAGCATTGTGGAAGAGACAACTATAAATAGGGAAAATTAAATGACCACGATAGCAACACCTGGAGGTTAACCTCTTCAGGACACAGGGCGTACCGGTACGCCCTGATGTCCTGGTTCTTAAGGACACAGGGCGTACGGGTACATCCTGTGTATTTCCGATCACCGCTGCCCGGCGGGCGGTGATCGGAACCCAGTGCCTGCTCAAATTGTTGAGCAGGCACCTTGGCTAAATGCAAGGGGGGGTCCCGTGACACCCCCGTGTTGGCTATCGCCGCAAACCGCAGGTCAATTCAGTTTGCGGCGGCGATCGGCAGTGCCGACGGGTCCCCATGCGGCTGTAGGGGGGGACCCGATGGCATGAAAGGCAGCGCGATGCCTTCCGGTGACAAGCCTGTGAGATCCAGACCCCTGAATCTCACAGGCCGGAAGCTGTATAAGTAATGCACACAGTATTACTCATACTGCCAATGCATTCCAATACAGAAGTATTGGAATGCATTGTAAAGGATTAGACCCCCAAAAATTGAAGTCCCAAAGTGGGACAAAAAAATTAAGTAAAAAAAGGAGAAAAATAAAGTTTCCCCCCCAAAAAATTAAAAGTTTCAAGTACAAATAAATAAAAATGTAATTTTCTCTAAATAAAGTTAAAAAAAATTGCTAAAAAATAGGGAAAAAAATTAAGTATACATATTAGGTATCACCGTGTCCATATCGACCTGCTCTATAAACATATCGCATGACCTAACCCCTCAGATGAACACCGTAAAAAATAAAAACTGTGCTAAATAAACAATTTTTTGTCACCTTACATCACAAAAAGTACAACAGCAAGCGATGAAAAAAGCGTTTGCCCACCAAAATAGTACCAATCTTTTATGGAGTTTCTACTCTAGGGGTGCATCAGGGGGGCTTCAAATGGGACATGGTGTCAAAAAAAAACAGTCCAGCAAAACCTGCCTTCCAAAAACCGTATGGCATCCCTTTCCTTCTGCGCCCTGCTGTGTGCCCGTACAGCGGTTTACGACCACATATGGGGTGTTTCTGTAAACTACAGAATCAGGTCCATAAATATTGAGTTTGGTTTGGCTGTTAACCCTTGCTTTGTAACTGGAAAAAAAATATTCCAAAAATCTGCCAAAAAAGTGAAATTTTGAAATTGTATCTCTATTTTCCATGAATTCTTGTGGAACACCTAAAGGTTTAACAAAGTTTGTACATTTTTGGGTGATTTCTATTAGGTAAGCCTCGCAAAGTGACTTCAGAACTGAACTGGTCCCTGAAAATTGGGTTTTGAAAATTTCAGAAAAATTTCAAGATTTCCTTCTAAACTTCTAAACCTTGTAACATCCCCGAAAATTTAGTATTATTCCCAAAATGATGACATATAGGGAATTTAAAGTAATAACTATTTTTGGAGGTATTACTATGTATTTTACAAATATTTGGTAAATTTGGTATTTTTTTATAAATAAAAATGATTTTTTTTTACTTCATCTTACCAGTGTCATGAAGTACAATATGTGACGAAAAAACAATCGCAGAATGGCCTGGATAAGTCAAAGAGTTTTAAAGTTATCAGCACTTAAAGTGACACTGGTCAGATTTGCAAAAAATGGCCTGGTCCTTAAGGTGAAATAAGGCTGTGTCCTGAAGGGGTTAAGGGTGTGGCCAGTACCAGAAACAACACAGATACTTATTGATCCACAAGGTAAACATGCCAAACCAAACCACGTGTTGCCAGTCTCAAAGGTCTCCTGCCACTCACTGTCGCGGGGACGTCCATATGTCTCGGTACGTCCGTGACACAATGTGAGTCTAGAAATTTATGTAGCAACATTTGATAAATTATGTATATTAAACCCTTCCTTAAAGGAAACCTGTCACCTGGATTTTGGGTATAATGCTGAGGACATGGGCTGCTAGATGGTCACTAGCACATCCGCAATATCCATTCCCCATAGCTCTGTGTGCTTTTATTGTGTAAAAAAGCGATTTGATACATATGCAATTTAACCTGAGATGAGTCAGAGCTTGAAAATATGACTCTTCTCTGGTCACACAAGTAAGATATGACTCCTTTATGTTAATTTGCATATGTATCAAATCGTTTTTTTTTACACAATAAAAGCACACAGAGCTATGGGGACTGGGTATTGCGGATGTGCTAGCGGCCATCTAGCAACCCATGTCATCAGCTCTGTACCCAAAATCCCGGTGACAGGTTTCATTTAAAGGCTATCGTTCCACTTTTTTAACCGTAGAGTTGTATGCATGCCGTATCTGCAAGTATTGATTGAAACTACCCCGTGTTAAGTGATAATTCTACTTTAAGCTAGTGAATGTTCTGAATACCCCGTTATCTAACAGGTTACTGTACCTATCCTAATCACACCGTTGTCCTTCCACACATTAAACCCTGACAGGGGGAGAAACTCCGGGAGTAGGAGGTTGTTCCATAAAGGAACATACTCTGTGATGTCTGTGACCCCTCTCAGTTGCTTGACTTTCCCTCAAACCTTCCTCCTTTTTTCGAAATTTCACGAGTATTGGCTTTAAGTTAAGCCGTCCATATTGAAAACCACGTATAATAGAGGAGCTGCGCACCGCTGCCGCCAGTGGCTCTATTTCTCTTGCGGACAGCAGGGGAGACAACACATATCCCTGCCGGGTACCCCGAAACAACGAGGAAACTCCCACATTTTCCCCAATGCTCGCTTTTGGACATGAGTATAGTACCTGTACCCATTTTATAAATTGCTGTCCAAAGACCATGAACTGCACTGTACACCACAAATACCTCCACTCCACGCTGTCAAAAGCCTTGGGAACGTTAATTGCGAGCACAGTTCTATCTCCTCCATTATCTACTGCAACTTGTAGACTAGTGAAAACCCTCTGAATATTGATGGACGTGGATTTTTGAGACATCAAGCCTGTCTGAACTGGGTGAATTATGGTCAGTATCACTTTAGACAACCTTATTGCTAAAACTTTGGCCAAGATTTTAACATCAACTGGAAGCAGCGAGATGGGCCTGTAGGAGTCTGGTAATGTCTGATGTTTTCTGGGTTTAGGTATTACTACAGTAAGAGCTTCCTGCATAGATTTGGGGATGGTACCCACTTCCAATGAGTAATTGAAAATCTTCAACAGTTCCAGCAGTAACACCCCCTGAAATGTCATATATATGTCTACAGGAAGGCCATCAGTCCCGGGTGCTTTATCATTAGCCATACTCTTTGGTGCCTCACCTAGCTCCTCCAGACTCCAAGGGGCTTCTAGGGAATCCTTATCTGCTGATGATAGTTTCAGTAGGCCTATGTCTCCCAAATAATCAAATATCTCCTCCTCAGGGCAAGAGACCTTAGAAGAGTACAGGTGGAAGTAGAAGTCCTCCAGAACACCCAAAGTGTCACCCGTACTCTTCCTCATCTGCCCCAGGCTGTATACAAGTTCAGTAATGCATAATGACCCTTGTTGGACCATAGAGATAACCGATAACAGATTCCCCACTCTCAATCCCTCCGTAAATAGGCGTTGTTTAAAAAATAGACGTTTCCAATCTGCAACCTGCAGCAAATGACACCATAAATTTTCCTATTCCTCCCTTAACTGTATACTTGACAGTTCAGATGGTGCGGATGTAAAGGCCTCCTCCGGACACCTCACTGTCTCGTGCATCAACCTCCCTGGATTTAGATTTATGTCTACATATGGATTTGATTAACTTCCCCCATAGAAAGGCCTTTATGGCTTCCCAGACTGCATGGACAGATGCTGTACCTGCGTTAATAGTAAAATACTCCTGCGGCGCTATATTAGTATCCATCATATCCCCCATGAGTTGTAACCAGAATGAATACATCTCCATATCTTGGGCCCCAGTCTGGCACCTCAGGACAAGCTCAACTGCACCTTCATAAGGGAGTGGTCCGACAGGGACCTGGGTAAGTATTGAGATATATGCACCAATAGGAACATAACATCATTAGTTAGAGCCAGGTCAATGCGAGATAAAGTAGTGTAAGTAGAGTACCTTCACTTCGCAGGATGACGCAATACTACTTCCTTCATGATATTACAAAGAGCAGAGTTCCCCGGATATCTCCCCTGCCCTGTCACCCTGCATCTATCCATATTTTCATCAGGTACACTGTTATAGTCACCCACTAGGAGCCAAGGGACTTTTGCATAATCTGCCAAAAAGTCAAGAATAAGTCTCACAGGAACTGACGAGAATGGCAGGGGAATATATAGGGCGATAAGCATAACCCACATGCCTTCTATAGTGCAGTACAGAAAGACAAAGCCCCCCCCCTCAGAGTCAGTATATTCCCTAATGCACTTAAATCTAATATTCTTGTGCACCAGTACGCTCACTCCCCTGGAATGCGAGGTGAATACGGAGTGTGCCGAATAGCCTACCCAAGATTTCTGCACTATATGGAGCATATGTTTAGTTAACTGTGTTTCCTGTATACAGCAGATTGCTGGTTGAAAGCGTGATAAATTGTGAAAAATACTATGGTGCTTCGTCAGCCATTCCCCACACATTCCAACTAAGGATTTTAGTCATGTGTCATACCAAGGTATTCATTTCTAACTATGCCTCTTACTTGTATGCGGTAACGTCCCCCACAACCCATGGAGATACAAGAACCCCTGATCAATGCCGCAATGTGCCCAAACCCCCCTTCCTCTTACAACCCTCCAAATGAAAGGATACAAACAGTTAAACCAGTAATATCTCAAAACGATTCCCCTCCCTGGGCAAGCCCAAACCAAATTGCCCAACATCTTCTGCAACATGTTCTAGCCCTATGACACAAAACGCACAGAGTAGTGTCTGATCACAGAGTCCCACATGTAACTCGCGCTCCTGCGTCAAGGGATCTGTAGGTACAGCTCAAGCATACTGAGGGAACAAAGAGAACAGATATCAAATAAAGTAGTAGCGGCTCCTCCAGAACTCCTATCGTTCAAGTGATTGTGTCCTGCGTCTTCAGTTGACTCTCGTGGCAGTCCAACCAGTGCAGCACCTCTTCCGGATCCTCGAAGAAGTGCATAATGCCCATAGCCACTACCTTCAGTTTCAACGGGCATATCATAGAGTATTGGATTTGCAGATTCCGTAGTCTCTAGATATCCAGGAAGAGAGCCCTTTTCTTCTGGACTTCTGTGGAGCAGTCCGGGAAGAATGAGATTTTTACTCCGTTAATTGTCAAATCAGGATGCTCGCGAGATTGTCTCAGAATAGTGTCTCTGTCTTTGTAATGAAATTTTTTGCAAGGATTGGGCGTGGAGGTCTGCCAGGGGGAAGTGGTCTGGTGGGCACTTGCTATACACGAATGGAAGCTCCTTTCGTGTATAACTCAAGATGTTTTTTTCAAAATTTGTCTGCAAAAATGTGTCAAGAAAAACCTGTGTCATTCTGTGGTAAATGTCATGTAGCATGGAGAATAATTATTATAACAATGTCAATTCATCTGAAGAGGCAAGTATGAAAAATCCAAATGAGGTTAACTTCCAGGATGATATTCTTTTAATTTATGCAGGATAATGGGTGAAAACATAGGGGTCATTTACTAACAGAAATTCTTCTATTTTGGGGGTATTTCTGGCACAGATTGCGGCACAAAGGTTATTTGCGCCGCAGTCTGTGAGTTTTCCCCGCTGATGCCAGGACTAAAAAAGGGGGCCTGTTTTAGGCATAGAAAATGGTCTAAATTTAAGCCAGAAAGGAAGCTGGCATAGATTTAAATGTGCCGAAGTTATGTAGAGGTCGGCAGATCGACTGCCAGCCCACAGGGTTATTAAGGGTACTTTCACACTAGCGTTTTTCTTTTCCGGCATAGAGTTCCATCCTAGGGGCTCAAATCCGGAAAAGAACTGATCAGTTTTATCCCCATGCATTCTAAATGGAGAGCAATCCATTCAGGATGCATCAGGATGTCTTCAGTTCAGTCTTTTTTACTGATCAGGCTTTTCAGAAAACCGTAGCATGTTATATTTTTACCTCCAGCCAAAAATCCGGAACACTTTTCCCATTGACTTGCATTAATGCCGGATCCGGCGCCGCGTGTTCCGTCAAACCGGATCCAGCTTTTGCACGTTAAACCCCAAAAATGTGCAGAAAAAGTTAAAGTCCATAAATGGCGGATCCATTTTTTCCAATGCATTTTTTCATTGTGATCAGAATCCTGATCAGGAATCAAATGTAATCCGTTTTCACACGTTTTTCCGGATCCGGCGGGCAGTTCCGGTGGCGGAATTGCCCGCCGGATTCAAACAACGCTAGTGTGAAAGTTCCCTAAGACGGGCATCTAATAACTCTGTATGCTGGCAGTAATGTCAGTGAATAAAAACCATGTTACATTATAACAGGAAAGAGGCAGCACAGCCCTATAAAATATATTACAAATAACATTTCTGAGTGCTATAGAATACTGATTTCTATACATAACGGTACACTTTAAACTTGATTTGTGCTCCTGTACATTTCTCTCTAAACTGGGAGGAAGCTAAGATTACCATTTAAACATGACAGTACAATCTGCATTTATATATGCTAAAATGTGCTGAATTATTACAGTAATCCTTCTGTTTCTTTTATTAATATCGTTGCTGCGTTCACAATTCCATAAAGTGAAAAGAACTTTGGATCCTATCTTGAAATTGGAGGTTTTAGGCATCGTATATATTATTCTCCAGAAACACTACCTATAATCTAGCTGATTATGGAATGCTTTTAGGATGCATTGGAATATTCTGTCTAATGCTTTTCCTACTGTTAAAGGGAACCTGTCATCAACTTTATGCTGTCCATACTAAAGGCAGAATAAAGTAGAGACAGGTGAGTTGATTTTAGCAGTCTGTCATTTAAAACTTAAAAGTAAGACTACTTTCACACTAGCGTTTCTGCTGGATACGGCAGGGTCCAGCAAAAACGCTTCTGTTACTGATAATACAACCATCTGCATCCGTTATGAACAGATCCGGTTGTATTATCTTTAACATATCTTTAACATTGCCAAGACGGATCCGTCATTAACACTATTGAAAGTCAATGGGGGACGGATCAGTTTTCTATTTTGGTCAGAGAAAACGGATCCGTCCCCATTGACTTGCATTGGGGTAATGCCGGATCCGTCTTGCATCCGCATCCCAGGACGGAAAACAAAATACATGTTGCGGTTTGCTCTCAGGTCTGGGAACACAACTAAATGGAACGGAGCATTCCGTTCAGTTCAGCTTTGTCCCCATTGACAATAAATAGGGACAAAACTGAAGCGTTTTTTTTTTTCTGGTATTGGGTCCCTATGACGGAACTCAATACCGGAAAACTTAAACGCTAGTGTGAAAGTACCCTAAGTGGTTGCCGAGAACCAACTTCACAATCATTGCAGACTGGGCCCGGAAAAGAGTCACGGCTACCTGAGAAGAGTCATGGTTATTCATGGATTCCTGCTCTCCTGCCCACCTGCTGATGACTGACAAGCTTCTACCTAGTTTTCGCACTTTTTCTCTAGGAGAGAACTGACAATCATCAGCAGATGGGTGAGAGTGCAGGAGCTTATGAATAACCATGACTCTTCTCAAGTAGATTTGACTCTTTTCAAGGCCTATGCTGCAATGATTATGGTGCTGGTTCTCAGTAGAGATGAGCAGATTTTTCAAAATTCACAGATTTTTGGGAGAAAAATGCGGTTCAATCTGAATAAATTCGCTGTGAATTACGAAAAGAAAATGCTATTTCCTGGCTGCAGAGAGCCTTTATAGTAGTCCAGAATACTGTGCCTTGCTGTAACACACATAGGGAGTCTGCTTCGGTAGTGAAATAATACTGTGAGTCCGTATGACATGCATCTGCGTTGCACTTAGAATCACTGCGCACTTCACTTATTTGGGCAGTCACGGGGCCAAAACTGACCAAATAACTCACGTATGAACTCAGCCTTAGGCCTCATGCACACGACCGTTGTTTTATTCCGTGTCCGTTGTGCCATTTTTCGTGATTTTCTGCAGACCCATTGACTTTCAATGGGTCAGTTGAAAACTCGTCTAATGCACCGTTTGTCATCCGTGTCCGTGATCCGTGGTTCCAGTCCGTCCCTGTCCTATTATATAACCTGTCCTATTATTTTCGTGGAAAACGGTTCGCGGACCCATTCAAGTCAATGGGACCGCTAAAAAACACGGAGGCACACAAGATTGTCATCCCCGACCACATCCGTTTTTTTCCTATCATTTGCATGGCAAACCTGTCTTAGTTTTTTTTTTACTTTCCTTCATGTCTGGTGATCCTCCAAAAATAAAGGAAGACACACGGAGACAAAAACGGAAACATATCACGGAACAACGGAACCCCATTTTGCGGAACAGAACACAACAACGGTCGTGTGCATGAGGCATTACAGGTGAATGTTAGCGCCAAGAAAACGCTCACTCCTTTTACACCATCGTCAGCTGATTCTACATAGATGTCTACAGAACCTGTTCTATTAAACGCTTATACAACTAGAGTCCCCCGACAGAGTGGAGAGGATGTCAGCAGTAAGTGGAGCATCCGCCTTCACTCGGTCAGCATTTGGTCATTAATCCATCAGTATTGCTAATGTCAAAAAAAAACAGGAGTGGATCCAAAACAGAGATGACACATGAATGGAATATTTGCATGTCTTCTGTGTTTTGTACCCACTCCTGATGCGACCATACAGGCCTTACAACTGGTACACAGAGAGTATCCATTGTGCGTCTCATTTTTCCTTCCTTCTGGCAAATCAAAAGATGGGTAAATAAATGATGATGTCAGCCAAGCTAAAAAGGCTAAATAGTGGCTCAGTCATGAAGTGTGGAGGGTGGGAACAGCATGAGAAGTCCACAGAGTAGTCCTATGACAGTGGTAAGGTGGAAGCAGCATGAGGAGACCACAGAGTGGCCCAATAACAGAGTCTGAAGGTGGCGGCATCATCAGGAGGCCACAGAGTGGCACAATAACAGAGTCTGTAGGTGGTGTTAGCAGGAGGAGACTACAGAGTGGCCCAATGACAGAGTCTGGAGGTGGAGGCAGCATGAGGAGGCCACAGAGTGGCACAATGACAGAGTGTTGAGGTGGCAGCAGCATGAGGAAGCCACAGAGTGGCACAATGACAGAGTCTGGAGGTGTCAGCAGCATGAGGAGGCCACAGAATGGCACGATGACAGAGTGTGGAGGTGGCAGCAACATCAGGAGACCACAGAGTGGCAAGGTGACATAATGTGGAGGTGGCTGGCAATACTAGTACCCGATGAAGATGGTGGGTGAAAGAAGGAGCACGGCATCAGATGTGTGGCATCAGGCAGGTGGCAGCATCAGAATAGTAGCTGAGGCAGGTAGCCAGAAGAAAATCGGTCTGTTAAAGTTTTGGTGTGGCACCATGGATGATCTAGTCTGATGCATCAGGAATTGGTGGGTGGAAATCCTGGCTGATCCACGCCTGATTCATCTTGACAAAGGTCAGTCTCTTCACATTTTGGACAGGCGAGTTCTTCTTGGGGTAACTATAGCACCCGCTCTGATGCCACACTACTGGCTGGGCAGGACAGCTTTTCCAGGGCAAACTTTGCTAGTTGCAGCCACAAATCCAGTTTGGCTGCCCAGTAGTTCAGCGGATCTTCAATGTAGGGTGGCAGGGTGCTATCCAAGTATGCCACCACCTGCTGGTTCAGGTCCGGCTGTATGTCTAGCTGCTGGTGAGTAGTTTCTTTACTGTGCGGGTGAAGGAAGCTGCTCATCAGCGACTCTAGACTCTGCTGGTACTGCTCCTGCCACCCCACCCCTCCCTAGCATCCATGGCAGTATAACGTGAGCGCAGAGGGCCCCCCCTGGTCAGACCTGCGAGAGGATGGACAATGATGCAGATAGGCAGCAGCCAACTGACTACATAAGATGTCACTATAGTAGTTCAGTTTGTCCTCCCTCTCAGCGGGTGTAAAAAAGGCCTCCATTTTGGACCAGTAGCGAGGGGCCAACAAGGTGTAGAGCCAGAAGTCATCCCTCTGCTGAATGGTGAAAATTCGACTGTCACGCAAGTGAGCATGTAGCGGGCCATTTGCGCAAGTGACTCGGAGGGACTCCCTGCCTTCATCTCCACTGCATACTGCCACGGTGTGCCTGGGTTATCTGCCTCATCTTCCTCATCTCCCTCTTACTCCTCCGGCTGCTCCTGCTCCTCCTCTCCTGTCACCTGTGTAGAAAAACCACCCATTTCGCCAGACATTGCTTGTGCTCCAATGTCCTCCTCCTCCAGGTCAGCCCTCACAGGGCTCATGTGGCCATGAGATCTAGGCGCCATATCTCCAGTCCCCTGACCAGCCATATTTAGCAGAACATGAAGAGGTGGAATGATTTCATTCATCCCGTAGTCCTGGTGAATGACAAATAACATGGCATCCTCAAAGGATCTGAGCAAACAGCAGCTGCCACTGGCTGACATGGAAGTTACACAGGGGAGTACTCTTGTCCGCTTGGATCATCAGGAAATCATTGATGGCCTTTCTCTGTTATTACAGTTTGTCCAACATACGGAGGATGGACTTCCAATGGGTGGAAACGTTGAATATCAGCCTGTGTTGGGGGATGCCGTTCTGCTGCTGCAGGTCAAGGAGGATGTGCTTTGCGGTGTACGGGTGTCTGAAATACTTGCAAAGTTTCCTGGCTATTTTTATGATGTCTTGCAGATAGATGGAAGACTTCAGGAACCGCTTGACAACCATATTGAACACGTGTTCCAAGCAGGGCGCATGGCTCAGCCCTCCTTGATGCAGCGCCGACACAATGTTCTTCTTGTTGTCGGTCACCATGGTTCCGATTTTCAGTTTTCGCAGAGAAAGCCAGGATTCGATTTCTTGCTAAAGGACAAGGAGCTATTCCTCCCCTGTGTGACTCCGTTCGCCCAGGCAAACGAGGTGCAGAACAGTGTGACACCGCCGTGCCCTGCACATGTGGTATGCTAGAGGGGCACTGTGAATTGTCCCTGCAGTGGAGACCGGGGACACAGCGGAGGAGTAGGAGGCAGAGGCGGACATTGTTGCTTGACCAACGGCGTGGCAATGTGGAGGCGGAAGCGGCGTCACCTGGCCAAGTTGCTGGTGTGGGTGTGCAGGAACCACATTCCAGTGGGCCGTAAAGGACATGTACTTTCCCTGACCGTAGTTACAGCTCCACACATCGGTGCTGCCGTGCACTTTGGCAGACACCGACAGGCTCAAGGACTGGCCCACCTTCTGTTGTACATGTCTGTGCAGGGCTGGTACTGCCTTTTTGGCAAAGAAATTACAGCTTGGGACACTCCATCTCGGCTCGGCACAAGCCATCAGTTCTCTGAAATATACAGAGTCCACCACCTGGAAAGGGAGGGATTGCAACACCAGCAACTTGGACAGGAGCACATTCAGCTTCTGCGCCGTTGGATGCCTGCACGCATATTGTTGTCTCTTGGCAATTGCTTCAGCGATCGATTGCTGACGGAATGAGTGACGAGGAGGAGCAGGAGCATCGGGATCAGCAGCTAATGGGAATGACAGACAGCTCCCACTCACTGATTCAATAGAGGAGGAATCCCTTCTAGAAACAATGACAGAGGCTGTTATTATACTGGCATTAAAGAAGGGTAAAGACCCTAAGGATTTGGGGTCATATAGACCTATTTCTCTTCTTAATACAGTTAAACTTTTTTTCCAAAGATTTTGGCCAGGAGGTTATCTACTGTTATGACATCAATTATACACCCAGACCAAACAGGTTTTATCCCTAAGAAAGGGACCCATTATAATCTACATTGTCTCTTTACTAATATACAGAGGTCCGGAGGGGATACACAATCCATTTTGTCTATTGACGCCTCTAAGGCTTTCGATAGAGTGGAATGGAGGTTCCTGTGGAGAGTGCTTCATAAGATGGGCTTTGGCCCTAGGTTTACTAATATGATAAAACTTTTGTACAGATCTCCTACTGCAAGATTGAATATAAATGGTCATCTGACAAGAAATTTTCCTTTAACTAGAGGCACTTGCCAGGGATGCCCGCTCTCTCCTCTTTTATTTGATATTTATATTGAGCCTTTGGCTGCTAGAGTTAGACAGGACCCTAGAATCTTGGGGTTAGGGATATTGGGAATTGAAGACTGAATTTCTCTCTACACAGATGATATTTTGTTTTATGTGCAGCAGACACAAGTCACGCTGTTGAGCATTATTCAAACGATACATCATTTTGGAGAGGTTTCAGGTCTGTAAATTGGGAAAAAACTGCTTATGTAAATTGGGAAAAAACTACTACCATTCCCTTGGACAATAGGAATATGCCTTTTAACCTGTTATTCCAAATTGAAGCCACAATTAATACTTTAAAAATTGCTGATTCCTTTGAGTATTTAGGAATTATAATCTCTCTAAGGGTGGAAGATTTTATCCCGCTCAACTTGATTCCATTGATAAACAAGCTAAGATCTAAAACAACAACTTGGCTTCGCTTACCTTTATCGAAGACTGACAGAGTATCCTTAATTAAGATGGTGGTTCTCCCCCAGTTATTATATCTCTTTAAGAACTCTCCAGTTTGGATTGGGGATAGATTTTTTTAAATAATAGAAAGAATAATTAGGATTTACTCTGGGGGCGGAAACCTGTAAGACTTAAACTAGAGCATTGGTATAAGCCCTTGGAGAGAGGAGGAGTCAATCTCCCCTGCTTCAGGGGTTACTTTTTAGCCGCACAGTTCGTTTTTTTTCGTGAGTGGACTGATAGCCCACTCTGTAAGTATTTAGTTAATAGATCTCCTTATGACAACTTTTTCACACTATTGGAGTCTGGTCAATTGACCAACTCTGATAGAGAATTTGAATCCGCCAGGAACCTCTTTATAAAGTCATGGTATTCGATCAGACTCTGGTATGGAGTGAAAGGCTCAATTGGATGTAATTCGCTCTGGCATAATAAGCATTTTCAAAATTTAGCTGAATTAAATAGAGATTTATATTGGCAAAAAGGTAATATTTTCTATTTGACACAGGTAGTAGGAAATGGGGATATAGTTTCATTCACGGTATTATCACAAAGACAAAATGTACACAAACTCTCAGGCTGGGTTCAGACCAGAGCGTTTTACAGCGCGTTTCTACGCACTGTAAAACGCCTAACAGGCAAGAACCAATGATTCCCTATGGGAATGGTTCTCACCTGAGAGTTTTACAGTTGTACAGGAGCTTCTTTGGGGCGTCTTGTCGCCCGTTCCCATACATAGACTTCAGTGGGAACGCGCGACAATGGGCGTTCGCTTGTCACTGTATGCGCGATTGCAAACGCCCGTACAGTTGCGCATACAGAGCGTACATTCAGTACGCTCAGGTCTGAACCCAGCGTCATGGTTCCGGTACCTACAGTTAAGGTCGGCACTATTAAATATTAAAGAAAAAAATTGGCTTGAAATTCACGCTTTTACACAATTTTATGAATTGATAGAGAATTTGGGGCAAAGGATGAAGATTTTTCAACTGTATAAAAGTTAACTTATAGTACGATTTGGTTATATTTTGTCTCCTGGTCAGAGGGCTTGGCAAAATGATTGCTCAATGACTCACATGGAGGATCAGGAGAAGGTATTTCAGGATCTTAAAGTGGTTTCACATAATTTTAATCACGTTTTGGTGCAGTTTAATATTCTACATAGATTGTATGTTACTCCGTGATGGCTTAGGAGATGTGGTATTAGGAGTCATGCCAATTGTCCTAGGTGCGAGGCTCCGGATGCGGATTATTTGCATATGTTTTGGTCATACCCAAAGTTGAAACAATAATGGTGGTCTATTCATGATTATATCCAGAGAAAATTGAACGTGCAGATTCCTTTTATGGTTGATTTTTGGGTATTGGGGGATCTTGCCAGGGTGGCTTGTTATCAATATAAAAAAAATCTTCTGTTTTAGATAATGTTCCTGGCAAGACTCCTAATAGCACGCTCTTGGTTTGCGCGAGAGGCTCCAAGTATTAATACATGGTTGAAATTAGTAGATACCAATAAGAGATACGAACATATCCTGTATAAGAAAAGAGATATTGAAATAAAATGGATTAAAATCTGGAGAGACTGGAATAGATAGATTTTCCTTCGCTCTCCATCCTTCTACATCTTTCCTTGGTCGGGTTACGGAGGACTGGTGCCGAAGGAAGACACATCTGGGGGTGGGATGGGGAGGGGTCTGGGTTGGGTTATATGGGGTCTGAAAATGAAGATAATATATATATATATATATATATATATATATATATGTATATATATGTTTAAAAAATAATTTGTCTGTTATTATTGGAAATTTAATAAAGAAAGTAAAAAATAAAAAAAATAGATACATGTCACAAAAGGCTCAATAAGAAATAACTGCACCGCAGGGCGTCAAATGCATTTTTTATTTTTACGCTAATACACATCACAAAAAGCTTAACAGGAAATAACTGCACCGCATAGCTGCAAATGTATTTTTTATTTTTTTGTGTTAATACACATCACAAAAGGCTTTACAAGAAATAACTGCACCGCAGAGCGCCAAATATATTTTTCTTTTTGCGCTAAAACACCCCACAAAAGCCTTTACAACAGATTACTGCCCTGCAGAGCGACAAATGTATTTTTTCTTTTTGCGCTAATACACGTTACATAAGGCTTAACAAGAAATAACTGCACCGCAGAGCAGCAAATGTATTTTTTCTTTTTGTGCAAATACACATGCCAAGATGCTTAAAAAAGAAAAAACTGTACCGATAACTGCACCGCAGAGCAGCAAATGTATTTTTTCTTTTTGCGCTAATACACATCACAAAAGGCTTAACAAGAAACAACTGAACCGCAGAGCGGCAAATTTTTTTTGGGTGCTAACACATGTCACAAAAGGCTTAACAAGAAATAACTGCACCACAGAGCGGCAAATGTATTTTTTATTTTTTTTTTCCAATATAGTTTTTATTAATTTTCTCCCACCAAAAAAAAATAAAAATGACAGTCATAATCAGACAAGTAATATTGATCATACACAGCCAGTGTCGAGATACAATATGAATATGAGCATACAGCCTCATCTCATTATAATACATGTCATTACAATGAAATAAAGTAACAATAATATCCTCCACCACCCCCCTTTCCCACCACCCCCCAACTATCCCCTGCATCAGCCGTAACTCCGCGTCCAACTCGCCAATCTTCCAAAGCAGGACACCAGGTTATATTACTTTCAGAATTCCCAGCGCATCCTTTAGATCTTCTAACAAATACCATGCCGTCAGCTTGAAGGGAGACATGATTCTTGAGTATTCACAAGGCTCTATATAACTCAACACAAATTTACGCCAGGTACGATAAAAAATTTTCCCCAGAATCTCCTTCTGTTGCAGAGCCTCAGTCCACTCTAAGTGAAAGATGTGTTTGAGTTGTGCAATAACTATGAGAACATTAGGGACCTGCGGTTGAAGCCATACTTTTAGTATACTTTTTTTTGCCCCCAACAATATCTTATGACCCAGCGGCTTGATCGATTCCATGGCATAATCATCCGATTGCCCTGTCTTTGCAATTTGAACATGTGTTATGACCATTTCAGGAGTAATGCTCGCTTCGCTCACACCACATCTTTTCATCAAATCGCTCACCCCATCCCAATACTCGCTCAACTTCGGACACTTCCATAAACCATGAAAAAAATCCGATTTTGAAAGGTTGCATTTTGGACACGCAGTCAGCCTATCCTGTTTTGAGTCAGAAATTGGGATGTTAAAACCAAATATAGCATGATGCAGTATCTTTAAGTGCGTCTCCCTCCACTGCTCATTTGGAATGGCTTTATATAGGGCCCCTATTCCAGAGCAAATAGGTTGATGGATATCCTTCACCTCCAAAAGTGTCTCCCATTTCTGAAACATTTTCTTTGGGTCCATTCTCTCCCATTTGTCCCTAAGAGATTGATAAAGAAATGAAATAGACGGTCTAGTTCTTGTTCCTAAAAGCGAATCAAATTGATTCGCTCTCCACTCCCTAGTCAAATCCTTGCACAAACTCTTTCCGTAAGACATAATCTGCATATACGGAAAAAAGGTTGGCTCCTTCAAATTCCACTTCTCTCTCAACTCCGTCTGTGTCATCCACCTAGATTCCGATTCATGAAATAGATCTCCCATTTTCCTAATCCCCGCCTGGGTCCACGTTCTCATGAACTTGCCATCCCCACCTGGTTTAAAGTTAGGATTGGCCGCTATTGGTAAATGTTTAGACATTTGGTAGGGTAAACCATACATCTTTCGTAATAATTTCCATACAATAATTGTGTCCCTCAGCACCAGGGAATTTTTTACTGGTCCTGGTAGTTTAGAGACACCAGTGTGTAGCAATGCCACCAGGTTCCAGGGTTTCGCCAGTTGTGTTTCCAGCTTGAGATTGGAGTAAAAAGATGTCTTGTTCACCCAATCCAATATGTATCTACTATTGCAGGCTATATTATAACCCCTAATGTCCGGGAAATTAATACCACCCAAGTCTTTCCTTACCTTAAGTTTGCTTAGAGCAATCCTTGATCTTTTACCCTGCCATATGAATTGAATAAACCTACTCTCCAGAAAAGTCACATCCGCATGGCGTAGCAGTAGTGGGATCGTTTGCATGGGATACAGCAGTTTCGCAACTCCCATCATTTTCACCAAGCAACACCGCCCCAGTAAAGAAAGAGGTAATCCCTGCCACCTATCCAAGTCTGCCTTAATTCGGGAGATTAGTGGTGGAAAGTTAAGTTGGTATAAGGAGTGAGGGTCTTTTCCAATTTTTATTCCCAAGTATGTTATATATGACTTAGCCACCGTAATTCCTAGTGAGTCGAGTAATTTTTTCTCAGAGACCTCCCGCACGGGCAATAGAGGTAGGCATTCACATTTAGCTATATTCACCTTATATCCAGAGTACTTTCCAAAAGCTTCCAAAGCTTGAAAGACAATTGAAATATGTTTCTCTGGCTTAGCTAAAAATAAAACCACATCATCAGCGAAGAGTGCCACCTTTACTTGTGACGAACCTACCCCTATTCCCTCATATAAATCCGATGAGCAAAACAACCACGCAAGGGGTTCCAATGCCAGATTGAATAGCAGTGGAGAGAGCGGACACCCCTGCCTCGTGCCTTTCTTCAGATCAAAAGGTTTCGATAGATAGCCCTGGGTATACACCCTTGCCCTAGGGTATTTATACAGATTTTTTATAAACGTTCTGAAAGTCCCTTGAAATCCAAATTTATCTTGGACTGCCTCCAGCCATGCCCATCTCACATTATCAAAAGCTTTCTCAGCGTCCAAGGTGAGCATGGCTGGAGTCTCTCCAATTTTAGGACTATGGCGGACTCTATCCAGAACCGCCAGAACTGTCCTAATATTTGTAACTGCCGAGCGCCCTTGGACAAACCCCACTTGTTCAGTCCCAATCAGGAACGGCAGGAACGAGGCCAATCTGTCAGCTAGGATTTTGGATAGGATCTTTGTATCCACATTTATTAAGGAAATAGGCCTGTATGAGCCGGGCAATAGGGGGTCCTTCCCTGGTTTAGGTAGAAGTTTAATGTAAGATACATTTTCTTTATCTGGGTCTATTTTACCCTTCAGTACATCATTATATAGTTTTAGCATTACTGGGGATACTTGTGAGATTAGTATTTTGTAATATTCCCCCGAAAACCCATCTGGGCCTGGGGCTTTAGCATTTTTTAAACCTTTGACGACCGCTTGGAGTTCCTCTATAGTGATATCCGCATTCAGTTTCTGAAGTTGTTCATCTTTCACCTTAGGCAAATTCACCTGATCTAACAGGGTATTAGTTATTGGGGATGAGGAAGTATCCTCATACAGGGCCTTATAATATTGACCTAAAATACCATTTATACCTGCCGGGTCAATAACCACCTTCCCCTTGTTATCTTTAATGCTAGATATAAATTGGGGCGCTCTCTGACCTTTAGCTAGGTTTGCTAGCATTCGACCCGCCTTGTTACCATATCTGTACATTCTGGTCTCAAATTGTGTTTGTCTGAAAGCCTCTCTGTCCCTTTCGCTTAGTTCAAAGGCCTGGCGTGCTTCCACCCATTTCGCCTTATTTTCTGCAGAGGGTGTTTCCGTAAATTGTCTATACGCTTGCCTAACTTTAGCGCTCGCTTGTTCCAACATCTGCTGACTCGCTTTCTTTCTATTAAATATATATCCCATAATGCGTCTTCGCATTACCGCCTTAGATGTGTGCCAGAAAAGTTCAGACTCATCCCAATGGGCCTGGTTGTCCTCCTTGTACTCCTCCCACCATCCCACCAACTTATTTCTAAAATCCTCACTGTCAATTAAATTCGAGGGGAACCTCCACAAATAATCCGTCCCCTTCAAGAACGTATCCCTCATAACTAGTGTCACTGGAGCATGATCTGATATAACTATGTCCCCTATATCAGCATGTTCCACCAAGCCTGATAAGGTGTCCTGAATAAAAACATAATCAATACGTGACCATGAGTCTCTGGTGGGAGAATAAAATGTAAATTCTCTATCATCTGGATGATGCTGCCGCCAGGGATCTACCAGTCCTACCGATCCCATCATGGGCCCCAACACAGTGTCCTGCGCTACGCTATTTCTCACTCCCTTTGACTTGGACCTCCTATCTTCCTTTTCCAGTACTACAGAATTGAAATCGCCTCCCACTATTAGATTAGAAGCCTTATCTATGAGAAGATTGCCTTCCAGTGCCCTAAAAAATTGGGTGTTGTTGGAGTTTGGGCCATACACATTATAGATAGTGTACCTCACATTTTGGACTTGCACCGTCACTTTGACCCACCTTCCTTCGTCATCTGCTACAGAATCTAGTAAGGTAAAATTAAAAGATTTGTTAAACAATATCAGGACTCCCGCTCTCCGCTCAGAGGAAGCTGATCCGATCACTTGTCCTACCCACAATTTTTTCATTCTCCCAAAATCTCTAGCTAGCAGACGAGTTTCCTGAAGCAAAGCTATGTCAGGTTTCATCTTCTTAAGGTGACGTAAAATCATCCACCTCTTCTGCGGGGAGCGCAAGCCCTTCACATTCCAGCTAACTATTTTCATACTCCCCCCAATTTACAATAACCGGCATTTTAACGACTAGGATTACACCTGGGTACACATAACCTCTGATCATATGTAACTGAAGACGGACAACGGCTGACGCAAGAACACATAAAACATTAGTATAAAACAACTCCGGGCTCTTGGTTCCTTCTCTGCCTTGCCGACGTCGTCCCGGGGACCTCCCTCTCTGCCGCTGGTCTCCCTCTCAGGTACTCATCTGCAAGAATTCTGCTGCAACATCCGGGTCCTGAAAGGATCTAACTTCACCACTTGGCCTGGAGACTTTTAAAGTCGCCGGATATAACAGTTGAAATCTCACTTGCTGTCTGTACAACTCCGAGCATACTGTACTGAATTCACGCCTTTTCTTTGCCACCATAGCTGAGTAATCTGCGAACATCAGTATGACGTGCCCTCTCACCCTCAATGGTCCTTTGCGAGCTCTGAAGGCCCTCAAGATGGATTCCTTGTCTGTATAATCCAGGAACCGCATAATGACTTGGCGTGGTTTTGAAGGTGTGTTCTGGGAGCTGGCGTTACTTTGCCCCTGAGAGTCCATAGCCGGTCCCACTCGGTGAACCCTCTCCACTTTATGCCTCCCACTCAGACTTAGGGCTTGTGGTAGTTCAACCTCACAGATTTCTCTCAGAGCTGGCTGCTTGATACTCTCTGGCAAGCCCACTATCCGCAAATTATTCCGCCTAGACCTATTTTCTAGGTCTTCTAAACGGTCTTTCAGTATAATGTTCTGCTTAAACAGGTCTTGATTGTCACGACTGTATCTGGAGACATCCTCCTCCATTGTCGCGACTCTTTGCTCTAGTTCTTCTATGCACGTTTCGTGCCTCGCCACTGTATCATGCAGTTCATGCAGAGACTGTGTAAGGGTCTTGGCGAGTGTCTCCTTAATATCCGGAGCTAGGTACTTGGCCACCTCAATGGCTAAAGTTTTATAATCGATTCTGAGCAAATCATCAGTCGGCTTTACCTCTTCCGCTGCCGCTGTGCCAGCTCCTGTGCTGTCAGACGGGGACGCAGGGCGGGAATCCGCCATCTTGCCCAGCTTGATACTTGCGGTCTGACTTGTACCGCTCTTAATTTGCCGTCTGCCGCTCCTCAAGAGGTAACGGTCCATGGACCGCGTAACGCCGCTGTGTGGGTACTCCCTGACAACTTTCAGAGTCACTTAGTGCCGCTTTGGACGGAGCGCAGGAGATAGCAGGGAGTCAGGCGCCGGAGCTCACTTACTCCACGTCCTGCATTCCAGCGCCGGAACCGGAAGTCTCCAAATGTATTTTTTTATTTTTGTGCTAATACACGTCACAAAAGGCTTAACAGGAAATAACTGCACTGCAGAGTGGCAAATGTATTTTTTCTTTTTGCGCTAAAATACCCCACAAAAGCCTTTACTACAGATTACTGCACCGCAGAGCGGCAAATGTATTTTTTCTTTTTTACGCTACTACACGTCACAAAAGGCTTAAAAAGAAAAAGCTGCACTGCAGAGTGGCAAATATATGTTTTATTTTTCCGCTAAAGCATCCCACAAAAGACTTTACTACAGATTAATGCACCACAGTGCGGCAAATGTATTTTTTTACGCTAATACACGTCAGAAAAAGCTTTAAAAGAAATAACTGCACCGCAGAGCGGCAAATATATGTTTTCTTTTTCTGCTAAAACACCCCACAAAAGCCTTTACTACAGATTACTGCACCGCAGAGCGGCAAATGTATTTTTTCTTTTTACGCTACTACACGTCACAAAAGGCTTTAAAAGAAAAAGCTCAGTGGCAAATATGTTTTATTTTTCTGCTAAAGCACCCCACAAAAGACTTTACTACAGATTACTGCACTGCAGAGAATGTATTTTATCTTTTTGCGCTAATACAAAAGGCTTAACAAGAAATAACTGTACTGTTGAGCGGCAAATATATATAGATATATATATTTTTTTTTTTCAGCTAAAACACCCCACAAAAGCCTTTTCTACAGATAAGCGCACCGCACAAGGGCAAATAAGATGTAGAGATATCGCCTTGTAATAAATCCTGTTGATGTTTGTATTAAACAGCATTTGCACCCTAATAAGAACGGTTTGCTGGAATTACAGAGCTGTATTATGCCAATTTGGATCCCCAGTCAGTGCTGCAAGGTCTAATAGGAATGTTCCTATTAGCCAGGCTGTCACCTCCCCGACTGAACCCTGTTCAACAGAAATGATGTGGAATGATTCCTCCCTATCCTTTCCCTACACCTTGAATAATCTTTCCCTGCTCTTGTAAATCATTTTTTTTTAGCGCAATGATGTTTTTTTTATCACTGTCCTGCAGACACGTCTCTCCTTGCACTAAGTATGCTGGTAAATGGCAGAATCTAAGATGGCTGCCATATTTATAGCTGCTATCACAGGGCTGGCTGCTGATTGGCTGCACGCATGTCAGTATGGGTGATCCCGCCTTTCCAGGGTTCCTTTCTCCATGTCCTCACACGTGCAGCCACCATTTTAGCAAAAAATGCAAATCGTTACCACGAAGCGTGAGGAAATTTGCATTCGGTGCGATCAGAATTTTCCCTGAAATTCGGAACGAAATCCACTTCATCAGCTTCGACTCGCTCATCTCTAGTTCTTAGCAACCACGTACTTTTAGCTCATGGGTGACACAGCTGAAATCAGCATGTCTGTCACTATTTTATGCTGCCCTCAGTGAGGTCAGCATTAGTGATTAGCGAATATTCATCATTATTCAAGTTATCACGATTAATATGTGATTTAAATAATCGCGTATTGCGATTTTAACTTAAGGCAAGTTTCCTATTGGTTTGATATCTAGAATTAGCGAATATGACGAATGTATTCATCATATTCCTCAAAACGAAGATAACTAAATATTCTCGATCTTCATTTTAGCTCCATATTCATCAACTTCGCTAATTCTAGCAATCAAATAGGAAAGTTGACTATAGAGACAGCTAAGTTTAATTTGCTATGTGATTATATTACTTTGCTTTTTTCAAAATAAATAAAATAATTATAATAATTATCAAGTATTATAATTATTCTATTTATTTTAAAAAAAAAGCAAAGTAATATAATCGCATAGCGAATTAAACTTAGCTGTCTCTATAGTCAACTTTCCTATTTGATTGCTAGAATTAGCGAAGTTGACAAATATGGAGCGAAAAAGAAGATGGAGAATATTTCGTTATCTTCGTTTTGAGGAATATGATGAATACATTCATCATATTCGTCATCTTCGCTAATTCTACCAAGAGAACCATAGTAAACCAGGTCTAAGTTGAAATCGCAATGCGATTACTTCAAGTTATATTAATCGCATTGCGATTTCAACTTAATTCTCACATCCGACAGTACATTCTAGTATGAAGGCGTTCTTATGGTGATGGGAACGCTCCATGAGCACGGAAGTCGGCAGAAGCGGCAACGGGCACTGACTGGAGCAGCCAGGAAGCCAGGAATCCTCAGAACAGAACTCAGAACTACTTTTGGAAAGTGGGAAAGAAAAAAATATAACAATAAAAAAAAAATATTCAAAATAACGAATTTATAGAGCTATATTCGAAATATTCGCGAATTAGCGAAGTGCCGATATTCGCTGAAAAAATTTGCTATTCGAATATTTGCGCTCAACACTAGTCAGCATAAAGTTGATGACAGGTTCCCTTTAAGGGCTTTACAATCCATTTATGTCCAGTGTATTATGTTAGTGATGAGATGATTTTATGACATTTCCTGTTTTGTTATCAAATAAAATGTTACAGAATGATCAGATGCCCTTAACCCCCTAACAGTGACATCAAAAATGGAAAAATAATTTATAGGTTTAGAATTTATGTCTCAAGTAAATATATTTGTCATGTAACCCCCTAATGCATATCTAGTTATAATCATAGCATTTTTCTTTTTTCTTTAGTATTTCTATTTAAGGGATTGTTTTTGTAGCAAGCCTAGCGGTAGGATGGCTAGGCCAATACAGAGGTACAGCTGATTTGCGAGTCACGAGATTCCAGTTGGGGGTAAGCTAGTGCAGCTAATCTGAGACATTGGCTGTCTATTCGGTTCTGCTCTGCTATTTAACCAGTGCCTGGGTTGCTTTACTACTCCCATGGAATAACTCCTGCTCTTCTGACCTGGATTATAGTCTGGACTGCCAGCCATTTTGACTCAGTCCTGTCTAGTTAAACCTGGCTCTCACCCTGACTGTATTTTTTTTGTGTGTGTGTGCATAATAGTGTACCTGTCTACTTTTGAGTCTTCAATTGCTCCTGCTGTGCTCCATTGTTTACAATCTGAACTTCCAGGTTGTGGGTGTAGATGAGCTGCAGCCACAACACTTCCCATAGTGCTGCAAGATCAGCCAGAAATGTAAATGCCCACTACACTCTCCATCATTCCCTTGCTGCTTCCTCCTGTTTCCTCCGACATAGCCTCAATATGACAAGCAGTGGAATCTGCCGACCCTGCTTGTAGAATGAGAGCATCGGCCAGCCCATTACAAGATCAAATGGATCCAACATCATGACTATTCGGGCAGGGATTGTGACAGACAATATCAGGGGAGGCCTGGTTGTGATGTCAGAGGAAATACAGTCTCCACAGAGGGTGCACTCATGTAACTACTCTCCAGATCTCTGAAGTGAGACAGAAAAAGTAGTGCCATTTGCAGGGCCTGGCAAGGAAAGCACAGGGAAAGGGACAAATGTATACTTAATCCCTTTAAATTCCTTGTCTTCACCAAAATTTGTAAAAATGTCTTGTTTTCTCAAAAATGTATTCTCTCCAGTGCACTTGCATATACCAAACCATCGCCATCTGCAAGCTCTACTCAAATTGGGATTTTCTTTCACAAAAATTGCCTTGTGTCCTATTATTTCTACAAAAAAGCCTTGTATCCTGACGTGGCTGGGAACGTGAGGAATTGTTGCTGTGCAACAAGATGCACACCACCATGTGGTACCCACACCAGGTACTTATCCCCGTAGACTTCTGGGCAGGCAAATTGGAACAGTGGCCGGAACTGGTCCAGTTTGCTATTCGTTTGTCATGTCTTGTCCAGGCTTATTCAGGTCAGAAAGGAGCATTGTCACACCCAAGCAGACAAAATTATGGCATGGATCCGTGATGATTTAAACACACCTCTGGCCAAGGCCAATGAATAGATCTATGATTGCTGACAGTAGCTATTTATCGTCAGCCCAGTCATGCCACAGGCACTCTCAGTCTGTCCATCATGTTCCATTTTGTGTTGCTACTGCTGCCACAGCTCCTATTCCCCTACTACTGCCATTACTACTACCCCTTTGCAGCTGTGCATTTCCTTTCTGTCCAGTTCCATACTGTACTGCTGCTTCTTCCCTTAAAAAGAGATCATTTTTGGGCGATTATTCAGCAGATATTACCATTTATGCGAATAAACATAAGCATAAGCAAGCATCTGCCCCCATTAAGGAATAATTTTTGGACTGCTTGTTCAGAGAAAGCTAGCTTTTTCCAATACAACTGTTTATTAAAACAACCGCAGGCATCTGCCCCAACAATTTATGGAACATGTTTTTTATTGTTAAATCAGACTGTAATGCCATCTTTACGTTAGAGAGAGAAAATAAAAATAAAAAGAAACAAAAAAAAAACAAAAGAATATAAGTCTATATAGAGAATATAGGAGACTTCTGAGTTTAATACGTAGTTAATATGGTTAAAAAATAGTCATAAGTCCATTAAGTTCAACCAATACACATATATTCCTTCCAAGTAGAATCGATTTTCACCTGAATCTAATTTTCTGACCAATTTGTTAGAAATGGGCTCTAAACAAATTTAGATCTAAACAGGAGAAAATCGTTCTATAATACCTTATTTCCCTGTGGGTGCCACTCCTGGTTTAGGCTACTTTCACACTTGCGTTCGGGGCTCCGCTTGTGAGTTCTGTTTGAAGGCTCTCACAAGCGGCCCCGAACGGATCCGTACAGCCCCAATGCATTCTGAGTCGATGTGGATACTCTCAGAATGCATTAGTCTGGTACCGTCTGTCCTCCACTCCTGGCCGTGTGGAGCCAAACGGATCCGTCCAGACTTACAATGTAAGTCAATGGGGATGGATCCGTTTGACGCTGACACAATATGGTGCAATTTCAAACGCATCCGTACCACCATTGACTTTCAATGTAAAGTCTAGACGGATCCGTCTGACTAACAATTAGACTTAGACTTTTTTCTGAAATATAATGCAGACGTATCCGTTCTGAACGGATACCATCGTTTGTATTATAGGAGCGGATCCGTCTGTGCAGATACCAGACGGATCCGCTGCGAATGCAAGTGTGAAAGTAGCCTTAGCTGTCAATCACTGATGGAAATCACTGACCTAACGCTGACATATGAATAGACTTCAGATTTGGATTTTGGGGATAATTTTACATTCCAGAGTTTGCGATTTTTCCCCAGTTCTGTCCTTCCAAGAATCACTGCCAAATTCACCAGCCTGTACATATTCTAACTTATAAAATAACCATGAGGAACTTATTAAACCCCAGGAGACACCAACAGTGAGCTAATTAGTTATTAGATAGGTACGAGAGAAAAAAGAGGAAGATGGTGTGATAATGTGTGTGAACCAAATGTGTACAAACTTTTGTAATACAAAAACAAAAAAAAGTGTAAGTGTAACAAACTTACCTGTCCGGGCAACAGCAGCTTGATCCTTAGCCTCGGCATGGCCGTGCCGGGAGAGACTCAGTGCTGAGCATGGAAACATGACAGCATCCTTAGACAGGATGCAAGGCTCTGTTTGTCCCTTCAGCGGGCATGTTCTGGGGAGATTAGCAGTAGACTGAATGCTCAGCTGCTCTATTACTTTGTGCTAGTTACATACTTACATAGTTGTTAAGGTTGGAAAAAGACAAAAGTCCATCAAGTCCAACCTGTAATCCTGCTTAATCGCACCACGGAACAAATCCCTGGATCAATGTCCAGCTTCCTTTCAGAAAGGGGTTGGGTCAAAGGGAAAGGGTGTGTAGAACAAGATTTCTGTACATTGTCATAAGCCTTAATGTTATTTTGAATTAAAAAGTCATCTAAATGTTTTTTGAAGCCATCTACTGTATTTGCTGTAACCAGATTTATAGCCTTACTGTAAAGAATGCTTGTCGCTTCTTATGATTGAATCATTTTTTCTCCAGAATAGCTTACCCTGACAATTTTGTATGGTCCATTTATATATTTGTACAGGTTAATCATGTCCCCCCTTGGACGTCTTTTTTCAAGGCTAAACAAATTCAGTTAATTTAATTGTTGCTCATAACTAAGATCTTCCATGCCCTTTATGAGTTTAGTTGCCCTCCTCTGTACTTTTTCTAACTCCAGTGCATCCTTTTTATGGACTGGTGCCCAGAACTGAACTGTGTATTCCAGTTGAGGATGTACCAACGGTTTGTATAGTACCAGTATTACATCCTTGTCCCGCAAGTCCTCTTTTAATACAAGACAAAATTCTGTTGGACTTAGAGGCAGCTTACTAATACACCCAAATCCTTCTCAACAAGTGACTCTCCCAGTTTTACACCCCCTAGGACATATGCTGCATGCAGATTATTAGCCCCCGAGTGCATAACTTTACATTTATCTATATTTAACCTCATTTGCAAAGTGGAGGCCCAAACAGATAGTTTGTCCAAGTCAGCTTGTAACATATTAACATCTTCCATAGACTGGACTGTATTACAAAGTTTGGTGTCATCGGCAAAAATAGAAACAGCACTATTAATCCCATCCTCTATGTCATTAATGAATAAGTTAAATAGCGCAACCAGCACATCACCTTGGGATACACCACTTATAACCATAGCACTGTACATATGAAAAGGGGTATACATACATAATACAGACAATTGCACTAATCATAAACAAGGTTTTAACATCCTCACAACTTTCATCCACAATGGTTTCTTTCACACTTACTTTCATATCACTCCATATAAACACCACCACCTTTGCGTTTAGCCCTATCGTTTATAAAGAGTGTAAAACCTTGAAGATTTACAGCCCAGTCATGAGAAGAGTCCAGCCATGTCTCAGCAACACCAACTACATCAATATGTTTCTCCAGTACCAAGGCCTCTAGCTCTCCCATATTGCTTGTTAGACTTCTGGCATTTGTGAACATACATTTTAAGTTGTCATCAAATTTCACACTTTTAAGACATTTTTAAATTTTTTTGACCATTTTTCTTCCTTTAGAGTTGGCCAGCTAGGTCATCCCCAGCCCCTCCCAGTAATTTATCCACCTGTTTCACCACATGTGAAACCTGGCACCAGGGAGACAGCAAACCATTCAGTCAAGGTGGTCTTGGTGACAAATTATTCTATCCGTCTTCCTGATTATAGAATCCTCTGTAGCCACTAAGTGTTTCTGACTAATGGAACGCCATGGGCCTGCCACAAATAGGCAAAACTCTCAATGGCCAATGGCATGTGATTTTTCCATAAAATTGTGCTGCCATTGTCAACTGCAGGTGGCAGGGTTTTAGCCATGTGTGGTAACCAGACCATTTAATTTTTTTTTTTGCTCATTCATTTTATGGGAAAAAGATCATATGTGTGGCAATCAGAGAGCAAGTGTGCTTTATCCTGTTGTCAGCACATCCTCTGCTGTTGACATAGGCTGCATCTGCAATACTGTGGTGCAGGTATTTCACAAAATGACTCTAGTTTACAGCACTATAAATCTTAGGTTACATGTAAGCCTCTTCCAGTAAGATGGGGATGGCACTATTATTCTTTGTTTGGAACTATGTGTGGCAATATCATATTTTGGGGGATTACAGTGTAGCACTATTGTATGAGAGACATTATGTTTAGCACTGATGTACTCTTATATTTAGGTGGCACAGTGTGTAATGTAGTAATATTCAGGTGCAGTGTGTTGCGCTATGACAGGGACGGCCAACCTGCAGCTCTCCAGCTGTTGTAAAACTACAAATCCTACCATACCCTTCTGTAGGCTGATAGCTGTAGGCAGTGTGGGCATGCTGGGAGTTGTAGTTTTGCAACAAGTTGGCCATCCCTGCCCTATGATATTCACGCAACACAGTGTGTAGAATATTCAGGGGATATAGTTAAGGGTGAGCGAATCACACTTCGGATCCAAGATCCGAAGTCGATTCGTTCCCCAACTTCGTTTTAATGCTGTACGGAGGTAAAATTTGTTAAGTCTAAAGTTTCATGAGACTGTGGTGAAAAACTTCGGGCTTTAAAACAGCAATCTGACATCTGCTTCAGTAACAAGTTACCACTATTTTAAAATGTTTTTAAAGTTGTAGAATCGAAGGCTGAAGTTCTTAAACAAAGTCTCGCAAGACTTAACAAATTTTGCTTCTGTGCAGTGCATACATTTTAATGCTGTACGGAGAAAGGTACAGCATTAAAAAAAAGTTGGGGAATGAATCGAATTCGGATCTTGCATCCGAAGTGCGATACACTCACCCCTAAATATAGTATGAGACATTGTTATATTCAGATGAAAAGTGTGTGGCAGTATTATATTCAGGAGGTATTGTATGTGACATTATTAGATTCATGTGGAAAGTGTGTGGTACTATTATATTCAGGGACACAGTATGTGACATTATTATATTAATGTTAAAAATGTGTGCCACAAATTTATTCAGGGCATATTTTATGTGAATAAAGGCACGAACAAAGGAGATTTCTAAGGACCTCAGAAGAAGTGTTGTTGATGCTAATCAGGCTGTAAAAGGTTACAAAACAATCTCTAAAGAGTTTGGAGTCCACCAATCCACAGTCATATTGTGTAAAAATGCAGGAAATTAAAGACTATTATTAATCTCACCAGGAGTGATCGACCAAAAATGATCATGTCAAAAGCAAGGAGTATAATAGTCCACAAGGTCACAAAGCAACCCAAGGTAACGTCGAAGCAAGTAAAGTCTATCATCAGGAGGATACTGAACAACAATAGTGTGCATAACAGGATTGCAAGGAAAAAGTCTCTGTTCTCCAAAAACAACCATGCTGCCTGTCTGCAGTTCGCTAAAGATCACCTAGACAAGCCAGAAGGCTATTGGAACAATGGTTTGTGGAGAAAAACACCAAATTCAAACTTTTGGTTTAAATGAGAAGCGTTATGTTTGGAGAAAGGAAAACACTGCATTCCAGCATAAAAATATCATCCCATCTGTGAATGTGGTGGTTGTATCATGGTTTAGGCCTCTTTTGCTGAATTTGAACCAGGACAGCCTGCCATCATTGCTGGAACGATGAACTCTATTATCCGTAGGCTGAATCTCAACAGAATGTGGCTCATGCAGCAAGACAACAACACCAAGCACACAAGTCATTGTACAAAAGAATGGTTAAAAGAGATTAACGTTTTGCAATGGCCATTTCAAAGTTTTTACCTTACCAATGACAAAGTTAGAGGTAGGTGGAGCATCCTTAAAAATTATTTCAGGGACTTAGGTCGCAAGCTCAGGGCAGTTTTCTGAATTACTACCAGAACCATGAGTCACACCACACAGGCAGTGGGATATTACGCAGTGGGATTTGGGTTCCTGGAGAACTGAACTGACTTCTCTGTCAGCTACAGGCTCTATCGTAGGGGTGGCTGCACTTCAGTAGGGAAGATGCAGTTGTTTTTGGGGAGAAGATGGCTAGAAAGTTGGAGTAGTGTTTAAACTAGGGACTGGGGGAGGGTAATTACCGTACATTATAGGAGGGGAACATAGTGCAGATAGAGACCTGGGACAAAGTAATGGGACTGGGGGTAGATTGGATGGACTAGAACAGTTCCAGGAAAGGTGTAGGGTGCAAAATATCCAAAAACCTCTTACATTTTATGTATTCTAATGCCAGAAGCCTAATAAAATTGGTAAATAACTAAAACATGGCTGGTTGATAGCTATGACTGGGCAGTTAACGTACAGGGTTACAGTTCGTTTAGACAGAATTGTAAAAACTGGAAAGGGGGAGGAATTTTCCTTTATGTAAAGTCCTGTCTAAAGCCCATACTCCAGGAAGATATAAGTGAGGGAAAGGACCATGTGGAGTTACTGTGGGTAAAAATACATGGAGGCAAAATGTATAATAAAATACTGATAGGGGTTTGTTATAGCCACCTAATATATCAGAGTCCACAGAAAATCTACTACTAAAGGAAATAGATAAGGCAGCAAATCATAATAAAGTCGTAATTATGGGGGACTTCAACTACCCAGATATAGACTGGGAATTTAAAACCTGAGGTTCAGGACCCGACTAGAGGGACAACCATACTGGACTTAGTATTAACTATAGATCTGACAGAGCAACAGACTTGAGGGACACCTGGGAAATAGTGAACTTAAAATAATAACCTTCCAATTGTCATTCAAAAGAGTGTTTCTTCAGGTAAGCATAAAAATACTGAACTTCCAAAAAGCTAAATTTGACCAGCTAAAGGAGGCCATTTGCTTCACTAACTGGGACAATGTCCTTGGGAACAGGAATGAATCCACAAAATGGGATATTTTTAAATACATCCTAAACCCTAAGTGTTAGAGGTACCTACCAAATGGAAATAAAAGGGTGAGGAACAAGTAAAAAACAATGTGGATAAATATAAATGTAAAGGGAGTAATGAATGACAAAAAGAAAGCATTCAAATCACTAAAACAGGAAGATAGTGAGGAAGCACTGAAAAACTATAAGGAAAAACATAGAATATGTGAAAGACAGATAAAAGAGCCAAGCTCGAGACAGAGAGATTAATTTCCAAAGAGAGTAAAACTAACCCTAAAAAGTTTTTCGAGTATATAAATGGTAATGAATTGTAACCCGAAATTGTTGGCTCCTAACAGGGATAGTACAGCCCTAAACTTCCTAGACCCACTATTCCTACCTACTTGCACGATCACCCTAGGCAGTGACCCACAACTGGACAATAATCCCTATACTGCAATACGTGAAGGGCAAGAGAATCGTTGTATGGAAAAAGGGTCAAATATAAGTCAGACAATAAAGTACAAGCAATGCCAGAGGCAACAAGAAAACGCCAAAGAGGCATGCCAAAAAGTCAGAATGGTGCCAGAACGATAGAAGCCAAAACCATAGTCACATAGCCAAATCCAGGACTCTAAAGCCAGGGGAGTCTTCAAATAATTCAATCAACCAGTAGGGGGAGCCAGAGGACAGAAAATCACTGGCACCTGCACACTGCAGGTGCCAGCCTTTATACTAGAAAGAAGGCAGCTCACGCCAGCATGCCTACGCCAGGGCTCTGAAGTCAGCGAGGGCCATCCTGCTGTCCCGGTTTCCTTGGCAACTGGACGCTGCTGCCGCACAAAGGAAGCAGTGGCCAGGGAACCATGACAGTACCCCCCTTCAGGAGGGGCCACCCTCAGTAGGAGTAGGTTTATCAGGGTGTATGTCATGGAACTTAACCAACTGATCAACATGGACCTCTTCAGCTGACACCCATGACCTCTCAAACTATAATCTTTCCTGTGGGTCAGATATTGTAATTTATTTTGGACACTTCTGGAATCCAGAATTCTTCCAACCTCATATTCAGTCTCACCATCTTCTTCCACCGGACCAGGAGATTTCTGTGAAACCAGAGGAACCAATCAGGAACGACACAGGATTAATAATCAATATAATCTCATATAGGCCAATGAAATAAGGCGCAAGTTTCTTTAATGAAACATTCAAAAATATATATATATTTTATTAAATTTTTAAATAAACATATGGTACATTTAAGATATCAAATAAGTTACATGACAAATGTTTTTAATACAACATTCCAGATAACCCATACCCTCAACCCCCTCCACCGCCCCCATCCCCAGGATGCTGTAGCTGACACCATCATTAATTTGAGATTCTTCCACTTATGAGAGATATTTCTGTCACTATTCAAGAGGTTGTTAGCGAATAGTAGCATAGTCGATGGTGAAGACTATGATGAGCAGATTGGTTTATGGCAGTATTAAATGCAGCTTCCCTTTATATTAACTCATTGCCACTTCTAAGGGATAAAATGCTTGGATAAATTCCATCCATTTTGTGTGATATGCTTTGGATGATTTATCCCTGCATCTACAGTACAAACCAAAAATTTGGACACGCCTTCTCATTCAAATAGTTTTCTTTAGTTACATGACTATGAAAATTGTAGATTCACACTGAAGGCATTAAAACTATAAATTAACACATGTGGAATTATATACATAACAGAAAAGTGTGAAACAACTGAAAATATGTCATATTCTAGGTTCTTCAAAGTAGCCACCTTTTGCTTTGATTACTGCTTTGCACACTCTTGGCATTCTCTTGATGAGCTTCAAGAGGTAGTGTTCCACATGTGTTAATTCATAGTTTTGATGCCTTCAGTGTGAATCTACAATTTTCATAGTCATGAAAATAAAGAAAACTCTTTGAATGAGAAGGTGTGTCCAAACTTTTAGTCTGTACTGTATCTGCTGCCCACCTATCTGCCAAAAGGCAGGATTTGGTATGTTCTATAATCTCCTGTATATTCGGTACCGTTGGCAATAGCCAATGTTTGACAATACATCGTTTAGTGGCTAGTAGGGCAACATGTACCACCAATAGTGTCTGAGGAAACATGATTTTTTATTGCTTTATTGCTTTTATTCTGTAAAACTGAAATTCATAAAAAAGTAGACATATTAGATATTGCCGCGTCCGTAACAACCAGCTATTTAAAAATATTACATGATCTAACCCCTAAGGTGAATTCCTTAAAAAATAAAAATAGAAACTCTGCCAAAACAACCAATTTTTGGTCACTTTTCCACATACAGTGTGATATTGAGTGATCAAAAATTCATAGGCACCCAAAAATAGCACCTTTGAAAACGTCAACTCTTTCCGCAAAAAATGAGCCCCTACACAAGACGATCGGCAGAAAAAAAAATATATAGCTTTCAGAAAATGGTGACACAAAAAAAACATGCTGTTTTTCACAAATGCTTTTATTGTATAAAACTGAAATAAAATAGACATACTGTATTAGGTATTGCTACATCCGTATTGACCTGCTGTATAAAAATATCACATGATTTACCCCCTCAGGTGAACGCTGTTAAAAAAACAAACCAAAAAAAAATGCAAAAAGTAGTCATATTGAATGATCAAAAAATCATATGTACCCAAAAATGGTACCAATAAATACAAGACGATCTGCAGAAAAGTAAAAGAAATGTAGCTTTCAGAAAATGAAGACACAAAAATATTATTTTTGTTTTCAAAAATGCTTTATTATGTAAAACTAAAAACAACAACAAAAATAAATACACATATATGGTAGTTGCGTCCACATCAACCTGCTCTATAAAAACAACACATGGTCTATCCTGCCAGGAGAACTCTGTAAAAAATTAAAAATGAAAGCTGTGCCACAACAGCCATTTTTTGGTTACTTTGCCTCACAAAAAGCACAATATCGAGCAATCAAAAATCATATGTACCCCAAAATAGTACCAATAAAACTGTCACCTCATCCCGTAATTTACAAAATGGGGTCACTTTTTGGTCACTAGGGGTGCATCAACTGTGACATGGCAGCTTAAAATTATCCCAGCCACAACTGCACTCCAAAATACATATGGCGCTCCTTTCCCTCTGCACCCTGCCGTGTGCCCATACAGCAGTTTATGACCACATATGGGGTGCTTCTGTAAATTTCAGAATCAGGATGATAAATATAGAGTTTTCTTTGGCTGTTAACCCTTGCTGTGTTACAGGGTAAGATAGATTAAATTGGAAAATCTGCAAAAAATTCAGTGAAATTTCTAAATTCCATTTTCCATTCATTCTTGTGAAATACCTAAAGGGTTAACAAAGTTTGTAAAATCAGTTGTGAATAACTTGAAGGGTGTCATTTCTAAAATTATTTAGTCATTTATGGGTGGTTTCTACTATGTAAGCCCCACAAAGTGACTTCATAACTGAACTGGTCCTTAAAAAGTGGGTTTTAGAAACTGCTTCTAAAATTCAAAGCCTTCTAACTTTCTGAACTTCCTGAAATTTTCTAAATGAGGCCAACATGAAGTAGACATCTTGTAAATGTACAATTGTGGCCAAAAGTTTTGAGAATTACATAAATATTGGAAATTGGAAAAGTTGCTGCTTAAGTTTTATAATAGCAATTTGCATATACTCCAGAATGTTATGAAGAGTGATCAGATGAATTGCATAGTCCTTCTTTGCCATGAAAATTAACTTAATCCCCCCAAAAAATTTCCACTGCATTTCATTGCTGTCATTAAAGGACCTGCTGAGATCATTTCAGTAATCGTCTTGTTAACTCAGGTGAGACTGTTGACGAGCACAAGGCTGGAGATCATTATGTCAGGCTGATTGGGTTAAAATGGCAGACTTGACCTGTTAAAAGGAGGGTGATGCTTGAAATCATTGTTCTTCCATTGTTAACCATGGTGACCTGCAAAGAAACGCGTGCAGCCATCATTGCGTTGCATAAAAATGGCTTCACAGGCAAGTATATTGTGGCTACTAAGATTGCACCTCAATCAACAATTTATAGGATCATCAAGAACTTCAAGGAAAGAGGTTCAATTCTTGTTAAGAAGACTTCAGGCTGTCCAAGAAAGTGCAGCAAGCGCCAGGATTGTCTCCTAAAGAGGATTCAGCTGCGGGATGGGAGTGCCACCAGTGCAGAGCTTGCTCAGGAATGGCAGCAGGCAGGTGTGAGCGCATCTGCACGCACAGTGAGGCGAAGACTTTTGGAAGATGTCCTGGTGTCAAGAAGGGCAGCAAAGAAACCACTTCTCTCCAAAAAAAACACCAGGGACAGATTGATCTTCTGCAGAAAATATGGTGAATGGACTGCTGAGGACTGGGGCAAAGTCATATTCTCCGATGAAGCCTCTTTCCGATTGTTTGGGGCATCAGGTAAAATGGCTTGTCCGTAGAAGAAAAGGTGAGCGCTACCATCAGTCCTGTGTCATGCCAACAGTAAAGCATCCTGAGACCATTCATGTGTGGGGTTGCTTCTCATCCAAGGGAGTGGGCTCACTCACAATTTTGCCCCAAAACACAGCCATGAATAAAGAATGGTACCAAAACACCATCCAACAGCAACTTCTTCCAACAATCCAACAACAGTTTGGTGAAGAACATTGCATTTTCCAGCACGATGGAGCACCGTGCCATAAGGCAAAAGTGATAACTAAGGGGCTCGGGTACCAAAACGTTGACATTTTGGGTCCATGGCCTGGAAACTCCCCAGATCTTAATCCCATTGAGAACTTGTGGTCAATCCTCAAGAGGCGGGTGGACAAACAAAAACCCACTAATTCTAACAAACTACAAGAAGTGATTATGAAAGAATGGATTGCTATCAGTCAGGAATTGGCCCAGAAGTTGATTGAGAGCATGCCCAGTCGAATTGCAGAGGTCCTGAAAAAGAAGGGCCAACACTGCAAATACTGACTCTTTGCATAAATGTCATGTAATTGTTGATAAAAGCCTTTGAAACGTATGAAGTGCGTGTAATTATATTTCACTACATCACAGAAACAACTGAAACAAAGATCTAAAAGCAGTTTAGCAGCAAACTTTGTGAAAACTAATATTTGTGTCATTCTCAAAACTTTTGGCCACGACTGTACAGTAACAACTATTTTATGTGGTATCACAATCTGCTTTAAAAGCAGAGTCATTCAAGTTTAAAAAATTCTGAATTTTTCCAAATTTTCTGTATATTTTGGAAGCCGGCAGCAGGAGGGTGTCCTTCACTCACTGTGCCTGCGCCAAATACTAAATGGGACGGCGCAGGCGTGGGATTTACAGGGCACTGAGGAGAACTAGGACATCAATCAACTGGACATGGGCGTGCCAAAGGGTGAGAAGATGGAGCCTCTAGGTGCTGCAGCAACGCCCCACTAGCACCTAGAGGCTCATTACCATATTATAAAATTCTTTATTTTAAGGGAACGGCGGCAGGCAGTGAGTTAAAAATCATACAGTTATGTTCCGCTGACATTAGCACATCGCTAATGTCAGCCAGATACATAACGATTTTTCTGATAATAGAAACCCTTTAATGAGATTAAACAATTGCAGAGGGATCATAGTTAAGGTAGAGAGATGATTAGTTCAATCTTTACCCCAACTATGTAAATCCCCTGTTTCCCAATTAATAGCAGGATTGTAAACCTGTCATCAAGCTATACCTAGCAGGACATCAACCAATACTTATTTCATAACCCAAAATGAACACATTTCAGAGTGGAGGACCCCTACAGGCATGGTAATTTCAGGAGTACAGAATTTAATACCATTCTTCCCATGGTAGAATTGATAACCATCACCTGAACAGGAAAGAGCAATGGAGACAAAGGAAGATCTAGGGACAATGCGAATTTCTCAGTAGTTAAATTTGCTGCAGCCCCACAATCTGCAGAAGCCTCTCCTGTCAGTTTCTTATTCCCAAACTGAATACAAATAGATAGAATATTCTCTTAGAAGCATGGCTAAATACCTTTTTCCCTGGATACCTTTTCCTATCTCCACTTGACTCCGTCTCCATATTTAGCGGAGGGCATTTGGGACACTATACCCAGTGACTGGTAGAACAAAGCCCATGACGTCTTCTAAGGGTCTTTTGTTCCAGGGAGAGGGAGGGGGCACCAAGCTGCATGGGTTCTTGTAGGTCAGGATGCTGTACAATGAGAGTAGGGACCAAATCTGGAGGGTACCTGGGACCCGGGAAAACCACACATTCCCTATTATCTTCTCTAAGTCGACGATCCAAACAACAAGCGCCCATAGTCTTGTCTAAGATATTGGGGGTACGATAGCAGTAATGATCGAGCATGCTCGGCCGAACACCAGTTTAGGCTCGAGCATCTCGATGCTTGGCACATGGCGGTATTCGAGCGCAATGCTACGCAGCCGAATACCGCATGTGCTCGAGCGCAATGCTACGCAGCCAATAAACGTGCAAGTGAGTACTGCCCTCACTGTAATGCCGTAGCAATGTTTGCCGCTGGCATTACAGTGATTGGCCAGCCGGAACGCGTCATCGGGTGCTATATAGAACCGATGACGCATGTTCAGCTCATTCTTAGTCAGGGAGAGCTGTGCCGAAGAAGGGACAGACAGTGTAGGGAGTGATTTAAGAATATTTTTACCACCAAAACTTTTCAGAGACCCAAAAGTCCTTTTAAGGAGTATTGTGTGTGGCAGCAGCAATCTATATTTTTAGCACAACCTGCGCTAAATAGCTAAAACTTTACAGACCCAAAAGTCATTCTAAGGACTATTGTGTGTGCAGCAAAATCTATTTTTAGCACATCCTACGCTAAATAGCATGCAATAGTTAGGCCTCTGCAGACAGCGACATTAGCTGCGCCACATCTCCAGTGTAAAGTGTTCGCATCCAAAAAATATCTGTGACAGCCAGTGTACATTTTCAATAGACGGTGTCCGCTTCTGACAGTGACATTAGCTGCACAACATATCCAGTGTAAAGTGTGCGCATCCCAAAAATATCTGTGACATCCAGTGTACTTTTTCAATAGACGGTGTCTGCTTCTGACAGTGACATTAGCTGCACAACATCTCCAGTGTAAACTGTGCGCTTCCGAAAAATATCTGTGACAACCAGTGTACTTCTTCAATAGACGGTGCCCGCTTGTGACAGTGACATTACCAGGGCCACATCTGCAGTGTAACGTGTGCGCTGAATTTTTTTTATCTGTGACATACAGTGTACTTCTTTAATAGACGGTGTCCGCTTCTGCCAGTGACATTATCAGGGCCATATCTGCAGAGTAACGTGTGCGCTGACAAAATGTATCTGTGACATTCAATGTACTTTTTCAATAGACAGTGTCTGCTTCTGACAATGACATTACCAAGGCCACATCTGCAGTGTAAAGTGTGCGCTTAAAAAATTTATCTGTGACATCCAGTGTAAAGCACAACAGGTGTCCGCTTCTGAAAGTGACATTACCAGTGCCACATCTCCAGTGTAACGTGTGCGCTTAAAAAATTTATCTGTGACATACAGTGTACTTTTTACGTAGACGCTTCTGACAGTGACATTACCGGTCGTACCTCTCCTGTATAACGTTTCCTCATGCCAAATACATTTCCTGAATTTTTTTTATTAGCCGCTGGTCACAGCATTGACATTATCTGCGGGATATCTCCTGTGCGACTTTTCCACATCCAAAATACCTTTTTAATTTTTTTGCGCATACACTTCCAAATCCTACGCTACTGTACATGTGACATACTTTCAAGCATATATAACATTTAATATGAAGAAGGCGAGCAGTAAGGGACGGGGAAGTGGCTGTGATGCTGATGGTGCATGCAGAGGCCGTGGCCCTGGGCGCATTGAAACTATGCCTGCCGCCAGAGCACAAGAAAAAAATCATCCACGATACCTAGCTTCATGTCCTAGTTTGCAGGGTGGCGCAGGACACCACTCTTGAAATCAGACCAGTGCGACCAGATGGTCAGTTGGATTGCAGCAGATAATGCTTCCAGTCGGTTAAGCACCACCCTGTCTTCCACCAAGTCCAGTCTTGATACTCCTTCCTCCCACCATGGAGAGTCTGGCTAAACAAGTGATCCCACGCTCGGATATTCCGAGGACCTCTTTTCATTGCCATTACTTGATTTGGCCCTTTCACCAAGCACGCTTGAAGAGAGACAGATCTTGTGCCCTGATTCCCAAACTCTTGAGCATCCACAGTCACAAGAAGATGACGATGGGGAACGGCAAATACTGTTTAATGAGGTGGATGATGATGAGACACAGGTTCTATTTAAGTCCACGGCAATTAGTGTCTCAAGAGGTTGATGAAGAGGATGAGACACAGTTGTCAATCACTGAGGTTGTGGTTAGGTCAACAAGTCAGGATGATGAGCAGAGTGAGGAAGTGGAAGTGGAGGAGGTGGTGGATGATGAAGTCACTGACCCAACCTGGGAAGATGGAAAGCTGAGTGAGGACAGCAGTACAGAGGGGGAGGGATCTGCAGCACCACAACAGGCTGGAAGAGGCAGTGGGGTGGCAAAAGAGAGAAGGCGTGCCACACCAAACAGGCTCGCAACTGTTCCACGGAGCACCCCCTTGCGTAAATCTCCCTTGCCAAGTGGTAGGTGTTGTACAATATGGCTCTTTTTTAAGGAAAGTGCAGACAACAAAAGAATAGTAGTTTGCAACCTATGCTGTACCAAAATGAGCTGGGGCGTGAACACTAGCAACCTCCCCACCACCAGCATGATCTGCCACATGACATCCAAGCACCGTAATAAGTGGGCCGAACGCCTGGGTCCACAATCTGTGTCTGCGGGTCACACCACTGCCTCCTCTTCCCCTGTGTTACGTGCTGGCCAATCCCCTGTTGAAGGCGCAGGCCCTGATGCCTGCCTCCCGCCCTGCACCTGGACCTTTGCAAGCACCATCAGCGACCACATCCACTTCCGTGTACCAGGCCTTTGAACGCAAGCGCAAATACCCAGCCACCCACCCACAGGCCATAGCACTAAATGCGCAGCTTTCCAAATTACTGGCCCTGGAAATGTTGCCATTAAGGCTTGTGGACACTGAGGCCTTCCGCAGCCTGATATCGGTGGCCTTCCCACGTTACGCAGTCCCCAACCGCCACTATATTTCAAGGTGTGCCGTACCCGCCTTACACCAACTTCAGATGAAAAAAAATGATGAATATTCTAAAAAACGAATATATAACACTATATTAAATATGGTGCTATATATTAGTTTATTAGAATATTCGTCATTTTTTTCTATCTGAAGTTATGATTCCTCCCTGCTTAAGTTTCTTGTGGGCCAATGACTCATTGGCCCAAAAGGAAGAAGCAGGGAGGAATCATGTGTTCAGATGGAAAAAAATGATGAATATTTGATATAACAAATATACTGTATAGCACTATATTCTAAATATTCGTGAATTCTTGAAGTGGCAATATTCGCAATAAAAATTTGCTTTTCGAATATTCGTGCTCAACATTACATCACACGTGCCCTGACCAACGCAGTTACTGGGAAGGTCCACTTAACCACGGACACATGGACAAGTGCATTTGGCCAGGGATGCTACATTTCCCTGACAGCACACTGGGTGAATGTTGTGGAGGCCAAGAGCGAGTCGTACCGGCGCCAAGGGTTGCGGGCCCTACGTCGATCAGGGTTTCCGCCAGCACCTACATTAGTGGCTCCAACCCCCACTTCTCCTTCTCCTCCTCCACTTCCACCTCTGAATTATCAGCGTGCAGCATCAGTCAGCCATCAGTCGGTAGCTGGAAGCAGTGTAGCACTGCAGTGGGGAAGTGGCAACAGGCTGTGCTGAAGCTGATATGCTTAGGATACAAACAGCACACCGCTGCAGAGCTGTAGCAGGGGATAAGAGACCAGACTGAGCTGTGGCTCTCGACACTCAAACTAGAATTAGGCATGACCCCCAGACGAAGGCACGCCGAATCGCGCGTTGGGGTAACGCCATCCTGGGTAATTTAGCACACGGTCTCCTTCAGGTGAGCCTCTGCTCTCCATTCGCCTGCACGGCACTTTGACTTCGACTTCGGTGGTTTACCACACCTGGTCTCCACCGTTGGTTTGTTGTTATCTTTCTTATTGCACTTTTCATACAAACCTTGTCCTACTGCCGTGCGGGTTTGCTTGCTGACCACTGACTCACCTGTAAATTTCAGGTCTTTATTTTCCGGTCGGGTCATAGGCTGGTCCCTGTACCCAGTATTTTTCCTTGATCCATACATATATGTTGTACTATTGACCTGTGTACTTTCTCAGGGTGGCGCGTTCTTTCTGCTCCCATTCACTTTTTAAATGGCACTTTATTTACTGGCTTATTTATTTATGTATATCTTTTAATCATGTTTCAATAAAGTACATTCTTACTCTTTGGTACTATGAGCTCCATTTTCTTGTTTTTTTCTATTATACTCGGGAGCTTGTACAGAGTTACAAATCTCAGGTGCCCTTTATTGTCATATTGAGTGGGCACTGTCCTTCACCCTCTCTTGGGACGCCCTGGGTCATTTTTGTATTTAGAATTAGGCATGGTTGTGTCTGATAATGGTCGTAACTTAGTGGTTCAGCCGTTTCTCAAAACCTACCCCAATTTGCCTGAGCTACTGGTGAAGGTGCGCCGCATGTGTGCACATTTCCGCAAGTCATTGCTGTTGTGTGACGTGAGAACGTGCTGGAACTTGACATTCCACATGTTGGCCAGGCTTTGTGAGCAGCAGAGGGCAGTAGTGGAATACCAGCTGCAACATGGTCGTCGCCTTTCCAGTCAGCTTCAGCTATTGACAAGCGAGGAGTGGGCATGGATGTCTGACCTGTAAGGTTTTAAGAAACTTTGAGGAATCAACACAGATGGTGAGCGACAATAACGCTATTATCAGCATAACCATCCCACTTCTGTGTCTACTCAAACGCTTCCTGCTCACAATTAAGGACGACTTCTCAGCGCAAATTGGACGATAAAGAGGAGGAGCAGGAGACGGTTGACTCCACTACAGAGGGTAGTACCCATGGAAGTTTAATTCCATCTGTTCTGCGTCGGGGGTAGAAGAGGAGGATGAGGAGACTGAGAGTGATCCTCCTGATGACAGTGAAGTCTTGCCTGTTGGTACTATGGTACACATGGCTGACTTCGTGTTAGGCTGCCTTTCTCGTGACCCACACGTTATATGCATTTTAGACAACACAGATTACTGGTTGTTCACAATTATCGACCCCCGCTACAAAGAGAACGTCTCATCTCTCATTCCTCTGGTGGAGTAAAACGAGTAAAATGGTGCAATACCAGAAGGTCCTTGTTTGCTCCAAAAATTTCCATCTGACAATGCTGGCGGCAGAGTCCGTAGTACCTTCGGCAACCGAGAAGGGGAGACAAGGGAAACACACAGCAGTTCCAACAGAAGCAGGCCAACACTCTCCAAAGCCTGGGACAGTTTCATGACACCTTGCCAGCACCCTCACCCTGATGCGCGGCCTAGTATCACAAGGAGTGAAACATTTTGGAAGATGGTGAAGGAATAGCAGACTGTGTCAGCGTTCTCAATGCCTCAGTGCCTTACAACTACTGGGTGTATGATGGGTGGTTCATTATACAACTGACCTAAAGCCGGTAATAAATTGTCAACCAAGGCCAAAGCCAGTGAATCAGAGGGAAGAGAGAACGGCCACTCCTGAGGTCTCCCTGTAACCAACGAAACGACAATGCCCACTCACTGCTGTTCAGAACCGGAAGAAAAAGGCTTGAGTAAAATAAAGTTTACAGCACTCCTTAAAGGTAAAAGATTATTTTCTGTGGGCTGCAAATTTCTCAGGAAGCTTGATTTTCGGTTCTATAGACGGGGAAGCCGAGATTCTGCCCGGCAATGCTTGAATAATCTCCTGATTATGGATCCTCTGGGCTAAATCCTGTCAGGGTTAGACTCTGCATTTGTTCCACTAAATCACAGACAGGATTCATGATGTGAAAGAACAGGCAGAGTTATGTTCGGCTGGTTAGTATTCCAGGCCTGGGGATCTTTTACAACTAATTGGCATCCTGAGATTGCAGTTTTGGGATGCATTTTGGAGGACAGTGGGAGTTCCCTCCCATTGTCTCAGATGCTGCTGGCACCCGTAAGTGATGGAGTGAGCACAGCTTCTTCTGATCCTGCACTGTTGCTGTGACATTCTATTATGGTACTACTACTGAGCATTAGCTCACTGGAACATGTGGCTTCACTCATAGCCAACATTAGAGCTATTATAATAAGCGTTAAAATAAATGTGCTCAAATAAAAGTAATACTGTAAATAAACCAATAATATTGTAGCACAATTATGAACATGCAGTGTTGTATTGATTTGTTAACTGTATTGCATGAAAATTTAATTTTATAACAAGACACGGAGGCTCATATTGCTTTAACCTTCTTTACTGAATCTACCATAGCAGCAAAGAAAAAAATGTATAACAAGTGGAAACCATGGTAACAACTCCTCCCCTTATCCCAGTATATCAGTCCTTGTCTGCCTGGGATCCTCCTCTTTCTTTGCTGCTACCAGGCAGATAAGTACACTCCAGCTCTGTAGCTCTGCTCAGGGTCTGGTACATTTTCTGTTTTAGCTGGATTGAGTTAACCCTTCGGGGTTTTAAGGGTGTCTTAAGGCATCTGGTTGTCTTATTGCGGTCTGCTGACCTGTGGGGTGATTTTTTCCGTGTCATATGTATTTTTCTCTTTACAGGTCTTATTCCCCTTTGCCTCCCTAGGGTTATTTCGCCCTCCTTTGGGGGCCCTGGCGGCTCCGCTGCCTTCCGGCGTGTACCGCGCTCTTCGCGGTACTTTCGTTTTCCCCTGTTACCTCAGGTTGCGGCCGCCATTTCGCGCGCGTCCCGGCCGTCTTCTTTGCCTTCCCGCTCGAAGTCTCGCGATTCGAGATTTCGGGCGCCATTTTCCCCTCTGCGCGCCGGCCGTAGTCTCGCGATCGCGGGACTTCGGCTATTCAGCCTATTGCGGACACCGAGATCTCGCGAGACTTCGGTGTCCCTGTGTGTTTCCTCTTACTGCACGCACCGGACAGTACCGCTCGGCTTGTCGGACGTGTCCCGGTGTCTACCTGTACCCGTTGCGGTCCCTGGCGATTATCTGTGCCCTGTGCAGTTCTTGTGCCCATCAGTGACCTGTGAGTACTACCGTTCTTCCTGTTCGTTCCTCTACTTATTTTCTTGTATGGTGTTACATTACTGTCCCTTTCTTCTCTTCTAGTGCTTTCTGCTGCTTCCTGGCTGGGGTGACTAACTCCTGCCATTCGCTGCTACAATGTCAGTTCGGAAAAATTCTGTTGCTTCTGTGGCCCCTAATGACCCCCCCCCCCCCCTGCAGGACAGGTTTCCCCTACGCAGGATAGACGGTCCGAGGTGCTGCACCCGGATGCTCATGATTTGGCACTTCAACAGTCCATTTCTAATGCCATTATAGCTGCCATGGGTTCAATGTCTTCTGCATTAACCCAGACTATTTCTCAGGCCCTCATGGCTCGCCCTAGCACTGTTGTTCAGAGCACGGTCCCACCTCCAGAACCATTACCTACTGCCTCCAGAACAACTCAGATTGATGGGCCATCCCCATCCCAGGATAACGTGCTTCGCTCGCGTAAAAGAGCTTGCACCCGCCAGGCAGAAAAAACGCGGGCATGGAAGACTGCCAGGTCTCTACCTGAGCCAGTGTCAGACTCTGATAGAGAGTCGGAGGAGGAGGCTCATGATAATGACGATGATTTACTTTTTGATATGGAGGATGATTTGGCGGACGTCGCCGTGGACCCGGCACTTAACGTATGCCCGGAGCCCACTTTACAACTTCAGGGGTCAGCGGAGGATCTGTTAAAGGATCCGTCTGGAGTACCATTATTTAACCCCGACGAGCTGCACCATCCCCGCTCTGCGGAATGGATGCCCGCCACACATGTGGCACAATACCTGGAAGCTCGCATACGCAATCCTCTTAGCAAGGAATCGCGAAATAAATTACGGGCCGAATGCCCTCGCCCTTTGATACCACACAAAGTGTGTGAGACCCCCTCAGTGGATCCGAAAATGGTCCAATTCTTGGCGAAGACGGGTTTTAATCCCCGCAAAGGGCTGGACTCTGCTTTAAAAGCAGTCCAGGATAAGTTACTGGATATTACGGGTCCCTTAGCCAAAATTTTTGACATGGCTGAGTCCGCTAAGGCGGCTGGTAGCCAGGTGGACCCTGAAGAACTGAGAGGTTGGGCCCAAAGAGCCATTTGTGTGGCTGGTAATGTCAATGCCTCACTGGCCATTGAAAGGCGTAAGGCCATTTTGATGAAAATCGAGCCAAAGTTGTCCAATCTGGTTTTGACTGAAGCGGGCAAAGATGCCCAGGGTTTGCTCTTCGGCGACTCTTTTATTAAACAGTTGGGAAAATATGTAGGAGCATTTACAGGCGCTTGATAAGGCCCAGACGTCAATGCGTCGAGTCTTCCAAGGGCGTTTTTCCAACAGGGCCGGCAGTTCTAGGGGCCGACTGTCCGGCCGTTCCAGTTTTCATGCCCGGGGTTCCGGCAGAGGCTCCTTCTCCTACCGAGCATCCCTCCAGGATCAGAGGCACCAGCCATCCTTTTTCCCATCGCGAGGTGCCCCCTTCCGGTCACGCGGTTACAGAGGGAATCCGAACTCCCGACGACCGTTTGGTAAGTCCCATTCTTCGTCCTCTACCTTTTTTAGACCAATGTGTTGGAGGCAGACTCCGGTTCTTTTCCCATGTGTGGCCAGGCATAACCTCCGACCAATGGGTTCTTTCCACTGTACAAGGGTTCACGATAGATCTGATTGCCGATCCGAGTTCTATCCCGCTGCCCCATTCAATACCCCTGTCCAATTCGGCTCGGCCCCTCTTTCAGAGAGAGCTGTCGGATTTACTACAGAAAGGCGCGATCGAGCGCGCACCAGTGACTCGATGGGGTGTGGTCAGCAGTATTTTTCTGGTGCAAAAGAAAGGGGGCCAGATGCGCCCCGTGATCAATTTGAAAGCCTTAAACGCTTTCGTACAGTATCGGCACTTCAAGATGGAGGGCATCCATCTGTTAAGAGATCTGCTCCTTCCAGGCGACTGGATGGCAAAGATAGATCTCAAAGACGCATACCTGACAGTCCCGGTGTCCCCCTCTTCAAGAGACCTGCTTCGATTTCTGTGGAACGGTCAGACTTGGCGTTTCACCTGCCTCCCGTTTGGCCTCTCCTCCGCCCCCTGGTGTTTTACCAAAATCATGCGCCCAGTGGTGGCGTGGCTCCGCGGCAGAGGTGTCCGCCTCATCGTCTACTTAGACGATATCTTGATCATGGCCCAGTCTCAATCTCTCCTGTTGAAGCATATTCACCTGGCGGTGTCCCTCCTTTCCAATTTAGGGTTCATCATCAACCAGGAGAAGTCTTGTCTGACCCCTGCCAGGTCAGTGGAGTTCCTGGGATTCCAAGTGGATTCTTTGGAATTATCCCTCAGTCTCCCTCTCTTCAAAATCAAGGCCATTCGCAAAGAGCTGCGACATGTTCTTCAATTGCCCCGGATGTCGTTGCGGCATTTGGCGAGGGTGATCGGACTTCTGGCCGCCTCGATCCAAGCCATCTTTCCAGCCCCTCTTCATTATCGGGCGTTGCAGCGACTCAAAATCGCTCACCTGCGGACAGGGGCCTCTTACGCCGATTTTGTCACGTTGGACGCAGAAACGAAAGACGAACTGAGGTGGTGGATCCACAACCTGTCGTCCTGGAATGGCAGAGCTATTGTGGGTCCCCAACCGGATCTCATCATAGAATCCGATGCGAGCCTGCACGGATGGGGAGCACATTGCAGTGGCGTTTCCACGGGCGGTCCTTGGTCACGGGAGGAATCTCGTCTTCACATCAACGCCCTGGAGCTTCTTGCAGTGTCGTTTGCCATTCGCAGTTTTGCCAATGGGATTGTCAGTACGGCCATCAGACTCCGCATGGACAACATCTCTGCGGTCAGATACGTCAACTGCATGGGGGGAACACGGTCAGTTGTTCTGACCTATTTGGCGAAGGACTTTTGGGAGTTCTGTCTCGACAGGAACATTTCTGTGGTGGCAGAGTACCTTCCGGGCCTTCACAATACCCTAGCGGATTGGAGCTCCCGCTACATTTCGGACTCCAGCGACTGGAGATTAGACGAGACGGTGTTCTCTGCTATTTCTTCTCTTTGGCCTACGCCCTGCTTCAACACTGGGGAGGCGCGCTGATGTACGCGTTTCCTCCCTTTGCGCTCATCCCGAGAGTACTCCTTCAAGTCCGCCAGCAATTGGCGAACCTGATTCTGATTGTGCCTTTTTGGAGGACTCAGTCCTGGTTCCCCCAGATCCTGGAACTTCTGGTGGATTTTCCGCTCCTTCTTCCCAATCAGTTGTCGCTGCTTCTAGGGCCAGCGGGAGAATTTCATCCACTCCTGCAGAACGGATCCTTGCGTCTCCTGGCCTGCAAGATCTCGGGAGTCCCGGAGGAGGCACTGGCCTTCCAGGAACAACTAGATTCCTATTGGACTGCGCTTGGGCACCCGGTACGAGACGAGCTTATAGAGCCGCCTGGGGCTCTTGGTCTCGCTGGTGCGTCGACCGGTCTTTGGATCCCGTTGAGGCTCCTGTAAATTCCGTTTTGGCCTTTTTGACTTCATTTTTTGAGGCGGGGAAGGCCTACCGTACCATCAATGTCTTTAGGTCAGCAATTTCCTCCAGACATAACGGTTTCGATGGCCGTCCGGTGGGACAACATCCCCTGGTCTGTCGCTTGCTCAAAGGTTCACGGTTGGCCCGACCGCCTCGGCCGCGGTTCTCGCCAACCTGGGATGTTTCTGGTGTCCTAACTTTTTTGATCAACTGGCCATCTAATGCTCAATTGTCCTTACGTCAATTATCGGCCAAATTGGTCACTTTATTCTGTCTAATTTCTTGTAAAAGAGTTTCGGACGTGCGTGCTTTGGATTGGGACGCTAGGTCCTTCAACCCGGAGGGGGTTCACTTCAATATTTCTCGACGTCACTAAGACCAATATTCATTCGGTCTCGTACCCCCGTTTCCCGGCGTCTCCACAACTTTGTCCTGTGGTTTGTTTGCAGGAATATGAAGATAGAACCCCCCCCTTGCGGTCGCCTTCTCTTCCTCAGTTATTTATTTCTTTTCGCAGTCCGTATGCTCCGGTCACCAGCGTTACCTTATCTCGCTGGGTTAAGTGGCTTCTCTCCCTTTCCGGGATTGATACGACTGTTTTCACGGCGCATTCAGTTCGCAGTGCGGCTGCTACTTCAATGACTACTTCTGGGGCACGCTTGGAAGATGTTATGAGATTGGCGGATTGGTCCAGGACTTCCACATTCCGCGAGTTTTACTTCAGACCGGCAACACACGCTTTTGATACTTTAGTGGCTCAGCTTTAAACAAGCAATATGAGCCTCCGTGTCTTGTTATAAAATTGCAGGATTTTACTAAGTTATGACGTAAAGTCATGATTTTATTAAAGACACGGAGGCGAGTATTGCCCTCCCTGGACCCACCCTTGTTAGGGCCTGGGTGAGTATTTTATGTCTGATGCTCTATGATTACGTTATTGAGATTAGTAGTATCCTCTACATGTAGATCCCGCTTTTGCTGATGCACTGGATTGCGGTCATAGAATGTTTTCTTTTATCCTTTTTCTTAGGTTGAGAGACTGACGTCTTCAAGCACTTGAATAACACAGTTCTGGATCGGTCGGATGTCCGGATGTTGCGGTCCAAGCCGACAGGTTCCAAAGGTTCTTTCGTTGCATTCCGGTTTTGATATGCGCTGGTTGAGGCGCAAAGAAAGAGGAGGATCCCAGGCAGACAAGGACTGATATACTGGGATAAGGGGAGGAGTTGTTACCATGGTTTCCACTTGTTATACATTTTTTTCTTTGCTGCTATGGTAGATTCAGTAAAGAAGGTTAAAGCAATACTCGCCTCCGTGTCTTTAATAAAATCATGACTTTACGTCATAACTTAGTAAAATCCTGCAATTATATTTAATTCACTTTATCTAATACTATGTGCAGACAGTCTGTGTTTTGGTATTTAATTCAGCTCCACCATTTGGTTTTGTTGGAGGTCTAATTTTTGTTTTTGCGCTAATATATTTTTGCTTTTACATAGTTACATAGTTAATTCAGTTGAAAAAAGGTAAAGGTTATCAAGTTCAACAAACGATAGGTGGGGATGTCAATTTTAGAAAAGGGAAATGAGACCCAGATTTCTACACATTTTCATAAGCATTAATAAAATTTACCTTTAAGAATTCATCTAAGCCCTTTTTAAAACTACCCAGTATTTCTGCTGTGACCACGTCCTGAACTGAACTATTGCCCAGACTTACAGTTCTCACAGTAAAGAAGCCTTGATGTTTCTGGAGCCTGAACTTTATCTTCTCCAGTCGAACTCAGTGCCCCCTTGTCTTTTGAGGGCATTTAACATGGTACAGTTTTTTACCATATTCTTTGTACAGCCCATTTATATATTTGTATAGCGTAATCATTTGTATAGGTTTACCCCTTAGACGTCTCTTCTCAAGACTAGATACATTTATTTATTTTAATCTTTTCTCATAACTAAGACCCTTCATGCCCCTTATCAATTTAATTGCTCTCCTTTGTACGTTTTCCAGCTGCAGGGCATCCTTTCTATGGATTGGTGCCCTGAAATGAACTGCATATTCCAGATAAGGGCACACCAAAGCAGTGTAAAGTGGTAGTATTGCATCCTTGCCCCGCGAGTCCGCACCTCATTTAATTCATGACAATATCCTGTTAGCCTTACAAGCAGATCATTGACATTGTATGCTGCTATTTAATCTATGATGTACAAGTACGATGTACATCCTTCTCTACAAGTGACTCTCCCAGTGTTACATCCCCTAGGACATATGATGCACGTAGGTTATTACTACCAAGATGCATAACTTTACATTTATCCACATTGACCTTCATTTTCCAAGTTGATGCCCAAACACCCAGAGTTTCCAAGTCAGCTTGTAGTATATGGACGTCTTCCATAGACTACACAGTACTACATAGATTGGTGTCATCTGCAAAAATAGAAACGGTGCTATTAATCCCATCCTCTATAACATTAATAAATAAGTTAAATAATAGGGCACCCAGCACTGAACTTTGGGCTACACCATTTATAGCCTGTGACCATTCAGAATAGGAACTCTCTGGACATGGTCCTATAGCCAGTTTTCAATCCAATTACAAACTGGACTTTCTAAGCCTATAGACCTTATTTTACCTATTAAATGTCTATAAGGGACAATATAAAAATGTATTTTCCAAAACCACTACATACGGTAAAAGCTGCCCGTCTGTACAGGCTTCTACTCACCTCCTCATAAAAACAAATCAGGTTAGTCTGACAACTTCTGTCCTTGGTAACCCATGCTGGTTATCACTTATGATACTATTTACAGTCACATACTCCTGTATATAGTCCCTTAAGAGTCCATCAAAATTTTTCCCACAACACAAGTTAACCTTACTGGTCTACATATCTACAGTTAGCCTATTGAGTATATTACTGGATGTACTAGCACCACCAATCTCAGCTCATTTCTTTTCTTTTGTATTTACAGAGCTAAAAAAAAAACATTTAGTAACCCTGCCTTTTCCTTGTCTTCAGTTACCTTCCCCCTCTCCCATTATTTTAGGGGCCTACCTGCTCTGACCTGCTTTAAGGGACTACCACCAGAGCTTCACCTGTAGTGGGAGCTTGTATAAACTTTGCAGCTTCACATGAAACCTATTCAAGTCCCAAAATTCTACTTACCTGGACCTCTTTGCTCCAGAGATCCCTTTCTGTCCTCTACTAGACTGAGAATGAAGCAGCACTGACATACCTGCATTAATATTACACTTATATGAACAACTTAACAGTCAGCATAGGATAAATTTATATACTCTCCAATCATTTTCATTAGAGATTTCACTGTTACCATTGACTTTACAGCCTATAAATGGACAAATGGTACACGACATACACAAGATTACATTATGGTGATAAGCCACTGGGTAGGAGTTTCATTATCTTCCTTCAGCAGCAGCATAGAACAGGATTTCCTCCCCAAGCAGGCTACTTTATATATTTTTTGGTTCAGTTTAGAAGTTTGTAGCTGCTGGTCTGTTAGAAAAATGAAAGAATATAATAGCAGAACAAATCATTCCTCTTACGTCATGACGTAGTTTGTAAGGCTGAAAAAAAAACATACCTCATCAAGTGTAACTTGTTATTAGGCTTGGTATTGATCATAGATCCAAAGTTGATTTGTTAAAAAAACTTTGTTTGTAATGCTGTATGGGCTCTGTGTATCAAAACTTTGTATATTCAGTTACAGTTGCAAGAAAAAGTATGTGAACCCTTTGGAATGATATGGATTTCTGCACAAATTGGTCATAAAATGTGATCTGATCTTCATCTAAGTCACAACAATAGACAATCACAGTCTGCTTAAACTAATAACACACAAAGAATTACATATTACCATGTTTTTATTGACCACACTGTGTAAATATTCACAGTGCAGGTGGAAAAAGTATGTGAACCCCCAGACTAATGACATCTCCGAGAGCTAATTGGAGTGAGGTGTCAGTCAACTGGCGTCCAATCAATGGGATGAGATTGGAGGTGTTGGTTACAGCTGCCCTGCCCTATAAAAAAAACACACCAAAACCAGGTGCGGCTCTAAACACAGAACAGGTGCATATCTTTCTCTTATACCTCATGGTTTTGGCTCACAATCACTGATGGAAATCACTGGCCAAAACACTGATGTGTGAATGAGGTTTTAGATGTACTGTGCATCAGACTCATTGTCAACAGGCGGTGTAGTATATAGGCATGTTTATATAGTTCATCTGCTGCGAAATGTATACTTAATCTGTTATACATAGACTGACTGTGCATCAGAGTCAGTCTCAACAGCTGGTCTAATATTTAGGCATGTGTACCTAGTTCATCTGCTGTGCCATTAATAATGAATCTGTTCAGTTATGCATAGATGTATGCTGCTTTAGACTCATTGTCAACAGGCAGTGTAATATATGGGCACATTTATATTATTTATCTGCTGTGCCATTTATTTTGTTCTGTTATACATAGACTGACTGTGCATTAGACTTAGTCTCAACAGGCGGTCTAATATATAGGCACGTTTACCTAGTCTGCTGCGCCATTAATAAGTAATCTGCTCATTGTCAACAGGCGGTGTAATAAATAGTGGTTGTCACCCGGTTTCTGAAGTTTTCCACTAAACTGCAAGACATCTTGATGACAAGAAAAAAGTGCATGCACTTCAGCCATCGTGCAAAAGAATGGCATTCCCCTCATATGTGACGTTTCCAGACATTGGAGCTCCACCCTCCACATGTTGGACTGACTGTATAAGCAGAGGAAACCTGTGACCGATTTCTTGATGATGCAGACTGATAGAACTACTCCCCAGTGTAACTTTAACTGTTAATCAGTGGCAGCTCATGTGTGTTTCCTGTTATTTGTCAGTCGCGATGACTACGGGATGAATGATGTAAACGTAGTGGTGTAGAATCGTACTCACCAGATCTCACGGTCATCCGGAATGCAGCAGCCTGCCTGGAGTCCTAGATCCATGAAGGCTCCTGCATGTATAGTGCAATGAATGATGATGGAGGCAGCATGTCCGGTAAAAAAATCCCTTTATTGGGAACCGCTTATGTGAACAAACGCGTAAAAAAGGTTGTTACGTTTCGGCTAACGCATAGCCTTTATCAAACACAAAGTTTATAAACTATAAGCCACACCCACACTCACGGATGTGGCTAATTACACATAAACTTAATTACTCACTGTGTATCAAATGTGTGCATATATATATATATATACGCATTATCTATACAATCGTATTCACCGGTATGAAACATAAGATCTAGTCACGCACATACCTCCATGATACACGCTTCCAGTGCGTCCCTCGGCAGCCAGCGTGCATGTCCAGGGAGGAGGGGCCATACACTCACGTGTCCGTAGCTAGTCACATGATCACAGGCTAACACGCCCAAGTGATCACCAGTGACGCCGGATCTCCTCCCAATCCCCGCTCAGTCAGCGCATTGTTGCCAGGGACGTGCAGAGAGCCGCCCGCCCTCATCTATGCCGCCTGTAAAAGAATCCCATGCAAAAGCGCCAGCGTTCATAACAGAGGGGGGCCAGTTCCTCAGTCAGGTGGATCATGAGGCAGTGTTCACTAGAATGAAGCAAAGTGAACGTAAGTGCCTTTAAATTTAGGGAAAAAAACTGTTATCAATAAAAAAACACTATACAGATAACGTCACTAAGGTCCCCTATAAGTTCCCCACATGGAAATCCAGATTCATCCCAAAAGGCTGAAGTGCCCTCAATTTGAAGATCTACTTCAGCTCCTTTTTACGTAGGATCCGATCCCTATCACCCCCACGTCTCATTTTACCAACTGAATCTATGATTCGGAACCGAAGCTGGTTGACCGAGTGTTCACGTTCCACGAAATGTTTTGCCACAGGCTTGTCCACTTGGGCCCTTCTAATATTACTTTTATGGGAATTGATCCGTTCTCGGGCTTCCATTGTGGTCTCACCTATGTAGATGAGACCACATGGGCACTTGATCATATATACTACATCACTTGATCTACATGTTAAAAATTCCTTGATTTTGTAGGTTTTACCACTATGGGGATGGGCAAAGGTATCTCCTTTCACCATGTTGCCACAGTTGCAACAGCCAAGGCAAGGATAACATCCTAATTTCCTTGGCGCCAGATACCCCGGGCCATCACCCCGGGCCTCCCCAACCTCTGTCTTTACCAACTTATCGCGTAGGTTGGCACCTCTTTTGTACGCCATCATGGGGAAACTCCCAAATTCAACAATCGCGGGTAACCCTTTCTGTAGAATATGCCACTCCTTACGTATGATGCATGCTATGTCTCCACTATAGGCTCCTTACGTGGATACAAAAGGGATCCGTTTCTGGTTTTTATATGCACTTAAGTTCACTTTGCTTCATTCTAGTGAACGCTGCCTCATGATCCACCTAATTGAGGAACTGGCCCCCCTCTGTTATGATCGCTGGCGCTTTTGCATGGGATTCTTTCACAGGCGGCATAGATGAGGGCGGGTGGCTCTCTGCGCGTCCCTGGCAACAATGCGCTGACTGGGCGGGGATTGGGAGGAGATCCGGCGTCACTGGTGATCACTTGGGCGTGTTACCCTTTGATCATGTGACTAGCTACGGACACGTGAGTGTATGGCTCCTCCTCCCCGGACATGCGCGCTGGCTGCCGAGGGACGCGTTGCAAGCGTGCATCATGGAGGTGCGTGCTCGACTAGATCTTATGTTTCATATGGGTGAATACCATTGTATAGATAATGCGTATATATATGCACACATTTGAGACACAGTGAGTAATTAGGTTTATGTGTAATTGGCCACATCCGTGAGTGTGGGTGTGGCTTATAGTTTTTAAACAGGATCTTTTGGACAACACTTGGTGTTTGATAAAGGCTATGTGTTAGCCGAAACGTAACAACCTTTTTTACACGTTTGTTCACATAAGCGGTTCCCAATAAAGGGATTTTTTGTACCGGACATGCTGCCTCCATCATCATTCATTGGACTACAGGATGAATGATGTCATTCCACTCCTTCACATACTGGAGGGGATGCTTATAAACCTGACTGGCGAGGGGACAGGAGACTTGGCGCCTACATCTCATGGCCATCTGATCCCTGTGGAGGCGGAACTGGCACAGGAGGAGGACATAAACGCCCAGGAATTCTATATTCAACTAGGTGGTTTATCTGCCCAAGCAACAGGAGAGGAGCAGGAGGAGCATGAGGAGCTCGAGGGCGATGACAAAGATGACACAGATGACCCCAATAGACCATGGCAGTATACAGTGGAGATGGAGACAGGAAGTCTTTCTGAGTCCCTTGTGCAAATGGCAAGTTGCATGCTGAGTTGCTTGCGTAGTGACAGCCGCATTATCATCATTCAGCAGAAGGATGACTATTGGCTCTCCACAATTTTAGACCCTCGCTACCAGTCCAAAATGGGGGCCTTGTTTACACCTTCTGAGACAGATAAAAAACTCAGCTACTGTTGAGACATGATTTGTAGTCAGTTGGTTTCTGTCTACATGTGCCATCTCCCATCCTCATGAAAGCTTAACGGGGGAGACCCTCTGAGTTCGTGCTCCACTGCCATGACTCCTGGAGGAGAGGGGAGCAGGAGCAGCACAGCTCTATTACCAGTAACTTAAATCTTGAGTCTTGATGAGCACTTTTCTTCACCCACCATCTGAATAAACCACCCAGCATTAGCAGGACATGAACCAGCAGGTGGTGGCAAACTTGGAGTGCACCCTGTCACCCCAGATCCAAGATCCCCTGTACTACTGGGCAGCCAAACTTGAATTGTGGCCACAACTTGCCGTGTTTGCCCAGGGCAAGCTTTTCTGCCCGGCCAGTAGTATCAGAGCCGGTGTTTAGTTTATAAAGATGAATCAGGCCTTGATCAAGCAGGATTTCCCGACATTTGTACCTGAGACTAGTTCATTCTAGCAGTAATGATCTGACTCTAGTGTGCTGACACACCAGAACATTGTGACAAATGCCCACGTGTTGCTGCATTATTCTGATGCTGTCACCCTCCTGACAAATGCCTGCTGCCCCTACTGCCATCTGCCCCTACTGTGATCTGTCACCATCTTCGGCTGTTACTGACACTGCTGTTGCCCCCACCACTCCGTTCCAGGGCTACTATTGTGACTCTTCATGATATTGCCACCCTAACCACTCTGTTCCGGGGCCACTATTGTTACTCTTCATGCTGTTGCCACCCTCCCCACTCTGTTCCGGGTCTAGTATTGTAACTCTTTACTCATTGCCACCCAGGCTCAGCGCTATAATAAGGCAGACCAAGCGGCTGCCTTAGGGCGCAGAGATGCCGAGCCAAGGAGGGGGTGGAAAAATGAAACTTTTTTTAAAAATAAATCACTTGCACACCGCCGGCCGCCCGCTCGTGGCTGTTCTCCTCTGTGTGGTCCTGGTATCTTCTCTCTGGGCTACTGACAAGTTTGAGGACCTTTCCCACTCATCCAATCAGTGGCCGCAGCTGTGTCACGTGTCAGGCCAGTGATTTTCCGCTCAGACAATCACTGGCCTGACACGTGACACAGCTGCAGCCACTGATTGGCTGAGTAGGAAAGGTCCTCAAACTTGTTGAGAGCCCAAAGAGAAGATACCAGGACCACACAGAGGAAAAGGGGAGCTGCTGCAGATGGGACCAGGGCCAGGTGAGCATAATGTTTTTTACACATTAATAGAGGGGGAGGTGACATGGGAGGGGGGAAATGTGCAATGGAGGGGGGGGGGTGTGCCATGGAGGGAGAGAAATGTGACATGGGGGGTGATGTGACATGGAGGGTGAAATATGACATTGGGGGGGGGATTTGACATTATGCGGGTGAAATGTGATATCGAGGGGGAGAAATGTGACATGGAGGGGGAGAAATGTGACATTGAGAGGGTGAAATGTGACATGGAGGGGGAGAAATGTGACATGGAGGGGGAGAAATGTGACATGGGGGAGACATGTGACATGGGGGGAGAAATGTCACATTTCTCCCCTTCCATGTCACATTTCTCCCCTTCCATGTCACATTTCTCCCCTCAATGTCACATTTCTCCCCTCAATGTCACATTTCTCCCCTCAATGTCACATTTCTCCCCTCAATGTCACATTTCTCCCCCTCAATGTCACATTTCTCCCCCTTACTGCTGACACCCTCCCCACGTTCATGGGGCCACTTCTTGAATTTTGGGCCACTGCTTGGTTAAGCCAATGCCGATAAATTAGACCTGACGCTAACATTAACCTGTAAGTTCACACTTCTATTATTTGGTCAGTTATTTTCATGACTTATTGTGAGGCAAATTCAGGAGCCAAGCCTACTCTCAGATTAGGTATGATGAATATAGCTTCACCTGTTCCGTGGGCTTCACCTGCACCTTCTTTGGGCTGACAATAACCGATCAAATAAGTGAAGTGTGAACAAAGCCTAATAGTGACACACAGTCATTCTACATCTAACAGAAGGTATTCAAATGTGTTTGCACTGCCAAAACATGGATTAAACAAACCTTTTTTTTCTCCACTACTATTGGCACTGCTTCCATGTCCTTATTTTGTTCCACTAAAGAGTCATTGAGCAGCTGCGTTTTTTTTAAATTTTTATTTACAAAAGGATGCTGTATGCTTTTTCTTTTGTTTGGCTAGGGCTTAGCTAGAAATGTTGGTGGCCTGCACAAAGATGTGCGCATCCATATATGTGACCTGCCTGTCATTCATACGCACAGCAACTGTGTTGCTATCAGAAACTAGCTATGCATGTTGCTGTACTGCACCAGGAAGCATTCTCCCTAAAGCTTAACTGCAGACCGGAATAAACCTGATTCAATGCGCTTTGTGATTGATTAATTAATTCGGATCAAAGCAAATTTTTTGCAAAAGTTCAGCGAAGCGACTGAATCAATATTTTTAAAACTTTGCTTATCTCTAGTTATTACTCTTAAGAAATGCATCCAAGCCCCTCTTGAACTCTTATAGTATGTTAATCAACACAGTCTCCTCTGGCAGTGAGCTCCAGCTCCTCTTACACTATAGAACCTCTTTCGATGTTGGTGCTTTGTTTCCTCCAGACTAGGGTTGAGCGAACCCAAACTGTAAAGTTCGGGTTCATACTGAACTTTAGGATTTTTGGACGCCGGACTCGAACCTGAACTTTTCAGTAAAAGTTTGGGTTCGGTGTTCAGCGAGTTAATGGCGCTTTTTGAAAGGCTGCAGAGCAGCCAATCAACAAGCGTTTAACTTGTGTGCCCTTAGAAGCCATCACAGCCATGCCTACTAATGACATGGCTCTGATTGGCCAGTGCAGCATGTGACCCAGCTCCTATATAAGCGGGAGTCACGTAGTGCTGCACGTTACTCTGCTCTGATTAGTGTAGGTATACGATGCTGCTGCTGTGAGGGAGAGAATAGGACAGAATCTTTAATCTGAAGTGCTTGTTAACTTAGTGATCTACCGAGATTTTTGGATGCAGTGCACAATCTTTTTACCCTGCCCTGAGCCCAATGACCCAGAAAAATAACTTTTATTTGTCTGTTAGTTAGGTGGGTGGCAGCGGCTATTTTATGCAAGTTCTGTGCACCAGCACAGCATATGTGCATTTTAGTCAAATAGGAGCTTGAAAAATACTGCAATTATATTCTGGGTTTTAAAAAAATGACCCATTTTTGGCAAGACCCTACATCTGTGGCCTTTACAACATTTGTCTGTGTGCAATTTAAGCTTGAAATACTGCAATAATTTTCTGGGTTTAAAAAAAAAAAATTTGGCAATACCCTCCATCTGGGGCCTATGCCGCATTAGTCAGTGTGCAATTTAAGCTTGAAATACAGTAACAGGTTTCTGGGTTTTAAAAAACACCCTTTTTGGGCAAAATACAAAATTGTACAGCCCTTGTTGCATCTGTCAGTGTGAAATAGAAGCGTTAGATACTGCTGTCATATTCTGTTATTAAAAAAACCACCAATTTTTGGCAAAATACTAATTTTGCGGCATTTGCTTGTTAAATACAAGCTTGAAATAGTTCAATAATTTTCTAGGTTTTAAAAAACACCCATTTTTGGCAATACCCTCCATATGGGGCCTATGCCACATTCGTCAGTGTGCAATTTAAGCTTGAAATACAGCAATAATTTTCTGGGTTTTAAAAAAAACACCCTTTTTGGGCATTACCCTGCTGTCATATTCTGTTATTAAAAAAACACCCATTTTGGGCAAAAAACTAAACTTGTGGCCTTGGCTGCATCTGTCAGTGTGAAATACACACGTTAGATACTGTTGTTCTATTCTGTTATTAAAAAAACACCATTTTGGGCAAAATATTAAATTTGCAGCCTTTGCTGCATCTGTCCATGTGAGATACACGCTTGAAATACTGCAATAATATTCTGGGTTTTAAAAAAACACCCTTTTTGGGCGAAAGAATAAATTTGACAGCCCTTGTTGCATCTTTCAGCGTGAAATGCAAGCGTTAGATACTGCTGTCATATTCTGTTATTAAAAAAACACCCATTTTGGGCAAAATACTAAATTTGCGGCCTTGGCTGCATCTGTCAGTGTGAAATTCACGCTTTAGATACTGGTGTTCTATTCTGTTATTTAAAAAAACACCCATTTTGGGCAAAATACTAAATTTTACAGCCCTTGTTGCATCTGTCAGTGTGAAATACAAGCGTTAGATACTGCTGTCATATTCTGTTATTAAAAAAGCACCCATTTTGGGCAAAATACAAAATTTGCGGCCTTGGCTGTATTTGTCAGTGGGAAATACACGCGTTAGATACTGTTGTTCTATTATGTTATTTAAAAAAACACCAATTTTGGGCAAAATACAAAATTTGCAGACTTCGCTGCATCTGTCAGTGTGAGATACAAGCTTGAAATACTGCAATAATATTCTGTTATTAAAAAAACACCCATTTTGGGCAAAACGCTAAATTTGCAGCCTTTGCTGCATCTGTCACTGTGAGATACAAGCTTGAAATACTGCAATAATATTCTGGGTTTAAAAAAACACCCATTTTGGGCAAAAGACTAAATTTGCTGCCTTTGCTGCATCTGTCAGTGTGAGATACAAGCTTGAAATACTCCAATAATATTCTGGGTTTAAAAAAACACCCATTTTGGGCAAAATACTAAATTTGCAGTCTTTGCTGCATCTGTTAGCGTGAAATACACGCGTTAGATACCGTTGTTCTATTCTGTTATTAAACAAACACCCATTTTGGGCCAAATACTAAATTTGCGGCCTTGGCTGCATCTGTCAGTGTGAAATTCACGCTTTAGATACTGGTGTTCTATTCTGTTATTTAAAAAAACACCCATTTTGGGCAAAATACTAAATTTGCAGCCTTTGCTGCTTCTGTCAGTGTGAAATACAAGCTTGAAATACTGCAATAATATTCTGGGTTTAAAAAAAACACCCATTTTGGGCCAAATGCTAAATTTGCGGCCTTGGCTGCATCTGAAATACACATGTTAGATACTGGTGTTCTATTCTGTTATTAAAAAAACACCCATTTTGGGCAAGATCCCAAATTTGCGGAGAATGAGGGGAGTGTCGAATCAGGGACGTGGTGCTGCTGGTGGAGCTCCTGTTGCAGGGAGAGAACGTGGTCGAGTGCCAGCTACACGCACAAGTGAAACACCGTCCTCAGGTGCGAGTAGGCGACAGAACCTTCAGCGTTATTTGGTCGGGCCTAATGCGGCTCTACGAATGGTGAGGCCAGAACAAGTACAGGCGATAGTAGATTGGGTTGCTGACAGTGCCTCCAATTTCTTTACATTGTATCCAACCCAGTCTCCTGCTGAAAGATCAGAGTTGGCACCTGCAGCCGATGTCCATCAGTCTTTCACCTCACCCCCTTGCAAATCAGCCAAGCAGTCTGAGTCCCAAGTCATGCAGCAGTTTCTTCTGCTTTTTGATGACTCTGCTAGCAGGGTTTCCCAGGGCCATCCACATAGCCCTGCCCCAGAAGTGAAAGAGATTGAATACACCGATGCCCAACCACTTATGTTTCAGGATAAGTACATGGGAGGACCACCGCAGCACATCTCGTATGATGACAAAACACAGGTGCCAACTGCTGTGGCTTTTTGCAGTGTGCAGATTGACAAGGAGGGTGAAGACTGAGTGGAAGATGATGTGGAGGACGATGAGGTCCTCGACCCCACATGGAATCAAGGTCATGTGAGTGACCTGTGTAGTTCGGAAGAAGAGGCGGTGGTCGCACAGAGCCACCAGCACAGCAGAATAGGGAGCAGGGTGCAAAAGCGGAGTGGCCGTCCCCTAGACAGTACGCCTGCTACTGCCCACCACAGCAAGGGACCGAGCACACCGACGCCAGCTCCAAGGAGTTCCCTGGTGTGGCATTTCTTCAGACAATGTGCTGACGACATCAGAGCCTGAAGCGAGGCATAAACATTCTCAACCTGACCACAACCTGCATGACCAAGCATCTAAGTGCAAAGCTCCAGCTGCAGTGGAGTAGACAGCTCAAAAGCAAAGAAAGGTCTCTGGCTCCTCATGCTTCCTCTTCTGCTGCAGTTTCGGCCTCTTCATCCACCTCTGGAGTGACAGTGGCACCTGCCTCCCCGTAAACAGAGGATCTGCCAGCAATGCCACCACCAGGGTCACCAAGCACCTCCACAATGTCCCATGGAAGCGTTCAACTCTCTATCTCCCAAACACTGGAGCGAAAGAGGAAGTACCCTTCTACCCACCCGCAATCCCTGGCCCTGAATACCAGCATTTCAAAATTACTGGCCTTTGAAATGCTGTCATTCAGTCTGGTTGAGACAGAGAGTTTTAAAAGCCTTATGGCAGTGGCTGTCCCACAGTACGTCGTGCCCAGCCGCCACTACTTTTCCAGGCGAGCCATCCCTTCACTGCACAACCAAGTGGGGGACAAAATCAGGTGTGCACTGCACAACGCCATCTGTGGCAAGGTCCACCTAACTACGGATATGTGGACCAGTAAGCACGGTCAGGGACGTTATATCTCCCTAACAGCACACTGGGTAAAGGTGTGAGGTTTCTTAAAAATTACCCCGATATGTCAGAGCTCTACCTAGTAGACAGGTTAATAAATTTCACTAATTTGTCTGTTAGATAGTTGTGTGACATTCACCAATTTTTGGCTGTGATATACCCCTGCTTTTCCTAGTGGACAGATTAATAAATTTCACTAATTCGTCTGTTACATTGTCAGGTAAAATTCACCAAGTTTTGGCTGTGATATACCTCTGCTCTACCTAGTAGACAGGTTAATAAATTTCACTAATTTGTCTGTTACATTGTCGGGTAAAATTCACCAATTATTGGCCATTATATACCCCTGCTCTACCTAGTAGACAGGTTTCTAAATTTCACTAATTTTTCTGTTACATAGTTGGGTGACATTCACCAAATTTTGGCTGTGATATACCCCTGCCTTACCTTCTGGACAGTTTGCTAAATTTCACTAATTTGTCTGTTACATTGTCGGGTGAAATTCACCAATTTTTGGCAGTGATATACCCCTGTTCTACCTAGTGGACAAGGAAATACATTACACTAATTTGTCTGTTACATTGTTGGGTGACAAATGCTCATCTTTTGCGCTAGAAAGTAAATTTGCGGCTTACACTGCATTTTGGACAGTACGAATCAGGTAAGGCCAGAACAATTACTATCACGGAAGGTGTACAGAAAACTAGAAGACACAAAATGAAGATCCGACTGACTGGATCCAAAACTAAGGAACAAAAGGGAGAGCCCTATAAAAGACCTGGCTCTCTCCCCAACTGCTCAGCCTATGCAAAAATCTCAATGATAGATGATCGCATATCCTCGTACCTCGACTGTATAACACCTGAACACCCTATAATAGTGAGGGGACACGACCACAGGCTCCCTACACTTGATACGGAGGGAGTCAGGGTCACCTGGGATCCAGCAAACAGGAAAACACAAATGAATGAACAAAACTTATCTGTAGAAGACTCAGTAGTAGCATTCAGCATGCACACACTCCAGGAAGTTGTATAAACCGCAAAGTGATGCAGTATGGGAAGGGATTTAAAGGGATGCAATCAGTGCAACTACATGACAGCTGAGAGAGGCTAACGAGATGAGAAAACGAAAGCAAAACAAAAGGAACCTCAAGGAGGAGGTTCTGAAGAACGTCTGTCAGAGCTTCTCAGATGTCTGGTGGTGACAATTACAGACTATAGTAGATTGGGAGGCTGACAGTGCCTACAGTTCCTTCGCATTGTCTCCCACCCAGTCCTCTGCTGAAAGATCAGAGTTGGCACCTACAGCCCATTGCCATCTTTCTTTCAACTCACCCCCTTGCAAATCAGGCAAGCAGTCTGAGCCCCAAGTCATGCAGAAGTCTGTTATGCATTTTGATGACTCTGCTGGCAGGGTTTCCGTGGACCATACACATAGCCCTGCACCAGAAGTGGAAGAGATTGAGTGCACTGATGCCCAACCACTTATGCTTCAGGATAAGGACATTGGAAGACCACCGCAGCACGTCTCTGATGATGACAAAACACAGGTGCCTACTGCTACGGCTTTCTGCAGTATGCAGACCGACAAGGAGGGCAGGGGTAAAGAGTGGGTGGAAGATGATGTGGAGGATGATGAGATACAAACCCCTGCTCTGCATAGGTGACATGGACCTAATTTTTGTAAAATAGTCTGTTCAATTGGTGGGTGACATGAACACAGTTTTGCTGTGAATAAACCCCTGCTCTGCCTAGTTGAGAGGGCCCGAAAATTTTTTAAATCGGATGTTCCATTGGTGGGTGACATTAACCCATTTTTGCCGATGAAAAAACCCTGCTCTGCATAGGTGACAGGGACTCAAATTTGAAAAAATCGTCTTTATTTGGCCATTTCATTCGATCCTTCCTCTTTAATAACATTTCAGCTTGATCACATTGCAACCATTGACCTCTCTTGGATGTGGTATCCCTTTCTTACGCTCCCTCTCAGGCGTGGAACCCTGATTCACCGCTAACCGTGATCAACATGGTAGGCACAGAAAAGAACATTGAAAGTTGATAGAGAAGATATCCAATTGGATCGTTGACGTCACGGGGACGTGCGATCAGGCAGAAGTTATCTAGAGTCAACAAAGCGGTAGCAGGGCATCTCCTGTCTAACGTTTCCAAATCCAAAATACCCCAGTGACATTCACTATAATTTTTTATTAATCATTCCAATAACAGGGCATCTTAGGAATCCTGTATTGTTTATTATCGTCACTACCTCACTCCTTTCATTCGATCCTTCCGCTTTGATAACTTCTCCCACATTTCCGCTCGATCACATTTAATTTCATACATTGACCTCCCTTGGATGTGGTATCCCTTTCTCACGCTCCCTCTCCGGCGTGGAACCTTGATTGGCTGCTAACCATGCTCAACATGGTAGGCGCAAAAAAGAACATGGAAAGTTGATAGAGAAGATATCCATTTGGATTGTGGACATCACGGGGACGTGCGACATGGTGGAGCAGTATGTGTGCACACGCCTACACGTACTGACTGATGGGTCTGCCCCCTTCAACTTCTGGGTCTCCAAATCAGGCACATGGCCTGAGCTTGCCCTTTTCGCCTTGGAGGTGCTGGCCTGCCCTGCAGCCAGTGTATTGTCTGATCGTTTGTTTAGCACGGCTGGAGGGGGTTATCACAGGTTATATTTCCCAATGTTTTGGGGTCTACCCAAATTGAAACAATAAAAATAAAATAAAAATAAAAGAACAAAACCAAAAACCAGTGTTGGCTACCTCCTCCCCCTGCACCGCTGCTTTCACCTACACTGCCACATTCACCGCCTCCTCAACCTCCTACTCCATATGGACCTCGTCCTCCTAGATCAAGATTATTATTTCTTATTTTTATGTATTTTATGTTATTTTAAGTCTTTTCCCTATCCACATTTGTTTGCAGAGCACTTGCCATGCTTTTAACCACATTTTGATGCCATTTGCAGCCCTCTAGACCTTTCCATTACATTTTTAGAGCCATTTTAGTGCTCCAAAGTTCAGGTCCCCATTGACTTCAAGTCCTGAACTCAGACTTTCTTGTGAAGTTCGGCCGAACCCGTCGAACCCGAAAATCTAGGTGTCCGCTCAACTCTAATTTCAAATGCAAATAGCACACTTGAAATGAACTCTGGGCCTTTTATCTGCTCATTGTAATTGGGATAATTAGGAAATAACACACAGCTGGCCATAGAACAGCTGAGAAGCCAATAGGTCCCATTACTTTTGGTCCCTTAATAAGTGGGAGGCACATATGCAAACTGTTGTAATTCCTGCACCGTTCACCTGATTTGGATGTAAATACCCTCAAAATAAAGCTGAAAGTCTGCAGTTAAAGCACATCTTGTTCGTTTAATTTCAAATCCATTGTGGTGGTGTATAGAGCCAACAATGTTAGAATTGTGTCGATGTCCCAATATTTATGTACCTGGCTGTATGTCCTGGCCCCTCACACAGATAGTAATTACCTTGCTTCCTGGCACCCGCATCGCTTCTCATACCGGCACGGCTGCTGCTGCATTTCCCTAGAGGATCAGCCAATAGCAGGCCATTACGCGAACCAGCCTCCCTTGCATCACCCGCAGTACTAGGAAGGCTCGTCCCCGTTGCAGCCTGCTATTGGCTGTCCCCATTCCAACACATTTACATGTTTCCCTTTAAACCACTCAAGTGTTGCTTTAGAGGTGTGTTTGGGGTCATTGTCCTGCTGGAAGGTGAACCTCCATCCTAGCCTCAAATCACGCACAGAGCGGTGCAGGTTTTGCTCAAGAATATCCCTGTATTTAGAACCATCCATCTTTCCCTCAACTCTGACCAGTTTCCTAGTCCAGGCTGCTGAAAAACATCCCTACAGCATGATGCTGCCACCACCATGTTTCACTGTGGGGATGGTGTTCTTTGGGTGATGTGATGTGTTGGGTTTGCGTTTTCGTCGGTAGCCAAAAAGTTAAATTTTAGTCTCAACAGACCAGAGCACCTTACTCAATACATTTTGGGAGTCTCCCACATGTCTTTTCGCAAACTCACAATGTACCTTTTTGTTTTTAGCTGAAAGTAATGGCTTTCTTCTGGCCACTCTGCCATAAAGCCTAACTCTATGGAGCGTACGGCTTATTGTCGTCCTATGTACAGATACTCCAGTCTCTGCTGTGGAACTCTGCAGCTCCTCCAGGGTTACCTTAGGTCTCTGTGCTGCCTCTCTGATTAAGCGGCGGCGGCCGTCTCTTGGCAGGTTTGCTGTTGTTCCATGTTCTTTCCATTTGGTTATGATATATTTGATGGTGCTCTTGGGGATCATCAAAGATTTGGATATCTTTTTTTTTATAACATAACCCTGACTTGTACTTCTCAACAACATTGTCCCTTTACTTGTTTGGAGAGTTCCTTGGTCTTCATGGCAGTGTTTGGTTAGTGATGCCTCTTGCTTAGATGTTGCAGCCTCTGGAGCCATATGTAATGACAGATCATGTGACACTTAGATTGCACATAGGTGGACATCATTTCACTAATTATGTGACTTCTGAAGGTAATTGGTTGCACCAGAGCTGTATGGGCTTCCTAAAAAAGGGGGTGAATACATACGCACATGCCAATTTTCTGTTTTCTATTTCTAAACCATAGTTTTATTTATATATTTTTCTCATTTCACTTCACCAACTTAGATTATTGTGTTCTGATCCATCACATAAAATTCAGATAAACAAAACATTGAACTTAAGACTGTAATGTACCAAAATGCAAACAAAGTCAAGGAGGGTGAATACTTTTGCAAGGCACTGTAACTACTATTTGTGTGAGGGGCCTAGGCATGTGGGGGGCATTATAAAACTTGGATAACCCCTTTAAGGTTAATAGAAGCATGTAACAGAGGAGCAGTGCAGTGCAGAGCACTAGAAAAATATGCCCCAGAATTGTTATTTCATGAAGATAAGTGTTTGCTTAAATTCAGTACATATGGGAGCTGAAATGTCCTCTTTAAGGTTAATAGAAGCATGTATTAGCTGGAATCAATAAAATTCTTCTTGTACTCGCATAAATGTTATTATATTCTCTCTGATTCTTAAGATAATTTTAGCTATACTATATTATAGGTACAATTCAAGTTCTCACATCATGGCTCAGAAGCTGACTCCAGATGATTTGTTTCAAAGACCAACACGAGATTCAGTCTCATCACTTGACTCAGACAAGCTGCCTACAACAGAGACTACAGGAGAGGAATCTTCTGACAGTGAGGGCGAACAAGAGGGTATTTCCCACAAACTCATCCGTAAGGTGTCCACATCAGGACAAATTCGAAGTAAGGTAAGAAAATCTAGTAGTATGTAATTTGTTTGTACACAAAGTATGAGTAAGTTTATTAACCCCTTCAGTACCGAACCACCTTTCACCTTAAATCCCAGGACGATTTTTGCAAATCTGACATGTGTCACTCGTGGTAATAACTATGTGGTAATAACTTTGGAAAGCTTTTTTTTATCCAAGCCATTCTGAAAATGTTGATACATTGTACTTCATGTTAATGATCAATTTGAGTCAATATGTTTTACCTTTATTTATAAAAAAATCCCCAAATTTGAGAACATTTGGAAAAAAAAATTTTTTTTCAAATATGAATTTCTCTGCTTTTATGGAAAATAGTGATACCTCACAAAATAGTTATTACTTTACATTTTCCATATGTCTGATTTATGTTGGCATCATTTTGTAAATGTCATAAATTATTTTTAGGACATTAGAAGGGTTAGAATTTTAGAAGCAGTTTTTCAAGAATATTTGCAAAACATTTTAAAGCATCAATTCAGTTATGAAGTGATTTTGAAAGGCTTACGTAACGGAAACCACCCAATTTTAGAAAATACACCCCTCAAATTATTCAAAACTGGTGTTACAAACTTTGTTAAAATAAACCTCAATATACATTACTCTGATTCTGCTGTTTACAGAAAAACCTGATATGTGGTGGTAAACTGCTGTAGGGGCACTTGGCAGTGTTCAAAAAGTAAGGAGCGCATATGATTTTTGGAGGCAGATTTTGGGCACCATTTTGTATTTGAAGAGATCATGACGTACCCCTACAGTGGAAACCCTCAAAAGTTGACCATTTTGGAAACTACATCCCTCAAAGAATATATTAAGGGGTGCACTGAGCACTTTGACCCTGTAAGCATTTTACAGAATTTGGAAAAACTTGGCTGTGAAAATGAAAAGTTTAGTTTCTTCCAATAAAATGTTGCTTTAGCCCCAATTTTTTTATTTACACAAGGGGTAACAGGAGAAAAAGCACCCCATAATTTGTTACCCATTTTCTCCTAAATACGGCAACACCCCATATGTGGTGGTAAACTATTGTGGGGGTAAATGTCAGGGCTCAGAAAGGAAGGAACACCATACAACAGAGGAGATATACGGCTAACGCCAGCTTCTTTTCTCACCCCGCTTCTGCGGGTCACCTGTACATCCTTTGTGTTGCCTCGGAGCTATATTCCTCCTTCTGGCCGAACCATCTTCACTCTGTAGGTATTCCAACCTGGTTCCAGTATAGCATTTGGTTAGTCCCTCTACTTCACGTGCATGTCTGACAGTCAACTTCTCCAGAAGCAGATAGGCGACTTCTCCCAAAGTTTCTCAGTCTTTCTACTGGTCTTGCTCACTGCTCCCTCACCCAGGTGACCTAGTCTCGGCCGAGCTATTCCTTTACTTCACAAACCACCGGTCCAAAGACTCACAAACACTCAACAGGGAAGCTGGAGGAGGAGGGGAGGGTTGGAGGGTAGGAGGCGCGGCACATCCTGGGTCCTACGTCATGCCACACTCTAGCACATGAGCCTGCTAAATTTTTTAATATATGTGGAGGACCTGACTACATTCAGAGAATTCTTTACATAACTAGGGACAAATTTAAGATTCTTAAAATGTAACAATGCAGGGTAAATTCTAATAAAAGTGCATTCAGGCTTGAATCACAAGGGAGAAATATCTTCCTATATCTGTTGTTCTAATTCCTTTTGCATTATGTATAGTGTTGAGCGGATCCAAACTGCACCTGGACTGCGCTGTGCTGAACTGTACCCGGACCCGAACTTTGCCGCAATAGTTAGGGTTCGAGTTTGGTGTCCGGGCATTTAATAAAGCTTGTTGAAAGGCTTCAGGGCAGCCAATCAACAAGCTTTTAAGCTGTGGGCACTTAGAAGCAATCACAGCCTTGCCTAGTCATGGCATAGCTGTGATTGGCCGGTGCATCATGTGACCCAGCCTCTATACAAGCTGGATCACGTGTAATAACACCCATAAGCTCTGATGCAGGGACAGGAAGCAGGCAGCTGAAGTGAGGGAGAGTGTTAGGAATGTAATCTGGCTATTTATTCTGTGGGTGACATATACCCATTTTTGGTGTGAGGTACACCTGCACTGCATCCGTGACAGGGAAATGAATATAGTTAATCTGTCAGTTAGTTCGGTGGGTGACATATACCCATTTTTGGTGTGAGGTACACCTGCACTGCATATGTGACAGGGAAATGAATATAGTTAATCTGTCTGTTAGTTTGGTAAGTGACATATACCCATTTTTGGTGTGAGGTACACCTGCACTGCATCTGTGACAGGGAAATGAATATAGTTAATCTGTCTGTTAGTTTGGTAAGTGACATATACCCATTTTTGATGTGAGATACACCTGCACTGCATACGTGACAGGGAAATTAATATAGTTAATCTGTCTGTTAGTTTGGTGGGTGACATATACCCATTTTTGGTGTGAGGTGCACTTGCACTGCATCCGTGACAGGAGAATTAATATGGTTAATCTGTCTGTTAGTTCAGTGGGTGACAAATTTATAAAAAAATATATATATAAAGGAAAGAAATAACAGTGTTGGCTGCCTCCTCCTCCTCTACCGCTGCTTCCACCTACACCGCAACGTCCACCGCCTCCTCAACCTCCTACTCCACTTTGACCTCTGCCTCCTAGTTCAAGATTATTATTTTTAATTTTTCTTCTATTTTATGTTATTTTAAGTCATTTCCCGATCCTCGTTTGTTTGCAGGGCAATTGTCCTGCTCTTACCCCCATTTTACTTCCTTTTGCAGCCCGCTAGCCCTTACTACGACTATTTTACAGCCATTTTAGTGCACCAAAGTTCGGGTCCCCATTGATTTGAATGGGGTTCGGGTTTGGGTTCCAACCCGAACTTTGACCCGAAGTTCGGCCAAACCTGGCAAAATCAAACACCCCTAATTATGTCTATGTCTAATTTCCTCATAATGTGATGTTGGTTAAATGTTTTTCCTATTTTAGTAATATCACAAATGGGAATCCCTATCAGCTGCTGATCTTTAACAGAATCATACTTCTCAATGGCTTTACAGAGGAGAGTTAGGTACCTAGTTTTAAAGGAATTCTTTTAATCTAATTCTCTATTCTCTGTAAACTGATGCAGACAATTTAACCAGTTTGAGTGTAAATTAACATCCTGAGTAGGTGGCTGTATTATACAGCTGTCTGCCTGCCTTTTAATCCATTCCATTGTAAACACCACTGTAAGAGCTGCCCCTTTAATTCTGTCTTAGTACCAACCCAAGCAAATAATGCAAGAATGCAAGAGTTAAATACTCACACTTATGGATGAGGTTCTGTGCATGCTTCAAGGCCTCAAAAGTGCGGCTGCCCTTCTAGCACGGCTTTGTTGGACAGCCTATCACCCCTCTCTTTCCCTAACCACCGCTGGGCTCATACGGGCACCAGGCTTTTGCAGATTTCCTCACGAAGAGCAACCTCTTAATGGTTCTCACGAGGAGGCAGAACACTTCAGTTACCTTCAGAAGAAGTAGTACAGAATGCAGGAATGATTAATGCTTCTCACAATAGGACTCGGGGGGGCTGAATACAAATACACACCATACTTTTCAGATTTTTATTTATCCAAATGTTTCTAAACAGTGTACTGTATCATTTTCTTCTCACTTCACACATACTTGCTACTTTGTGTTGGACATAAAATCCCAATAAAATGCATTCAAGTTTGTGGGTGTATCGATCATTATATGCAGGCATGCTTACATGGATTATCACTGCCTAAAGAGAACTCTAAAAGGAAAATAAGAAATATTTTTAGGGTAATTTTTCTAACTGATGTAAAGTAGAACTGGCTTAGTTGTCCATAGCAACCAATCAGATATCACCTTTCATTTTCCAAATGAACTGTCGAAAATAAAAGTTGGAATCTGATTGGTTGGTATGGGCAACTAAGGCAGTTCTCCTTTATTCCAGGTGAACGCTGTACAATAAATAATAAATAAATAAAACCTGTTCCAAAAAGTGTAATATTGAACGATAACAAAATCATACGGACGTAGCCGAGCTACAATTGACTCTGATAACACATGGCTTAGTTATCTTGTGACACAAGCCATTGAAATCCATTGGAAAGTTAGTGTTTTTATTGATGTTCATTACTTAATGCGTAGCTCGGCTGCATCTGTAGGTACCCAAAAATGGTACTAGCAAAAAACAAGCCCACACACTAGACGATTGGCAGAAAAATAAAAAAATATTTGGCTTTCAGAAAATGGAGACATGATTTTTTTTTTGTAAAACTGAAACAAAAAATAAAAATAGACATTATTTTGAATCGTCATGTTGTTAACAACCTACTGTTTAAAAATAATGCTTGATCTATCCTGTCAGGTGAATGCTGTAAAAAAACTAAAATAAAAAATGGTCCCAGAACAGCTATTTTTTGTTATCTTACCTCACAAAAAGCATAATAACGTGTGATCAAAAATCTTATGTACCCCAAAATAGTACCAATAATATTGTTACCTTATCCCGTAGTATCCAAAGTAGGGTAACTTTTTAGGAGTTTCTACTGTAGGGGTGCAACATTGCAACTTTCCCCATTGAAATCTGCCCTCCAAAATCCATGTGTTGCTCCTTCCCTTCTGTGCCCTGCCATGTGCACATACAGCAGGTTATGACCACATATAGGGTGTTTCTGTAAACTGCAGAATCAAGGTAATAAATAGTGAGTTTTGTTTTGCTGTAAACCCTTGCTGCCTTACAGGAAAAATGGCTTAAAATTGAAAATTAGCTAAAAGAATTGAAATGTTTATCTATTTTCCTTTAAGTCTTGTGGAACACCTAAAGGGTTAACAAAGTTTGAATAACTTGAGGAGTGTAGTTTCTAAAATGGGTAATTTATGGGTGGTTTCTGTTATGTAATGATGCCAACATAAAGTAGAGATATGGGAAATGTAAAGTAATAACTATTTTATTCTCATGGTGCGGTGCTGTGCGGCAGCCATTGTTGCTCTGGTGCTGTGCTGGTGGGGCCCAGTGCCAGGGTGGCTCTGCCAGACAGCGGGGGCGTTGTTTGGCTGCTGGTTCCCCCTGCCTATAGGTGCAGTGCTGCAGGCGCCGGTGGTTGCCGCGCCAAATTTTGAATAGGTTACCACTTGAGTAGGCAACCTTGTCGTGGTGAGTTGGTCTATGCTTTTTGATCAAATTATTTACCAATGCCTCTTGTACAGTATGCAACATAGGGGTAGATACACTATAAATTGCGCTGAGAAGTGATGTTAATTATGCTGAGAAGCAGTTATTAAATAAAAGCATAGTATTAAGGATTTGCGATCCAGATTCACTCTTATATTTTACAATAACTATTTTATTATTACTTGGTATCACTATTTGTCTTAAAAGCAGAGAAATAAAAATTTTGAAAACTGCAATTTTTCCAAATTTGGGGGGAAAATTTTGGATTTTTTATAAATAAAGGTAAATTATATCAACTTCAAAGATATGGACTGTGTACAACTTTACCAATGTCATGATGTACAATGTGTCACGAGAAAACAGTCTCAGAATGGCTTGGATAAGTAATATTATTACCACATAAAGTGACACATACACTGCCAACAATGGCTCAGTCCTTAAAGTGGTTGTCCCATTAAAAATATTGTACACTTTTCAAATCAGCACCTGGATCTGAATACTTTTGTAATTGCATGTAATTAAAAAAGTTGTATAGCCACTGAGGTATTCAGAAAATTGTATCTTTATAGCGCCACCTGCTCTTTGTTCTTTTTCTTATTTCTTTGTCCGGCTGACTGAGATGGCCGCACATGCTCAGATTCACCCTTCATCTGCCTCCTGAGCTGTGATAGGAAGAGAGCTCCAGCAGAATGGTCACGCCGCCTTAGCTGCAGCAGAAAAAAACAGTCCGCTTGAGCTGCTAGATTGTTATGAATCTAGAAGAGCAATGAATGAGGAGATCTATGTAAATAATACTTTACTCAATTATTCTCTAAAAAAAAGTAGGGCAGGGCCCTTTAAAATCCATAAGGCATATACCCTCTGTCAGGATCAAGCTATAACATGTCGTCTAGGAAGGGAATGGGGTGAGCCCGATATGTGATGTGACTACTGCCCTACATGTCACGGTGGAATGTGTATTGTTAGTGCTTTGTGTGAATTGCCATGACACTTTCCTTCCACTCCTAGATCTGTTTGCTGACCTGTAGAATGTCCTATGGTGCTCAGGCTATCCATATTTATGCCATATTGCACCTAAAGAGATAATCTAAAGAGGCACAAAAAAGCGGTGTTTCACAATGGGCAGTTGCACCAGCTTGTCAAATGAGGAAGCCTGATTGCACAACCCCAAGTGTGAATATACGAGGATGCTGATGCCCACAGCATGAAAACACCACTGACAGCCAAGATATAGCTCCCACCGTGTGCTGCACAGTAGAGGTCACGCTCTACGCGTTTCTACAGATTGATCTGTGTCATCAGGAGCTGCCTGTTGTAGCAAGATTAGATGTTAAAAATGAGACCGCATCCACTGCTGATGGTGTCTGGCTCTGTTATGGCCGTGACAAATGGACAAACCCCCCACCACAGCCAATCATGCGAGGCTCTGAGTGTGGGGTTGCTATCATCCAGAATGGACAAGAGATAGTAAATTAAAAAGCGCTACAGTGCTGATGATCACTGAGGCGACCATTATTATCCCACAAATAGAAAGTGTAGTAGCACATGTGAACAAGTAAATGATGGTAAATCCACATGTTGATAGGAGGATGATAGCTGCCATCATACACCATTTGCCATTCACCATTTGCCTATACTCAGCTACAGGACAGCATGTGGAAATGTATAAGTAGATCCTAGTAGATTTGGGGACACGACCAAAAATTCTTCATGACACAACTTCAAAGATACGGACTGTGATAAATGTGCATGTAAATAACAATGGAGAGAGATAGGAGCCTGGGTCCTGTCATAAGGCTGATAAGCATATATAGCCATATATAGTCCATACTCCTGTGTTAGATAACCCATGTAAACCATGTAGGTATCTTATGCACTGGAGCATCAATTGACACAGGGAAGGAGAATACAGGCCCGATCCAGGCCCAATATATGCCCATCCTAGAGTGTGACATATATCCAAACCAGGGGCTTGCAAGGGGGGTCACTGAGTATGTAAGTGGTGGACACATGTGACATGAGTATGTGGGTGTCCACATTCCCCTAGATTGTGTGTGTGATCTGGTAGACCCCTTTCTGTGCACTGTATGTCTAATTGACTAGAGGGGTCTTCCTCCTAGTGAGGAACCAAGTAATCCTTCAGACTACCATAGAGCCGTATATGCCACATCACTAATAAAGTGTTGTGACCAGGGGCGTTGTTAGGTCAAAACATTCGGGGCTTGAGCCCCGGATGTTTTGTCCAGTGCCCTGTATGTTATGCTGGTAGCATTTTTTTTTATTTGGCTATTCCACGGCCCTTTAATATTGATTGGACCTGGGCAATCCACCACAAATCATCCCCCCACCCCCCCTTGTAGTTGTTCTGCTGATCTGCTACTTGCGGTCTGCGCAAGCATGAGTTCAGTTACTTTGGTGTGCAATCCTGTCCTGCAGCGTGTGATCCCTCAAGACCCACCACGGGAGGTCGCGGGTTCACGTGCCGCAGGGCGGGATTGTGCACCGAACTGACTGAACTCATGCCCACGCAGCCCGCAAGTAGCAGATCAGCGGAACAAGTACAAAGGGTGTGGGGGGATGATCTGTGGGGTTGCCCAGGGTCAACTTCCATCAATTTTAAAGGGCCCAAGCAAAGATTTCTGCAGTGGTGAGGAAATGAAACATAACAGATATTGGAAAGTTACCGAATGTTGTATTATATAATGACTGCAGTACTGCACTTCATTTGCGTAAACCAGAACACCCATTTAAGCATGCCTTTAATGTGCAATTTCAACACAGTGGGCTTGTGCCCCGGATGTTTTCAGACTCTAGCAACGCCCCTGGTTGTGACCAAGCCTGAGGATAATACTGGGATCATATCAGAGTGTACGGGGTAAACCTAATCCCAGAGCAAGTCTACAGGGGTATCAGACCCACCTAGCCAATAAAGCACGTATAAGAGGTCTGGTCATTAAGACCATGCAGTTTTATGGTTTTTAAACAAAATATCCTTTGTTTTTCCCTTCTCACTACCAGATTGTCCGCCTCAATGCCTTGGAATTTTAGAACATTGGGATTGTCATGATGGATAGATTTTACATGTCTCACAACTGGAGTGTCATTATATCCCCTAAATGTTGTCCAATACGGCGTTGGAATTTGCAAATTGTCTTGCCCATGTATTGACCCTCCTCGCCAACCTGGATGTGGAGGCACTATACAGCAGTATTCCACATACCACTGGCTGCGAGAAGGTTAGTCAGTTCTCGCAAGAAAGGGGGAAACATCTGCGCTCACATAATACATTTGTCATTTCTCTTCTTAAATTCATTCTGACACACAACTTGTTCCTATTTGACAAGACGTTCTTCCACCAGCTCATGGGGGCGGCAATGGGGAGTCCCTGTTCCCCCAGTTTAGCCTACCTCTACCTGGGCTGGTGGGAGATATGTGGTCTTCAGTGATGAATTCAGCATATGGTCCCAATCCATCATGCTCTGGCTCCGATTCATTGATGAAGCATAGAGTGTGACCACTACTGTGTAGCACACAGCGAGAGCTATATCTTGGCTGTCAGTGATGTTTTCACATTGTGGGTATCAGCATCTTCCTATAATCACACAGAGGTTTGTGTAATCATTGGAGTCTTACCCATTTGATACACTGGTGCAGCAGCCCATTGTAAAACACCGCTTTTATGTGTCTCTTTAGATTATCTCTTTAGGTGCAATAGGGCATAAATATGGATAGCCTGAGCACCATAGGACATTCTACAGGACAGCAAACAGATCTAGGAGTGGAGGGAAAGTGTCATGGCAATTCACACAAAGTGCTACCAATAAACATTCCATGACTTGTAGGGCACTGGTCACATCATATACTGGGCTCACCCCATTCCCTTCCTAGACTACATGTTATAGAGGATATCTTCCTTATGGATTTAAAGGGCCCTGCCCTACATTTTAGAGATAATTAATAACAAATTTATTATTTTCATTTTAGTGTTCTCTTTAGGCAGTGAATCCACTTTAAAGAGGTTCTCTGGGAATTAAAAACATAAAAATACTTAAATATTACTTTATTATAAATATATTCTCAAATACCTTTCATTATTTATAATGTCTTGTTTTGTCTGGGGAGCAATCATCAAGGGGAAAAAAATGGCCGCCGTCCCATTAGTTGACACAAAACCCTGCCCTGATCACACACCAGGACATATTACTTCACAACACTGAGGTGAAGACCTTCCTCATCTTCTCTGCTTGTCAGGGATTATGATCCTAAATACAGATGATAAGAACTTTGGCTGAATCTCTGGGGAATTTAGTTCATGAGAAAACATGAAGTACTGAGAGGACGGACAGGACAGGCTGTGGTGATGTGTTGCTGTGGAAATGTAGGCTGTTAAGTGCCCATTAGCCACAACTCACACCCCTCTCATGTCTCCTCATCTTCTCCATTACCACAGAGATTCACCTGTATTCAGGATCATGATTTATGACAAGTAGAGCAGAGAGGAGGATGAGACAGCACTATGGCTCATTGTGGTGAAGTAACTTGTCCTCCTGCATGATTAGGACATGTTTTGTGTGGACTAATAGGATGGTGGCCATTTTATTTCTCCTAATGATTGCTCCTCAGACAAAACAAGCCATTCTAATTAATGGAAGGTATTTGTGAATATATTTATTATAAAATAATATTTAAGTATTTTCATTTTTTTTTTCTAGAGAACCCCTTTAATAAGTGAGATGCCTTCACAGAAATCCAGTTTTTCATAGCTCTCATTTGCTTACAGTATGTTATGATGGCACACAGCAGCAGGTCATTCTGCTTGATGTGACTGAGTTCTATGAGAGAGAGTTGTGTGCATGCGTGCTAGTAGGTGGATGTATGAAGAAGAAATGAGCTGTCTCCAACAATATCATAGGTGTGATCATGTCTTATCTGCTTCCAGCTCCTGATGATAATGAAAGCAGATAATTATAAAAAAAGGACGTTTTAGCCCACTGTGGCCAGCAGGAAAGCTGCAACATTCCAGAATATTAGTACAAATCACATTTAAAGTGTTTCAGTACAGAATTCTGGTAGATATAATGGGTATATAAAGTTATAGCCAAAGCCTATACTGGTATATTTAATTCACTTACTATCTATACTCATAAGTAGACATTTTGAAATGAACTGCTGTAGCCAGGAACTTTATTCCTGTTTTTAGCTAATAAGCCTTTTGGTGAGTTTGGGTGTTTGTTTTTGTAAACGTGCACGCAGCTCTTTGTGACTTTAAAACTTTACCCTAAAGTCACATTTATGCAGCTACCAAAATAATCTGTTTTATATTGTGATAGCTTAGTACAGATGCATTTTAGTATACTACTGCTGTTATTCCTCATCCCATGTAGTAAGAAAATTTTTATCTTTCAAATATTTTTGGTATTTTTTTTATTAACCACCTTCCTGTTCTTAAGGCCGGTTCAGCATTTGGGTGGAATCCACGTTAGAATTCTGAGATTTTCTATATAGGTGTCTGTTACTAATTAATTAAGGTCATCATTTAATGTTGCATATGATGGGAAGCTGGAAAAATGTGAAATGGTGTGTACAATAATTTGAAAAAAAAAAAACCACAATGATGCCATTGTTTTATGGGTTTTGTTTTTATAGTCGGCCTGTAGAATAGCACTTTTATTTTTTATTTTTTTGTGTTTTCATATTTAAAAAAATAAAAACTTCAACTTATTCTGACCCCCATAACATTTTTTATATTTATATATATGGAGCTATGTGAAGAATTTTTGTGCGCTGATCTGTATTTTTCAATGAATCAATTTTGGGATGTGTATGAATTTTTGATCATTAATTTTTTTCTTAGGAAGTGAATTGTCCAAAAACAGAAAACCGACCATTTAGATATTTTTTTACATTACACTGTTCACTGTACTGGATACATTTTTATATTTTAATAGTTCAAGCATTTTGAGATGCAGCAGTAAAAATTATTATTGTTTTGTTTGTGTAATTTAATTTTTTTTTATATTATTTTTTTTTTTTACATTTATTTTTAGTCCTTTCAAGGGACTAACATGCTTCTACCATGATTTACCATTGCAGTTTATGGGAGAATCAGTGCATTCCTATCAATATGAACTTTGCTATGGCAGACCTCGAAGCCTTCAGGTCTGCCTACAATCTAGTTGCAGGGATGCTGTTCAGTCACTGGGAGCACTGCACTCCTGGTAAGTGATCTCTCTGATGATGTGGTCACAATTGACCATGGCGTATGTACATGTACAACAAATGTCAGGAAGAGGTTAAAGGGGATTTTGATATTTATGGCCTATCCTTAGGATAGACCATCAATATTTGGTCGGCGGAGGTCCCAACACCTGGCAGCCCCCACATACTATGCCCTGAAGCTGTACGCTGTCAGGGCATAGTGTAGCATGGGCAGGGAGCGGTGAGGAAAGCCATAGCTAGCACTGCTACAATATTAAAACTGACACAAAAATAAATTATTGCAATGGGTTCCCTGTTTTGGGATAATCATTTTCATATGTAACATGTATAGGTTTGAGCGAACGGGGCGACTATGGTGACTGTTACTGTTTTTTTACATTTGTTTTTTTTTGTTTTGTTTTTGTTTTAATATGTCCCCCAAGAGGTCATTGAAAGACCTCTGGAGGACACTGCCTTTAATTTTTCACTGTTTCCACTGTAACTGGGGCATCCACAGGAGCCCCAGTTACAGGGAAAAACAGCCCCCTGTGGGGGCATTACACACAGGCAGAGATGATCAAGGTCTCCTTAGACCCTGCAGCTCTGCTCCTGCCCCTGCCCCAGACAGCCCCGGTGGTCATGTGACCACCGGGACTAACAGAGGAAGCTCGTGCAGTGCTGTCCTCCCAGCACAGGAGAAGGCAGAAGTGGTAATAAGCTGCTCCTGTCTTCTTCCCAGGGTCCCTGCTGTGTCTCACAGCTGGAACCCGACCTGCTTCTGCTAGATTACAGGAGCTTTAATCCCAGCACTGCCTGAACGTTTATATGCGGTACGTGCTATCTGCTTGGAGCTTGTGCAGATAGGACGTATATACCCAGGGGGCAGTGGGGAAGAAAAAATGTACGAAGAGTCTCCTTGTCAACACTGTAAATGAGCATTGCTCTTGTTCTGCTGAACACTAGAGACGATTATGTGTACATACAGACACTTCCAGCCGGTCTCTTATCTCACTGCCTTAAAGGGAACCTGTGATTTTGTGTATAGAGCTGAGGACATGGGTTGCTAGATGGCCGCTAGCACATCCGCATTACCCAGGCTTTTATTGTGTTAAAAAACAATTTGCTACATATGCAAATTAACCTGAGACACGTCCTATTCCTGACTCGTCTCACGTACAGGACTCATCTCTGGTTAGTTTGCATATGTATCAAATCAGTTTTTTTAACACAATAAAAGCACACAGAGCTATGGGGAGTGGATATTGTGGATGTGCTAGCGGACATCTAGCAACCCATGTCCTCAGCTCTATACACAATCCCGGTGACATATTCCCTTTAAGGTAGATTTACACTTGTGAATTATCTGGCAGATAATCACCATGCCAGTACGCTTGCCGGGTGCGGAGACGTCATTCCTGCGGATTTTCATTCCCAACTTTCTACCTATCTAAAAATGCTTCTGATCAATCCTTCATCAGGTGATCCTGTCGTTTGTGCAGGCAGCTAAATTATCATTTCTGAGCAGCAGATCATTCTGTCTAAACAGCAATCTGCTGCTCAGAAACAATACAGCTGTATGAGGACGAGTGATCGTAATAACGCTTGTTCTCATCCTGTGGAAATGCAGCACTTCACCTCCACAATGAGTATCCGACTGTGGGGACAGAACACTTCCTTCCGACAATCTGCTTCTGCTCAACGTGTTCAAATGTGCCTTTAGCCCCTGCTCACTATATGTGGCCTAGCTATCTGGATTCTCTGCTGTGTCCCTGCCTATCTGGATTCTCTGCTGTGTCCCTGCCTATCTGGATTCTCTGCTGTGTCCCTGCCTATCTGGATTCTCTGCTGTGTCCCTGCCTATCTGGATTCTCTGCTGTGTCCCTGCCTATCTGGATTCTCTGCTGTGTCCCTGCCTATCTGGATTCTCTGCTGTGTCCCTGCCTATCTGGATTCTCTGCTGTGTCCCTGCCTATCTGGATTCTCTGCTGTGTCCCTGCCTATCTGCTGGTAGCTCTGCGCGTCTCTCTTCCCTTCTCTTCAGCACTAGTAGAAAGCTGAAGGCAGACTCACCTTAGCAATGCTCATTTCAAGGTTTTCTAACAAAACTCTTTACACCCTGTTTTTTAGTAGGAAACACAAGGAAACACATTTCCCAAATAAAAGTATATCACAGAAATGTTTAACATCCCTGTACCTACACAATATTAAAATACACTGAAACAACAGTTACACTTTAGGTTACTATGGGTTGAACTGTTGGACTGTTAGGCTACTTTCACACTTGCGGCAGAGTGATCTGGCAAGCAGTTCCGTCGCCGAAACTGCCTGGCGGATCTGGCAATCTGCATGCAAATGGGCAGCATTTGTAGACGGATCCGGATCCGTCTTACAAATGCATTGCAAGAACGGATCCGTCTCTCCGGATGTCATCCGGAGAAACGGATCTGTTATATATATTTTTTCACATTTTTTAATCCCAGATCCGGCACGAATACATTTCAATGTAAATTAATGCAACTGATCTGGAATTTTGGACGGAGATTTCCTCCGTCCAAAGCGCCGTTCAGTGACTGCACTGAAGACATCCTGATGCATCCTGAACAGATTGCTCTCCATTCAGAATGCATTAGGATAAAACTGATCAGTTCTTTTCTGGTATTGAGCCCCTGTGACGGAACTCAATGCCAGAAAAGAAAAACGCTAGTGTGAAAGTACCCTAATTGGCCTTTTTACTCTGGAAAATGCCAACCTTGTGTTTACTAAAGGACATGTTACCTTATGTATATGTGACGCACTTTAACATAAGCCATCAGAAAGACAGTGTTCTCTTGTGAGATTCTTGGAACTGCCAAACTTGTTACCAGAAAGATCCTGGGTAAGGTCTGACCCCTTACATGTAGCCAACAGGAAAGTCAACCAATTCGCCAGGAACCAAACCCCTCCTTCCTACACCAGCTCTTGAGCCCTTATTAACCTTCCTAACCACCTGGTGCCTCTCTGGTATGGCAAGTGGTACAGATAGCACTTCAGAAATTTCTACATTTGAGGTCCTTGCCCTGAGTTTAATAATTTTGTAAATTAAAATGATACAGGCTGATGACCATATACCTGATTTTCCTGAATGCTCAGGTACTGACAATATTTCTTTTTTCAAAATATTCAAAGTTGGTGTGTTGTGTACAGAAGGTGATTCTTAAAGGGGTTGCACGTTCTGGCTACTGTTGACCAATGTTTATGTATCATGACTCCATCGCACCTGCCAATATAGTCTTTGTCACCTTTTTATGCCATTTTCTACAATAAATAAGGAGACATCACATGGAGGTGATTTGTCTGGTCACATGACCCTCCATCAGCAGCCATCTTATGGGCAGGACCTCTGTGTGTACAGCACAAAAGATTTAGCCAACAAGGGGACATACCTTAGGAAATATGGAAAATGGCGCAGAATGTTAATAAAGGCTAAATGAGTAATTGCCGTCTAATCATCTTACAAGCATATTAATCAGCAGTAGCCAGAAAGTGGCAAACACCTTTAAATGCTCAATTCTAACTGCACTCCAGTAACAACAACTCACTAGGAACCAAGGTTTTGAGTTAACAGTCATCAAGTGAATAGATGGGAAACAATGATAAGAGAAGATATGTTTGTTCATTGAGTTCTATCATTAGTATTAATTAGACAAAGGTCTTTTTGGATTTTATTAAACACAGAAGATTGTTGAGAACATTTCTCAGAAGTGGTTAGAACAGTTTGTCCCCTGTAGATTCTGAATGAAGGAGTTAAACCCCCCTTATAACCACATCCTCTCTAAGAATTAGCACAGTGCTTACAGGCAGACCAAGCTAAATATAGGGCGGTTATATTTAGAAGAAGACAGGGGCACACCCGACGATCCTCTACAGCAAACAGAAATTAGGTCAAGTAGAAAGGTGATACATATTATAGCCAAATATATTCATAAGTCAGATGAGACTTTCCCAAGGTACCCAAACTGAATCAATAAAATTCTATAAAGACTCCTCCTAAATGCATTAGATGCAGTGCAGTCAAAAATGCCCTTTGTACCTTATATATTTTGGGTCTATTTCCTTCCTTTTGTTGCTTCTTATTTTTTCTTAGTGTTGTATGGATGTCACCGTTGTTTGGTGTTGTTTGATCACTCAGACCCTTCCCCTCATGCAGTGTCATTCACAAGCTGGGAGACTAAGCCCCTCTCTCACCAGGGCTGTATTTTAAAATTTTTATTATTTCCATTTTTACAATCAATTAAATCAATTAAGGGGCAAAGTGGCCGAGATCTCCCATAATTCAGGGATGTAATTAAAGGTTCACTAACTTTTCAAAAAACGTTTAATATGTCTCTATGACGGTGGGGACCGAGATCCCCACTGATCCCTAGAGCGAGAGGACAAAAGCATGTGCATCGAGACAGGCCCATAGACTTCTATTGAGAGAACACACTATGCACATACCGTACTTATCTCCCCGTGTTCTAGAGATCATGGGGGTCTCTTCACTCAGACCCCAGCCTATCTAACCTTTTCCACTTTTTTTTTTCTATGGCCACACTCCCACCCCACATGCCACACTTTCCATCAGCTCTGCCAGGGGAGAGAGAAGACAAACAGGTTGACCCACTGGGAAAACAGTAAATCCTTTAGCAGGCCCCTGGGTGGGCCCCTGAACCAAAATTCAGCAAGTGTGCCATAACTATGTGCCAGCATGAGGATGGAGCACACAACAGCATATACAAGATGCTGATGCTACCTGGCATGTGGGCAGGGGGTGGCAGGTAGCACCTCGGGACTGGTAACTATAAGAAGCCTTTTTATCATATGCTCTGGGGTCTTATTATCTTAGACGGTCTGGTGTGTGATTTAATTAGGGGGTCTTTGGTCTGATAATTTAGGTCATCTGGTCAGGGGTCTAAATTAATTTAGGGGTCTGTCATCTAAATTATTTAAGGGTCTAGATCTAAATTAATTTATGGATCTGGTGTAGGGTCTAAAGCAGGCATGCTCAACCTGCGGCCCTCCAGCTGTTGTAAAACTACAACTCCCACAATGCCCTGCTGTAGGCTGATAGCTATAGGCTGTTTGGGCATGCTGGGAGTTGTAGTTTTGCAACAGCTGGAGGGCCGTAGGTTGAGCATGCCTGGTCTAAAGGTTTTCTTTTTTCCAGTTAAACCCCCACTTTAATCTGTATCTGCATCCTCAGACACTATTGTCTTGATATAACAGTATTTGGGGACATTGGGCAGCTCTCTAGGTACATTGATGGGTGCACCTGAGGTGCAACAGGCATGGTATTGGTGGTAGTATCACGAGGCCAGTGTTGCCAGGTCTCCTGTCAGTCTAAACTCTGTGGACTGACCTCTTGACATGCTTCCAATATTGTGTCCTACACACTGTGTAGTGTTAGAGGTGCTCATGGAGGAGGTGTCCTAGACACCAAATACTTTAAGGAAATATCTGGAGCACACACAAAGTGTTTGCAGTTTAAAATTACCTTTAATTATCCAGGCTCAAGTTGATACACAGTGGCATGGTGTTAGTATGGCTGTCACAGTCACACCAGGCACTTCCACAGTTTCCACTCTGAGGTCTATGATACAGCTGAGGAAGGTCGGAACAGTTTATAGGGGGCACAATGCAACCCTTTAGATCAGCTGTTCTGGTGTAGCTCTGTCTCTGGAAGTCAGCACTGGAGTTACAGATCACCGTCAACATTGTAGTAGACCGCGCTCATCACTGTAGCACTGCTCCCATCCACTTCAATGGAAGCAGACCTGCAGTGACAAGCACTGTCCGCTACAAGGTTGATGGTGCTCTGTAACTCCAGTGCTGACTTCCAGTGCTGGAGCTACACAAAAACAGCTGAATGACAGAGGTATGGGTGCCGGATACCCACTAATCAGCTAGTGAAGACCTGTCCTGAGGACAGACCATCAAGTAAATAAAGCTGGACAAACCTTTTAAAGTTATTCTCGACACATAGCAAAGTATCAGTGAAAGTTATTATAAAAAAAAAAAATTTAAGTACTCTTTTTTTGCATTGAAGCGGTACTCAGGTTGTTGCAAGTTATCTCCTATCCACAGGATAGAGTATAACTATTAGATCAGTGGAGGCTAGGACCCCCATCCATCACAAGAACAGGACCCCCTATGGGAATCACTAAAATTACCCACTTCCCGACCGCCCATTGACTATAAACGTCCTTGGGCAGTCGGTTTATCTCTGAATGGACATTCTGGAACGTTCTTTCAGAGATGGCAGCTGCACGCTAATCGTGCGGGTGGCCCACTGTCAGTGACAGCAGGGCATCTCAGGGAGAAGGCAGGGACAGTTCCCAGATGTCCCTGCCTTCTATATCACTGTTTACAGGCCGGGGGAGTGCAGTATAGTGCTGTACAGCCTCTCTGGGGGGGGGGGGGGGTGTATTTCCCCTGTAACTGGGGCTACTATGTCAGCACCAGTTACAGGAGAAATCAATAGTAAAAAAAAAAATATGAAGTTAAATGTCCCCCAGAGGTCTTGTATGACCTTATGGGGGACACAAAGTGTAAGATAAAAAAATAAAATAAAAAATAAAGTGTTTTGGAAAATAAATAAATAAAAGTTTCACATAAAATATTAAGAAAATTCTATGAAAATTGCAACACAAAAAACATGTTTTTTTGTAAAAAATGCTGTTATTGTGTAAAATGTAAAAAATAAATAAAAAATAGACATATTTGGTATTGCCGCGTCCGTAACAATTGGCTCAAAAATATCTACAAAAATGATCTACTCCATCAAGTGAACGGTGTAGAAAAAACAAATAAAAATTATGCCAAAATATTTTTTTTTGTCACCTCATCTCACAAAAAACATATTATCAATTATTTAAAAAGTTGTATGTCCCGGAAAAGACAAGCCCTCAAACAAGACTATAGCCAGAAAATGAAACAAAAAATTATGGCTCTAAGAAAATGGCAACACAAAAACATGTTTTTTTTAAAAAAAAATGTTTTTATTGTGTAAGGGCTCTTTCACACCTGCGTTCTTTTCTTCCGGCATAGAGTTCCGTCGTCGGGGCTCTATGCCGGAAGAATCCTGATCAGTTTTATCCTAATGCATTCTGAATGGAGTGAAACCCGTTCAGGATGCATCAGGATGTCTTCAGTTCAGGACCGGAACGTTTTTTGGCCGGAGAAAATACCGCAGCATGCTGCGCTTTTTGCTCCGGCCAAAAATCCTGAACACTTGCCGCAAGGCCGGATCCGGAATTAATGCCCATTGAAAGGCATTGATCCGGATCCGGCCTTAAGCTAAACGTCGTTTCGGCGCATTGCCGGATCCGACGTTTAGCTTTTTCTGAATGGTTACTATGGCTGCCGGGACGCTAAAGTCCTTGCAGCCATAGTAAAGTGTAGTGGGGAGCGGGGGAGCAGCATACTTACCGTCCGTGCGGCTCCCGGGGCGCTCCAGAGTGACGTCAGGGCGCCCCACGCACATGGATCACGTGATCGCATGGCACGTCATCCATGCGCATGGGGCGCTCTGACGTCATTCTGGAGCGCCCCGGGAGCCGCACGGACTGTAAGTATACTTCTCCCCCGCTCCCCATTACTACTATGGCAACCAGGACTTTAATAGCGTCCTGGCTGCCATAGTAACACTGAACGCATTTTGAAGACGGATCCATCTTCAAATGCTTTCAGTTCACTTGAATTTTTCCGGATCCGGCGTGTAATTCCGGCAAGTGGAGTACACGCCGGATCCGGACAACGCAAGTGTGAAAGAGGCCTAAAACGTAAAAAAAAAAAAAAGACATATTTGGTATTGTTGCGTCCGTTGTGACTGGATCTATAAAAATTTCACATGATCTACCCCATCAAGTGAACGGTGTAAAAAACAAATTAGAAAAATGACACCAAACAGCCTTTTTTGTGACTTTACCTCCCAAAAATGAAATAAAAAACAACTAGAAATCCAAATGTACCCCAAAATGGTGCCAATAAAAACTACAGCTTGTCTCGCACAAAATAAGCCCTCACGCAGCTCATTCAACAAAATAAAAAAAGTTATCACTCTTAAAAACCATGACAGAAAATTCCATGTTAGAACATCCAGATGCCGCTCCTTCCCTTCTGACCCCTGGCGTATCCCCAAATAACAGTTTACGACCACAATTGGGGTGTGACTGTATTCAGGAGAAAGTGGGTAGCAAATTGGGGGGGTATATTCACCTATCTTTTGTAAAAAAGAAAGTTTGGGCCTAAAGCACCATTTTCTTGTAAAAAAAATTTTTCATTTTCACACCTAACTATTAAAAATTCTATGAAACAGCTGTTGAGTGAAGTGCTCGCTACACCCCTTAAAAATTCCTTGGGTGATGTAGTTTACAAAATTTGGTCACTTTTTTTTTTTTTTTACTGTGGGGTTACCTCAGGGCCTCTTCAAATGCAACATGGTGTCCAAAGACCATTCCAGCAAAATCTGCCCTCCAAAAACCATATGGCGCTCCTTGCCTTCTGTGCCCTGTCATGTGCCCATACAGCGGTATACAACCACATATGGGGTGTTTCTGCAAACTTTAAAATCAAGGTAAGAAATATTGAGGCTTGTTTTGTTGTTAACCCTTGATGTGTTCCAGGAAAAACACATAGATTAAATGGAAACATTATAGATTAAAATGGAAAATCTGCAAAAAAAGTGACATTTTGAAATTTCACCTCTATTTTGCTTTAATTCCTGTAGAATACCTAAAAGGTTAGCAACATTTCTAAAACCAGTTTTGAATAGTTTGAGAGATGTCATTTCTAAAATGGGGTAGAAAAAAAGTTGAATTTGGACATTTTCTTGAAAATGTTAAAAATTGCTTCTAAAATTCTAAACCTTCTAACTTCCTAAAAAAATAAAAAAATAATTACATTACTAAAATAATGCCAACATAAAGTAGACATGTGGGGAATGTTAATAAAAAAAATTTTTATGAGGCATCACTGTCTTAAAGGCAGAGAGATTCAAATTTAGAATTTTTTCACATTTTCATAAACTTTTGGATTTTTTATAAATAAAAGGTAAAACATATTGAGTAAAAAAGTGTTCCAAAGTTATTACCACATAAAGTGATACAGTGATACAGATTTGCTAAATTAGGCCTCGTCAGGAAGGGGGTAAATGGCCGGTCTGGAAGTGGTTAATGCAGCGAAGGGTTAAAGGGGTTGTCCGAGTTATGAAAAAAAAAATATAGCACAGAAAATCTGATGGGCAGCAATATATAACTAAGCTAAGCAAGTTTTATGCAAAGAAAATATATATATATATATATATATATATATTTCCTAATTTCCTTGGTTCTTTTCTGGCCCTTTGTTTACTTGCAATAAAAACAATCTCTGCCCCTCCCCCTGCACTGCTAAGGGAGTGGCTACAAGAGCTGCCCCGAGTGACATGTCTGCCTGCTAGGAGAATCAGCAGCATGTTGTATGTGTAGGACTACAAGTCCCAGCTTTATAATGACACTGCTAATGGGGTGGATACAAGAGCTGCCGTGAGTGCTGGGAGAATCAACAGCAACTTGTAAGTGTAGAACTACAAGTCCCACCTGTATAATGACACTGCTAATACACACAGGATCTTCCCCCTACCTTCTTGTGCAATGCTCTCTCTAGTCTGTCAGCTCCTGTGCCCAGAATTGTCACTGCCTGCAGCTACCCAGTATGTGCAGCTGAAGGGGTTAAGAATCCTAGGAGAGAGCAGACAGTGAAGGGGGCGTGGCCAGCACAGTGATGTCTCGTTTACAGGCTTGTAAACAAACTTTATCAGAGCAGGGAGAGAAGCTGACATCACAGGTCATGTGACCCTCAGTCAAATCTGATAAACCAGGTACTGCAGATAAAGTGATTTAATTGTAAAGTTGTTACATTTGCCTAGTTAGGAACATAGAAAGAACAAAAAAATAACTCGGACAACCCCTTTAATCATGTCCAACCTGCTGTTCTGTTCATTTTTCAGAGGGACTGAGGTCACCATTCTCATGATCATTGTTGGTCCTACTGCCGGGACCCCCACCAATCTAATTGTTATCTCCTGTCCTGTGGCTAGGGGTTAACTTGCTACAACAGAATACCTCTTTAAGGTCATAGGAACATTTCAATTTTTTTAACCTACAGATAATAATAGTCCACAGTTGCCTGCTTCTTTGTTTGCTTCACTCTGTGAATACTACTTGTTAAATTCATTGCACAGGCTCTAGCGATTAATCCCTTGAAAGGGTACTCCAGGAATACAGATTTTTCAGCAAATGCCCCAGCTTGCCTCTGTAAACAGAAGATTCATACTTACCTGCTCCCTACTGCTTTAGGTCACTGATGTGTCCATGTTCCGATACCCGGCTTCTTTTCTTCTGCCACTGCACATGCTCCAGTGCAGCCAATGACTAGCTTCAGAGGGGATGTGTCACTTTGGGCCAGGTAAGTATGAATCTTCTATTTATGGAGGCAGGCTGTGGACATTAGATAAAAATGTCTTTATTCCCATAGAACCCCTTTAAGAACTGGACCAATTTTTATTTTAACACTGTAATTTTTTCCTTCATGCCTTCAAAGAGCTTAAACTTTTTCAATTCTTTGTTCACATAGCCGTCATGTGGGAGAGGTAGCGTTTTAATTGCACAACTTAATTTACCATATCGTATTGGAAAAAGGGAGAAATTCGTTTTGGGGCAAAATTTTAAAATAAACATAATTTTTTTCAACATTTTTGATTTTTGCAATACAGATGCCAGGGATGCTTTCCAATAAATCTGCATTATTACACAAATCTGGTTAAAAATATAGAATGTTTATTGTATCTCATATTAATACAATACAAATATAAATTAATACAATACAAATAAAGAATAAAAAATAGAATATGGTATAGACAATATCAAATATAATAAATTAAAACATTCTATATTTGGTTGCATATATGTAGATAACTCACTAGTGGGCAGGGGCGTAGCTAGAAATGACTGGGCCCCATAGCAAAAAAAATTATGGGCCCCCCCTCCCGGATCTCCCACCCCCACATACCTATCGGACCTCCCACCCCTTCCAGAGCTCCCACCCAAACACCCCTCCAGGACCTCCCACCCGAACATCCCCCTAAGTGTCGTCCACAGAACCCCCCCCTAAGTGTCGTCCAATAGATCCCCCCTTCAGTGTCGTCCACAGACCCCCCCTTCAGTGTCCTCCACAGATCCCCCTTCAGTGTCCTCCACAGATCCCCCCTTCAGTGTCCTCCACAGATCCCCCCTTCAGTGTCCTCCACAGATCCCCCCCCCTTCAGTGTCCTCCACAGATCCCCCCCCTTCAGTGTCCTCCACAGATCCCCCCTTCAGTGTCCTCCACAGATCCCCCCTTCAGTGTCCTCCACAGATCCCCCCTTCCTTCAGTGTCCTCCACAGATCCCCCCCTTCAGTGTCCTCCACAGATCCCCCCCTTCAGTGTCCTCCACAGATCCCCCCCCTTCAGTGTCCTCCACAGATCCCCCCCCCTTCAGTGTCCTCCACAGATCCCCCCCTTCAGTGTCCTCCACAGATCCCCCCCTTCAGTGTCCTCCACAGATCCCCCCCTTCAGTGTCCTCCACAGATCCCCCCCTTCAGTGTCCTCCACAGATCCCCCCCTTCAGTGTCCTCCACAGATCCCCCCTTCAGTGTCCTCCACAGATCCCCCCTTCAGTGTCCTCCACAGATCCCCCCTTCAGTGTCCTCCACAGATCCCCCCCCTTCAGTGTCCTCCACAGATCCCCCCCCTTCAGTGTCCTCCACAGATCCCCCCCCTTCAGTGTCCTCCACAGATCCCCCCCTTCAGTGTCGTCCACAGACCCCCCCTTCAGTGTCCTCCACAGATCCCCCTTCAGTGTCCTCCACAGATCCCCCCTTCAGTGTCCTCCACAGATCCCCCCCTTCAGTGTCCTCCACAGATCCCCCCCCCTTCAGTGTCCTCCACAGATCCCCCCCCTTCAGTGTCCTCCACAGATCCCCCCTTCAGTGTCCTCCACAGATCCCCCCCTTCAGTGTCCTCCACAGATCCCCCCCTTCAGTGTCCTCCACAGATCCCCCCCTTCAGTGTCCTCCACAGATCCCCCCCTTCAGTGTCCTCCACAGATCCCCCCCTTCAGTGTCCTCCACAGATCCCCCCCTTCAGTGTCCTCCACAGATCCCCCCCTTCAGTGTCCTCCACAGATCCCCCCCTTCAGTGTCCTCCACAGATCCCCCCCCTTCAGTGTCCTCCACAGATCCCCCCCCTTCAGTGTCCTCCACAGATCCCCCCCTTCAGTGTCCTCCACAGATCCCCCCTTCAGTGTCCTCCACAGATCCCCCCTTCAGTGTCCTCCACAGATCCCCCCTTCAGTGTCCTCCACAGATCCCCCCCTTCAGTGTCCTCCACAGATCCCCCCCCTTCAGTGTCCTCCACAGATCCCCCCCCTTCAGTGTCCTCCACAGATCCCCCCCTTCAGTGTCCTCCACAGATCCCCCCCCTTCAGTGTCCTCCACAGATCCCCCCCAGTGTCCTCCACAGATCCCCCCCCTTCAGTGTCCTCCACAGATCCCCCCCCCTTCAGTGTCCTCCACAGATTCCCCCCCCACCACCACCACCACCACCACCAAGAGCCGCTTCCTACCTAATTTATTAACTGCACTTACTTGCCTCTGTGGAAATTGAAGAGAAGCGCCGTAATCTCGCACAGGCGCACTGGCAGAGGCCAGGAAGACGGTGCATGCGCACTTAGATGCCTCTGCCGACTGCCAGTGCGCCTGTGCGAGATTACGGCGCTTCTCTTCAATTTCCACAGAGGCAAGTGCAGTGCGGTCTACGGCGCTGGTGCCAGCCTGGCTCCGCCTCCGCTACGCCCCCGTTCCGGCCCCCTCCACCGCGTCCGCCTACCTCATGTTCTGGCAGTGCTAGTGTGCTACAGTCCACTCACTGTCCTCTCCTGTCTCCTCCTTCCTTAGCTTCCGCCTTCCCCCCAGCCAGCCCCGAGCCGCGGACCGCCCGCGCCCCGCCCACTACACTGGGCGGGCGGTCGGGCCTGGCTGCTGGCTGCCGCAGCCTGTGTCAGACTCAGTATATTAATAAAAAATAAAAATAAATGATGCGGTCCGGACGGGCCCCCAGTGGCGTAGGGCCCCATAGCCACTGCTATGGTTGCTATGGCGATCCCTACGCCACTGCTAGTGGGCCCTTGTTTTTAGAGAACTTGTAATACAATCATAAAATATCAGGGTAAATAATAGTTGTTAATCTAAAGTCTATTGATATAAGTACACTGTTGGCAAATCATTTATTTGTAATTTAGGTGTTAGTATCCTGCTGACTGCATCCAAATGCTGCCCAAAATGTGATGTTACCACTTGTGAATAGTGCACGTGTGGATTAGATAATAATGTTCACTGCATTCATATATTTCTAGCCATTAATTCCACTGATCTGTGAATGTTCCTAGTTGAATTATGAATTTGGCAGCATAGCATTCTGTGATACAACCTCAAAACAATTAGTAAAAGTGCAGTTGCACCAATAATATATCAAAAAGTGGCAACATAGTAGCGCCTCTCATCTACTCCTGAGTGCTCTGTTTGCCGGGAATCCGATTAGGTCTAGATAGTTCAATGGATGATGACAGTGTGTGGGCAGCGCTGATCCTTCCACCTCCAAAGCAATGAGAGTAACTAGCTGTGGCATATATACTTTTCTTACATGTATATTATACCAGATGCGTTTCAGAGCATTCTCCTATACTATTTGTAAACATTTTTTTTTTATTGTAATTATTGGTCCCCTTAGGGGAATTGAATATGCAATCTTCTGATCATTTGGACCAGCTTACTGTGGCAGGCCTAGGAGCCTTCAAAACCTCCCAGGCTGCCAAAATAACTGATCGGAAATCCTTGATTTTGCATACGGGGCTTGAATCAGGAGACAGAGGGAGACCTAAGGCCTCTTTCACACGAACGTGTGCGCTCCGTGGCTATATTGAGGACCGCATTTGCGGATCTGCAATACACGGGCGCCGTTCCGTGGGCATTCCGCATCACGGATGTGAACCCATTCACTTGAATGGGTCCGCAAATCCGGAGATGCGGAACAGAAGCACTGAACGGAACCTAACGGAGGCACTACGGAGTGTTTCCGTGGGGTTTCGTCCCATACTTCCTTTCCGCAAAAAGATAGAACATGTCCTATCTTTTTGCGGAACGGGCGGATCGTGGACCCATTAAAGTGAATAGGTCCGCGATCAGCTGCGGCTGCCCTACGGTTGGTGTTCGTGCATTCTGCGTCCTCTGAATCTCCTGCTTTCTTCACAGTTAGATTGCCGTAATCTCGCGATGCGCAAGCTCGCGCATGCGCAGTGCCGGTATAGTGTTCCTTCCCTGTGCTGGTATCAGCCTCAGGGAAGGAACTGCACATGAGCGAGCTCGCGCATCGTGAGATTACGGCAATCTAACTGTGAAGAAAGAAGGAGATTCGGAGGACGCAGGCGGTGCTCCTTCACACGGGGGCGTGGTTGGGCTCCAAGAAGGTTAGTGCAGCCCCTTGGGCTCCTTACCAGGCTCATTTACATATCTATACAATCATTTTTTAAACACAATAAAAGGACACAGCTTTATGGGACAGGTATATTGCGGACATGCTAGCGGTCAGCGATCTAGCTAGGCATGTCCGCATCTCAATAGGTTAAAACGAGGTGACAGAATCCCTTTAAGTACTCACAGGTACAGTGTGACACATCTGTGACACAGAAATGGCCATGTATGAAACAGAAAAGACAATGTAAAAGTTTGATCAGTACTTTCAATAAATCAGTAGATCAAAAGGCTTCAGAATAAGACCTCATGCACACGACCGTATGTGTTTTGCGGTCTGCAAATTGCAGATATGCAAAAAATAAAATGGATGACGTTCCGTATGGCATCCGTTCTTTTTGCGGATCCGTTTTTTTTGCGGATCCATTATAATAATGCCTATCCTTGTACGCAAACTAGAAAAAAATAGGACATGCAATATTTTTTTTGCGGAGGAACGGACATAATGATGCGGACAGCAAACTGGTGTGCTGTCCACATTTTTTGCGGACCCATTGAAATGAATGGGTCCATATCCTATCCGCAAAAAAAACGGAACGGACACGGAAACAAAATACTGTCGTGTGCATGAGGCTTAAACCTGTAAAGCTTCTACCTGTCTCCTGAGCCATCACATTATCAATATGCTACATGCGCTATATGCGCTCTTTTTATCCTGGTGTCTACATAGATTGTGTATCTACCAACAGACCTTATGGTTTAGAGCATCTGTTCATCTCATACTTGCTGAAAGTTTCTTTCCCCTGATGAACCACGTGGATATCACCACCTGGGGAAACGCGTCGTGAAGACAAGATATTAGCAGGGACATTCAGGGCTTGTCAGGGTTTAGCCACCGATAAGTGGGGTCGCCCCTGTCGGAGCGGGTGCTCCGCTCTCAGGCAGGGATACCCTAATATCATTAGATCCATAAAAAGGATTTGGACCTGACATATATCAATAACTAAGGTTCAAGGGGTTTTTCCGGTAATAATTATATTTTATGTAATGACCCCAAGCCTGCCTTCTGAAAAATAAGATTAAGGCCACATGCACAGGACGGTTGTTCTGGTCCGCATCCAACCCGCAGTTTTTGCGGCTCAGGTGCGGACCCATTCACTTCAATGGGGCCTCAAAAGATGCAGACAGCACTCAGTTCAGTTTGCTGTCCACATCCGTTGCTCCGTTCCGTGGCCCCGCAAAAAAAATATAACATGGGGGAGGGGGGGGGGGGTATGGTAGGGGATTTGTTGGGGGAAGATCCAATTTGTCCGGCTTTTTGTTTGTATGCAATGTATTAATGCAGAATGTGAAGCTATAATGGAGCATCTTTTGAAATGCCGGGGGCCGGCAGGACTTACCGGCATTGGATATTGGTTAATTCTTGATTAATCTAAATTATGGACTAATATTCTGGTGAGGGTTCGGGGCTCAGGACCTTGGGGGGTCCGGGCATCGGGTGTGACCCGGGATGCGGCTTTTTCTCTTGGACGTGAGTTTCTACCACGGGCAGTGAGCTGACTCGGGTGTGGTTTGGGTCCCGTCATTTGTCCCTTCTTAATGAACTGGAGCTTATGCTGGGCACGGTTCTCTTAATGAGACAGTGCTGGCTGGTTACGTTTTTTTCTTGTCTTCTCAAGTGCTGGAGATTGTTGAGTGACACTTTGATTTGTGTCCTCTCTTCACGAGATACCGCGGTGAACCCATGCGAGTTATGCTTAAACAGGCTATTATCATTTAATCCAACTTTATGGGGATGAGGCAGGAAATCCTGGGAGTGGGTTTTATACCACTGGGATAGAAGACTGCTGGACCCCCTTTTGTTCTTCTCCGGTTCTATGGAAGGGTGCGATTAAAGATCGCTATGAGCCTGCCCCAGATGGGATAGGTGTGTATCAGAGGACTCGCCCCACGGGTCTTGGTCCTGTCCGTGGCGCTTGCTTACGTCTGAGAGAGGCCGTGGCAGGTGCGTGTTCGCTGCTTGGCGGGCCCCCCGGGCCTCGGGCCTATGCTCCCTCCCAGTATAGAGATAATTATAATAAATAAGATGTCTCCTTCTATCTGTAATTCTAAACCCTTCAATGCCGGGTGGGTCCTGCTTCCCCCTCAGGCAGAGAGACCTCTATCTGAGTTTGGTCAATATCTACTTAATTATGGGTATTTGCATGAAATCATATTTAACTATGCTTTATGGACTAGAACTGACGGACACTTGGATCTTATTGCATTGTAAATGGTATATTGTCATGTATCTTTTTGTATGATAACTAAAAAAAATAAAATAAAAGTTTATATAAAAAAAAAAAAAAAAAAAATATAACATGTCCTATTCTTGTCCGTTTTGCGGACAAAAATAGGCATTTCTCCAATGGGCCGCCTGTTCCGTTCCGCAAATTGCGGAAGGTACACGGGTGGTTTCCGTGTTTTGCGGACCACAAAAGACGGAACGGTCGTGTGCATGAAGCCTTACACTTACCTGTTCTCCACTGCTTCAGTCCTCTGTGTTGCCTCTTCTGTCTCCATCTTTCGCAACAGCTAGTGACTGTTTTAGAAGTGATATGGCATTACCGCTGAAGCCAGTCAATGGCTGCAGAGGTGCATGTGACGATGCCCATGGCCAGACAGATGTAAACAGTGCGGGGACTGGAAAATTGTGGCAGACTAGGAACAGAGCGGTATGGAGCAGGAAAGTATGAATTTTTCTTTTTCAGGAGGCAGACTGCAAGCATAGTTGCAATTTACTCCAAAATAAAGACAAACCGTTCTCAATGGGATGAATTGCAGAAGTCCAGAAAAATGTCTTCCACCATGATCACTACCTTATGTCATATACCTAAAAAAATATGCTATAAATTATATCACAGTACAGAGATAATGAACATAATGATGTCAACGTACTGAAACAATGAAAAAAGTGATGTCACAGTACAGGATAATAAAAGCAGTAATGCCATAGTTTACAGATAATAAACACAGTGATGTCATAGTTTCAGAAATCATAAACACAGTGATGTCATAGTACAGACATAATGAACAATGATATAAACAGTACAGAGATTATAAACATAATCATGTCACAGTACATAATAATAAACACAGTGATGTCACAGTACAGGAATAATAAACACAGTGATGTCACAGTACAGGGATAATAAACACAGTGATGTTATAGTACAGAGATAAAGAACAGTGATATAAACAGTACGGAGATTATAAACATAATGATATCACAGTACATAATAATAAACACAGTGATGTCATAGTACAGGGATAATAAACACAGTGATGTCATAGTACAGAGATAATAAACACAGTGATGTCATAGTACAGAGATAATAAACACAGTGATGTCACAGTACAGGGATAATAAACACAGTGATGTCATAGTACAGGGATAATAAACACCGTGAAGTCACAGTACAGGGATAATAAACACAGTGATGTCACAGTACAGGGATAATAAACACAGTGATGTCATAGTACAGGGATAATAAACACCGTGAAGTCACAGTACAGGGATAATAAACACAGTGATGTCACAGTACAGGGGTAATAAACACAGTGATGTCACAGTACAGGGATAATAAACACAGTGATGTCATAGTACAGGGATAATAAACACAGTGATGTCATAGTACAGGGATAATAAACACAGTGATGTCATAGTACAGGGATAATAAACACAGTGATGTCACAGTACAGGGGTAATAAACACAGTGATGTCACAGTACAGGGATAATAAACACAGTGATGTCATAGTACAGTGATAAAGAACATTGATAAAAACAGTACGGAGATGATAAACATAATGATATCACAGTACAGAGTCAATGAATATATGGATGTCACAGTATAGAAATAATAAACACATGATGTCACAGTACAGGGATAATGTAATACGTTACAAAGCAGGAATTATACAGTGATGTGGGTGAAATGTACACAGTGATGTCATCCTGCATATAGAGTAACTATGGGAATCGATATAGAATTTAGAATGGAGATACATTCTCTTTTCTATGCCACTTTACATACATCGCACCACTATCTCTTTATGCTGTCACGAGGGTGTCACAACCTATCGCTGACCCTTTTGTGCCTGGGGTCAGAAGGTCGCAGCGGGTGGCTACTCACTCGGTTTCAAGAGATCGCTCCATGACCTAGTGGTGGGAATGGATTCTGGTCCAGGTTTTTCTGCTTCGGTCTGCGATCCTTTTTGTCCCATTTAGCTTTTCCTCTCAGATGTTCTCTGTCCACCACTCCCAGCTACTATATATTCTCCCTTTCTGCTTTCCTTGTTGCCAGATATAGACCTTCTTTCCAGATCTTCTATTCTGACCTCTGGTGGAGCTGTTGGAACTGGAGCTGTTGGATCTCTGGTTCACTCCTGTTGTTGTCTCCCTTTGGGGATTGTTTGTGGTGTTTGTGTTATTTGTCCTTTCCCTGTTGTTACCCTAGATGTCAGTGGTGAGGACTAGTGCTCCCACCGCCCTACTCAATACCTAGGGCTTATTACAGGGTAAGCCAGGGACAAGGCACGTGATCGGCGTACGGGTTAGCACCCCGTCTAGGGACATCAGGGCAGTCAGTCTAGGGACATCAGGGCAGCCAGTCTAGGGACATCAGGGCAGCCAGGTGCCAGTGTCAGGTGAGTTAGGGGTCACCACTTCTCCCTCTCCCTAGTGAAAGGGTACCCCCCTTCCCTCCCCTGTGTGCCACACGTCTGTTACCTGCCATATCAGAGGTGATACATGCATGCTCATACAGAGAAGGCTGTCCATCACCAATTATGACTGCCTATATGACTCCTAAGGATAGAAATAGCAGGGATAAAACTATGTCATCATCTGCTCAGCTCCTCCTGCTCGGTACCATGTTGCCCACAGATAAAGCTGCTTATACAATGGGTCAGTCTTAAAGTCTTAAACGTTTTGTGTCATATCTCCTGTTCATTTCCTTATCCCAGTTGCAATAGAAGTAATTCATTTGCCTTTTCTGGAGTTACTGCTGTCTTCATGCGAGAATATTTTGTGTATATGGCACAAGTACATCTATTTTAATTACCGTATATTTATTAAGATTTCCATTTCCAAGGCAAGTTATAATTCAAAAGTGAATAAATGTTGCCACAACAAAACAAGAAAATGTCAATTACTGGCAAAATAAACATAATTATTAAATGTCTTACTTCGAATACAGTAATATATGGCAATTTGTAAGTTTTAGTCTGAAAAGTTAGAATCTAATTGAGTGACTGATCCTCTAAGACATTGGCTGAATTCTCATGACAGTAGTCTTCAGTCTTGTCTATCTGGTCTAACTGGCAATTTAATCTTTCACCTCAGACATCTATTTTTAGATCTGCCACACCTCTGCCTTCCCTTTATACAACTTCCTTATTTACCTGCTCGGTGAGTTCAGTAAGACGGCAGATCAGACATTTCTTGCCATACTATCATTACAGAAGAAAGAAAGCAAAGATTTGTATCTTGCAATGTTCATGGCGACTCGTCAGGTTCCAGTTATCATGAGAACAAGGCATGAGTAATCAGTGGACTGTGATCCCACCAACCGTACTGTACTGTAAAAGCAGTAGTATGAGACAGCGATGGATGGAAGAGTGTTAATGGCTTTTGTGGTCTCAGGAAAACAGAATCTCACTGTTCAAGGTGCGGAATCCACTATGAACTAAATGACCAATTCAATTTTAATTCTTGGGGAACTAAGGACGACCTGTATTCTGGAGGCCAACATCTCTGAAGATGTATGTACAGTGACGTCTAACAGTGGTGGACATCATGTTAGAGAAGAACCTGGACTATCCTTTCATTAAGGTCTGATATTTAATAACTATTATAGATGCCATCCACACTGCAAGTAATGTTTATTACATTTGCACTGTAATTCAATATTTCTGTAGAAGATTGTAGTAACATTTTTACAGAAAATTTTTTTGATTAGATGTAATTGCCAGTAGATTACATATATAGTGTGGAAAGAACGTTCAAACAATATTAAAAGGGTTGTCTCATTAAGACAGCTATTTTTTATATTGAATCCGACTCAACAATCATCTGCTTTTACATGATGAACTATTTGAAAATTTCAAGTGAATGTTGTCCTTGTAAACATTGACAGGTCAGGTCCACCAGAGTAAGAACAGCAGCTCTCCACTGTGACCAAATGGATGGAGGTACATAGGGCCCACCAGAGGATCTAATTCTAAGGGCCAACCATATATATTCAAATGAAAAATTCTTTATAGTATATAATATACTGTATATAGTAGATGGTGCAATATTCATTTTTTGGGATATGGGGGCCTATTAGTGATGTATCCCACCATGAGTCCAGTTAATGAAGTATGCAATAGACTCTGGTCAGAAGTATACTGGGGATTCTCCTGATGTATTGCTCACATTTTTGTCATATGTTTAACGTTAAATTACGTTAAAAATGTATATGTTAACTTATACATTTTTTGCAGCACTCTGCAGGATGGAAAAGCATAGTATACTGCACTTTTCCATCCTACAACGTCCAGCAAAAAACATATACTGTATATTAATTTAGACTTCTTTTCTTCTTCAGTGGAACTCTATGGTGACAGGTTCTACTGTATCTCATCTGTCAGAGGCACCTGTTAACATATACTTTTTTAATACGTTAAATGTATGACAAAAATATGATGTTAACCCAGCCTAACACATGCTCTTAATTGAATCTATGCAAATAAAAATGTTAAACTTACTGTTAAACTTCATATCATAATACACACTTTAGCTGCTGCAGAACCTCATAGTACACACCTCAGCTGCTCTAGAATCTCATAATACACCTCAGCTGCTGCGGAACATCACAATACACACCTCAATAATACACGTTGGAATACAACAACAGAAGAGGATTTAACTCGCACTTTGCTGTAACTGCTGATGCATGGACACGCAGAGCAAACACTGGGAGGATATAAGGAGCACCCAGTGCAAGTACTAACATTTTATAAATGAGAGGACCTTTCATGTTTTTTTTTTTTTTGTTTAGATAAATACTTTCCTTGTTTCCTTGTGGGGTACCCCCCCCCCCCCCCCCCCGCTGATGATGCTGACACCCTACCTGTTTTTTTTTGTTTTTTTTTCAAATATTGCTCCTACGCTCTGCTGTGTCCCTCTACAGCTCTGCAGTTTTCCCGCTTAGTATGTTAATACTGAGCATCGGTACAAGGAGGAGGAGACGCCAGGGTTTCTCAATGGGCGTCTCCTTCTCCCTTGCTGTGCCGCGATCCAGTCGCAGCGGAGAGTGTCCCAGCCAGGGAGAAGGTGAGCTTTATTTTCTCTCCGGCTGTGACGCTCTCCACTGTGATCATAAATCAGACGCATCTTCCACCAGCACATCCAGCTCAAAAGGGAGTAGAAGAGTCTGTCTTTGTAAATGACAATGTTCGTTGGGTCTTAGTAACAAATGTATTGCCAAAAGGGGTTTCACTTACGGATGAACGAACCATTTGAGGTTTGGTTCAGGTTTGCCAAATTTTTCAGGCCCGAATCCGTTTGAGCTGAACCAAATTGACTCCAATTGTCCTGAAAATTGGCATACAACACCCTCTAGACTCCTAGGGCTCCGAATTTTCTCTTTTTCATTCATAATTTATGTATTTTTGCTTTATGCCTCCCTCTCCCCAAGCTCTTGAACAGTTATAATAAATGATGCCTGACTGACACTGACTTACATAACCATCGGTAAACCAACCTTTGGTGGCGTTAACAGTGTGTTTAAAAGCACACCGCACCATCGCATGTGTTATGCTTTTTCATTTTTCAAAGATTCAAAAAATGGTCCCTTATCGAGGACAGGTGGTATTTAAAGACCAATGTGTTATGGGATTTTAAAAAAGTGGCTTTTTTGGGGACCAAGGATCCAGAAATTATGCTTTGACAAGGTCAGAATGTCTGCCTATACAACATACACAAGTGTTAATTGTGAGAAGAAAAAGCACATTGTAAACAAGCCTAGAAAAATTCTCCCTTATAACCCCTTCAAGAAAAAGCCAGTTTATACCAAATGCCAGAGCCCCATTTTTCAAATCTGACATGTCACTTTATCTGGTAATAACTCTGGAACACGTTTACTGACCCAAGCGATTCTAAGATTGTTTTTGCATGACACATCATACTTCATGTTAGTGGTGAATTTTAGTTGATATGCTTTATATTTATTTATGTATAAATAAATCCAAAATTTGCAGAAAATATGCATGAATGGGTTAATTGGGCGCAGCTGTGTAGTGTGGAAGCTGAAAGGGTAGGGTAATAAGAGGCCCGTGGCTGCTATAGTAGCAGAAGCAGCATAGCATGGAACATACAAGCTGGTAGATCGGTTGTCTATGGGTGGTGGTGGTAGTAGTAGTGGTAGATACGGAGCATTAATAGTCGTGGCAGTAGGGGTTTTGCAGTGAGGAGAAACAGCTGAGGTGGTGCAGCAGTTCTGCGGAACATTATGGTAGGCAGACAGCAGCACTGGCATGAAGATGGCAGCGGCATAATGGGAGCAGCAGCAGCCATACGGAACATTTTTGTAGGCAGGCAGCAGCAGTGGGATTATAGCAGCCATACAGAACAAGATAGGCAGGCAACATGATGGTAGGCAAGATGGGGAACTGTCAGCAAGGCCAGATCTATTCCAGGCTTGGTTTATTTTGACAAAAGTGATGTTTTGGATGCTGGTGGAGGACAACTTGGTCTGTTTTGGTGTCATCACGCCCCATGCGGCCTTAAAAACCTTCTCCGAGATGACATTGGAAGCTGGGCAAGAAAGAAGAAAGAGAGTGTCTGTGGAGGAAGCGGGTAAGTTCTTGCTGTGGGAGCCATCCCGATGAAATCATGGGTGAGGACGTTTAGGGTGTTCAGAGAGAAATGGTCATGTTGCTGGGGTGCTTCCTTACTGCTGCTGCAAAAAACATTGACCCAGTGGGCCGTGAAAAACATATACTGTCTCTGCCTGTAACAGCTGCTCCAGGTATCCACTGTGGAGTGCAAGGTCCCCATTCTCCACCACGTGAGAGTACAAGGCACTACTACAATGGTACAGCAGCGACTACACCACCAACAACTGGCCAGGTTGGGGTTTAGCTTGTAGACAAGCTAATTGCCGGTAGAGAATAGGTTTTTTTTCGTGGCCAAACATTCCATTATAGATGTCTCACAATGGAGTGGAGGAAAAGGAGAGTCTTAACAGGAGAAGAAGGTGATGATTACAAGGACACTATTGCTAGGGGATGCAAGTTGGCTGCCACAAAGAAGACCAGGAGAAGGAGGACAGACTTTTCTGATTGGGAATGCTGGCCAGGTGTATTTTCCCAAAGGGTCCCATGATGCCGCATCATGTGCTGCAATAGAGCTAATTGCTAATTTGCACTCTTTTGATACGAGTAGCAGGGATTTACATTTTTTCTCATCTTCTCCTGACTTCTTTTTAGGACAGTTGCTATGCAGCTGCCTTATTCTTCATCACTTTGCTTAACTTTGTTAATTTAGAGAGGTCTTTATGATTGATTAGCTTTCCTTTAACCATTTCATTTTTGTATTTACGTTTTTCACAGAATGCCTTTTTGGGCCATATTTTTCATTTATTTTTCCGTTCACATAACCGTATGAGGGCTTGTTTTCTGCTGGACAAGTTGCACTTTGCAATTCCACCATTTAATATTGCATTTGAAATAGTGGTGAAATTGAAAAAAAAAAACAACTTGAAAATAATGATTTTTTCTTTTTATCGCCATATTCTGACCCCAATAACGTTTTGGAATCTTGGGATCTTTGTGGGAGGAGAAGTGATGAAAAAACATTGAATTGGCCATTTTGACATTTTTTCCCAGTTTCACCATTTTCCGTATAGATATTTTAATATTTTACTAGTTCTGGCGTTTTTGCATGCAACAATGACCATGGTATGTATTTATTTATTTATTTTTATTTTTTGGCAGGGATTAGAATTTTTTATATTTTTTTATTTTTAAAAAACTTTTAAAACAAGGAATTAAAACAAGCATTCACTAGATTGCTTCTTTCATATACTCCAATTCATTAGAATTGGAGTCTATAGGAATTATACTATGTTCGATAGTAACTAATGTGCTGCAGCCTACTGTCATGCAGGAGGACAGGGACTGCCACCCACTACATCCGGCTTCCCCAATCCTTGGCAGGGAGAGCCAGAGCACACCCAGAAGTGCGCGCTTCTGGGTTTTAGCTCATCCAGATGCTGTGGTCACATTTGACCACAGCATCTGAAGGGTTAAAAGTCCGCGACTGGCATTATCGCCAGTTTTTAACTGCCATCCCCTTCATCCATTCGTCATCTCTAGTAGTGTTGATTGAGCATGCTCAGCCAAACACCAGTTCGGCTCGAGCATCTCGATGCTCGGCAAATGGCGGTATTTGGCCGAAGACAACATGTGTTCGAGTGCAATGCTCGAGTCTCCTCCGCGCACGTTTATTGCCTGCTACGCAGCCAAAAAACGTGCACGTAAGTACTGCCCCCACTGTAATGCCGTAGGCATGTTGGCTGCTGCCATTACAGTGATTGGCTGGCCGTAACGCGTCATCGGGTGCTATATAGCACCCGATGATGCATGTTCGGCTCAGTCTTAGACAGGGAGAGCTGTGCTGAGGAATGGACAGACAGTGTAGGGAGTGATTTAAGACGTCTTTTACTTTTTCCGTAGACGGTGTCCGCTGCGGACAGTGAAATTAGCTGCACCACATCTCCTGTGTAAAGTGTGAGAATCCCAAAAATATCTGTGACATTCAGTGTACTTTTCCCGTAGACGGTGTCCGCTGCGGACAGTGACATTAGCTGAGCCACATCTCCTGTGTAAAGTGTGCGCATCCCAAAAATATCTTTGACATACAGTGTACTTTTTCCGTAGACGGTGTCTGCTGTGGACAGTGATATTACCAGCGCCACATCTGCAGTGTAAAAAATGTATCTGTGACATACAGTGTACTTTTTCAATAGACGGTGTCCGCTTCTGACAGTGACATTACCAGGGCCACATCTGCAGTGTAATGTGTGCACTTAAATTTTTTTATCTGTGACATCCAGTGTACTTTTTTAATAGACGGTGTCCGCTGCTGACAACTACATTACCAGTGCCTCATCTGCAGTGTAACGTGCGCTTAAAAAATGTATCTGTGACATACAGTGTACTTTTTCAATAGACTGTGTCCCTTTCTGACAGTGACATTACCAGGGCCACATCTGCAGTGCAACATGTGCGCTTAAAAAATGTATCTGTGACATCCAGTGTACAGTGACATCACTGGGGGTACCTCTCCTGTATAACGTTTCCTCATCCCAAATACCTTAGACATTCCCTGTAATTGTTTATTAGACGCTGGTGACAGCATTGACATTATTTGTGGGATATCTCCTGTGCGACTTTTCCACATCCCAAATACCTTTTTAAATTTTTGGGCGCATACACTTCCAAATCCTAAGCTACTGTACGTGAGACATACTTTCAAGCATATATAACATTTAATATGAAGAAGGCGAGCAGTAAGGGACAGAGAAGTGGCCGTGATGCTGATGGTGCACGCATAGGTCATGGCCCTGGGTGCGTTGAAACTGAGCTTTCTGCTAGAGCACTAGAAAAACAATCATCCACGATACCTAACTTCATGTCCCAGTTTGCAGGGAGGCTCAGGACACCACTCTTGAAGTCAGACCAATGCAACCAGGTGGTATGTCGGATTGCAGTAGATAATGCTTCCGGTCGGTTAAGCAGCACCCTGTCTTGCACCGTCCAGTCTTTCTCCCACCATGGAGAGTCTGGGCAAACAAGTGATCCCACACTTAGATATTCTGAGGACCTCTTTTAAGCACCATTCCTTGATTTGGCTCTCTCGCAGATCTTGTGCCCTGATTCCCAAACTCTTGAGCATCCACATTCACAAGAAGATGACAGTGGGGAACGGCAATTACTGTTTAATGAGGTGGATGATGATGTGACACAGTTGCCAATAAGTCCACGGCAATTAGTGTCAACAAATAAGGAGGATGAGCAGAGTGAGGAAGTGGAAGAGGAGGTGGTGGACAATTAAGTCACTGACCCAACCAGGGAAGGTCGAAAGCCGAGCGAGGACAGCAGTACAGAGGGGGAGGGATCTGCAGCACCACAACAGGCTGGAAGAGGCAGTGGGGTGGCAAAAGGGGAGGGTAGGCCACACCAAACAGGCCCGCAACTGTTCCACGGAGCACCTCCTTGCAGAAACTTCCCTTGCCAAGGGGTAGGTGTTCCACAGTATAGCACTTTTTTGAGGAAAGTGCGGACGACAAAAGAATAGTAGTTTGCAACCTGTGCCGTACCAAAATGAGCCGGGGCGTGAACACTAGCAACCACACCACCACCAGCATAATCCACCACATGGCATCCAAGCACGGTGATAAGTGGGCCGAATGCCTGGGTCCACAATCTGAGTCTGCGGGTCAGACCACTGCCTCCTCTTCCTTTATGTTACGTGCTGGCCATAGCACTAAATGCGCAACTTTCCAAATTGCTGGCCCTGAAAATGTTGCCATTTATGCTTGTGGACACAGGCCTTCCGCAGCCTGATGTTGGCAGCCGTCCCGCGTTACGCAATCCCCAACTGACACTATTTTACAAGGTGTGTTATGCCTGTCTTACACCAACATGTGTCCTGTAACATCACACGTGTCCTGACCAACGCAGTTGCTGGGAAGGTTCACTTAACCGCAGACACATGGACAAGTGCATTCGGCCAAGGACGCTACATTTCCATGACGGCACACTGGGTGAATGTTGTGGCGGCCAGGAGAGAGTCATACCCTGGGATAGCACAGGTGCTACCGACTGCCAAAGATTGCGGGCCCTAATTTGATCAGGGTTTCCGCCAGCACCTACGTTAGTGGCTCTACAGTTTCTGAGTTGACCACAATAGAAGATCTGGACCTGGCACTTTTTTTTTGCAGATTTTGGCTGTACCTTGCCTTCACTCTTTATTGCCACCACAGACACTACACTCCTCCACTTGCTTCTCAACATCCTGATCTGGCTCCCAGGTCCTGGCCAACACACAATCATTGTTTATATGTATAGGCGTACAGTGGCTAGAAAAGCATAAAGAAAGCGGCGCACCATAGTGTAGTATGTTCCAGTTAGATATGACTGGTTGATAGAACTAAAAAATTGAGGCTCACCTTAAAGAGTTGTGCTATCAATAGGCACAATTCACTGTGAGTTTAGTAAATTTGTGCGAACACGTGCGTCTACTTGTCAGTTTATGCTGCCGTGGTATCCAAAGGTTCCGGAGAGGATGCCCAATCCTCTCTAAGGACAATCTAGTAGGGATATATCAGGATACAATTAAGACGCAAATTACACTGGCCAGGACACTCGCATGAAGAATAAGAATCTTCTTCTTTCTTGAGTTTTTTTCTTTTTGTATCAATAAAACAACAAAACAACGTGTTTCGTGGGTACTAAAGCCCCCTTCATCAGGTTAAAAAGCATTGAGTCTTTTAAACCTGATGAAGGGGGCTTTAGTACCCCCCAAAACGCGTTGTTTTGTTATTTTATTGATACAAAAAGAAAAATCTCAATAAAGAAGATTCTTACTCTTCATGCGAGTGTCCTGGCTGGTGTAATTTGCACCTTAATTGTATCCTGATATATCCCTAACACACAATCATTGTCATAGTCCTCATTCTCCCAAACACTTTTATTGGACTATGATGTGTCATTGTGGACTGCTTGTCTCCCTCCCCATTTTCTGCTCTGTATTTGCCCAGAATGTCAATGTCACTACTACTGTTTTTATTGCCACCACTGTGTCTACAGGTGCCACTACTAGCACCAACACCCCCACCTCTGCCTGAACATCCTCCTGATGGCAGTCAAAACACTGACTGCTCTCACACAAGTCATCAACAGCGAGAATCTTCTTAGGATAAAAGAAGGCTTTCCACTAGGGGCAGTGAAAACAAACATGATGCAATAGAAAGTCTTCTCTGGGGCTACAAGTAGGAAGAGCAGGAGGAATTCTGTGACCCCTGGCTCAAAGGCATGGTGTCAGTGGTGACATTGACATCATACTGCAGCGACAGAGAGGATGAGCGAGCCATCCAGTCCACAATATCATCCTCTTTGTCCTTAATAATAATCTGCGACCTACCAGAAACTAAGAAGAATTGTGGCCTAATACTGCTATTACTATTGTCCGGATGTGTGGAGCCAACTTTGCTGCTACTGCTGTTTGCACTTCTACAGCTAACCACATTCTGACTTGCGGATGACGAGGCATGGGTCTTTTAGTTTTCTCTGTCATTTACCATTTTATCATGAGGTCTATAAATGAAAAATCACAGGTTTGGTACATAGATTATTACTGGAAGTGTCTTTTCTATAATTTACAGAGGCACAATGATATGTACCTCCATTTCTACAAACACTCTGCACACTGGCATTGACAATTTATCATTAGTATATTAATGCCATACCATGGATTGAATGAAACTGGTATATTGATGCAGAAACTGCATGGTATAATAATGTAATACAATGTGTTGAATTAAACTGCATATTGAGTACAGTGCATTGAGTACAGTGACAAAAACTGCATGGGATATTCACACAGTACAGGGGGCTAACTAAAACTGCCACACGTAGTGGTGGTAGACTTTTAGCTGCAACCCGATGTAGAAAAGCACCACCCCGTGGTTCTGCAGATTGCTCAAAAACCATTCCAGCAAAATATGGTCCAAAAACCATATGGTGTTCCTTCCTTTCTGAACCCTGTTGTGTACCCATACAGCAGTTTACGACCACATATAGGGTGTTTTTGTAAACTGTAAAATCAGGGTAATAACTAATGAGGTTTCTTTGGCTATTAACCGGTGCTGTGGTACTGGAAAAATTGATTGAAATGGAAAATCTGCAAACAAAAAGGTGCAATTTGGAGATTTCACCTCTAATTGTATAGTGATTTTGTAATGTCTTTTTGCAGAAAAGTGTAAAGGAAGGAATTCTGCTGAAACAGACCAGTTCATTTCAAAGATGGAAGAGACGCTATTTCAAGCTCAGAGGACGAACATTGTACTACGCCAAGGATTCAAAGGTGGCAAACTCTACAACTGTTTTCAATTTTAGATGGATAATAATAGTAAAATCATTTCTTAGAAGTCTTTGCAAGGGTTTTCCAACATTTTAATACCAGAGGAGCCTGTTCTTTCTCAAACAGCTGTTTGGCAGGGGCCCCGTTGTTGGACACCCCCAATCAGACAATGATGACCTTAAAGTAAACATTGGATCTTGGCCTATAAATTATGTTACTGGGAGAAAAGCTAGAGAGACTAAGAGGGGGATTTATCAAAACTGGTATAAAGGAAAACTGGCTTAGTTACCAATAACTTCCAATCAGATTACACCTTTCATTTCCCAAAGGACTTCTGAAAAATGAATGGTGGAATCTAATTGGTTGCTAATGGCAACCAAACCTCTATAGCAGTAATGATAAATCTCCCTCTAAGTGCTGTCTCTATATTAATGTGTCCAACATCATGGCACCCTTTCCCATTTACAATTGCAGATATTAATAACCTCTGAAAACGTGTGCAAATGTTAATATAATGGTCTGGACTATAAGCTTTTTAAGAGCCTCAGGCATGAAGACATAAAAGCACAGTGCAACAAACTGTTAAGTGTCCACAGACATATTAGCCAAACATACGTCAAATGAGAGGTTTTTATCACAAATGTCTGTCTAGTATACATCAGTAATACACACCCAAATCGCAAAGCGAATAAACGCCCGGTTATTGTTGCTGTCCAGACTAACTACAAGTATTTACCCAAAACTAGACTCAGAACAGCATAAATTATAGAAATACAAAATCTTTTATTGGACATACACTTGTATAAAACATAGAAATCCATATACATAAGCAGCATTAAATCACACAGGATGATCTCCACAGGTCTGTCACATTATATTACATATAGATATGCAATAAGAATTCCCAAGCTGTGAGGAAAAGTAATCAATCGCAGCCCTCAGTCAATATATATAAGGTGCATAGTCCTCAACTAAAAAATGACATAGGGGAAATACATGCAGTAAAGGTCAATACAGACCAAGCAGTCCTGGATCCAGACCTGTGACAGACCTGTGGAGATCATCCTGTGTGATTTAATGCTGCTTATGTATACGGATTTCTATGTTTTATACAAGTGTATGTCCAATAAAAGATTTTGTAGTTCTATAATTTATGCTGTTCTGAGTCTAGTTTTGGGTGTATAGTATACATCAGTGTACTTTTTCTTTGACTGTATGCAAAAGTGTAGTCTACTGCAATTTTCCATATATCTGTATGTTATATAGATTTTTGTCAATCGAAAACCATGATATACACGCAGTGTAACCGCACACAGAGGGCCATATTTATGCAGTTGTACAGGCATACATTTGAATAGGACTAATATATCCACTCATTTCAATGCCTAAACTATGATATTTTGCAATGTTCCTCTCAGGTTTTTTTCCTTTTTCATGTTCTGCCATTGAACTCTAAGCACCCGATTTAGATTTAGCAATTAGTGTTTCCATTTGTGTGTAAATCTAGATATTGCTTACTTGAAAATTGATCTGTACATCCAGAATTTAGTAGTACTAAGTTATTACTGCAATATGCAAAATAAAATTTTTATAGAACAATAGTTGCACAGGTGTAACCATTCGTTGTATGATTGTAACAGATTTGGGAGTAAGCTATTGCTGATGAAAATTACTGCTGAAAATTGTTCCATAACCATTTTTTTTTTTTACTGCAGTCTCTGATATTTGATGAAGTTGACCTTTCAGATGCCAGTGTGGCTGAGACTAGCACTAAGAACATTAACAACAGCTTCACGGTACAGTGATCAACTTTGTCTTACCATAAAATTCCAGCCCAAGCTGATAAATCTTTGCTTGCAATCTACGAGGAAATAAGAGTGACGCAAAATGCAATAGCGTTTATTTTATATAATGTTCCAGCCATGAGCCAGCTACCAGCCAGTATCTGTATTTGCACAAGTATCTAATGCGTTTGAGTGCATGGAATATGGGGGTTACTGCTGGATGAAGTAATCAGGTTCTGAGGAATAATAAAGATGGTTGGTGGTAAACGGAGAAGAATTATATTATGGAATGTGACAGGCCTATCTAAAAAGATGTGTTTTTAGGACACCTAAAATTGTGAATGTTGGTAATTAATCGGGTTGTCAAGGGTAGCACAAGAAAAGTCTTGAAGACAATATCTAGAGGTTCGAATGATGGTAGAGGTTAGTCATAGATCAGTGACAGAATATGGAACATGGGTAGAGTGGTAGGCAAATGGAGCAGATTGGATTGGTGCATCACTTAGGAAAGATTTTGGGCTGAGAATGATAAGTTTAATTGTATTTTATAGTGGATGGTAAGCCAGTGCAGTGACACAAACTAAATTGGACACACAGATGAGCCAGGCTGTTGTATTTAGGATATACTGGAAAGGGAACAGTTTAGTGAGGGCAGGACCAATTAGTAACGAGTAACAATAATCAAGACAAAAATGGATCAGGGCAAAAGTAAGTATTTGCTGTTTCTTCAGTAGGAGAAGGGCAGATTGTGGAGATGTTTTGAGTGTATTTAGTGCCCTGGGTCAAGGGTACTTTGGACGACTGACATTTGCCCTCATTGGTACTATGCAAAGCCATCCACTCACAACATTATTGTACTTTGAAAGGTTAAAGGCTATGTACACCTTTGGGGCCATTTTTTTTCTCCAATTATTGTCTTATGCTTGTTTTGAGCTAAAAATCTTTTTTCAGTTGGTCTTTATTAACAATATGGAATCCTTTCTCTGTACAGAGCTGATATGCTCTACTTTCTGCATGTGGATTTTTTGTCTTTTCTGTCATCTGGGGAGCATATGGATTCCTTATCTCTGTTCCCTGACATTATAAACAATCATTAACCTCTTAAGGACATAGGGCGTACAGGTACGCCCTTGTGCCCTGGTACTTAAGGACACAGGGCGTACATGTACGCCCTGTGTATTTCCGATCACTGCCGTGCGGCTGGCAGTGATCGGAACCCGGTGCCTGCTCAAATCATTGAGCAGGCACCTATGCTAAATGCGCGGGGGGGTCCCGTGACCCCCCCATGTCGGCGATCGCGGCAAACCACAGGTTAATTCAGACCTGCGGTTTGCTGCGATTTCTGTAGTTTCTGATCCCCGCGGTCCCTGACCGCGGGGATCAGAAACTTTAGTACTCCTAAAATACATCTGTACCCCCCCCCCCCTGCACCCCTGAGTGATTTTTGCCCGGTGGGAGGTGCAGGGGGAGGGTTGCGGGCGGTGCGGGAGGAGGGCAGTGCGGCAGGCGGGATCGCGATCCCCCGCCCGCCTCCCCTTGAATAATCGTTGGCGTCTAGTGGGTATACCAGGGTGCCAGCACATTGCTGGCACCCTGGTATAAACGTCTGACATCTGTGCTGCGATGTCAGCCGTTTAACCCTTTCCATACCGCGGTCCGTACGGACCGCTGTATGGAAAAGGTTAACAGCGCAGGGAGCTCCCTCCCTCTCCCATCGGGGGGCTGCTGTGCCTTTGCAGCCCCCGAATGGAGAGGGAGAGAGCTCCCAGGCAGCCCCCCGAAGCCCCGACCTTAACCCTTCCCTGTCTGCGCAGTTCTGACCACTACTGAGCAGACGGGGAAGGTTCCCATGGCAACAGGACGCCTTCTCAGGCGTCCTGCTGTCCATGGTGCTGAACAGATCTGTGCTGAAAGGCATAGATCTGTTCAGACAAAGTGTAAAATACAGTACAGTACTTATATTGTACTGTACTGTATTATACAGACATCAGACCCACTGGATCTTCAAGAACCAAGTGGGTCTGGGTCAAAAAGAAAGTGAAAAAAAGTGAAAATAAAGTAAAAATCAAAAAACACATCTATCACTGATTAAAAATAAAAAAAAATGAAATTCCCTACACATCTTTGGTATCGCCGTGTCCGTAACAACCTGATCTATAAAACGGTCATGTTACTTTACCCAAACGGTGAACGCCATAAAAATAAAAAATTAAAAACTATGATGAAATTGAAATTTTGCCCACCTTACTTCCCAAAAAAGGTAATAAAAGTGATCAAAAAAGTTGTATGTTTGCCAAAATTGTAACAATCAAACCGTCATCTCATCCCGCAAAAATCATACCCTACCCAAGATAATCGCCCCAAAACATGATTTTTTTTGTTTCAAAAAGGAAATCATTGTGTAAAACTTACATAAATAAAAGAAAGTATACATATTATGTATCGCCGCGTCCGTATCGACCGGCTATATAAAAATATCACATGACCTAACCCCTCAGGTGACCACCGTAAAAAAAAAAAAAAAAACGGTGTAAAAAAAGCAATTTTTTGTCATCTTACTTCACAAAAAGTGTAACAGCAAGCGATCAAAAAGTCATATGCCCCCCAAAATAGTGCCAATAAAACCGTAATCTCATCCCGCAAAAAATGAGACCCTACTTAAGATAATCGCCCAAAAACTGAAAAAACTATGGCTCTTAGAGTATGGAGACACTAAAACTTTTTTTTGTTTTAAAAATTAATTCATTGTGTAAAACTTACATAAATAAAAAAAATTGTATACATATTAGGTATCGCCGCGTCCGTGACAACCTGCTCTATAAAATTACCACATGATCTAACCTGTCAGATGAATGTTGTAAATAACCGCACAAAAAGTGTAATATAGAGCAACCAAAAATCATATGTACCCTAAACTAGTACCAACAAAACTGCCACCTTATCCCGTAGTTTCTAAAATGGGGTCACTTTTTTGGAGTTTCTACTCTAGGGGTGCATCAGGGGGGCTTCAAATGGGACATGGTGTCAATAAAACCAGTCCAGCAAAATCTGCCTTCCAAAAACCGTATGGCATTCCTTTCCTTCTGCGCCCTGTCGTGTGCCCGTACAGCAGTTTACGACCAAATATGGGGTGTTTCTGTAAACTACAGAATCAGGGCCATAAATAATGAGTTTTGTTGCTTTGTAACTGGAAAAAAAATATTAAAATGGAAAATCTGCCAAAAAAGTGAAATTGTGAAATTGTATCTCTATTTTCCATTAAATCTTGTGCAACACCTAAAGGGTTAACAAACTTTGTAAAATCAGTTTTGAATACCTTAGGGGGTGTAGTTTCTTAGATGGGGTCACTTTTATGGAGTTTCTACTCTAGGGTTGCATCAGGGGAGCTTCAAATGGGACATGGTGTCAAAAAACCAGTCCAGCAAAACCTGCCTTCCAAAAACCATATGGCGCACCTTTCACTCTACGCCCCGCTGTGTGGCCGTACAGTAGTTTACGGCCACATATGGGGTGTTTCTGTAAACGGCAGAGTCAGGGCAATAAAGATACAGTCTTGTTTGGCTGTTAACCCTTGCTTTGTTCGTGGAAAAATGGGTTAAAATGGAAAATTAGGCAAAAAAATGAAATTCTCAAATTTCATCCCCATTTGCCAATAACTCTTGTGCAACGCCTAAAGGGTTAATGAAGTTTGTAAAATCAGTTTTGAATACCTTGAGGGGTTTAGTTTCTTAGATGGGGTCACTTTTATGGAGTTTCTACTCTAGGGTTGCATCAGGGGGCTTCAAACGGGACATGGTGTCAAAAAACCAGTCCAGCAAAACCTGCCTTCCCAAAACCATATGGCGCACCTTTCACTCTACGCCCCGCTGTGTGGCCGTACAGTAGTTTACGGCCACGTATGGGGTGTTTCTGTAAACGGCAGAGTCAGGGCAATAAAGATACGGTCTTGTTTGGCTGTTAACCCTTGCTTTGTTAGTGGAAAAAATTGGTTAAAATGGAAAATTAGGCAAATAAATGAAATTTTCAAATTTCATCCCCATTTGCCAATAACTCTTGTGCAACACCTAAAGGGTTAACGAAGTTTGGAAAATCAGTTTTAAATACCTTGAGGGGTGTAGTTTATAGAATGGGGTCATTTTTGGGTGGTTTCTATTATGTAAGCCTCGCAAAGTGACTTCAGAGCTGTAGGGGTCCCTAAAAATTGGGTTTTTGTAAATTTCTGAAACATTTCAAGATTTGCTTCTAAACTTCTAAGCCTTGTAACATCCCCAAAAAATAAAATATCATTCCCAAAATAATTCAAACATGAAGTAGACATATGGGGAATGTAAAGGCATCACAATTTTTAGGGGTATTACTATGTATTACAGAAGTAGAGAAACTGAAACTTTGAAATTTGCTAATTTTTCAAAATTTTTGTTAAATTAGGTATTTTTTGGTGCAAAAAAAAAATTTTTTTTTACTTCATTTTAACAGTGTCATGAAGTACAATATGTGACGAAAAAACAGTCTCAGAACGGCCTGGATAAGTCAAAGCGTTTTAAAGTTATCAGCACTTAAAGTGACTCTGGTCAGATTTGCAAAAAATTGCCTGGTCCTAAGGTGTAAAAAGGCTGTGTCCTTAGGGGTTAAAGGTTAATCCTAATCTTACTGAGAAGAATTTGGCTTAAATAAATGTTTATGACCTCTCAGTAGAGAGATAAGGCTTATTGTCATGACCATGGTCATGGTCGTGACTCCTTGGGAGCCACATGCATTTGCCCGCGGTCTGGTATTGTTGTCAACCACAGGTGAGGGCTAGTATCTTGCCTCACGTGTGGTTGCCGCTGGCAACTTGTGGTTGTTGGGCAGTGGAGCAGCCTGAGCTGGTTGCTGGGCGACTCGCTGTCCATGCATGCGGTTGTCTTTGGCAACGTGTGTTTATGTGTGCACTTTCCTTGTCTGGTGTGCACGGGGTTTATTGTGTGTATTCCCCTTTTAGTTGCTGTCTTTCATTCCCTGGTGTGAGAAGGGTTAATTCCCTTCCTAGTCTGTGAGCACTGGGTGTGTCTGCGTGGGTGTGGCTACATGGGCTATTTAACCTCAGTTACGACCTGATGTCTGGGGGTACTCCAGCCTTGTAGTAAGCTGGAGGCACTCTCCTGGTCCCATATACCATCTGCCAGTGAGGGCCACCCTTGTGGTCATAAATTGTGATACTATATGTTTATGTGATGTTAAGTTTATGTCTATGTGGTGTTTATGTGTGCTGTGTCCTTTTATGTTTGTGTGTGGACAGCCAGCACTTGTGTCCAGGGATCCAGTCAGTGTGTCTGTGGCAGGTAGAGGTGGAAGTCTTTCACTCTCCTGCCATATCCATAGTCTGTTTATGGTTATATCCCATTGCAGCTCGGCCAGTTTAGACTCCTGTTTCTACGCATCCAGGAGGAACAGGTGGTCTACCCAGCTCCTAGTTCAGGGATTGGCAGAGGGTGAGTAGGGATCCGAGGTTCCTGAGCATGAGCCCTCCTACCATCAAGGTCGGCTCATGCAGCTAGGAGTCAGGGTCGGATTAGGGATGCGATAGGAGGTGACCTGCTCCCTTATTCTGTTGTCCTGGCCGAGCAGCCACTAACATCTCATGGCATCACACGGCTGAGGGTTTTCCCCATCCTCAGCCGTGATACTTATTAGATGACCCAAAGTGAAAGTAAAAGTACCAGTCATACAGTTAGAAAAACATTTAACCCTTTGTGAGAGAAAGGCTGAATATTTTTAATAAAAGTCAATTGAAAATATGATTTCTAGCCAAAAATAAGTTAAATGCAATCATAAAAATAAATTCCTCCAAAGGTGTACATGTGTGATTTATACTGTTTAGTGCTCTTCTTATACTGTGGCATATATATATATATATATATATATATATATATAAACTGCATTTATATGTTTATTGTAATATATCCTATTCATTTGCACTGTTATTACACGTTATTACACTATAGCACAATGCATCGTGGAAAGGGGTAATGCACAGCCAGCTAATACTGAGAGACTTTATGACTTTCTACCTATGCAAAGATTTGTAGGATATAAAAAACAGATACAATGATCTTTGGACTTTTGACGTCTATTGTTTCTGCTTTGTTGTTTACATCTGAAGACTTGTTTATGTCTGTAAAAGCTGCTTAGACATTCCCATATGCTTGCATTGAAACTCTTTACAAGTCTATGGTAGACAGAAATTGTAAAAACCTGGCCAGTGAATGTACAGGTGGCATGAGTGTTCAAGTGATTGAATACAGGGTTGAAGGAAAGATTTTTAGTCAAATATAACCCCAAAAAGGGGAGTGTGCTGCCTAGAAGTTATGATAGGATCACATGGAAATGGGAATGTCAGGTTTAGGTAGGGTAGCAGATAGTGGTAAGAAGATTAAATTTCAGATAAAGAGAGGATATGATGTTAGAAACATAGGACATACAGTTGTGATCAAAATAATATCAGTCAGACATCACTAACCTGATCGGTCACTGTTTTTGGTAGAAATTATATTTCTACATGGCAAATAATTTACTAGCAGGTGTAGTAGAGTAATAGAAACCCAACAGACCCAACAGTCATGACATGCATGCTGCTGATTATCTGTAATTCAATCACTTATTGAAAGGGGCTTTTACAAAATAATGAATAATTCATAGCAGTGTCAAGTTCAATGAGTGAGGTCATTCATTCTTTGAAAAACAGGTGCCAATTATTGCCCTTATTTAAGGAAGGAAGGCAGCAAATGTTTTACATGCTGGTTACAGTGCATTTCTCTCTGAAATTCTGAGGGAAATTGGTCTTTCCAGACATTGTTCAGAAGAACAGCGTACCTTAATTAAAAAGTTGATTAGAGAGGGGAAAACATAGAAGAAGTGCAGAAAATGATAGGCTGCTCAGCTAAAATGATCGCAAATGCTTTAAAATGGCAACCAAAACCTGAAAGACGTGGAAGAAAGCGAAAAACTACCATTCGAATGGATAGAAGAATAGCCAAAATGGCTCATACCTGTGAGTACTGTTACAATTAGAAGACGCCTATGTGAAGCCAACCTATCTGCAAGAACCCCCCGCAAAATCCCACTGTTGAAAAAAAGATGTGCTGTGACCCCTCTCCTCCTAATCTAGCACTCTTTAAACATCTATTGAATGCTGCCAAATTGCTGATTACTCTGGTTATTTACTGATGTTCCTTCCATGGAACAATGGTTTCAGAAAATCGACCAGATATACCGTCTGGAAGAGTTGTCCTCGTGGAAATTGAGATCTCACCACAAATTTCTCCAGATTTGGAATCAATGGGGCTCCTTTAGAGGATATTAGACAAACTGTCTTGCAGACCTAGTGACCTTGTTTCTGCGATGTCACTATACCCAGCTCCTTCCTATTACCTCCTCTTTTTAGAGTACAACAGCGTGAACTATCATGCCTACTATGGCCCGTCTCGGATGAGATCTACTGCGGTGCTATGGCACCAATGGTGAAGATTTATAACTGCCTTCTCCAGTTGTCTTCTTTTTTACTGACCTGCCGCAATGGTTATACTGCATAACATGTTATGTGCTTGACAGACCTGTATTCTGTTCATGACCTGTACATGGACAGTGGAGACTTGTAATTTTCCTCCACTGTTCTATCCTTGTAATGCTCAATAAATAAATAAATAAAAAAGACGTGCTGAAGAGGTTACAATTTGCCAAAGAGCACATTGACTGATGAAAGTAAGATTGTTCTTTTTGGGTCTAGAGACAGTTTGTCAGACGACCCCCAAAAACTGAATTCAAGCCACAGTACACTGTGAAGACAGTGAAGCATGGTGGCGCAAGCATCATGATATGGGGATGTTTCTCATACTACGGAGTTCGGCCTATTTATAGCATACCAGGGGTCATTGATCAGTTTGAATACATCAGAATACTTGAAGAGGTCATGCAGCCTTATCCCGAAGAGGAAATGCCCTTGAAATGGGTGTTCCAACAAGACAACGACCTCAAACACACAAGTAAACGTGTAACATTATGGTTCCAGACCAACAAAATTGACGTTATGGAGTGGTCAGCCCAATCCCCAGATCTTAATCCAATAGAACACTTGTGGGATGACATCAAAAATGCAGTTTCTGAGGCAAAACCAAGAAATAGAGAAGAACTGTGGAATGTAGTCCAATCATCCTGGGCTGGAACACCTGTTCACAGGTGCCAGAAGTACAGACAGATGTACAGCAGTTCTCAGAAACAATGGTTATACAACTAAATATTAGTTAAGTGATTCAAAGGAAAGCTAAATCTTCAAACATTTTTAAGTTTATATAGTGAATGTTTGAGTTTGTAAAGAAGAATATTTTTTGAACCGTCTAATATTCACTTTTCTTATATTTTTTTAGAGGAACAACACAAATTTCATATATTTTTCTTCATGTTTTATTTGGAATAGAATGTGTAGTGTTCCCAATGCATTTGTGTGTCTGGAAATAAAAGCTATTAGAAGGATTTTGAACTTTATAAAAAAAATTAAACACACTGCTATTATTTTGAACACAACTGTATATGATGTATGGTTTTTGTTTTAAGTGTGGTGTCTTTGTAAATATGTGTCACAATGTGGCTCGTCTGCCGTTCCCCATGGACTGTTCAATGTAGAAAACCAAGCGAGAGTAGTATTGTTAAGGTGAATAGAGTGAAAGAGCTGTGGTCTCCATAAGAGTAGTTACTGTTAGATTTAGCCATCAGGGCGTCAGTTGAGACTTTAGTAAGGGCAGTTTCAGTAGAGGGCAGAAACCAGATTATAAGGGGTCAAAAAGGAAAGTTAGCAGAGAGAAAGCTGGAGAGTAGACAAATGTTCCAGGAGTTCAGCGATAAAGGGAAGATTAGTGGAAGATGAATAGTTATAGTTAGCAATGTTGTATGGGTCAAGAGATGTTTTTAGTAATGGGGTTATTAACAGTTATCTTCCTGCAAAATCACGTACATGTACGTAGGAGAATGTGCACCCGCCCGATCCACAGCACGGGTCCGGCTGTTACTGAGACCCTACCTAGGACAATCGCCCCAAAAAATAAAAATGAACTATGGCTCGCAGAATATGGAGATGTTATTGTGTAAAACTTAAATAAATTTAAAAAAGTGTACATATTGGGTATCAACACGTTCGTAAGAACCTGCTGTATAAAAATATTACATGACCTAACCCCTCAGGTGAACACAGTAAAAAAAAAAATTAATAAAAAGTGTGTCAAAAAAGTCATTTTTTGCCACCTTACATCACAAAAAGTGTAATAGCAAGCGATCAAAAAGTCATATTCACCCTAAAATAGTACCAATCAAACCATCATCAGTGGCTTTCAGAATATAAAGACACTAAAAAATCTTTTTTTTCAAAAATGATTTATTATGTAAACAAACAACCAAAAAATACATATTTGGTATTGTCTCTTCCGTAACAACCTTCTCTATAAAAATACCACATGATCTAACCTGTCAGATAAATATTGTAAATAATGAAAAATAAAAACTGTGCCAAAACAGCTATCTTTTGTTACCTTGCATCACAAAAAGTGTAAGGGTACTTTCACACTAGCGTTTTTCTTTTCTGGCATTGAGTTCCGTCCTAGGGGCTCTGTACCGGAAAAGAACTGATCAGTTTCATCTCCATGCATTCTGAATGGAGAGTAATCCGTTCAGGATACATCAGGATGTCTTCAGTTCAGTTTTTTTGACTGTTCAGGACGGAGATAAAACCGCAGCATGCTGCGGTTTTATCTCCAACCCCCAAAAAAACGAAGACTTGTCTGAATGCCGAATCCGTCATTTTTTTGCATAGGAATGTATTAGTGTCGGATTTAAAAAATATATATATAACGTTCTCCGGATGACGGATCCGCAGAATAGGATCTAACCTACACTGACTATCTCCCACTAACTATCTGTATTATATATATAAGCTATCTATCTATCTATTTAATGTAATGACACAGCAAAGCACAGAGCACAGCGATGACACTGCTGTCTCTCTCAGAACTCCATAAAACTACAGAAAATGGCTGCTGGGGAGGTTCTTATATAGTAAGGGGGAGGCAACTTTCCTATTGGTTGCTAGGGATGTTGCTAAGCTCAGACAAAGACATTGCAGCCTTCTCATTGGCCCACAAGCAAGAACCAGGGAGGGATCAAGGATTCAGATGGAAAAAAAAATCTAGAATATTTGCGAATACAAATATATAGCACTATATTCTAAATCTTCGCGATCCGAATATTCGCACCCAAAACGAATGTCAATTTGCTAAATTTCTCTGCTAGAGATGCCTTTCCAGTATCTTTCTAGTCTCCAAAAGAATCTTTGCTTATGTCAAATAGTGAAGGGAGGTCACACTGGGCAGGTCAACTGTTCTATAATGCAATAATACTATTGTAAGTTTTTCTTGTTCGCTATACCTTAACTAACAGTTCTTTACTATGTAAGGTGCCTGGCAGAAGAATGTAATGTTTGATAGAAATTCTACACTCTGGAATGTAAGTGAACAAGACCCAAGAACTTGATCCCTTTTTCAGTAAGAAGACATCAAGGAAATGAATAGCAGAGTAAAAAAATAATTTGTTAAAGGAACAGATAGATTAGCTTTTGTAGTATACATCTTGTGCATTACCCCAACATAGAGTACTTGCGCAATTGTTTGTTATTTAATGTTCTGATGTATTGTACTACCCAGTATAGCTTTGTATAGATAAGTTAGGGTTAACGATCCTGACTGTACCCTTTGAGAAGCTAGGTGATGTACTTGGGTCTGCCCCTGGTTCAGCCCATGTGAGTAGTGTATTAGCTGAGAAAGTCAAAGGAGCTGCATGGTATCACTCCATGGAGCTTTACATCAAGAAAGTCATCTCTACATTACAGTACTCCAGAAAAGATAAAGAAAGAACTAGAAGGTCCAGAATCTGCATGGCTGAGCATTGGAATCAGTTTGTGAGGTATTCGCTGTTTAACTCGGGCCTTTTTTATTTTTACATTTTTTATTTCTCATAATTTTTTTATTTTCCCGTTCACATAGCCATATGAGGGCTTTTGCTCGGGACAAGATGCATTTTTTTAATGCCACCATTTCATTTACCATGTTGTATATTGGAAAACAGTTAACAAATTCTTTGTGGGGTAAATAAAATAAAAAACACAATTCCATCAAGGTTTTGGGGGTTTTGACATCACAGTGTTCACTATGCACTAAAAATGACATGTTTTTACAGACCTAGACCCTGACATATGTAAAGGCACTTAGAATCAATTATTAAATAAGCAAACATGACATGTGGCTCAATACGATTGCGGCGATATCAAACTTATATAGTTTTTTTATTTCGTTTAATAAAAACCTTTGAAAAAAAAACAATTTTTTCTTTGCATCGCCATGGTGTGACAGCCATAACTTTTTTTTATATATTTAAGTCTACAGAGCTGTATGATGGCTTTTTTTTTTGGTGTTACGAACTGTAGTTTTTACTGGTATCTATTTTGTGATATGTATGACTTTTTGATAACTGTTATTCAATTTTTTTGGGGGGGGGGGGGACAAGATGACAAAATAAATAGCAAATCGCATGTTTTTCATATTTTTTTCGATATGGCGTTCACCATACAGGACATTTAAAAAAATATTTTAATAGTTCAGACATTTTCAGATGCAGCGATACCTCACATGTTTACTTTTTATTGTTTATATTTTTTTATATGTAAAATTGGGAAAGGGGGATTCAAACTTAAATTTTTTTTAATTTTTTTTTTTACTGGAATCTTTTGATCCCTTGTCCAATTCACCTTAATAGTGATCTATTAGGGTGAATAGAGTTTTTACACTGTCTATGCTGAGCTATGCCTCGTCCATAGTTCAGGAGGCAGATGACTATGGCAGGCCTGGAAGGCTTCAGTAGCGCCCAGGTTGCCATGGTAACCGATCGGAGGCCTGTGATTTCACAGCACAGCCGCGTATGGAGTGTCCTGACCGCAGCATTCTGCTCCATACAATTGCGGGTGCATGATGCCGTAAATGTACAGTATTATGCATTAAGTGGTTAAAGGGGTCGTCTCACCTCAGCAAATGGCATTTATCATGTAGACAGTTATTACAAGGCACTTACTAATGTATTGTGATTGTCCATCTTGACTCCTTTGCTGGCTGGATAGATTTTTCAGTCACATTATACACTGCTTATATCCAGGGGTTACAGCCATTGCTGCAGTGCAGATATGAGGTGGCTGCGTATGTGTGCCAACTGCATCCCCATGGTCATGGCTGCCCGAGATAATACAACTGGATCCAGTCTGAACTGATGCAGACGGTGGTATTATTGACCGGATGTGTTTTTGCTTATCCCCTGCCCGATCCAGCAAACACACAGATGTGAAAGTAGCCGAAGTGCCTGGTATTAACTTTGTCTACGTGATAAATGCCCTGGGCCAAAAGGAGACAACCCCTTTAAAGGGCCTCTGTCAGCAGATTTGTACCTATGAAACCGGCTGACCTGTTACAGGTGCGCTTGGCAGCTGAAGGCATCTGTGTTGGTCCCATCTTCATATGTGCCTGCATTGCTGAGAAAAAGGGGTGTAGCTGTTACACCTAGAGGCTCTGCCCTCTTTAATTGCCGCTCCCTGTTCACGTGTGATGCCATTTTCACTGCCTGGCTCTGTCAGTGCAGAAAGCGCAGCAGTCACAGAGCGAGATGATCATCAAGGCACAAGGGCAGCGCCCCCGCTGCACCTACAGGCTCATTTGCATATATATATAAAAAATCTGCAAAGTGGGCACATATGAATATGGGTACATAGGTACAAATCTGCTGACGGATGGCCTGTATGGTTGATAGAGACTTTGCTGCGATGGGAGAGACATTTCTAACACACCCTTTTCTACTTGCTGGCCATCCGTATCCTAATCCTGAACTCCTCCGTTCGGAATTACAGACAAGTTTGTAAAGAACGTATTTCCAGACTTAGATTCTGCAGAGAAAGGCTTTGGAGAAATAGAGGAAAGGCGTACTACAATCCCCACTCATGCTTATATCTATACATTGGAACCAGGGAACATTTGCACTTTGAATTGTTTGAAACTGTGTTCGATACCCTTGGATGTACTACAACCCCCATTCTGTACATTAGTAAAAAGAGACCTATCTGTTCTCTACAGCTTGCCTGGTTACTGACTTCAGCACCATTCGCTGGCCACGGCAGCTACATCTCCGGCCGTGCAACAGTCATAACACCCAGGGCACCCCAACTACCATCAGGCAGGAGCCCCAACATCAGGACGTGTCCTGTCCCTACCCAGCCCTAGGGGCATCAGTGTGAGCATTGCCACCGAATAAGGGCTCATGCACACGAGCGTATTTTCTTTCTGTGTCCGTTCATTTTTTATTTTTTTTGCGGACTGAAAAATGTATACAGCCGTGTGCATGAGCCCTAAGAATAACTGTAGCAGCCAGAACCACCATCCTTCCCATCCTCCAGGGCTTGCAGCACTTGTTAAACTGGTTAAGTGTGTGTCAGTCATGTATGAGATAAGAGTCGAATTTATCTACAGTACTGTAAATAATGGTAACTAGAAATACCTGACTGTTTACATTATATGGTTATTTTTGTTACCTTAAAAAAACTAAGTACGGTCGAAGGTGAGACAGGTTGTGCAGTTTTTGATGATCCAGGGGTAGAATATGGAACCTGATATCCGGCTGCCCCTTCAGGCCTTTGTGATCTAGTGTTACAAAGCTTAATCCCTGACAACCTTCGCACCCAGGGGTCCAACCCATTTGAAATATGTACATTTATATGTCTGTTGTATCATCAGCACATTGACACTTGATCCCCTCAATGAAACATGCATTGGATTAATGGCCTACATATCAAACAAGATATGGTAGGTCAGGTTTTTGGTGTAAAAATTTCGACATGCCAGTGGTCTGTGTTTAAGATAAGTTAGATTAGACCTGGACTCTGACACATTTACTATCTGCGACACTTGAAATATCACAGATAAGTCGCATCCTACGCCAGGCAGCCCCGTGATGTATTTTTTAAGACTAGTCATACAACACAATGTGAAATACATTTGGTGCAAGCAAAACCTGACTTGAAAATGATCTCAAATGATAAGTGTCCTGCATAATGTTTAAAGCTATCCTGGTACTCAGAGCAACATGTAAGCTCAATGTAGATATAAATCAGGTTCGATTAAAATGTAACTTGCTAGCTACAGGGCCAATGGGCACATGAATTTGAAGACCGTAAACCCTCAGATGTGAGGTAGGTGTGTTGGGTTTCAGACACATGTGGCAGCCACATTCGCCACTCTATGAAAACCCAGCCTTATAGAAGGGTCATTTAGCCACTATATATAATATATATATGTATATTTCAACACTGAACAAAAATATAAATGCAACACTTTCGGTTTTGCTCCCATTTCTAATGAGCTGAACTCAAAGATCCAAATTTTTTTTTACATACACAAAAAACCCATTACTCTCAAATATTGTTCACAAATCTGTCTAAATCTGTTAGTGAGCACTTCTCCTTTGCCGAGATAATCCTTCCCACCTCACAGGTGTGGCATATCAAGGTGCTGATTAGACAGCATGAATATTGCACAGGTGTGCCTTAGACTGCCCACAATAAAAGGCCACTCTGAAATGTGCAGTTTGATCACACAGCACAATGCCACAGATGTAGCAACGTTTGAGGGAGCGTGCAATTGGCATGCTGACTGCAGGAATGTCTACTAGAGCTGTTGCCCATACAATGAATGTTCATTTCTCTACCATAAGCCGTCTCCAAAGGTGTTTCAGAGAATTTGGCAGTACATCCAACCGGCCTCACAACCGCAGACCACGTGTAACTACACCAGCCCAGGACCTTCCACATCCAGCATGTTCACCTCCATGATCGTCTGAGACCAGTCACCCGGACAGCTGCAGCAACAATCGGTTTGCATAACCAAAGAATTTCTGCACAAACTGTCAGAAACCATCTCAGGGAAGCTCATCTGCATGCTTGTTGTCCTCATCGGGGTCTGGACCTGACTGGAGTTCAGCGTCGTAACCGACTTGAGTGGGCGAATGCTCACATTCGATGGCATCTGGCACGTTGGAGAGGCGTTCTGTTCACAGATGAGTCCTGGTTTTCACTGTTCAGGGCATATGGCAGACAGCGTGGGTGGCGTCGTGTGGGTGAGCGGTTTGCTGACGTCAGCATTGTGGGGATCGAGTGGCCCATGGTGGTGGTGGGGTTATGGTAGGCGCAGGCGTATGTTATGGACAACGAACACAGGTGCATTTTATTGATGGCATTTTGAATGCACAGAGATACCGTGACGAGATCCTGAGGCCCATTGTTGTGCCATTCATCCACGACCATCACCTTATAATGCACGGCCCCATATTGCAAGGATCTGTACTCAATTTATGGAAGCTGAAAACATCCCAGCATGGCCAGCATACTCACCGGACATGTCACCCATTGAGCATGTTTGTTTACGACAGCGTGTTTCAGTTCCTGCCAATATTCTGCAACTTCGCACAACTATTGAAGAGGAGTAGGACCAACATTCCACAGGCCACAATCAACAACCTGATCAACTCTATGCGACAGATGTGTTGCACTGCGTGAGGCCACACCAGATACTGACTGGTTTTCTGCCCCCCCCCCCCAAGTAAGGCAAAACTGTGCTCATTTCAGAGTGGCCTTTATTGTGGGCAGTCTAAGGCACACCTGTGCAATATTCATGCTGTCTAATCAGCAACTTGATATGCCACACCTGTGAGATGGGAAGGATTAGCTCGGCAAAGGAGAAGTGCTCACTAACACAGATTTAGACAGATTTGTGAACAATATTTGAGAGTAATTGGTCTTTTGTGTATGTAGAAAATATTTCAGATCTTTGAGCTCATGCAAGATGGGAGCAAAACTGAAAGTGTTGCATTTATATTTTTGTTTAGTGTGTATATATATATATATATATATATATATTATATTTGTGGGGAAAAGATCTGTAAAACCTGTCATTTTCACACTTACGGTATATCTTGGCATTTTTCATCTCCTGTAAACAGCTATCGGTACAGGGAGGATGTGTTATCAATTATTGACAGCTATCTATGTATGCATACTTAAGCCTTATTCACACGTCAGTGTTCAGTCAGTGAGGATTAAAGGCTATGTACACCTTTGGGGGCAATTTTTTTTAAATTATTGCATTATACTTACTTTGAGCTTAAAATCATTTTTTTCAATTGATCGTTATTAACAATATGGAATCCTTTTTTGTGTACAGAGCTGACGTGCTCTACTAGCTGCCTGTTTCCGTCATCTGAGGAGCAGACGGACTTCTTATCTCTGCTCTCTCACTTCATACACACTCATAGCTCAATCCCTATCTTACTGATAGGAATGTGGGTTTTGACCTCTTGGTAGTTTAGAAATAAGGGTAATTAGGGCACAAAGTGAAAGTGAAAGTACCAGTCATACAGTTGGAAAAACCCTCTGTGACTGAACAGCTCAATATTTTTAATAAAGGCCAATTGAAAATATGATTTTTTAGCCAAAAATAAGTTAAATGCAATCATAAATGCAAAAACATTGACTCCAAAAGGTGTACATAGCCTTTAAACAGTAACTAAACTTTTGTATATATTTTTTTGTGAATGTGTCCCTAATGCCCCAATAACGGTTTTTGTAATGTACTTTATTGATGTATTTTAAATAGACTTTACCACCCTAAAGCGCAGCTTTCCCTGTGCTCTTAAAATTTACCTTTCTGTACACAGCTAACTTCTCAGGGGTGTACGGAGGACGGAGTTTACATTATATGAATGGGGCTGCAGCGCAGTGAATACGGGCACTAGCGCATATTGCTGCTCCTGCCCGTGCCCCCCCCGAAGGTTTACTAACTCCTGTCATAGCACATGGCGACTCGTGTACTATGCCAGGATTAGCGGTGCGTGATCCTGCCTCTGCCTGCTTCGCTAAGCTAAGAGTGGACATGCAGTTCTCGTAGCTTAGCGGAGCAAGCAGAGGCAGGAGCCTGCTCCGCTCAGCTAATCCTGGCATAGTACATGGGTACATGGTGTACTCCGTACACCGCTCAGCAGTCAGCAGTATACAGAGAAGTGAATTTTAAGCGCACAGGGAATGGTGCCCTTTAGGGGGGTAAATACTTTAATAAAGTATATTACAAAAACTGTTATTAGGACATTAGGGACACATTCACAAAAAAATCATACAAAAGTTTAGTTACTCTTTAAGTAAATCCATAGTACATTTTATGGTACAAACATATACATTCATATACCAAATAACTTAAAATATAAGTGAACCCAGGTAACTTTCCTAAAATAAAATCTAATTCATACGTGTATCTGATGTAAACCACTATCTCACCATCTACAACTGTGACTAAGTGAAGTAAAACTGCTATTCAACCATTGTATACTAACTCTGCTTTAAAATGCAGAGGGACATCTAGAAAAGGCTTTACGCCATTATTGTGGCATTAAAAGGGTGCACATTATGGCGCAGAACAAGTATGCACCTTTATTTGCAAGCTTTTTGAGCTTCAGAAAAGTGGTGAGAAAAGGAGGTGGGATTAGCGAGAGGGGCTAATTTCTGATGTAAGTCATATGGCTGCCCGAGATGCTCCTAATTCATTAAGGGACATCTGTCTCTTAATAAATGTGTCACATCTCACACCAGCACAGGGAGATTAAGACTGGTGTAGGGAATGCCAGTCTTAAAACATGTTTCTCACAGTGTCTATAAAAAATCCCTTCCATTTCAGACCGCATGGACATGAACAATAAACGTTTGTTTTTCTGTACATAATAGATTGTGAAATTCTGTATTTTTTCAGCTCTTCTGAATAAAAAAAAAATGGTGCACGCATTCAATATGTGGGGCAAGTGACACAGTGGTCTGACTAGTGATTTATATAGTGGCAGGACTATGTTCTCATCACGGACAATTATGCCCCTTTTGATGCAACCCATTATCTTATTGGCCTTGGCAGCAGCTGCCTGACACTAATTTCTGCAGCTTAGTTTGCTGTTCACTAAAATTCCTAGATCCTTTTCCCTGTCAGTGTCACCGAGTGTTTTACCATTTAGTATGTACGGGTGACTTGCATTATTCCTTCCCATGTGCATAACCTTACATTTGTCAGTGTTAAACCTCATCTGCGACTTCTCTGCCCAAGCCTCCAATCTATCCAGATCTATCTGTAGCAGTATACTGTCCACTTCCGTGTACTTTTTACAGTTTAGTGTTATCTGCAAAAATGTATACTTTACTCTGCAAGCCTTCTACAAGATCATTAATAAATATATTGAAGAGAATAGGGCACCCTTCACACGGGCGAGAATTCTGCGCGGGTGCAATGCGTGAGGTGAATGCATTGCACCCGCACTGAATCCGTACCCATTTTCTGCAATGGGGCTGTTCAGATGAGCAGCAATTTTCACGCTTCACTTGTGCATTGCGTGAAAATCGCAGCATGTTCTATATTCAGCTTTTTTCACGCAACGCAGGTCCCATAGAAATGAATGGGGCTGCTTGAAAATCACAAAGCATCCACAAGCAAGTGCAGATGCAATGCGATTTTCACGCATGATTGCTAGGAGATGATGTTAGTAAATTGATTAAAGTAAATTTACTGTATTATTTTCCCTTTTAACATGGTTATAAGGGGAATTAATAGCACTCTTAATACAGAATGCTTACTAAAATGTTGATCGAGGGGTTAAATAATAAATAAAAAAAATTCACCTCATCCTGTTGTTTGTGCAGCCAGCATCGTCTTCTTTCTTCTTCTTTCAGGAAGGACCTTTGATTACGTAATTGCGCCGCCACCGAACCCAAACCCGAACTTCAGTGAAGAAATTCGGGTCTGGGTACCATATTCAGTTTTTTATCACGCGCGTGCAAAAAGCATTGCACCCGCTCGATAAAAACTGAACAACGCAATCGCAGTCAAAACTGACTGAAATTGTGTGCGCACTCGCTCAGGTTTCCCGCAATGCACACGCAATGCATCCGGAGCAAATCAGGGACGCCCGTGTGAAAGGGGCCTAATACTGACCCCTGTGGTACCCCACTAGTGACAATGACCCTGGTATAACCTCCCTCCTTGAATTAATCCCGATAACTTATACCCCACTTCCCCTGACGAAGCCACGCCAGTGGCGAAACATGTCGGAAGGGTGCATTAGTTTAGCGCTTACCAGTGTGACTGGTGGTGGATAAGCAGATAGTTCATCCAACAATGAGTTAAATAAAAATTCTTGTGCAATGTATTGTGTGGACTCACGCCGGAACTGCCTGCCGGATCAGGCAAAACATATGCAAACTGATGGCATTAGTAAGACTGATCAGGATCCTGATCAGTCTTAAAAAATTCATTGAAATGCCGGATCCGTCTTTCCGGTGTCATCCGGCAAAACGGATCCGGGATTTATTTTTTTCACCTTTTCTTCAGTCTGAGCATTTTTTCGCCGGAGATAAAACCATAGCATGCTACAGTTTTATCTTTTGCCTGATCAGTCAAAATGACTGAACTGAAGACATCCTGATGCATCCTGAACGGATTGCTCTCCATTCAGAATGCATGGGGATATGCCTGATCAGTTCTTTTCCGGTATAGAGCCCCTGTGACGGAACTCTATGCCGGAAAAGAAAAACGCTAGTGTGAAAGTACCCTAAGTGACCCGATATTTTTATCAGGGCATAAAGCTGGTGATGGATTCTCTTTAAAGACAGCCTACCCTGTGGCGTTATATTATGTCATGCTTGGCTGGTTGTGCAGATAACGCTTATACCACCCATTTAACCCAGTAGATCCCAGGATCAATAGCAATAGTGGCATCTAAGAATTTGAAAGAGGGTGGTTCTCTGTGCCAGCCAGTTAGCACCCCTGGCATGTAAATACTGGGGGACACTGGGTTACCAAAACAGCAGGGACCTAACAAAGGTGATCTGATACTGCACTCCCAAAAAAGTGCTATCAGACACCACAGTTTGTCCCATAAAAATACATGAAACAAGTAATCATATTTTTTTGAAAAATAGATAGTTATGGCTCTTGGAATATGCAGTAACAAGTTTTCCCATAAAACATGTTTTATTGTGCAAATGTACTCAAATATGAACTAAAATAAACATATTTTTATCACCTCATCATGTCATATGATATACAAACCCACATGCATTTAATGTATGTATCCCGAAAAGAGCATATGGACAACGATTGTCTTCATTAGACAACGCTCTAAGGGTCCATTCACACGTCCGTTTTTTCTTTCCTGATCTGTTCCGTTTTTTGTGGAACAGATCAGGACCAGATCTGGACCCATTCATTTTCAATGGGTCCTGGAAAAAATCGGACAGCACAATGTGTGCTGTCCGTTTCCGTTGTTCCGTTCCGCATGTCCGTTTAAATATAAAACATGTCCTATTCTTTTCCGCAAAATTCGGATCCCGGTACAATACAAAGTCAATGGATCCGCAAAAAACGGAAGACATTCGGATGTCATTCCGTATGTCTTCCGTTTTTTGCGGAATCCGTTCCTGGAAACACATAGCAAATTTTTTTTATTTTTTATTTTTTTTATTTTTTTTCAAAGAAATCCAAACAACTTTATTTGATTATTGAAATGTATACATGTTTCCGTTTTTTGCGGATCCTCAAAAAACGGATGACATACGGATGACATACGGAAACATTTTCAGGAACAACGGATCCGCAAAAAACGGACCGAAATTCGGATTATAGAAAAATACTGACGTGTGAATGTAGCCTTTAAAGTATCCTTAGACAGTCAGGAAAATGATGTTCTCCTAAGATACCAAACTACAGCTGCATTATGTCCAATAAGTTGGAATAAGTTGGAAGCATATGCTTCATTTTGAAACCATATACCTTCACTGGGAGCTGATTTTCTAAATCTCTAAACAGGTGATTACTCCATTCCGCAAGCTCATCTTGTGTGCTGAGAATAGGAAAGAGATGGAAGATTGGATTGGAGCCATCAAATCTGTCCAGAAGTGGGATCTTAATGAGGTATTGTATATCAGTGCACTAGCAGTGTATGCATTCCATGAATCTTGAATGCTGGATTAAGTTTTGAGCTTCATATTGTGAAAAGAACATAGACAGATGCTTCTGTTAAAACCTATTAGGCCTCATGCACACGGCCGTTGTGCGCCCGTGGCCATATTAAGGCCCGCATACGGCACCGGCCATGTGCACCCCGCATCACGGATGCGGACCCATTCACTTGAATGTGTCCGCAATCACGGAGATGCGGTGCGGAACGGAAGCATGGATCGGAAGCACTATGGAGTGCTTCAGTGGTGTTTCTGCCTGTGCCTCTGCATCGTGGTGTTTTGCGGTGTGGGCAGATCACGGACCCATTCAAATTGAATGGGTCTCGATCCGTCCCGGCCGTGGCACGGACATTGCCTGTGCATTAGCGACCACAAATTGCAGTCCCCAATGCACGGAACGGACGCACAACGGCCATGTGCATGAGGCCTTAGTCTTTCTTAGACCAAGCTGTTTCAAACAAGGTCCATTAGGCTACATGCATCCGGGTTTTTTTTGCGGATAGGATGCGGACCCCTGCATCAGTATGTCCGTTCCGTAGCGCCGCAAAAATAATAGTGCATGTCCTATTTTTTTCTAGTTTGCGGACAAGTATAGGCATTATTACAATGGATCCGAAAAAAAACTATCCGCAAAAAAAACGGATGCTATTCGGACGTCCATTTTTTTCGTGGCGCCGCAATTTGCGTCATATGCATGTAGCCTTAGACAAATGTTTGCAATTTTGCCTCCCTGGGAGAAACAATCCTTCCAAGCCCCACATGGCACTGGACAATTTCCATGGTAATTTACCTAAAGTGTTAAACTTGTGCCCTGTATTTTGCTTTCAGACAACCCAGTTTAATATGGAACATTTTTCTGGAATGCACAACTGGTACGCCTGTTCACACGCCAGACCCACATTCTGCAATGTGTGCAGAGAGGCGCTGTCTGGTGTCACTTCTCATGGACTGTCCTGTGAAGGTATTCTATGGATGCATGTCAGAATGGAACTAAATACTTTGTTGTAATGATAGGACGCACAGCAAAAGATTATATAGTACCATGTTACATAGAAAATGTATGCGATGCGATGGTACATATAGCGGATTTGTGCCTAAAATTGAAGCTGAACCATTTACCCAGTCAGAAAAAATTGAAAATCATGAAATAATATATTGCACATTCCAGACACAATAGTTCACATGGAATGAATATAGAATTAATATAAAAATATAGGATAAAAAATCACAGAAAAACATACAATGTCTAAAAATGTGCAATTTATAAAAGTGCACAAATCAAGATTTGTAAGAATTGTATTTAATTATCAAATACTCCCAATTAGATGTCTATATTGATCCCTGTTTATGTGAATGATTCCACACTGTATGCTGTATTTTGTCTGGTATTTTTGATGGAACCTGCGACAGAGCTGAGCCTTCGATGCAGATTTGAAAGATGTCAGCGTGTTTACAGTGAGATTACACGGAATATATTTTATGTTAAACTGATCACAAATTGTCTGTTTAAGCTAAATATCAGTGCAAATATGATGGATATGCAGTGCAGACTTAAAGGGTTTTACATAGAGAATTTAAAAAGAGACAAAAAGTGCCAGAAATAGATTTAAAAAATGGAGGTCTTGTATGTTGATTGTTCTCATCTCCAGACCAATGAGTAGCAGACGTCACCATAGCCACATGCAGGCGCATCATAAGCTCCTATAACTTGGCACACGATCCTCCCGTACAGGCTCTAACCGCAGATATTACCGCTGAGGAAGGTCTTGTTGGACCGAAACATCCATTTTTATTACATATCTTGTGGTGCTTCTCAAACTTGTTATATCTAAGTGGATCGTTCTCTGGACAGCTTATGTCTTTCACAATTGAACAAGATTTCTATGAATGATTCTCAATTGAGGGCCAAAAATGTTCTGATTTTAAAAGGGCCAGAAAAACGAAGTTTTACTCACTGATCCCCTGCTGCCGCCACCCAGCTTCTGCTCAGGTGCTCTGCACTTCCTGTCCACTGATTGGCTGAGCAGCCTTTCCCAGCATTAACCCTGGGTTCACACCTAAGCGTTCCTCAAACGCGCGTTTTACGCGCGTTTTTGTTGCGCGTTTTTTATGCGCGTTTTTTGTAATAGTAAACGCGCGTTTGACGCGCGTTTGTGTCATTGACTGCAGTGTCCTATGGCCACAAACGCGCGTCAAAACGCCCCAAAGAAGCTCAAGTACTTGTTTGAGCGTCGGGCGTTTTACAGCGCGTTCGTACGCGCTGTAAAACGCCCAGGTGTGAACCCTTCCCATAGGGAAGCATTGGTTTTCATGTCTTAAGCGTTTTACAGCGCGTTTGAACGCGCTGTAAAACGCTCAGGTGTGAACCCAGGGTTATGGCATGTCGAGCCTGTACAGGAGGACCCCTTTAAATATGCCCATTTCTGCCCATTTTTTCCATAGATGTCACTTTTTGCAATGCATAGAGTGATGTCTGCAGAAAATCCCCAACAGAATCATCACGTAAAACATTGTTTTTGCTGCCCCTCAGAATTGGTATTAAATTTGTAACCAATGTTTTTCTGCTCAGCGTGGCACACCCTAATGGTCATATATTCTGGCTTAGGCCTCATGCACACAACCGTTCCTTTTTTTGCGGTTTGCAAACCGCAGATCCGCAAAAAACTGAAGCTGCCCGTGTGCCTTTCGCAATTTGCGGAACGGAACGGGCGGCCCATTGTAGAAATGCCTATTCTTGTCCACAAAACAGACAAAAATAGGACATACAATTTTTTTTTTTGCGGGGCCTCGCAACGGATGCGGACAGCACACAGAGTGCTGTCCGCATCTTTTGCGGCCCCATTGAAGTGAATGTGTCCGCACCTGAGCCGCCAAAACAGCGGCTCCGATGCGGACCCAAACTGCGGCTCGGATGCGGACCCAAACTGCGGCTCGGATGCATGAGGCCTTATACTGTGTCTAATCAGTGCTGTATTCTCCTGTAAAGTCTGCAGGGTGATAATACTCTGCAGAGCACCTGTATAGACCTGGTATCGGACCACAATATGGTCACTGTATGGTAGTATTATTGCGTACAGCATACATTTGTCCCAGACTGAAAAAGTGAGTGCACACCTAATGCATGCATATGATCCATGGACACACTAGTATTCAGATCCATAACGTAGACACACAAGTGTATCACCGCTCTGTACAACCATTAGGTTGGATGGAGACCTGTTGTACTTCTGTATGCCTATGATTTCATACAGAAGCACAGAAGGGTAGCATACTCCATCAACGTGTTAGGCTACTTTCACACTGGCTTTTTGGTTTACGTTTGTGAGATCCGTTCAGGGCTCTCACAAGCGGTAAAAAAAAAAACGGATCAGTTTTGCCCTAATGCATTCTGAATGGATAAGGATCTGCTCAGAACGCATCAGTTTGCCTCCGTTCCGTCTACATTCAGCTTTGGAGGCGGACACCAAAACGATACTTGCCGTATGACGAAACTGAGCCAAACGGATCCGTCCCCATTGACTTACATTGTGTGTCAGAATGGATCCGTTTTCTTTGACACAATAGAAAACAGATCCATCCACCATTGACTTTTAATGGTGTTCATGACAGATCCGTCATGGCTATAGAAGACATAATACAACCGGATCTGTTCATGACGGATGCATGTGGTTGTATTATTGTAACGGAAGCGTTTTTGCAGATCCATGACGGATCCGCCCAAAGCGCAAGTGTGAAAGTAGCCTAAAACAGATCTAGTCTCCCGAAGAAGAATATCTCCATAGTACAGTACTGCAGGCTCCGTAATGCGTTACAGCAGGGACTCCATCTGACTCTCATAGCTGAAATGAAATGTTGTCATAGAAAATGGAAAATCCAAGTGAGTATGTGCTTTTTTTTTCTAGTTTGCAAGTTTAAAGCTCATAAACGTTGTGCTGTAAGGGCCACAAATAACTGCAAATGGACAACGCTAGCATCTGTGGCGAATGACATTATAGAAGACGAAGATGGGGTAAGTACAGAAACAGTGCCTTGTAGTTCATCCTAAAACGATGCTTAGACCATCAGGGTGCACATAGCAGTGGGTGTATCTACTCCTAATTAATATATTGCGCTATAGTGCAGGACCCGAACACACGGAGCACCACAGTATCAAACGTCCGTGTGCAGGAGGCCTTAGGCCTAGTTCACACAAACGTTTTTTTTGCGGGTGTACGGGCCGTTTTTTTGTGTTCCGTATACGGTCCGTATACGGAACCATTCATTTCAATGGTTCCGCAAAAAAAACGGAATGTGTTCCGTATGCCTTCCGTTTCCGTTTTTCCGTTCCGTTGAAAGATAGAGCTTGTCCTATATTTGGCCGTAAATCACGGGTCGTGGCTCCATTCAAGTCAATGGATCCGCAAAAAAAACTGAACACATACGGAAATGCATCCGTATGTCTTCCGTTTCCGTTCCGTTTTTTCTGAACCATCTATTGAAAATGTTATGGCCAGCCCAATTTTTCCTATGTAATTACTGTAAACTGTACATGGCATACGGAAAAACGGAACGGAACAACGGAACGGAAACGGAAACACAACGGAACTCAAAAACGGAACAACGGATCCATGAAAAACGGACCGCAAAAAACTATAAAAGCCATACGTTCGTGTGAACTAGGCCTTACTCATGAGCTCCTACTCGTCTCGTCCACTCGGTAATGATTGACGGTTTTCTTCTAGGGACAAGACCAATCATCAGCAGGTGGACAGAAAGAGAGGGGCCCATGAATACTGTCACTCCTCTTTACCAGGCCAGGCGACAATGATTATACAGCAAGTTCTCGGCAACCACTTAAATGTAGCGCAGACTTGACAGACCACAGAAATCACCCGGTCTGTCACTACTTTATGCCTTCCTCATAGAGGACATCATAAAGTTGAGGACATGATCCCTTCAAATTGCATCTCTCTGGTGCCTTGAATCTGGGGTATCATACAGTACCTCAATACAGTTGCAGTAAAAGCTGCAGTTTTATTATAATCTCGGTATTTTTGAAATATTACTAGGCCTAAAATCTGTACCTTTTCCTCTGATTTTCTGGAGGTACTTAGCTATAGTTCTATCTTACAGTTGGTGACATTAGTAGTCACCCAAAATGCCTTTTGTTGTATAGAATATTTTTATGTACACCGACTGAGGCTAGTTTAACACCTGGGGCAGGGATCTCCGGCATCTGCGGCTCCGGATCCAGCATTGCTGATACTGCCTCCTGCACCCCGGACCCAATTGACTATAATGGCAGAGATCTCCGGAATCTGCGGCTCCGGATCCAGCATTGCTGATACTGCCTCCTGCACACCGGACCCCATTGACTATAATGGCAGAGATCTCCGGCATCTGTGGCTCCGGATCCAGCATTGCTGATACTGCCTCCTGCACACCGGACCCCATTGACTATAATGGCAGAGATCTGGCTGCTACTTGGCAAATATGCAAAAAATCGTCCGGACACATTATAATCAGATTAACACATTATAGCCAATGGGTCCAGCAGGCAGACGACAGTGTCCGGATCCAGACATTCTCTGCCAAAACAGCTGTCCGGAACAGCCGGAAAGTAGCTTAAGGCCTCCTGCACGCAAACCACAGATCTACAAAATCCAGGTGATTGAGTGAGCCGGACTTTTCTTCATGCACAATCAGACATAAACAGTGATGTGAACCTGTCCTTATTGTGTTTTGCATTTTAGGTAACAATGCCTCATCAGTGGTTGGAAGGAAACTTGCCCGTCAGCGCTAAATGCGCAGTTTGTGATAAAACCTGTGGGAGTGTGCGGAGACTACAAGATTGGAGGTGCTTGTGGTGCAAAGCTATAGTAAGTTAGTATTTATCTTACCGCATATCCAGGGCTGGATTGGGAACTCAAAGTTGCCCTGATTTTTCCATTATGGAGTTTACCATACGGAATAAATGTCTTTATATTTTATTAGTACGTGCATTATTGTGCACAACAAGAACACTGATCTTTATTTTTTTATAGTTTATTTTTGTTATTAATATGTGGAAAGGGGATGATTAGAATTTTTATTTTAAAAACTTTTTTGCTTCTTTTCACTTATTTTAAGTCACCCTAGGGAATTTTAACATGTTATCAAACCCAGGGGAGGGGTTAAAATACAAGTAATTCCCCTATATAACTAGGGTCTTGAGCATTATAATATTGATTGAGAACACTGTATTTAAAAACTTTTATTCCCCTTTTATCCACTTTATCACTGGTGGGCCTCCAACCAGGGACCTTCTATATCAGAGGCAAAAGCTTTACTAGCTGAGCCACAGGCTGGACAGTTTTGGAAGTCTGGAATTTCTCTAACTAAAACTGTTACTAGTATTCCTGTACCATGCACTGGTGTCTACAGATACATGTCTGCATACTAGGACACTGGGATTACAGCAAGTCTTAGTAATAACAAAAATCGTAAATAAACTAAATAATTACCAATAAACACATTTTAGCTCTCTACATGTATATAGATATCAGTGCATTGTACATTCATACTAATATAGGTTTTAGCTACCTGTAGACAACAGTGTGCTTTGTAGCTTCTGCCTCTCAAGCAGGAGGTTCCTGGTAATATACATTGCAGATCCACCCCTGGGTATATCAGATTTTTATTGCCATCCTCTACATCTGAAACACTGTGTTAAGTCTGCTTATGTACAGTCGTGGCCAAGTTTTGAGAATGACACAAATATTAGTTTTCACAAAGTTTGCTGCTAAACTGCTTTTAGATCTTTGTTTCAGTTGTTTCTGTGATGTAGTGAAATATAATTACACGCACTTCATATGTTTCAAAGGCTTTTATCGACAATTACATGACATTTATGCAGAGAGTCAGTATTTGCAGTGTTGGCCCTTCTTTTTCAGGACCTCTGCAATTTGACTGGGCATGCTCTCAATCAACTTCTGGGCCAATTCCTGACTGATAGCGACCCATTCTTTCATAATCACTTCTTGGAGTTTGTCAGAATTAGTGGGCTTTTATTTGTCCACCCGCCTCTTGAGGATTGACCACAAGTTCTTAATGGGATTAAGATCTGGGGAGTTTCTAGGCCATGGACCCAAAATGTCAACGTTTTGGTCTCCAAGCCACTTAGTTATCACTTTTGCCTTATGGCACGGTGCTCCATCGTGCTGGAAAATGCATTGTTCTTCACTAAACTGTTGTTGGATTGTTGGAAGAAGTTGCTGTTGGAGGGTGTTTTGGTGCCATTCTTTATTCATGGCTGTGTTTTTGGGCAAAATTGTGAGTGAGCCCACTCCCTTGGATGAGAAGCAACCCCACACATGAATGGTCTCAGGATGCTTTACTGTTGGCATGACACAAGACTGATGGTAGCGCTCACCTTTTCTTCTCCGGACAAACCTTTTTTCTGATGCCCCAAACAATCGGAAAGAGGCTTCATCAGAGAATATGACTTTGCCCCAGTCCTTAGCAGTCCATTCACCATATTTTCTCCAGAAGATCAATCTGTTCCTGATGGGTTTTTTTGGAGAGAAGTGGCTTCTTTGCTGCCCTTCTTGACACCAGGCCATCTTCCAAAAGTCTTCACCTCACTGTGCGTGCAGATGCGCTCACACCTGCCTGCTGCCATTCCTGAGCAAGCTCTGAACTGGTGGCACTCCGATCCCACAGCTGAATCCTCTTTAGGAGACGATCCTGGCGCTTGCTGGACTTTCTTGGATGCCCTGAAGCCTTCTTAACAAGAATTGAACCTCTTATAAATTGTTGATTGAGGTGCAATCTTAGTAGCCACAATATCCTTGCCTGTGAAGCCATTTTTATGCAACGCAATGATGGCTGCACGCGATTCTTTGCAGGTCACCATGGTTAACAATGGAAGAACAATGATTTCAAGCATCACCCTCCTTTTAACAGGTCAAGTCTGCCATTTTAACCCAATCAGCCTGACATAATGATCTCCAGCCTTGTGCTCATCAACATTCTCACCTGAGTTAACAAGACGATTAATAATGATCTCAGCAGGTCCTTTAATGACAGCAATGAAATGCAGTGACATTTTTTGGGGGGGATTAAGTTAATTTTCATGACAAAGAAGGACTATGCAATTCATCTGATCACTCTTCATAACATTCTGGAGCATATGCAAATTGCTATTATAAAAACTTAAGCAGCAACTTTTACAATTTCCAATATTTATGTAATTCTCAAAACTTTTGGCCACGACTGTATATTAACTACCCATTTTTTCCACAATACGATGAATCCTAATAATGAAAAATGGGCAATAAGTTGGAAACTATTGAAGAGTACGTATTATGACGTCTCTTAATAGAAATTTAAAGAAGTAAACAACTGTTGTGTTAATGTTAGGTTACTGTTTCTCTTAACTCCTGTTAGAGCAGAAAACAATTGTGTTACTTGAGTTGCATAACACTTACAACATCTAATCTCAGTTATGCAACTTGCCTGTAACTAGTGCTGTGCAGCTGAAGTCATTGAGTCATTGGCACACACATTACACTGCAAATAATGCCACTGTTTTTAACTGTTTTTTAGAGTAATTAAAGAAATTACTCTAAAATTTCTGAATTTTTTGTCATAACTTTAGAAAAGTGGCAAGAAAATTGGCCAGGGGTTAAGCAGAAGGGGATGGGGCCAGCAAGTTTATGACAAATGTATTAAGTAAAGATTAAAGACATGAAATAGCACATATTGTACACCAAATTTATGCCTGATTTATAAGCATGAATTTCATTTATTGTCTTTATGACTCGCCAAGAACATTTATTAAGAAGCCTGTACCTTTTAATAAATTTGGAACAGCATACAGTACTCCTCTGTAATTCAAGAGTCGCATATAAAACTCCAGTCTTATTAAAGAGCATCTGTCAGCATGAGCAACCCTATTAAACCAGGCATACTTCTTGGTAGGGTTGATCATGCTGATTAAAATGATTCCTTTCTTTTGTCTCTATTTTTAATTGCTGGAGAGATATCTGTGATTTTATTGATATGCAAATGAGCATGTTCGAGCATCGGGGGGCCGGACAGAGCCCTTGGAGCACTGGTTTGTAACATTCCCAGTTCAACACACAGACTAATGCAATATGCCTGGTTTAACTACCTAACAGTTTTGCCAGAGCTCAGGTCCAGCTTTAGGAAAAGCACTTAAAGGGATTGTCCAGGTTCAGAGCTGAACCCACACATAAGCTCCCCTTCACTCATTTAGCCTGTATGAGTGGAGCATCGGAGTATGCTCCCCCTTGCCCTGTTTGTTTACTGCTGTTTGTGTACCCAGCTTTTTCTCTTTATGGCACAGGCTTTTTCTTCACTACCGGTGATGTACAAGGCTTCTTATGGGTATTCTAGGCAGAGGCTTCCGGTTAGCATTGATCCTGGTGACATCACTAACACTAATGGGAAGTGTTTTGTGCTGCCCTAGCCTGTGAAACAGCCCAGGGCAGCGCTAAAGACCACCCATTTGTGCCAGTGACGTCACCAGGGTCACTGCTAAGTAGAAGTCTCCTCCTAAGATACCCATGAGAAGCTTAGTACGTCACTGGTAGTGAAGAAAAAGCTCTTGCCCTGCACATTGCAACACAGGGCAAGGAGGAGCATCAGAGCAAGAAATGCTTTGATGCTCCTCTCATACAGTGAGTGAAGGGGAGCTTATTTCCAGGTTCAGCTCAGCCCGGGCAGAAGGTGAAGGGGACGGGGGTCTATTTTTGCTGCTCATATCTCCATATTGGGGTAGCAGATAAATAGCTGGAATTCCAAGCTTTCATACAAGACCAGAATCTCAGCATTAGCACAACATCAGCAGGAGATATCACTGTTAGAAATCGAGTCGTGAATAAATGCTTAAAATCAGCTTTTACTTTAAGCTGCATTCACTGCCATTCCTGATTCTAACAAGGATATCTTCCAATGTAGTGAAGATTCTGGTATTGTTTGAAAGCTTCTACCTATCCAGAGATGCGAGCAGCTAAAACAGCCGTCCCCCTAGGAAAAAGGGGAAAAAATTTAAAAGTTATGACTGCTGGAACACAAATGGGGAAAATGGTCCTTATGGCTAAAATTAGTTGTCAATAAGGGGGTAAAAATACAATGGTGTCCCCTAAGCTGTGCACCAACAAGATTTACTTCAGTTATATATTAACAATCTATAATAAAAAAGTGAGATTTTTGGGAGGGCTTTTCCTATTTTAATGTGACTGTTATGAGGTACTAAGGTTGATCATGCTGACAGGGAATCTGTCACTAGCATATTAGCCAAAAAATATTTATGAATGAATGGTAATAAAGTACCTTATTTCCATATGTCTTGTTCTTTTTATTCTGTGTCTTGTAATTTCCCCAGAGGGGCGTTATTCTTTGTCCACGGTGCCCAGGAACGCCCCTCTGAAGTGCCGTGCCCGCCTGCCCTCTGAAGTGCCGGCGATTGCCTGCGCCTGCGCGATGATAAAACGACTGAGAGCAACAGCTTCAACAGCGTCACTGGGCTGTTGCCCTCAGTCGTCTTATCATCGCGCGGGAGCAGGCAATCGCCGGCACTGCCCCTGCGCGGGATTTCGGATGCGGGCGAGAGGAGGATCGGGGGTGTTTGCCGCAGAGTGCGGCGCTGGGGGGGGGAGCACTTAGCCTCGCCTCTGGGAGGTGATTTAGGTGATCTTGGAGGAGTTCTTAGTTTTCAAATTTAGGCGGGCACGGCACTTCAGAGGGGCGTTCCTGGGCACCGTGGACAAAGAATAACACCCCTCTGGGCTCCTAACAGCTTCATTTGAATATCATAAAAAGCGTTTTTTTTTGAAGAAATGACAAGACACAGAATAAAAAAAACAAGACATATGGAAATAAGGTACTTTATTACACATGGATTCATTAAAAAAAAAAAATGCTAATATGCTAGTGACAGATTCCATTTAAAGGGGTTATCCGGGCTGAACCCAGACATATCCCCTTATTTACCAAGGCAACCCTTCTGAGTGGAGCATCGGAGCTTTTCATTCTGCATCATGCAGGACAAAGGATTTCTTGTTCATATTTTTACACTGCTAGGCGAAGGCTTCCACCTAGCAGTGTTCCCAGTGATGTCACCGACACTAATGGGCGGGCTTTAGCATTGCCCTAGCCCAGTGATGATGGCGAACCTATGGCACGGGTGCCAGAGGCGGCATTCAGTGCCCTCTCTGTGGGCACCCGGACCCTGGAAGAAGTGCAAGGTGTAACACTATGCCTTAGACTTTTTCTGCCATTCATCAGCGCAGGGCATGCTATGAATGGCACAGACAGCTCACTGAATGTAGGCAGGCTATTACAGATAAATGATAAAGTACATGGAAGATATGTTATATTAGTATTCAGGGTAAATGGCCATGTTGGCACTTCGTGATAACTAAGTGAGTTTTGGGTTGCAGTTTGAGCACTCGGTCTCTAAAAGGTCCACCATCACTGCTCTAGCCTGTTTTACAGGATGATACGGGAGCACTTAAGCCTGCCCACTAGTGCCCGTAACGTCACCGGGCTCTCTGCCTAGAATTCCTATCGTGCAAACCAGTACTTCACCGGGTCTGCTGAAAAAGCGTGTGCCCTGCGCGATTCCACTCAGAAGGGCTGCCTGGGTGAAGAAGGGGTTATGTCTGGGTTCAGCTCTGAAGTCTGTCCCATAGTGCAGAACTTGGCTAAACAGTACTGTCCTTACAGACTGTATTGCGTGTGGTCTCAGAGCCCCAGACAAAGATGGCACAAATTTGGATACAGACTCAGCAAGTTGAACAGGAACAGGCATTTACTAAGTGTTAGGAAACTTGTGCCCCTCTAGAAGTTTGCATGGAGCCAAACTTAGTTTTCTCCCACATTGGACCAATAATTCAGCCCGGGCTGCACGTCACCAACTTAGAGCAGTGTGCACTAAAACATTACATTGCAATCTACATGCAAGTGTATTTTCTGTCCTGCAAAAAGGATACATAGGTGACAGATTAGCGGTAGAGTATCTCTTACACTATCTTAATGACATCCATATACCTTAGAACAGGGACAGGAATTGTCATTTCTATGGTTTCTTTAATGTTTACATGTCTTATTCACTATACTTTTGGAGTAGGGTATGACACTTAGAATGTTCTCTGTTTTAATTAATTAAATAATTAAAATATTTCAGCATCATTTCATGTCTTCATATGTTTTAGGTGCATAGCTCTTGTAAGGAGCAACTAGGCAAAATGTGCCCACTTGGAGCTTGCAGAGTCTCAATTATCCCTCCTACGGCACTAAACAGCATTGACTCAGATGGTAAGTACATAGTACAAAACTCCTGCATATACCACAGGGTGCTCATTAATGGAACCTACTCAGGTACCCAGGGGCGTAGCTAAAGGCTCATGGGCCCCGGTGCAAGAGTTCAGCTTGGGCCCCCCTTCCATCAGTGCTTTGTGGCCAGGGGCAGGGGAGCACATAGCGTTTCTGCTGCCTGAGGCAAAAATTGAAATGGCACACTACCCCCCCCCCCCCTCTCCCCATAACACATTTTTTTACCTTACCCCTTCCCTTCAGCCAGAGGTGTAACTTGACCAGCATGCACTTTCTATAATACCATGTCTTCTTATGCGGCACAGGGGTCTTTGGGCCCCTCAGGCTCCTGGGCCCGGTAGCGACTGCAACTCTGCACCCCCTATAGCTACGCCCCTGCAGGTACCTAGTTACTAGTGGTTTACCACAGGAGCTCATCTTTAGGCCTCTTTCACACTACAGTTTTTTGCGTTCCGTATACGGTCCGTTTTTTGCGTTCCGTATACGGTCCGTATACGGAACCATTCATTTCAATGGTTCCGCAAAAAAACGGAATGTGTTCCGTATGCATTCCGTTTCCGTATTTCCGTTTTTCCGTTCCGTTGAAAAGATAGAACATGTCCTATATTTGGCCGAGAATCACAGTCCGTGGCTCCATTCAAGTCAATGGGGCCGCAAAAAAAACGGAACACATACGGAAATGCATCCGTATGTCTTCCGTATCCGTTCCGTTTTTTGCGGAACCATCAATTGAAAATGTTATGCCCAGCCCAATTTTTAATATGAAATTACTGTATACTGTATTTGCCATACGGAAAAACGGAACGGAACAACGGAACGGAAACGGAACCACAACGGAAGCAAAAAAACGGAACAACGGATCCGTGAAAAACGGAACGCAAAACACTGAATGGAACATACTGTAGTGTGAAAGAGGCCTCAAATATATTTATTGGCTAGAAAAAAATACCTAGCGCTGCCAGAGTATGAAAGGTTGGCCTGTTTGTGTATTTATTGGATTTGCTCCAAGGGAGCCCAGTAGGAGAATCCATTCCCAATTTTTTTTACGGGGAAACTGCCAGTAGCCCTATATACTCCGGCAGTTACACACTGTTTATTTTATTAACTGTCCCCCATAACGGTGACCTACACAGAGCATTTTACACATTTTGGGCAAAAAAAATATTTTTTAAATTGATCTCTATAAAAATTTTCAAAAGTTTTGTTCTGCAGGGTTAATTTTCAGCTATCTGCAGACTATCTTGCAGGTTCACACTGAACCCATCAGGTTGCTGATCTGACGGCTCCTTATCTCTGAACTCCTGACTGCTCTTCTTACTCTTACTCTTAAGCATTAAACATTTAAGGCTACTTTCACACTCGCGTTTTGTGCGGATCCATCATGGACGGATCCGTTCGGATAATGCAACCGTCTGCACCCATTCAGAACGGATCCGTTTGTATTATCTTTAACATAGCCAAGACGGATCCGTCTTGAACACCATTGAAAGTCAATGTAGGACGGATCCATTTTCTATTGTGCCAGATTGTGTCAGTGAAAACGGATCCGTCCCCATTGACTTACAATCTGTGCAAGGATGGATCCATTTGGCTCAGTTTCGTCAGACGGACACCAAAACATGCGCAGTTGGAACGACGAGGCCTGTGCCAGTAGTCATCACAGGCGCAGACTACTGTGTACACTGCGCCTGCACGAGATTACGGCACTTGGAAGAAATGACGTCAGGGGAAGTGCAGTGAATAAATTAACTGGTAGGCGTTGCTGGGCTCCGGAACGATGGGCGCGGCCGGGCTCCAACGGATCGTGGGACAACCCCTTGGGCTCCTTATCAAGGTAATTTACATAGCAATAAAATTATAAAGCAATAAAAGACACACAGAGCCGTAAGAGTGGGATCATTTAATACAAAACAAGGAGACTGATGGGCACATATGAATATCTCTGATGGGTAAATCCTGGTGACAGAATCCCATTAACTTACTATTTTTTCATCCATTTTTATGCCAGATTTGCATCACAAACCTGGGCCAAATAGTGCCTGGCAGTTACTGCTAGTGATGAGCAGCAGGGGCAATATTTGCATTCGTGATATTTTGTGAATATTTGGGCAAATATTCGTCATCAATTCGAGAATTCACCATTATTTTCTTGATTGCGAAAATCGGCAATGTAATATTTGTGCATTGCGCGCGCAATACAGGTGTGAACATTACAATAGCTTTATATGCAGATAGAGTGCTCCAATATATTCGCGATTGCGCAAATTGGCAATTAATGATGCGCATATTTTCACGCAATACGTGTAACCACATCTTTAGCAGGTCTGACCACATATTAGGCCCCTTTCACACGGGCGAGTTTTCCGTGCGGGTGCGATGCGTGCGGTGAACGCATTGCACCCGCACTGAATCCTGACCCATTCATTTCTATGAGACTGTGCACACGAGCGGTGATTTTCACGCATCACTTGTGCGTTGCGTGAAAATCGCAGCATGCTCCTCTTTGTGCGTTTTTCACGTAACGCAGGCCCTATAGAAATGAATGGGGTTGCGTGAAAATCGCATGCATCCGCAAGCAAGTGCGGATGCGGTGCGATTTTCACGCATGGGTTCTAGGTGACAGTCTATTCACTGTATTATTTTCCCTTATAACATGGTTATAAGGGAAAATAATAGCATTCTGAATACAGAATGCTTTGTATAATAGTGCTGGAGGGGTTAAAAATAATAAAAAAAGTTAACTCACCTTCTCCTCTTGTTAGCGCAGATGCCGGTCTGTTCTTTATCTGTGGGCTAAAGGACCTTTGATGACGTCAGATCACATGCTCCATCACCATGGTGATGGACCATGTGATTGGAGCATGTGATCTGACGTCACCTCAGGTCATTCAGTCCACAGCTAAAGAACAGAGTGGCATCTGCGCGAACAAGAGGAGAAGGTGAGTTAACTTTTTTATTATTTTTAACCCTTCCAGCACTATTATACAAAGCATTCTGTAGTCAGAATGCTATTATTTTCCCTTATAACCATGTTATAAGGGAAAATAATACAATCTTCAGAACATCAATCCCAAGCCCGAACTTCTGTGAAGAAGTTCGGGTCTGGGTACCAAACATGCGCGATTTTTCTCACGCAAGTGCAAAACGCATGACAATGTTTTGCACTCGCGCAGAAAAATCGCGCATTTTCCCGCAACGCACCCGCCTCTTATCCGGGCAAAAAACATGACGCCCGTGTGAAAGAGGCCTTACTGATTGGTGCACTAAGTATTGTTGTGAACTTGTGACATCGCAGCACTACGTCTGTAGCATGTAGGTATGGACAGCTACACTATATCAGGATATAACCTACACTGACTATCTGTATTATATATATAAGCTATCTATCTATCTATCTATCTATCTATCTATCTATCTATCTATCTATCTATTTATCTATCTAATGTAATGACACAGCAAAGCACAGAGCACAGCAATGACACTGCTGTCTCTCTCAGAACTACAGAAAATGGCTGCTGGGGAGGTTCTTATATAGTAAGGGGGAGGCAACTTTCCTATTGGTTGCTAGGGATGTTGCTAAGCTCTGACAAAGATATTGCAGCCTTCTCATTGGCCCACAAGCAAGAAGGGAGGGATCGTGGGTTCAGATGAAAATAAAATTTAGAATATTTGCGAATACACATATATAGCACTATATTCTATATCTTCGGGAATTCTCGAAGTGGCAATATTCTCAATTAAAATTTGCGATTCTAATATTCGTGCCTAACACTAGTTACTGCCAGGAATTCTGGCTTAATTTGCAGAAATAATTTATGAAGCACTTTAGACATAGTTTGCACATTGTTCAATAAGGGACGTGGCTTAGGAGGAAGGAGCACCAAATTGTTGGCCCAATGTAAGCCAACCAATAGGTATTGTCTAAAGATGCACCAAATGTATTATCCATCATGAGCCACTTTGATAAGTTTGAGTATCTAGTCTAAGTTTACACTGTCTAAATATTAGGCAGAATTCGTGAATCTGCCCCAGTGATTTGATAATAATTTGCAGTGACCAGAGTGTGAAGAGCATTCATAACACTTCTGTTTCAGGTTTTTGGAAAGCTACATCTCCTGTCTCCTGTGCAAGTCCACTGCTTGTATTTGTAAATTCTAAAAGTGGAGATAACCAAGGAGTAAAGTTTCTACGCAAATTCAAGCAATTTTTAAATCCAGCGCAGGTGTTTGACCTTATGAATGGGGGCCCACAACTGGGGTGAGTATAAAATGATTGCTTTTTCTCCAACTATTATTATTTCTTAATTATTTTCACAAGCATTAATGTAATTTACTTTTTAGAATTTATCTAAACCCTTTTTAAAACTGTCCACTGTTCGTGCTGTGACCACATCCTGAGATAGACTGTTCCATAGGTTCACAGTTCTTGCAGTAAAGAACCCTTGACGCCTCTGGAGGCTGAATTTTTTCTTCTCCATGCTGAAGCTGTGCCCCTTTGTCTTTTGAAGGGATTTTACTTGCAACAGCTTTTCTCCCTATTTTTTTTATACGGTCCATTTATATATTGGTATAGGTTAATCATGTCCCCCCCAGACGTCTCTTCTCAAGACTAAATACATTTAATTATTTTAAACTTTCCTCATAACTAAGACCCTCCATACAGGTTATCAGTTTAGTCGCTCTCCTTTGTACGTTTTTCAGCTGCAGAGAGTCCTTTCTATGGACTGATGCCAAGAACTGAACTGCATATTGCAGACGAGGCCGCGCCAGCACTTTGTAAAGTAGTAATATTACATCCCTGCCCCGCAAGTCCATGCCTCGTTTAATGCATGACAATATCCTGGTGACCTTAGAAGCAGCTGATTGACATTGTATGCTGTTATTCAATCTACCATCTACAAGGACACCCTAATCCTTCTCTACAAGTGACTCTCCCAGTGTTACCTCCCCTAGGTATATCATGCACGTAGATTATTACTACCAAGATGCATAACTTTGCATTTATCCAAACTTTGCCAAGTTGATGCCCAATCACTCAGAATGTCCAAGTCAACTTGTAGTCTTTGGATATCTTCTATTTTGGTGTCATCTTCAAAAATAGAAATGGTGCTACTAATCCCGTCCTCAATATCATTAATAAATAAATAGGGGACCCTTCACTGAACCTTGGGGTACACCACTTATAACCCAGGACAGTTCAGAATAGGAATCACTGACCACAACTCTCAGGGCACGGTCCTTCAACCAGTTTTCAATACAATTACAAACTATACTTTGCAAGCCTGTAGACCTTACTTTACCTATTAAACATTTTTGCGGGACAATATCAAAAGCCTTTGCAAAATCCAGAAACACTGCATCCACAGCCGCCCCACTGTCCAGGCTACTGCTCACCTCCTCATAAAAACAAATCAGGTTAGTCTGACAACTTCTGTCCTTGGTAACCCCATGCTGGTTATCACTTATAATATTATTTACAGTCACATACTCCTGTATATAGTCTCTTTAGAGCCCTTCAAAAATTTTCCCACAACAGAAGTTAAGGTTACTGGTCTATAATTACCTGTTACTGACCCAGAGCCCTTTTTGAATGTGGGCGCTCCATTTGCCTTGCGCCAGTCACTTGGCACTTTACCAGTCTCTAGAGAATCTCTACAAAATATGAACAGGGGCACAGCAATAACTAAACTGAGCTCTTTAAGCACTCTTGGGTGTAATCCAGCTGGACATGAAGCCTTGTTCACATTTACCTTATTTAACTTGTCTTGGACCGTATCTACAGTTAGCCATGTGAGTATATCACTGGATGTACTAACAGCCCCAGCACCACAGATATCAGCCCCTTTCTCTTCTTTTGTATATACAGAGCTAAAAAATAAATTTTGTAACTCTACCTTTTGCTTTAGTTTAGTGACCATCCCCCTTTATCGTTATTTAGGAGCCTAGTTGCTCTAACTTTGTTTTTTTTTTGATCATTTATATATTTAATGCATTTTTGGGGAAAAAATTGCTCTCTTTTGCCACCTGCTGTTCATTTTGTATTTTTACAGATTGTATCTCTTTTTTAAAGATTTTATTAAGCCCTTTGTACATTTTTTAAGGTTTCAGCTGACTCCTCAGATTTGTTTTTTAAATGCTGTTTTATGTCATTTATTGCCCTTTTTATGGTAGGTGTAAACCATGTAAGCCTCAATCGGGGAAATTGGTCCTTTTAAAATTCAGTGCAGCTCTCCCAGACAGTTTACTTTTTATAGTTCAGGGGGAATATAATTATATTGTGATCACTCTATTACTTAGTGTTTCAGGAACAGTTATATTTCCCACAAACTCTGCATTGTTAGAAATTATCAGATCCAACAAAGCATCGCCCCTAGTGTCATCTTCTGCAAACTGGCCCATAAAGTAGTCCTGCAGCAATTTGAGGAATTTTTTATCTTCTTACAGTAACATACCTCCCAACCGTCCCGGATCCAATGGGACAGTCCCGGATTTTTAGTGGCTGTCCTGGTATGGGGGGGAGGTATGTCCCGCTCTTAGGCAGCTGTCCCTGTAATTGCCTGTAATGATGGCTCAGAGAACAGTCACTGGCATCAGCTCCCTGCTCCATCATTCCTTCCCCCTGCCAGCTTTCCATACCTCTGGTCTGTGTGGGGGGCAGGGCCAGCCTGCAGTCAGCCTCGGCTCCTCCTCCTCCACAGACCAGAGCAGCCGATGTCCTGCTGCTGCTGCTGCTGCTGCTGCTAGGAACAAGGTGAGCATGTGGAGTTTATTTCTTTTACTTTCTGTGAGGGGTCACATAACAGGGCATATTACTGAGCACATAGCTGGGCATATTACAACTGGGCATATTACTGTGAGGGGGCACATATCTGGGCATCGCTACTATGAGGGGCACATATCTGCCATTGCTGCTGTGAGGAGGCACATATTTGAGCATAACTACTGTGAAGGAGGTACAATGTGGGGATACATACTGTGTGGTGGCATAAAAGGTAAATAACTACTATGTGGGGGCATTTAGGGTACAGGTTGGGATTAGGTATATATGTCTTGGGCAGTTTTAGAGGGGTGGCCTAGTCCGGAAAAAAATTGCTGCAGTGTGCTTTGTCCCTCTTTGCTCATTTTGAAAGTTCAGAGGTATGCAGTAATCCCAGCATTCAATGCACTAGCTCATGTATGTAGCAACATATGCACTACTCTATTTCGTACAAATATGGTTAGATCATTTTACAAAACAATCATTTTTTACTTTTTCGTCACCCCCATTTTCTCATAGATTGTAAGTTCTTGTGAGCAGAAACTTCACTCCTAGTGTTTCAATTATATATTAGCCTGTAATCCTGTAATGTCTATTTTGATTTGTACATGCACCCTCAGAATTGTAAAGCACTGTGGAATATGGCAGTGCTATATAAAGATTATTATTATTTTTAAGGAGTTTTGAGGTAAATGGTAATAATGAATGGGCCGATAGCTAAACAAAGATGACTGGTCAAGGGAAGAATTTTTAAGGATGGGTGTGATGGTTGCAAAAGAGGAGAGGAAGACACCAGTGGTTAGGGATAGTTTGAAAAGTTATGTTGTTAGGTACTGTATGAGATAAACACTGAGGTGAGGTTGGGGATGAGGTGGAATGGGATTGGGTGAAGTGCACAGGTGGTGAGATGCAATCTAGAGAGCAGGGTGGAAACATCTTTAAGAATGTTGGAAGGGGGCATAGCTGCTCTGCAACCCTGGAAGCTTGCCTCAGTTCTTTAGACAACATGGTGTGGCAGGGTCACCTGTTGTTTCTGCGAGTTCTGTTGTGTGTGAGGGAGAGACTGAGTTAAGAGCCAAAGTTATTGTGGTGTTATACAAAATGGTGGCTGCATCTGCATCATGATGTGAGCACAAGGAAGAGAGTGGCAGAAGAGTCAGGAAGCGGGTAAAAGTCAAGACATGTAAGGTTCCTACGAGGGTATGGTGAGTCAAATGTGGTGAAAGATAAGGAGAGGAGAGTTGGAAAGGTTAGATAGGGAATCACGGGAAAAAAATATATAAAACATCCTGCACAATATGATAATGAATGTTGCAGATGTACATGGCTACATTTATACAGTCACAGAAAGTAATGCACTATAATAATAGATGCAAGCGTAACATATGGACTAAGCCCTCACTCTATTGATGAAATCTGAGACACCTGGTCAATATATTTTGATCAAAACACATTTAAGCCCACCTACCAAGCGACAAGGTGGTCTCAGTTCAGGCGGGTCCTACGCTAAACCATAAATGCCGTTCTGCATTTATGTTTAGGAGTGCAGACCCCACCAAGGTTGGATAGGGAACAGATAAAAATAAGATCCAGTATGTGACCCTCTCTGTAAGTGTGAGTGGAGGACCACTATGAGAGGCCAAAGGAGGTAAGTGTTAAAAGTCTAGAGGCAGCTGTATGTCATATGTCAGTGGAGATGCTGAAGCCAACCATGATGATGGCAGTAAAAAGGATGTGTAGGAGACAGGTGCTAACGTGGTTGATAAATGTGGTGGCAGAACCTGGGGCTTGGTATATGACAGTCACTTTGAGTTGGAAGGAAACTAGATTCGAACAGTATTTTCCTTAAAGAAACCTATTACCATAAAATGCAATCTGGCAGCGTGTTATAGAGCAGGAGGAGCATATATATATATATATATATATATATATATATATATTGTGGGGATTTGCTTTGGTAGACAGGTTAGCAGATGCAGTATAGAGGCAAGGAACCAGGTTGTAAATCAAACTTCAGTGTTTTATTCACACTCAGCATAACATAACAGTCTTGGTGCTTGTTCATAAACAGCAAAAAAAACAATGTTCACCTGGAATCCTAGGTGTCAGTTCACACCCGGCTGAATGCTCTGCCACAGAAAAGTTCACTGGCAGTCTTCCTGCACGCCTGTTTGTAGTCTTCAGCCTTCAGCACAGAGGTTCCACACCTTCGCTGTCAGATGGAGGTAAAATCCACCCCACCTGATAGTGCTGACTGCTTTTTAAGCCTGGAAGGTGGGGAGTAGCCACCCACCCAGCACTTTGGCTACTTCCAGTAAAAGCCGTCCCGGATCAGCTTTACAGCCATACTAAACAGCTGAAGTGTCAGACTGCAATCTGCAATACTGACGCTTGAGAAAAAACGGCTCTTACCTCACCAAGGCCAAGAACCTCGGTGACACGTACCGACCATCAATGACGGCCCCTTGTTCCTCCCTACAATATATATATATATAAATATATATATTAGGGATGAGCGAACTCGAACTGTATAGTTCGGGTTCGTACCGAATTTTGGGGTGTCCGTGACACGGACCCGAACCCGGACATTTTCGTAAAAGTCCGGGTTCGGGTTCGGTGTTCGTCGCTTTCTTCGCGCTTTTGTGACGCTTTCTTGGCGCTTTTTGAAAGGCTGCAAAGCAGCCAATCAACAAGCGTCATACTACTTGCCCCAAGAGGCCATCACAGCCATGCCTACTATTGGCATGGCTGTGATTGGCCAGAGCACCATGTGACCCAGCCTCTATTTAAGCTGGAGTCACATAGCGCCGCCCGTCACTCTGCTCTGATTAGCGTAGGGAGAGGTTGCGGCTGCGACAGTAGGGCGAGATTAGGCAGATTAACTCCTCCAAAGGACTTGATTAACTGATCGATCTGCAGCTGTGGATCATTGAGCTGCTGATCCTCAATTGCTCACTGTTTTTAGGCTGCACAGACCGTTTGTCAGTCTCATTTTTCTGGGGTGATCGGCGGCCATTTTGTGTCTTGTGGTGCGCCAGCACAAGCTGCGACCAAGTGCATTTAACCCTCAATGGTGTGGTTGTTTTTTGGCTAAAGCCTACATCAGGGTGAAGCTGTCACACCAAGTGCATTTAACCAGCAATAGTCTGTTCATTTTTTGGCCATATACAAAATCAGGGGCAAGCTGCGCCTGTCACCAAGTGCATTTAACCCTCAATGGTGTGGTTGTTTTTTGGCTAAAGCCTACATCAGGGTGAAGCTGTCACACCAAGTGCATTTAACCAGCAATAGTCTGTTCATTTTTTGGCCATATACAAAATCAGGGGCAAGCTGCGCCTGTCACCAAGTGCATTTAACCCTCAATGGTGTGGTTGTTTTTTGGCTAAAGCCTACATCAGGGTGAAGCTGTCACACCAAGTGCATTTAACCAGCAATAGTCTGTTCATTTTTTGGCCATATACAAAATCAGGGGCAAGCTGCGCCTGTCACCAAGTGCATTTAACCCTCAATGGTGTGGTTGTTTTTTGGCTAAAGCCTACATCAGGGTGAAGCTGTCACACCAAGTGCATTTAACCAGCAATAGTCTGTTCATTTTTTGGCCATATCCCAGTCTAATTCTGTCACTAAATCCATACCGGTCACCCAGCGCCTAAATACTAGGCCTCAAATTTATATCCAGCTAAATCTGTCCCTAGTGCTGTAGCTGGGCGAGTTATTTAGTGTCCGTTCAAGCACATTTCTTGTTCTGGGTTGAAATACAATTCCCAATTTAGCAATTTCATAATTTAGTGGTTCCTGCTATATCAGAGCTCTTTGAAATCTATCCCAAAAAGGGTATATAATATTGAAGGTGCACATAGGGTCATTCAGAGTAACTTCACACACACCCGCTACTGTGTATTTCCAAGTCTAATTCTGTCACTAAATCCATACCGGTGACCCAGCGCCTAAATACTAGGCCTCAAATTTAATTCCCTCTAAATCTCTCGTTACCCACCGCTGTACTGTTGTTGCTGGGCAAGATATTTAGTGTCCGTCAAAGCACATTTTTTGTTCTGGGTTGAAGTACAATTCCCAATTTAGCAATTTCATAATTTAGTGGTTTCTGCTATATCAGAGCTATTTGAAATCTATCCCAAAAAGGGTATATAATATTGAAGGTGCACATAGGGTCATTCAGAATAACTTCACACACACCCGCTACTGTGTATTTCCAAGTCTAATTCTGTCACTAAACCCATACCTGTCACCCAGCGCCTAAATACTAGGCCTCAAATTTAAATCCCTCTAAATCTCTCGTTACCGTTGTCCTGTTGTAGCTGGGAAAGTTATTTAGTGCCCGTCAAAGCACATTTTTTGTTCTGGGTTGAAGTACAATTCCCAATTTAGCAATTTCATAATTTAGTGGTTCCTGCTATATCAGAGCTATTTGAAATCTATCCCAAAAAGGGTATATAATATTGAAGGTGCACATAGGGTCATTAAGAATAACTTCACACACACGCTTCTGTGCATTTCCAAGTCTAATTCTGTCACTAAATCCATACCGGTGACCCAGCGCCTAAATACTAGGCCTCAAATTTAATTCCCTCTAAATCTCTCGTTACCCACCGCTGTACTGTTGTTGCTGGGCAAGATATTTAGTGTCCGTCAAAGCACATTTTTTGTTCTGGGTTGAAGTACAATTCCCAATTTAGCAATTTCATAATTTAGTGGTTTCTGCTATATCAGAGCTATTTGAAATCTATCCCTAAAAGGGTATATAATATTGAAGGTGCACATAGGGTCATTCAGAATAACTTCACACACACCCGCTACTGTGTATTTCCAAGTCTAATTCTGTCACTAAATCCATACCGGTGACCCAGCGCCTAAATACTAGGCCTCAAATTTAATTCCCTCTAAATCTCTCGTTACCCACCGGTGTACTGTTGTTGCTGGGCAAGATATTTAGTGTCCGTCAAAGCACATTTTTTGTTCTGGGTTGAAGTACAATTCCCAATTTAGCAATTTCATAATTTAGTGGTTTCTGCTATATCAGAGCTATTTGAAATCTATCCCTAAAAGGGTATATAATATTGAAGGTGCACATAGGGTCATTCAGAATAACTTCACACACACCCGCTACTGTGTATTTCCAAGTCTAATTCTGTCACTAAACCCATACCTGTCACCCAGCGCCTAAATACTAGGCCTCAAATTTAAATCCCTCTAAATCTCTCGTTACCGTTGTCCTGTTGTAGCTGGGAAAGTTATTTAGTGCCCGTCAAAGCACATTTTTTGTTCTGGGTTGAAGTACAATTCCCAATTTAGCAATTTCATAATTTAGTGGTTTCTGCTATATCAGAGCTATTTGAAATCTATCCCTAAAAGGGTATATAATATTCAAGGTGCACATAGGGTCATTCAGAATAACTTCACACACACCCGCTACTGTGTATTTCCAAGTCTAATTCTGTCACTAAATCCATACCGGTCACCCAGCGCCTAAATACTAGGCCTCAAACGCAGCCGCCTGTCTACAGCCAATGTGGACAAGCTGACGTTCATAAAAATGAACCAGGCATGGATCCCACAGGATCTGTCCGTCCCTTGTCCAGATTAGACATTAACTACCTCCCCTTAACCATATATTATTGGACTCCAGGGCACTTCCTCATTCAATCCTATTTTTATTTTCATTTTACCATTATATTGCGAGGCTACCCAAAGTTGAATGAACCTCTCCTCTGTCTGGGTGCCGGGGCCTAAATATATGCCAATGGACTGTTCCAATGTTGGGTGATGTGAAGCCTGATTCTCTGCTATGACATGCAGACTGATTCTCTGCTGACATGAAGCCAGATCCTCTGTTACGGGACCTCTCTCCTCTGCCTGTGTGCTGGGCCTAAATTTATGAAAATGGACTCTTACAGTGGTGGGTGACGTGAAGCCTGATTCTCTGCTATGATATGAAGACTGATTCTCTGCTGACATGAAGCCAGATTGTCTGTTACGGGACCTCTCTCCTCTGCCTGGGTGCTGGGCCTAAATATATGCCAATGGACTGTTGCAGTGGTGGCTGACGTGAAGCCTCATTCTCTGCTATGACATGCAGACTGATTCTCTGCTGACATGAAGCCAGATTGTCTGTTACGGGACCTCTCTCCTCTGCCTGGGTGCTGGGTAGTGTTGAGCGCGAATATTCGAAAAGCAAATTTTTTTCGCGAATATCGCAACTTCGCGATTTCGCGAATATTTCGAATATAGTGCTATATATTCGTAAAAACGAATATTCGTTTTTTGTTTTTCCCCCCCCCCACAAAATTACAGTACACATATAATTGATTGTTTCCCAAAGGTCCAACAGCTCAGATCTTACTCACATTGCCTAGAAAGTGATTGAGGCGCGAATCTTCGTAAGGCGATTTTATTAGCGCACATGCGAATATCGGCACGTCCCAGAACAGAGGCAAAGGGCTTTGCATTCATACATTAGTGAATTGAGTTGCGAATCTTCGTAAGGCGATTTTATTAGCGCACATGCGAATATCGGCACGTCCCAGAACAGAGGCAAAGGGCTTTGCATTCATACATTAGTGAATTGAGTTGCGAATCTTCGTAAGGCGATTTTATTAGCGCACATGCGAATATCGGCACGTCCCAGAACAGAGGCAAAGGGCTTTGCATTCATACATTAGTGATTGAATTGAGCTGCGAATCTTCGTAAGGCGATTTTATTAACGCAAATGCAAATATCTACACTTGTCCCCAGAACAGAGAGGCAAAGGCCTGTGCATTCATATAGTATAGCACCATATTCGCGAATACGTAGAACTTCGTAAAATTCGATTTACGAATATTCGTATTTTTTATTTTACTTTCCACCTTACAGATTACATTGATCTGTACTCTGTCAACTACTGTCATCACCCCCCACTGTATCTCGATTGATTCCCAAAAGTCTCACATTCCCTAGAAAGTGATTGAGTTGCGAATCTTCGTAAGGCGATTTTATTAGCGCACATGCGAATATCTACACTTGTCCCAGAACAGAGGCAAAGGGCTTTGCATTCATACATTAGTGAATTGAGTTGCGAATCTTCGTAAGGCGATTTTATTAGCGCACATGCGAATATCGGCACGTCCCAGAACAGAGGCAAAGGGCTTTGCATTCATACATTAGTGAATTGAGTTGCGAATCTTCGTAAGGCGATTTTATTAGCGCACATGCGAATATCGGCACGTCCCAGAACAGAGGCAAAGGGCTTTGCATTCATACATTAGTGAATTGAGTTGCGAATCTTCGTAAGGCGATTTTATTAGCGCACATGCGAATATCGGCACGTCCCAGAACAGAGGCAAAGGGCTTTGCATTCATACATTAGTGATTGAATTGAGCTGCGAATCTTCGTAAGGCGATTTTATTAACGCAAATGCAAATATCTACACTTGTCCCCAGAACAGAGAGGCAAAGGCCTGTGCATTCATATAGTATAGCACCATATTCGCGAATACGTAGAACTTCGTAAAATTCGATTTACGAATATTCGTATTTTTTATTTTACTTTCCACCTTACAGATTACATTGATCTGTACTCTGTCAACTACTGTCATCACCCCCCACTGTATCTCGATTGATTCCCAAAAGTCTCACATTCCCTAGAAAGTGATTGAGTTGCGAATCTTCGTAAGGCGATTTTATTAGCGCACATGCGAATATCTACACTTGTCCCAGAACAGAGGCAAAGGGCTTTGCATTCATACATTAGTGAATTGAGTTGCGAATCTTCGTAAGGCGATTTTATTAGCGCACATGCGAATATCGGCACGTCCCAGAACAGAGGCAAAGGGCTTTGCATTCATACATTAGTGAATTGAGTTGCGAATCTTCGTAAGGCGATTTTATTAGCGCACATGCGAATATCGGCACGTCCCAGAACAGAGGCAAAGGGCTTTGCATTCATACATTAGTGAATTGAGTTGCGAATCTTCGTAAGGCGATTTTATTAGCGCACATGCGAATATCGGCACGTCCCAGAACAGAGGCAAAGGGCTTTGCATTCATACATTAGTGAATTGAGTTGCGAATCTTCGTAAGGCGATTTTATTAGCGCACATGCGAATATCTACACTTGTCCCAGAACAGAGGCAAAGGGCTTTGCATTCATACATTAGTGATTGAATTGAGCTGCGAATCTTCGTAAGGCGATTTTATTAACGCAAATGCAAATATCTACACTTGTCCCCAGAACAGAGAGGCAAAGGCCTGTGCATTCATATAGTATAGCACCATATTCGCGAATACGTAGAACTTCGTAAAATTCGATTTACGAATATTCGTATTTTTTATTTTACTTTCCACCTTACAGATTACATTGATCTGTACTCTGTCAACTACTGTCATCACCCCCCACTGTATCTCGATTGATTCCCAAAAGTCTCACATTCCCTAGAAAGTGATTGAGTTGCGAATCTTCGTAAGGCGATTTTATTAGCGCACATGCGAATATCTACACTTGTCCCAGAACAGAGGCAAAGGGCTTTGCATTCATACATTAGTGAATTGAGTTGCGAATCTTCGTAAGGCGATTTTATTAACGCAAATGCAAATATCTACACTTGTCCCCAGAACAGAGAGGCAAAGGCCTGTGCATTCATATAGTATAGCACCATATTCGCGAATACGTAGAACTTCGTAAAATTTGATTAACGAAAATTCGTATTTTTTATTTTACTTTCCACCTTACAGATTACATTGATCTGTACTCTGTCAACTACTGTCATCACCCCCCACTGTATCTCGATTGATTCCCAAAAGTCTCACATTCCCTAGAAAGTGATTGAGGTGCGAATCTTCGTAAGGCGATTTTATTAGCGCACATGCGAATATCTACACTTGTCCCAGAACAGAGGCAAAGGGCATTGCATTCATACATTAGTGATTGAATTGAGTTGCGAATCTTCGTAAGGCGATTTCATTAGCGCACATGTGAATTTTGCATAGCATATGTATTATGCGATGCGAAAATTCGAATTATCGCATATGCGAAATAATAACGAATTTGAATAATCGCGAATATTTTACGAATATTCTTTCGAATATTCACAAAATTTCGCGAATTCGAATATGGGACATGCCGCTCAACACTAGTGCTGGGCCTAAATTTATGACAATGGACTGTTGCAGTGGTGGGTGACGTGAAGCCTGATTCTCTGCTATGACATGCAGACTGATTCTCTGCTGACATGAAGCCAGATTGTCTGTTACGGGACCTCTCTCCTCTGCCTGGGTGCTGGGCCTAAATATATGCCAATGGACTGTTGCAGTGGTGGCTGACGTGAAGCCTCATTCTCTGCTATGACATGCAGACTAATTCTCTGCTGACATGAAGACAGATTCTCTGTTACGGGACCTCTCTCCTCTGCCTGGGTGCCGGGGCCTAAATATCTGAGAATGGACTGTTCCAGTGGTGGGTGACGGGAAGCCAGATTCTCTGCTATGGAACCTCTCTCCAATTGATTTTGGTTAATTTTTATTTATTTAATTTTTATTTTTATTCATTTCCCTATCCACATTTGTTTGCAGGGGATTTACCTACATGTTGCTGCCTTTTGCAGCCCTCTAGCTCTTTCCTGGGCTGTTTTACAGCCTTTTTAGTGCCGAAAAGTTCGGGTCCCCATTGACTTCAATGGGGTTCGGGTTCGGGACGAAGTTCGGATCGGGTTCGGATCCCGAACCCGAACATTTCCGGGATGTTCGGCCGAACTTCTCGAACCCGAACATCCAGGTGTTCGCTCAACTCTAATATATATATATATATATATATATATATATATATATTTCTATTATTTTATTTTTTGTGTGTGTGTGATTCATTCAATTCATTATAACGTGGAATTAAGTAAAAGTAAAAACCAAGTTTACTATGAGGGTGTGTTTGTTTGTGGGCCAGAGAAGCAGTTAAAGAAAAGAGAGAAGAGTATGTAAGTATTGTGGTCAGATAGAAGGAAAGGTGAGTGGGAGAGGTTAGATAGGGAACATAGTCCGGTAAAGATAAGATTAAGTATGTGTCCTCTTTGTGAGTGGCAGTGGAAGACTAATAAGAGACAGCATTCACCTTAAAGAGAACCTATCACCATGAAATGCAATGCAGTCTGCAGGCAGCATGTTATAGAGCAGGAGGAGCTGAGCAGATTCATATATAGTTTTATGAATTGAGTAAATTCAGTAAAACTTGGAATTTAAGTATCTTTTTTTCTGAGCTCAGTTGTACAAGGGGTTGTCTTTATTAGTAACTGACAGCTATATCTCTGTATACATACTTACACAGGGAATGCTATCAGTCACTGATAATAGCCGAATGAGGCCTGTTTCACATCTGCGTTTATGCATATCCGCCAGGTCTTCATCCGGCCACTTCTCGGCATATTTGCCGGGTTTCAGCCAGATTGCCGCCTGTCCCCATTATAGTGAATGGTGCCAGATAGAATTCCGGCAGTGACGAATCCGGCAGGCTGTTCCCAGCCTAAACAGCCTGCCGGATCTGCATAAACGAAGATGTGAAACAGGCCAGAGCTGTCTTCGGCTCAGGAAGAGCAGGGATTTAAATGTATAGAATTACTAGTTTCATAGAAAAATTCCCCACAAAACTATATTTCAATCTGCTCATTACCTTCTACACGTTGCCTGCAGATTCTGCAATAGGTGGTGGAGAGGATGATGAAATAAATGGAGTCAATACCTTGTGTATAGTTGATAACAACTTTACTTGAATCAGGAAACTATCTTCCAAACAATCTTCCAACTTTGTCTTGGTTATCAACAGGTTTCGGCATAAATCTGGCAGGCAAACACATTCGGCTCGCTACATCTGTCACTTTCTCTAGCTCTGCTGTTCTATCAGGATTAAATAAAAACTTTTCCTTTCTCTTGAACTTAGTTTTCGGTAGTCTTTATCTTTATCCGGGGAACTTTGCTCCTGGTTTGTGAGGCTTGCAGCTTGGGCCTCTGTGCCCATTGCCCAACAGAGCTGAAGGTGTGCTCTGCTGGCTTGCACACGACCTTCCCCTTGCAGGGGGACTCTAGTCTGACCTTCATTAACATTGAACTCCTCCCTGTCTAGAGAGAGGGCTGGAATGGAAGAAGAGTTCCATTCTAGCTAACACAGTGCTGCCAGAGGTGCCGCCATCTGCTGGTGAACCAGGCACATTGCACTTTAACATAACATTTGCAAAGGAATACAAATACACATGGTGCAGGACATGGTAATAGATGTATAAAATGACACAGAATCACCCATTAAAGATAGCGGAGGGGGGCAAATTTTGCTGCCAATTGGCATTAAAATCTGACCCTTGTCTTGTGAATCCTCTAAGGTATAATCAGTTTGATATTTGCTTGACTGGGGTACAAAGTCTATAGAATCTTCCCAGTCTTCACCCTCAAATCTCTGCAAGGAGGTATGGACTTTCCCAGCCAGATTCCCAGGTTGTGGTTCTTAGAATGAACCAAAAGACAGCCGCCGCACTGAGGAACTATAACACTATCAGGAATCTATCCTGGGCACATCAATTGAATAGGGGGCACAAGGAAGCAAACCAGATGATGAGATGATTCACTAGCATTTGGTACAGACTGCGCATGTGCTAGTTCCCCTGTCTGTCACCAGTGTAAGTGAATAGGGACCACTGATGGATAGGACTGATCACATGACCGCCCATCAGTAGCCATTTTGGGCGTATAACGCTGGGAAATGGGTAAGCGGCCATGCATCAGGCATCGGCGTAGATGATTTAATAATCCCTATTACTCGCTGCATGCATGTGTTGTTTCCAGCAAATGCGCAGCTAGAAATTGAACATTTCCAGCCCAGTTAAGAGTCAGGCAACCGTCCAAAGGATTAGGCCATAGTAAATATAGTAACGGGAACAATAGGGAGGTTCTTGTGTACTTTCATCTTCAGGGAAGGAGGTGAGGCCAGAGTCCACATTAAATAGGTCGGCAGTCAAACTTCATTTAGGAGCCAGCTAACCATGGCAATATGATGCAGTCGGTAGTAGAAAGAGGGAGAGCTTCTGCTATTAGCAGAGGACATCATAGAAGCAGAGGAGTTGGCATCTGGTTGCCTAGCAACCATACACGGTCAGAAGCTTGAGCCATGGCTCCATGACTACTGGGACTGGGCATGATCGGCAACATACAGTAATGTACAGAGGTGTAGACAGATCTCACAGGGCCCCATAGCCAATCTTACTATGCGCCCTCTCTCCTCCACCCAGCTTCCCAGCATGTGTACGTTAACGCAGAATGCAAGCCGCAATTACCCAGTTCTCTGACAAATTTACATTTTACTTCACACGTCTGTAGATCTGGATCTGTTCCACAACGTTACGGAACGAATCCGGACCCACTCCTTCTCTGTGGGGCCAGAAGAGATGCGGACATGCATTCCCGGAGCGCGGCCCCGATCTTCCAGTCAGTGGCTCCCGAAAAAAATAAAACGTGTCCTATTCTTGTCCACAATTGCGGACAAGAATAGGCAATTCTATGGGGGTGCTGGCCAGGTCAGGTGTATTGCGGATCCGCAATGCACTACGGGCGTGTGAATGGACCCTAAGCTGAAGAAATTTTCAATAAAAAAATTGTAGTACCTTGCCCTCCACCTCACTCCTTAATTCCACTTCTATGGCTGAAAACATGGTGCTTCACAACTATAGCACTCATTCTGAGCACCATATTTGTCAATGTATTTCCCCCCAGACAACTGGTATAAATACAATGATAAATCTGCTTTTCTTCTATTTCAAAGCTCTCTCCCGGCAGCCATCACAAGGGGAGCTCAGTGCCTAGTAATTCACATACCATTGATCTCTTTGCACTGATCGCCACCTAGTTGCCACTACATGAAAAATCATTGTTTTCTTGCCTCGAGAAGAGGAAGGAGTTTGGCATGGGGCCCCCTCTCCCCAGGACCCTTAGGAGTTGTGTGGTCTCCCCACATTGAAGGTATGTCTCTGGTAATAGATAACATTTCAACATTTTCCTCCATCCTAAAAGGTGCATTTTTATAATGCTTGACTTTTGAAAACGACTTTACTAAAGAGTAAACATGAATTCACAAATTTTCCCTAGACTTCGCCTGTTCCAGAAGTTCTCAACATTTCGTATCCTCGTTTGTGGTGGAGATGGCAGTGTGGGGTGGGTACTTTCTGAAATTGACAAGCTGGGACTTCACAAACAGGTAAAATATATATATCATTTTGTAGTCAGCTCTCCTTTATAATAATCCTAGTCGCACTGCCTGTTTGAATTTATTATTGTTTATATATGAATAGTGCCAACTTGGTGTGTTGCCACTTGGCACAGGAAATGACTTGGCCCGAGTCCTGGGTTGGGGAAGTCTCTGTGATGATGATGCCCAGCTGCTTCAAATACTTGAAAAGCTTGAACGAGCCACTACAAAAATGCTTGACAGGTAGGTACGAAGAGCACCAGAATACCCGATGCAGTAATCTTATACCATGTAACAAGTAGCTTTGAAAGCTACAAGAAACTAAAATAAAACAAAAGCTAAAGATGGTGGATTTAAGGATAATCCACTTAGGAAGGAATCACTTTGAATTTTCAGACCCAGGTTTGTGTGTGGCAAATTCAGAGCATTTTACGGTACCATCAAAGTGGGTGAAATGTTAAGAAATCTCATCCACACACTGCTAAACCTATCTTCAGCATAAATTGACCTGGGGTGTACATTTCAAATCCACAGCATGTCAGTTTATGATGCAGATGTCCACCACAGCTTTCACGTTATGCATAGGGTGGTCGAACCTGCAGCAGAATCACGACAAAGTCCCCAGCAGTAATTTCATTACAGAAAATCTGCCCTGTCTGGCCATACAGAATTCTTCAGTATTGTAAAGTGTAATTTTTATTTCTGTTTTGCTATCAGGTGGAGTATTTTAACATATGAATCCCCAAAGCACTCACCACCCCCGGACAGAGAAGATGAAAATGGAGACCCAAGGATTCAGGTGACCACAACTTTGCTAGACATTTTGGAGCTTGTGATCTGAGCTATATTTCACTGATTGCAATATGCGGACCCGTTCACTTGAGTGCTTCCGTGGTGTTTTTGTCTGTGCCTCCGCACCGCAAAAAAATAGGACCCATTCAAGCTGAACTGGTCTGGATCTGTTGCGGCAGCCGCACGGATGGTGCCCGTGCATTGGGGACCGCAGATTTCAGTCCCCAATGCACGGAACGGCCGAACAACGGCCATGAGGCCTCTTTTACATGAGTGTGACGGGTGAGGTCCGGATGCGTTCAGGGTGCGTTCAGTGAAAATCGCACCATTTTGCAAGCAAGTTCAGTCAGTTTTGTCTGTGATTGCGTTCAGTTGTTCAGTTTTTTCCGCAGGGGTGCAATCCGCTTGAATGCGTTTTTTCACACGCGTGATAAAAAACTGAAGGTTTACAAACAACATCTCCTAACAACCATCAGTGAAAAACGCATCGCACCCGCACTTGCTTGCTTGCGTTTTTCACTGAAGCCCCATTCAGATCTGTGGGCCCAGGGCTGTGTGAAAAACGCAGCATATAGAACATGCTGCGTTTTACACAAAACGCAGAACTGATGCGTGAAAAAAACCGCTCATATACACAGACCGATTGAAATGAATGGGTCAGGATTCAGTGCGGGTTCTGTGCATTCACGTCACAGATTGCACCCGAGCGGAGAACTCGCTTGTCTGAAAGAGGCCTAACTGTGAAACTTTTGTATACTATGTTAAAATGGTTTTTCTGAGATTTTGATATTTATGGTCCAACACCCTGCTAATCAGCTGCTTGAGGAGGCGCCGTAGCCAGCTTACCAAGCACAGTGCTGTTCCATTACATAGATGGATAGGTCATCATTAAATATAAAATCCTGGACAACCCCTTTAATGAAAAGTGTTCCAAACCACGTATTTTTGTATTTTTTTTAGTAGTTTGCACAGCCATCACATACTGTATATACTTATTTTATTCTGTCCAGCTTACAATTTATTTGTATTCAGGTCGGCTCAAGATAAGTACACCTACCTACCTACCTACTATGCTAAGTAGTAGGGGTATGCCGAGACTGCTGTACGGAGGGTAGGCTAAAGGGGCCATTTGCCTATAACTATACAGGGTGGCCCACAAAAAAGTGGCTCTTCAGCAGTGATGCCACGGATAATGTTTGCGATTTTTTCCTTGAGATCATCCAGGGTATGTCGATTGTTAGCGGACACTTTCTGTTTTAAATTTCCCCGCAGATAAAAATCGCATGTGATCAAGTCTGGGGAACGTGGTGGCCATAACCCCTTGTTCACAGTTCGCTCCTCCAGAAACAGTTTATGAACAAGTGAGTTCTGTGAGGTGCGGCATGTTGTCCCATCTTGTTGGAAAAAGTAGGACATTTTTTCTTCTGGAGCATCATTGTTGAAGAGCTGAAAGCAGTATCAGCCAATATCATACAACATGCCCAAAGGTGCATAGACATGAATGGGGACCACTTTTAGCAGCTTTTGTGACTTGTGGGTTAAAAAAAATACAATCCACTTGCTCGTTCATCTCGTTGTACTATTGCTTTTTCGTGGGCCACCCTGTATATTTTCTCAACAGAAATCTTATAGAGCTTTATAAAGTATTGTGGAACTCTCTTGACATTCCAGTTTTCAGAAGATTTTGTAATCTCTTTCAGATTACAATTCTTAAGCATCTTTTCTTAGAATTCTCTATTCCTTTGTTATTCCTCTATGAAATACATGGATAAATTGACAACTGGGTGCCACCACTCCACTTGTCAATGTGGCATTTACCTACGCATTCTGACATACATTAATTTTGCTGACAGTGGTGTAGTATGACACACCTAGTTGACAAGCGAATGGTCATGTCCAGTAGTCCATTTATTCATATATTTCAGTAAGAAATAACAAGGTTGTTACTTCACGAAGAATACAAGTATTACGTAAACCATGGCGGTCAGAAAAAAGTGCTAGAATAGTCTATATATCAGCATTTATGATCTCTTTCCTAAATTGTTCTCCTCCTTTTGTAGATGCAGATTTCTCAGTATGCCGATTCTGTTGCATTTCATCTAGCTAAGATCTTGGAATCAGATAAGCACTGTGATGTCATTTCTTCTGCTAAGTAAGTACGCAGTCTGCCGCGGAAAAAAAGTATTCACATCAATATTTGTCATTGCCTTATTATTAGTGTTGAGCGAACCCGAACTGTAAAGTTCGGGTCCGTACCAAACTTTAAGATTTTTGGTACCCGGACCCGAACCCGAACTTTGCAGGAAAACTTTGGGTTCGAGTTCGGTGAACGCAAAGAATGAGGTGTGCATGAAATAAGGGACGTGGCCCTAGTCGTGGTGCTGCTGGGGTTGATAGAGCTCCTGTTGCAGGGAGAGGAAGTGGTCGATCTGTGCCAGCTACACGCACAAATGAGACACTTTCTTCAGGTGCACTTAGGCAACAGAACATTCAGCGTTATTTTGTAGGCCTGAATACCGGTGTACGAATGGTGAGGCTAGAACAAGTAGAGGCGGTAGTAGATTGGGTGGCAGACAGTGCCTCCAGTTCCTTCACATTGTCTCCCACCCGGTCCCCTGCTGAAAGAACAGTATTGGCACCTGCAGCCCATGGGCATCTGTCTTTCAGGTCACCTCCTTGCAAATCAGCCAAGTAGTCTGAGGCCCAAGTCATGCAGCAGTCTCTTATCCTTTTTGATGACTCTGCTGGCAGGGTTTCCATGGGCCATCCACATAGCCCTGCTCCAGAAGTGGAAGAGATTGAGTGCACTGATGTCCAAACACTTATGTTTCAGGAGGTGGACATGGGAGGACCACCACAGCACATCTCTGATGATGACGAGACACAGGTGCCAACTGCAGCGGCTTTCTGCAGCTTGCAGACCAGCAAGGAGGGCAGGGGTGAAGAGTGGGTGGAGGATGATGAGGTCCTAGACCCCACATGGAATCAAGGTCATGCGAGTGACGTGTGCAGTTCGGAGGAAGAGGTGGTGATCACAAAGCACCAGCCGCACAGCAAAAGAGGGAGCAGTGTGCAAAAGCAGTGTGGCCGTCGCCTAGCCAGTACGCCTGCTACTGCCCACCGCACCCAGGGACTGAGCACACCAAAGCCAGCTCCAAGGAGTTCCCTGGCGTGGCAGTTCTTCAGACAATGTGCTGATGACAAAACGTGAATGGTTTGCATGCTGTGCAATCAGAGCCTGAAGCGAGGCATAAATGTTCTAAACCTGAGCAGCACCTGCATTATCAGGCATCTAAATGCAAAGCAGCTGCAGTGGAGTAAACACTTCAAAAACCACAAAAGATCTCAGGCTTCTCATGGTCCCTCTTCTGCTGCAGTCTCGGGCCTCTTCCTCCCCCTCTGGAGTGACAGTGGCACCTGCGACCCCGCAAACAGAGGATGTAGCAGCAACGGCACCACGTCCGTCACCAAGCATCTCCACAATGTCTAATGGAAGCATTCAGCTGTTAATCTCCCAAACTCTGGAGAGAAAGAGTAAGTACCCCTCTACCCACCCGCGATCCCTGGCCCTGAATGCCAGCATTTCAAAATTCCTGACCTTTGAAATGCTGTCATTCCCGCTGTTGGAGACGGAGACATTTAAAAAACTTATAGCAGTGGCTGTCCCACAGTACGTGGTTCCCAGCCGCCTTTTCCAGGCGAGCCATCCCCGCCCTGCACAACCAAGTGGTGAACAAAATTAGGTGTGCACCGCGCAATGCCATCTGTGGCAAGGTCCACATAACCACAGATATGTGGACCAGTAAGCACGTGCAGGGACATTATATGTCCCTAACTGCACACTGGGTTAATGCAGTGGCAGCTGGGCCTGAGGCAGATAGCAGTTTGGCGCATGTCCTTCCGCTACCGTGGATTGCAGGACGTTTCTCTTTGCCTCCTGTTGCCTCCTCCTCCTACTCCGTTTCCTCCCCTACCACCTCCTCATCTGTGCGCGCTTTCGGCATTCTCACTCTGCCGCTGCTTACCTGTCTGCACTGCAGCGTAACTTCTGCCTTCCCGCTCACCGCCTCATATGCGACGTGCCCACAAGGTGGAACTCCACCCTGTACATGCTGGAGAGACTGTGCGAGCAGCAGCAGGCTATAGTGGAGTTTCAGCTGCGGCACACACGGTTCTGCGCACCAACGAGTGGGCCTTCTTGCGGGATGTGTGTGCCGTGTTGTGCTGTTTCGAGTACTCCGCTAACATGGCCAGTGCCGATTACGCAGTCCTCAGCGTTACTATCCCACTTCTATGTTTCCTTGAAAAAACGCTTCAGGAGATGATATAGGAGGATGTGGCACAGGAGGAAGAGGAGGAGGAAGAGGGATCATTTCAACGGTTACCAGGCCAGTCATTCACTAGTGGCTCGGAGGGTGGGTTCCTACACCAACAGAGGCCAGGTACATGATTGTCCAGCCACGGCACAGTTCTGGAGGAGAAGGAGGATAATAATGAGGAGGAGGAACTGTGTTTACAGCAGGGTGGCAGCCAAAGCAGCTCATGGACATCAGTGTAGCTTGGCTGGGAGGATACAGAGGACACAGACGATACACCTCCCACAGAGGACAACTTGTCATTGCCCTTGGGCTGCCTGGCACACATGTGCGACTACATGCTGCAGTGCCTGCGCAACAACCGCCAAGTTGCCCACATTCTAACCAGTGCTGATTACTTGGTGGCCACGCTGCTGAATCCCTGCTACAAGGACAACTTGCCATCCTTAATTCCGTCACTGAAGCATGATCGGAAGATGAGCAAGTACAAGCGCATGCTGGTAGACACGCTGCTGATGGCATTCCCACCTGACACCGGGGGCTGAGTGGAAGCACAAGGCGAAGGCAGAATAGGAGGAAGAAGTCACGAACACAGCTGGGGCACCGCCAGCACCTCAGAAGAAAGGGTTAGCATGGCCGGAATGTGGAAAAGATTTGTCAGCACGCCACAACAACCAGCACCACCAGCTGATATGGAATGTCTTAGCAGGAGGCAGCATTTTCACCAACATGGTGGAACAGAACGTGTGCACATGCCTACAAGTACTGACTGATTGGTCTGACCCATTCAACTTCTGGGTCTCCAAATTGAGCACATGGCCTGAGCTTGCCCTTTACGCCTTGGAGGTGCTGGCCTGCCCTGCGGCCAGGGTATTGTCGGAACTGCAGGGGGGTGATCACAGACGAGTGCAGCCGCCTGTCCACAGCCAATGTGGACAAGCTCACATTCATTAAAATGAACCAGGCATGGATCCCACAGGACTTGTCCGTACCTTTTGCAGAATAGACAAGTATACCGGCCGCACCCAGCCATTGTTATACTCTTGCGCACTTTCTTTGTTTTCTTTTTTATATTTCCCAATGTTTTGGGGTCTTCCCAAATTTATAAAAATAAATAAAAAAACTACTAAAATAGTGTTTGCTATGAGAGGGTGTGTGGCCTAATCAGATAAGGGGGCGTGACCTTTTGAACAGCTCACTCTAAGACAGAATCACTGTGCTGTCTGAGTGTGAGCTGCAGGGAGAAATTCACCCTCCCTCCCACCCCTGCAGCTGACAGAAGTTGATTTTTTCCTTTTATTTTTTCAATCCCCGTCGGCTGAGGAGTGGGAGGGGGCGTGACCTAACCGGATCAGGGGGAGGGGTCCTGTGGGCGGGGTTTTAAGTTCATCTTTTGAGGGTGGACACATTGTGGCAGGGGGCGTGTCTGGGCTCCTTCCTGCAAGAGTGACACCCTCTGGGCACCTTACTGGCTCATTAGCATACCAAATAAACAGGATTTTCACAGGATATAAATATCTATTGCTGGAACAAAGGCACATCTTGAAATAAGGTACTAAGTGCTATTAGGCCATGGCTTTACTGCAATAGCGATTATCCTGGTGACAGATTTCCTTTAACGCTCACCTACAGCAGTGAAGATAAATGGCTGGGTTGTTATGGAAACCTGGGTTAAAACTGTGTGTGTGGAGGTTGACGGCTTGCGAGCTTCTATTGGCTGATAAGGGTCATGTGACCAAGCTTCTATTGGCAAATTTATTTTTTGGGAATATCTCAGGAACTGTACGTCCTAGAGAGCTGAGACCTGGTCTAAAACCTTCCCGGACACCTGATGTACCTGTTTGCCAAATTTTGTGATTGTAAATGCGACGGTGTGGATTCCTTTAGCAGACATACACACACATACATACACTCATCTTTATATATTAGGTGGCATTTGTTAACAATGTAGTGTGCAGTTATTGCCTGTTTTTATTCTAATGGTGATATTATTTATCCAACTCATATACAGGTTTTTGTGCCTTTCCGTTAATGATTTTATCACAGAAGTGGGAAAGGCATATGAGCGGGCAACTGAAAACCGTGAAGAAGCAGATAATATGGCTAGAAAGGTAATAAAGATTTCACTTACTGCAGGAGGCCACATGCACATGGGGCACATTTATGAGTGGATTTTCCATGTAGATCTGTGTGCGGACAATTGACAGCTTAATATAGTACCAGCTAAGTAGATTACGTCCACCCAGGATCAGAAAATCAAACATCAGAAAAGCCTGCTGCAGGTTTTACCTTAAATACAATTCAAAAACAGAGACAAAATACATGTAAAAAAAACTACATTAATTATTGCGTTTTTTTTCCCCCCGGAGATTAGGCACATGTGACATTTCCACCTTGCCCTCCCCACTTTTCAAAAAGGGTGTGTGTTGGGGGAGGGGCCATCAGCCCAGGCACAGTTACCTTAATTTACAACAGTTTACTGGTGTAGATAGCTACAAGCTGGAGTAGGTATCAATCTAGCCCTGCACTAACCCTGAGGCCTCATCATGAATGGCGGTCTTAATAAATGACCCCCATGGACAACCATGCAGCATACAAATGCCAATTTGCCAATTTTTGTTCGCAATTGGATTTCACCATTTATCCTGATACAGTTTTAGAAGGCAATATCAGGAATAGGTCATAAAAGGAGAACAAATTTAAATGTCAGATACAACTTTTTAAATTCACTCCTTTTTTTGGCTTTAAAAACTGCATCAGGAAACCTGACGGTGTGACCATATCTTATCATTAAAATATGGTCATGTTTTTAATCTCTGTTAAAAAGTGATGCTGAGAAAAATGTATTAATCTTTAACAGTGTTCAATGCTTAACGAAAAGCTAGATTCACTAGTACGAGCTCTTAATGAAGAGTCCTTGGCATTACTGAGTCCTTCACCACGAAACCTTCACCCAGACTCTGCACTGAAGGAAAATGGCAAAGAACTGAATGAAAAGGATGATGTAGCAAAAATGTTCCAATCTAAAGAGCAACTCATTTTGAGGGCCAATAGCTTAAAGAAAGCTTTGAAGCAGATTATTGAGCAGGCGGAGAAGGGTAAGACATATCCGAGTGATTTTCCAGTTTGACTTTACTCAATAAATGGTTAGTAATTATATCATTTTAATATATTCCCATTTAGTTGTGGATGAGCAAAACAAACAAACTCAAGTGTTCAGCAATACGGCAACATCACAGAACCTAAAAGAATGCTCAGAAGACTTCAACAAAGAGCTCGAACGCATGGGTAAGGCCACGTTCACATCAGCATTAGCAATTTCTGTTGTCCTTCTCCATTAGAGGAGCAGAACAATACAAAGAACAGAAGTGCCGGATTTGGCACATAACTGAAACAAATGGAGCCAAACAGACTCCATTGACTATAATAAGGTCTGCTCAGTTTCTGTTTTTGTGTCCCCTTTTTAGCATAAAAAATATATATATTTTGTCTTTTTTGGAGAAATACGCGACAAGCGGTTTATAATTTTACAGTCCCTGCTATTTTATTGAGAAGCAACAAGCCATAAAAAATTCTTGCTGGCCTCACAGAGAAAGCTATGAGTCCCAGTTTCCATGATTTTGATTGACAGTTTTTCCTGTATGAGCATACACAGTATAAAAGAAAACCTGTCACCCAACTTCTGTGGGAGAAGGAAGTAGATTCTAACCAGACCTTTAGATAGGAAAGCATAAAATGCCTGACAGGTCCTGTTTAATAAATAAGTACCCTTATGTCACCTTCCAACGCATGCCTTTCGGACATTTTTATTTTATTGCATGTAATTGGGACTAGTAATAATGTTTATAATTAGTCTTCATTAAAAATTCTGAACCATTTACATGATGTAGTCTGCATGTATTCCGATACATATCTTAGGGTACTTTCACACTAGCGTCGCTGGATTCCGGCAGGCTCCAGCAATCTGTATGCAAACAGATACCGTTTGTAGACAGATCCGTATGTGGATCCGTCTCACAAATGTATTGCAATACCGGATCCATCTCTCCGGTTGTCATCCGGAAAAACTCATCCGGTAATTTTTTTTCACATTTTTAAAGGTCTGCGCATGAGCAGACCGCAAAACAGGATCCGTTTTTCCTGAATACTCAGGGCCGAATCTGGCATTAATGTATCTTAATGTAAAATAGTGACGGATCCAGTATTCCGGCAAGTGTTCCGGAATTTTGGACGGAGAGAATACAGCAGCATGCTACGGTATTTTCTCTGTCCAAAAACCGTACAGTGACTGAACTGAAGACATCCTGATGCATACTGAACGGATTGCTCTCCATTCAGAATGCATTAGGATAAAACTGATCAGTTTTTTTCCGGTATTGAGCCCCTAGGACCGAACTCAATACCGGAAAAGAAAAGCGCTAGTGTGAAAGTACCCTTAGTGGGGTATGCCATTCGCTGGGAAAACCATTACTCAGACAGCTCAATCTCCAGATGCCCTTGCGCTGTCCTGAACACTGCCCTAAGCTCAGTTATCAATGGCTGCAGAAGTTATTTTTGCCTAAAATTTCACTAAATTGCCCCGTATGGAGTCAATAGCTTTTGATATGAAAATGACAATAAGATTTTTATCAGGTTGCTTTATTTTTATGTTTGGCACATGATAATAAGTTTTATTTTTCCAGCATCCAGACGTGGAACAGTTTCATCGACAACTTCCTCTATCATTCTAGATCGACCATACTCATTAAATCATCTTCACTTCGCTGATGATTCTGTGTAAGTGTGCTTGAATTATTCAGCTGTAAATTATTTTTGCTAAATCTTTGACACATTGTGGGAGTGAAGCAGAGGATGGAAGTGGTAGTTTCCCTGGCTACAACAGTTATTCATAGGGCAATCCTCACACCAATGCTTTCTGGAGCTGGGCAGTGACAGGAGGGGGCACCCTTTCTTCTCTTGGGGCACACCCTGATGTTGATATACCTGCAGGATAATAGTTAGAGTGCCCTTGGTGTTTTCTGACTGAATGGCAGGAAATGTAGGTGCTTTGGTTGGCGAGTGGTGCTGGAGTCAGTTACCAGGCCAGTTGTAGAAAATAGATGCCTTTCTTTACTAAAGTTCAGAATGGAAGTTGTAGTACATTCAACGGTATCAAACACAGTTCCAAACAATTCACAGTACAAACCTCCCAGGATATCAATGTATGTCTTTAAGCAAGGTTGGGGGTTGTAGTACTCCTTTCCATCTCTCCAAAGTCTTTCTCTCTGCAGAATTTAAGACTGGCCATAAGGTTCTTGCAAACTTGTCTGTAATTCCCAGTTGAGTTGTACAGGATTAACATACGGCTGGCCAGGACTATGTCTAAATGTAGAAGGGTGTATTAGCAATTAGAGATGACCTTGCGGTTCGGCCCGCGTGCGTTTCGTGGGGAACTTTGTGCGTTCGCGATTTGCCAAACATGCGAACACATGGTGATGTCCGCCGGCGCCATATTCTTTTGGCTTTGCGCCGAACTTTGACCCATGACACATCCATCAGGTGGGACAGGATAGCCAATTGAAATGTTTCAGCACATGGACACACCCCCACCCTATAAAAGAACCCGATCTGTTCTGCTGCGATACCACACCTACAGTTGCAAGAAAAAGTATGTGAACCCTTTGGAATGATATGGATTTCTGCACAAATTGGTCATAAAATGTGATCTGATCTTCATCTAAGTCACAACAATAGACAATCACAGTCTGCTTAAACTAATAACACACAAAGATTTAAATGTTACTGTGTTTTTATTGAACACACCATGTAAACATTCACAGTGCAGGTGGAAAAAGTATGTGAACCCTTGGATTTAATAACTGGTTGAACCTCCTTTGGCAGCAATAACTTCAACCAAACGTTTCCTGTAGTTGCAGATCAGACGTGCACAACGGTCAGGAGTAATTCTTGACCATTCCTCTTTACAGAACTGTTTCAGTTCAGCAATATTCTTGGGATGTCTGGTGTGAATTGCTTTCTTGAGGTCATGCCACAGCATCTCAATCGGGTTGAGGTCAGGACACTGACTGGGCCACTCCAGAAGGCGTATTTTCTTCTGTTTAGCCATTCTGTTGTTGATTTACTTCTATGCTTTCGGTCGTTGTCATGTTGCAACATCCATCTTCTGTTGAGCTTCAGCTGGTGGACAGATGGCTTTAAGTTCTCCTGCAAAATGTCTTGATAAACTTGGGAATTCATTTTTCCTTCGATGATAGCAATCCGTCAAGGCCCTGATGCAGCAAAGCAGCCCCAAACCATGATGCCCCCACCACCATACTTCACAGTTGGGATGAGGTTTTGATGTTGGTGTGCTGTGCCTCTTATTCTCCATACATAGTGTTGTGTGTTTCTTCCAAACAACTCAACTTTGGTTTCATCTGTCCACAGAATATTTTGCCAGTACTGCTGTAGAACATCCAGGTGCTCTTGTGCAAACTGTAAACGTGCAACAATGTTTTTTTTGGACAGCAGTGGCTTTCTCTGTGGTATCCTCCCATGAAATCCATTCTTGTTTAGTGTTTTACGTATCGTAGATTCGCTAACAGGGATGTTAGCATATGCCAGAGACTTTTGTAAGTCTTTAGCTGACACTCTAGGATTCTTCTTCACCTCATTGAGCAGTCTGCGCTGTGCTCTTGCAGTCATCTTTACAGGACGGCCACTCCTAGGGAGAGTAGCAGCAGTGCTGAACTTTCTCCATTTATAGACAATTTGCCTTACAGTGGACTGATGAACAGCAAGGCTTTTGGAGATACTTTTATAACCCTTTCCAGCTTTATGCAAGTCAACAATTCTTAATCGTAGGTCTTCTGAGAGCTCTTTTGTGCTGGGCATCATTCACATCAGGCAATGCTTCTTGTGAAAAGCAAACCCAGAACTGGTGTGTATTTTTTATAGGGCAGGGCAGCTGTAACCAACACCTCCAATCTCATCTCATTGATTGGACTCCAGTTGGCTGACACCTCACTCCAATTAGCTCTTGGAGATGTCATTAGTCTAGTGGTTCACATACTTTTTCCACCTGCACTGTAAATGTTTACATGGTGTTTTCAATAAAACCATGGTAGCATTTAATTATTTGTGTGTTATTAGTTTAAGGAGACTGATATTGTCTATTGTTGTGACTTAGATGAAGATCAGATCACATTTTATGACCAATTTGTGCAGAAATCCATATAATTCCAAAGGGTTCACATACTTTTTCTTGCAACTGTATATAGAGGGACAAACGCCATTGGAACAACTAATTGCAACGGGTGTGATATACCTGTTGCCCCCACAAAATACTGATTAAGGGGTTCGATATACCTGCTTCCACCAAATATTGATTATGGGGTGCGATATACCTGCTTCCACAAAATACTGATGAAGGGGTTTCATATACCTGCTTCCACCAAATACTAGTTGAGGGCTGTGATATACCTGCTTCCACAAAATACTGATTTAGGGGTTTGATATACTTGCGTCAACAAAATACTGATTGAGGGCTACGATATACCTGCTTCCACAAAATACTGATTAAGGGGTTCGATATACCTGTTTCAACCAAATATTGATTGAGGCCTGAGATATACCTCCTTCCAAAAACTACTGATTAAGAGGCTTTGATATACCTGTTTCCATCAAATATTGTTGAGGCTTGCGATATACCTGCTTCCACAAAATACTGATTAAGGGGTTTGATATGCCTGCTTCCACAAAATACTGATTTGAGGCCTGCGATATACCTGCTTCAAGAAAATACTGATTAAGCGGTTTTATATACCCGTTTTCACCAAATATTGATTGAGGGGTGCGATATACCTAATTCCACAAAATACAGATTAAGGGGTTCAATAAACCTGTTTCCACCAAATATTGATTGAGGACTGCAATATACCTGCTTCCACAAAATACTGATTAGGGGGTTTTGTATACCTGTTTCCACCAAATATTGATTGAGGCCTGCGATATACCTGCTTCCACAAAATACTGATTGAGGGATGTGATATACCTGCTTCCACAAAATACTGATTAAGGGGTTTGATATACCTGTTTCCACCAAATATTGATTGAGGCCTGCGATATACCTGCTTCCACAAAATACTGATTAAGGGGTTAGATATATCTGCTTCTACAAAATACTGATTAAGGGGTTTGATATGCCTGCTTCCACAAAATACTGATTGAGGCCTGCGTTATACCTGCTTCAACAAAATACTGATTTAGGGGTTTGATATACCCGTTTCCACCAAATATTGATTGAGGGGTGTGATATACCTGCTTCCACAAAATACTGATTAAGGGGTTTGATATACCTGTTTCCACCAAATATTGATTGAGGCCTGCAATATACCTGCTTCCACAAAATACTGATTAAGGGGTTTGATATACCCATTTCCACCAAATATTGATTGAGGCCTGCAATATACCTGTTTCCACCAAATATTGATTGAGGCCTGCGATATACCTGCTTCCACAAAATACTGATTAAGGGGTTTGATAAATCTGCTTCCACAAAATACTGATTTAGGCCTGCATTATACCTGCTTCAACAAAATACTTTTCCTCCCTATCTGCTGCTCCGTCTCTCTCTCTCTAAACTCCCCTCCTCTTCCTTTCTTGTGGGCACCCACGTGACGTCCATCGACACGTCATTATCGGATTCGTCACCTTCACCACCACTGAAATTAGAGATGTCTGAGTAGGTAGCAACAGCGGGGACCATCCTCCTTGGGCTAATCTGGGTACTGTCGTCAGACTGCTGGGTGGCGACCGTTGATACCTCCTCTTCCTGATCCGATGCCAAGAATGGCTGCGCAAATAATTCCTCAGACAAATGCTGCACTACCTAAATGCACTATATAGAACATATATTATTGGTATATAAAATCCTTGCTTCAATCAGTTTTTTGGGGGGGCAACTGGCAAATCACACCAGTAGAAATTATTTCTTCAAATAGTGTTTTTCACTCTGTGTAGATGCGGTAAAACGCAGCAAAACCGCAGACAAATTCTGCACTACCTAAATGCACTATATAGAACGTATATTATTGGTATATAAAATCCCTGCTTCAATCAGTTTTTTGGGGGGCAACTGGTAAATCACACCAGTAGATATTATTTCTTCAAATAGTGTTTTTCACTCTGTGTAGATGCAGTAAAACGCAGCAAAAACACAGACAAATGCTGCACTACTTAAATGCACTATATAGAATGTATATTATTGGTATATAAAATACCTGCTTCAATCAGTTTTTTTGGGGGGCAACTGGTAAATCACAGCAGTATAAATTATTAGTTCCAATAGTGTTTGGCACTCTGTGTGGCTGCAGTATCACAGCATATTATAAGTATATTACACCCCTCAGTATGTCACACCTATCGATAGAACACCTATACCAGTCCTTAAAAGGACTTTTTTGGCCCTATTAGCTAGAGATTGATGTCCCTAACAGTCTGTCCCTCCTCCACACAGCAACCTCTCTCTACACTGGCAAAAAACTGAATATGAAATGGAAGCCATATCGGGTTTATTTATAAGGTAGGGGTTATATCCATGTGCTGAATCGTCTTAATTGGCTGTCCTGTACCACCTGATGGATGTGTCATGGGTAAAAGTTCTTCACAATGTGAAAAAATATGGCTGGCGCGAATATCGCCATATGTTCGTATGTTTGGCGAATCGCGAACGTGCAAAGTTCGCCGTAAAACTACCGCCGGGCGAACCGCAAGGCCATCTCTAGCCTTAACATCACTGGGCAGAAAACCTAATCCTACCCAGTGATAACCTTATCAATTCATAGGCAATGCCAGTATTGCCATGTGTCCCCCTCCTCAATGTCCGGGGTCCTTCTATGGCAATACATGACATATACGCCCATAAATTACCAAATTCAACATTTATCAATAAACTATAATAATAAATAATACCGACTCGAGAGTGGAGGTAAAATTGGCCATGACCTGTTTTATTAAACCAAACTTTAATCACAACTTTAATAATAAACCAATTATGAGCCTAGTCATAAACCCTGACTCAATTAAAATAGACCATACATCAGAGTCCATCCCATTACGGGATGACTATCCTTGAACCGCCCACCAGGCCCAAAATCAAATCCATTGTGTCTCCGCATCTGATGTTATTACCTCCTAAATTAATAATTTGAATGTCCGGATTAGGGAAAACGTCATGTAAATGTAGAATAAAATCTATCAAACCTGACCAGCGAACCTCGGACTCTAGCCCAGTAAATCCTGATGGCCTCCGACGATAGAGACTGGTTCACTCCATAGCAACCCTCCTGTTAGCCCAATGGATATAAGAGTGGCCCAGAATCCAGACCATACAACCTGAAAAACTAATGCAAGATTAATCAATTAACAAATGGGGCCTCACATACAGTGGATACCTATTAGAAGACCACCTTCCAATGCGTCTGATCAGTGACTCGTACAATCCTGACTGAGCAGCAATAGTTGCGGCCCTGATCCAAAACGAGTGAGAAGAAAAGAATTGCGCACTTAGACCCAATTCCATTAAGCTTTTAGATAAAACCGCTCTGAATTGAAATTGTGACAAAGGAGACAAATCTTGACGTACAAGAAAAAAAATGCAGCATTACCCCAAGGACAGAAAGCTAAATAACGGCATTAACTGGGCATATACTTTTATCCGAAATTGCACCAATCTTTAAATAACAGCCTATTCCTGCTTGATCAGTTTTTGATCTTTCAATAAAAAAAACACAAAAGAACTTTGAACAGAAACATGATGCAAAGCTAAACCTATTTTACCCAAACGAGAACGCAGTAATAATTCACTAATCCGCAAAGCCCCCAAAAAATAGAATAAACACTGTACAAAACAAAGATGCTTCAAACTGTGACAAACAAACCAAACTTGGAACCCCGCACAACTTCACCAGCAAATCCGGAGAGATAGGGCATCTACCATCAGGTAAGTATCCCATAGATTTGTAGCCCATCAACAACTGTTTAATCAGAAAAAATTCAGACAAGGAGCCAGACCCAAACAACTTAAGGAAGGACGACACGCCAGCCACCATTCTACAAACTGAACTATGCGCCAACTTCTCCTCAGACAACCGTTAGCAAAACGCCAAGGCCAACGATTAATTCGCTGATAAAGGTGATACGGATAAACCAGCCAGAAAAACAAGCCCAGCGCAAACATGCTGACAGATACCCTCTCTATGTTGTAGCTGCTACTGAACGGCTTACTAAATCCAAGGCTATGACCATAGCAGCCCCCACAAATGATCTGACAAGGAATCCCGCAAGCATCGTCTGACGGAACCAAACTGCGAAAACGATCCATCTGAAAACGGGACATCAGCAATATCATTATTAACTCCTGGAACATGTACCGCCTTAATCCAAACTTTCAATTGTAAACAAAGCAAAACTAAGTGCCTTAAAAGCTTGACAACCACCAGACTCTTAGAAGATAGACAATTGACCGCAAACATAACTCCCTTATTGTCAGTATGCAGACAAATACGTTTATTCATAAAGAACTGACCCCAAAGCACTAATGCTACTACCACGGGAAAAAGTTCTAACAAAACCAAATTAGACAACACCAAATTAGAAAACCACGATGCAGCCATGCCGCAGCACACCAATCACCATCCCAGAAAGTCCAAAACCAGCACTACCCGTTGCATCCGTGAACAGATTCAACTGCGCAGCATCCACAAAATCTTCCTGCCACAAAGACCTATGATTGAACTTTTGCAAAAAAACTCAACCAAATTAACAAATCATCCTTCAACTCTCTATTCAAAGATATATTTAAGCAATGATTCTGTAAACCAGCTATCCTCAATAATTGTTTAAAAAAAATATTCGAAAATCTTTTCTACTGGTAACCTGAACAACAGTAGAATAAATGACTATACCTAAATATTCAATACAATTTGAAGGCAAAACAGTTTTTTCAGAAGCAAGAGGCACCCCAAATTCTGCACATACTGATAAAAATAATGATAACACTTCAGAACAAACCTGAGAGTCTGCTGGACCAACAAATAAAAAAATTGGCTAAATAATGCATTATTCCACCTCTGATAGCACACATAGAAACAACCCATTTAAGAAAAGTGGAAAAGGCTTCAAAATAAAAACAAAAATAGAACATCCCATAGGAAGTCATCCGTCAAAATAAAAGAAACCTTGAAAATGAAAACCCAAAGAGTTAAACGCTGCCGGATGGATGGGAAGGAGCCGAAATGCCGACTTAATATCAGCCTTCGCCATTAAGGCCCCACTCCCAAACGACTTAACTACAGACAAAACTATCAAAAGTAGCATAACAAACTTTAGATAAAGAGGAATCAATTTCATCATTTAAAGAAGATCCAAAAGGATAAGATAAATGATGAATTAGCCTAAATGAACCCAGCTCCTTCTTAGGCACAACCCCAAGAGGAGACAAACAGAAATCCTCAATGGTGGCATCCCAAAAGGACCAGCAATCCTGCCAGCGGCAACCTCCTTTTGCAATTTGGATGCAACCACATGTGGAAATTGCTGGACTGAAAGAAAATTGTTTATTGGTACACAACCATGACCTTAAAATGGAGGCAACACTAAGCCTTCTGAAAAACCTGCAGTTAACAAATCAGCTATCTGTCGATTTGAGAACCTGCTTAACCAAGGAAGCATTTTCACTAACTTTACTGGTGTCCGTCCATGCTTTTGAAAATAAATTCCTTTGCCATCGGTTGCGATGGCATATTAGCTTTTTTTAAAGCATCTGGACATTGGGTGACTCGCTCCACAAAATCCACACTCATGCTTGTACTTACAACTGTCAGGCCACTTGCACTGCGACTCATAAGCAAAGCAGAGTCCACGCTTCATGAATAGTGTTGAGCACGAATATTCGAATAACAAATAATTATTGCCAATATCGCCAATTTGAGAATTTGTGAATATTTAGAATATAGTGCTAGATATTCGTTATATTGAATATTCAGCATTTTTTTCCACCCGAACACATGATTCCTCTCTGCTTCTTGCTTGTGGCCCAATGAGAAGGGAGCAATGTCAAGTTCACAAAAATACTAAGTGCACCAATCAGTAATCTGTAACCTGCTAAAATGTAAAGTTGCAAAAAATATATTCTAATCACTGCCGATTAGCGCAATCGCGAATATATTGGCGCACTTGACTTTATCTGCATATAAAGCTATTGTAATGTTCTGTAGTGTCAACCATTTTCTCCAGTCTCAGGAGAAATTCATGAAACTTCTAGCAGCTTTTACATTACCGATTTTTCGCATTCAATAAAATGATCTTGAATTCTAGAAATTCGCGAATATATGATGAATTTTCTAAAATATTTGTGAAATATTGTGAATTCGAATATAGCCCGCTCATCACTATTCATGAAACCTCCAGCAGGAGATGCCTTCTGGCTGACAGCTGGCGGCTTCTGGGGAACCAAAAGATTGAGCCACAAGCCTACATCCTTGGTGCCCCACTGTAGCTGTGGATACACTGCCAGCTTCTGATGGAAATTCTCATCGTATTGGAACCAACCAAAACCCCCAAAGTTTTTGTAAGCTTCCAATACTATATCCACATGCTAAAACAGTTTTTCGGATGTTTCGTTCCCCTAAAGCGCTAGCAAAAATGCAAAACGCCTGTAGCCAATTGTTAAACGAATGAGGAATAGGACGGCGCCTATCCTCCTTAGAACAATTCTTAGCATAACTCTTAGATCTATCTTATAACGATAAACATTGCGGCACCACTAATGTCTCAACACAACATCAGCCTCACCTCCCCATACCCCCTTAGCTGCGAGCCAAGCAGCAGCAACATTGGGGAAAACAGGCTCAGAAGCAGCATTCTGAGTAGGGGGGAGAGGAAAGGAACCAGGGATTAAGGCTTCCAGAGAAGACAGAACTTTTGACAGGGAAGACAAACGGGGGCAAGCTGGGCAGCAGACTACTCACCAGACTGTGAAACCGATCCAGGCTAAGGCACTGCAGCAGCTGCCGGAGCGACGTCTTCATGGAAACCAGAGGAGATTTCAGCTCTGCCCTGCTCCTTCTGCCTTCTTCTTTGCGCTCCCGCAGGTCCCTCTATTCTCTGTAACCCGTTGCCCAGGGTCTGCGGGGAGAAATGAGAAACCTGCTTCGTCCCAGCACTGGTGAACCCGGCCAGCAATGGACCTGGACGCACCGAATATGACGACTGTTCATGACGTCCTCTCGCGATCACTGCTCTGGAACGAAGTCTCTCCTGCAAGGGCTGCTGCACATGTGCATTGGGCAATGGGGAGAACCTCCTCTTCTGGCTCCTCTTCCTCCGGCTCCTCTCGTGAGACCCTGGCTCCACTTCCTCCATAGGCACCTCCGGCTGCTGTTCTTGACCCGGCGTAGGCATGGCTTCCACAGAAACCCCATCAACGTACACACCGCGAACTGGGGATGATACAGATGGCACCACAGAACTATCCTTAGCAGTAGGGATGGGTTTTGCAGCAGACCATCCTGGATCCAAGACGAAGCCCCGTCCTCCGAAGCGTGAGCAGTAATTTCCCTCAATAAGATAAGATGTCCATCTCATGTATGATCAGGGGAAAGTCCTCACAGACAATGCAGGCGCCACAGGATCCGTCTCCACGGGCATCCGTCGACGTATGCTATCCGTCTCTAACCCTACCCTGAACCCTGGGACACAATAGGTCATCTGAGTTGACCAATTGCTGAAAATCATTTGGCAGATTCCAACTTCTGCCCAGTGATGCACACCAAGTGCAGAAAAATTTCCCTCCAAAACTACCAGGCTACATATAGCCTTAACATCACTGGGCAGAATACCTAATCCTACCCAGTGTGAACCTTATCAGTTCGTAGGCAATACCAGTATTGCCATGTCCCCCCCTCCTCAATGTCCTTCCAATCATCAGACACTAAAGCACATGATTTACTTTCCAGTATTACAGCACTGAGGCACAGTAAAGAGCTACACTCGATGCACTTAACTGTTATCTATGTCTTAGATGGATTGCTCTTGTACTGTACTCTACTGATCTCTCATCTGTACTACATGTGCTAAACTACCTTCTACCTGTATTTCATATACTGGAATGCTTTATCCCTGTACCACATGTACTTTACTGTTCTTTACCTGTACTATATGTACTGTACTGATCTCTACCTGTACTACAGCTCATGATATCTACTTCTATCTATCTGTACTTAGTGTACTGAACTGCTCTCTATAATGTGTAATCAAAGAGCATCTCCTGTCTATCTATGAATTTTTTCATATTTATACATGTTTTGTTTTTCAGACAATTTTTAGAGAAGTGCACTATGAATAATTACTTTGGGATTGGCTTGGATGCCAAAATTTCTCTAGAGTTTAATAACAAGAGAGACGAGCATCCCAAAAAATGCAGGTACCAGCTACTTTCTTTCTTTTCAATCAGAGTACTTGCACATGCTTTAATGATAGTGACTCAGAGAGCTGTCACATTACTTCATTATTAAATCTATAGCAAAATCTGCATGGTAAAACATACTACTTTTGCCAAAATTTTGCCAAATGCAGTTGCCGTTCATGACATTACTTATTGTGGAACGGTAGGCATTCTATGTGTCACTGTTGTATAGTGCTCCACATGGCACTGTATTATGGATCTGTAGGTTGCCTGTCATGTGTGTGTGTATAAATATACAGGGAGTGCAGAATTATTAGGCAAGTTGTATTTTTGAGGATTAATTTTATTATTGAACAACAACCATGTTCTCAATGAACCCAAAAAACTCATTAATATCAAAGCTGAATATTTTTGGAAGTAGTTTTTAGTTTGTTTTTAGTTTTAGCTATTTTAGGGGGATATCTGTGTGTGCAGGTAACTATTACTGTGCATAATTATTAGGCAACTTAACAAAAAACAAATATATACCCATTTCAATTATTTATTTTTACCAGTGAAACCAATATAACATCTCAACATTCACAAATATACATTTCTGACATTCAAAAACAAAACAAAAACAAATCAGTGACCAATATAGCCACCTTTCTTTGCAAGGACACTCAAAAGCCTGCCATCCATGGATTCTGTCAGTGTTTTGATCTGTTCACCATCAACATTGCGTGCAGCAGCAACCACAGCCTCCCAGACACTGTTCAGAGAGGTGTACTGTTTTCCCTCCTTGTAAATCTCACATTTAATGATGGACCACAGGTTCTCAATGGGGTTCAGATCAGGTGAACAAGGAGGCCATGTCATTAGTTTTTCTTCTTTTATACCCTTTCTTGCCAGCCACGCTGTGGAGTACTTGGACGCGTGTGATGGAGCATTGTCCTGCATGAAAATCATGTTTTTCTTGAAGGATGCAGACTTCTTCCTGTACCACTGCTTGAAGAAGGTGTCTTCCAGAAACTGGCAGTAGGACTGGGAGTTGAGCTTGACTCCATCCTCAACCCAAAAAGGCCCCACAAGCTCATCTTTGATGATACCATCCCAAACCAGTACTCCACCTCCACCTTGCTGGCGTCTGAGTCGGACTGGAGCTCTCTGCCCTTTACCAATCCAGCCACGGGCCCATCCATCTGGCCCATCAAGACTCACTCTCATTTCATCAGTCCATAAAACCTTAGAAAAATCAGTCTTGAGATATTTCTTGGCCCAGTCTTGACGTTTCAGCTTGTGTGTCTTGTTCAGTGGTGGTCGTCTTTCAGCCTTTCTTACCTTGGCCATGTCTCTGAGTATTGCACACCTTGTGCTTTTGGGCACTCCAGTGATGTTGCAGCTCTGAAATATGGCCAAACTGGTGGCAAGTGGCATCTTGGCAGCTGCACGCTTGACTTTTCTCAGTTCATGGGCAGTTATTTTGCACCTTGGTTTTTCCACATGCTTCTTGCGACCCTGTTGCCTATTTTGAATGAAACCCTTGATTGTTCGATGATCACGCTTCAGAAGCTTTGCAATTTTAAGAGTGCTGCATCCCTCTGCAAGATATCTCACTATTTTTGACTTTTCTGAGCCTGTCAAGTCCTTCTTTTGACCCATTGTGCCAAAGGAAATAAAGTTGCCTACTAATTATGCACACCTGATATAGGGTGTTGATGTCATTAGACCACACCCCTTCTCATTACAGAGATGCACATCACCTAATATGCTTAATTGGTAGTAGGCTTTCGAGCCTATACAGCTTGGAGTAAGACAACATGCATAAAGAGGATGATGTGGTCAAAATACTCATTTGCCTAATAATTCTGCACTCCCTGTATATATATATATATATATATACAGGTTCTTCTAAAAAAATTAGCATATTGTGATAAAGTTCATTATTTTCTGTAATGTACTGATAAACATTAGACTTTCATATATTTTAGATTCATTACACACAACTGAAGTAGTTCAAGCCTTTTATTGTTTTAATATTGATGATTTTGGCATACAGCTCATGAAAACCCAAAATTCCTATCTAAAAAAATTAGCATATCATGAAAAGGTTCTCTAAACGAGCTATTAACCTAATCATCTGAATCAACTAATTAACTCTAAACACCTGCAAAAGATTCCTGAGGCTTTTAAAAACTCCCAGCCTGGTTCATTACTCAAAACCGCAATCATGGGTAAGACTGCCGACCTGACTGCTGTCCAGAAAGCCATCGTTGACACCCTCAAGCAAGAGGGTAAGACACAGAAAGAAATTTCTGAACGAATAGGCTGTTCCCAGAGTGCTGTATCAAGGCACCTCAGTGGGAAGTCTGTGGGAAGGAAAAAGTGTGGCAGAAAACGCTGCACAACGAGAAGAGGTGACCGGACCCTGAGGAAGATTGTGGAGAAGGACCGATTCCAGACCTTGCGGGACCTGCGGAAGCAGTGAACTGAGTCTGGAGTAGAAACATCCAGAGCCACAGTGTACAGGCGTGTGCAGGAAATGGGCTACTCGGGCCCCTCCCTAATTTAAGTTTAGTTTTTTTTTCTATATGAAGAGGCTGTGGTGTTTTGTGAGCGTCACAGTCTCTTACTAGGCCATATGACATCACATTCATCGTTCACAAGGCCTAGGTGCAACTCACTTCCTTCTGAGTGATTGGGTTTAAGCTGCAGTACCAAGCACAGTACTATCAAATGGCCAGCGCTGTGCTTGGTAACGAGCAAAGAGGCTGCGGCGCTCATTGGAACATCGAGGTCTCCTCAAACAGCTGATTGGCTGGGGTGCCAGGAGTCGGACCACCACCAATCTCATATTGATGACCTATCCTGAGGATAGGCCATCAGTATATAAGTCCCTGAGAACCCTTTTACCTTATGCTATCTGTAGTGTTACATAGGACTGCAAAAATACGCAGCAGCCGTTAGCTCCTAAACTAAAAAATTTAGGAGCCAAATACATTTTTTAGTTGCCAAATTTAAAATACATAAGTTATAATAAAAAAAGACTTGGAGGAGAAGATGGTCACAGTAGTGAGCCAGCACTTCATATAGGAGAATACAGCACCACATACCTCTTACTTCCAGTGACATCTCCTGTCATGTAGACCTTCTCTTTCCTCTTCTCCTCCGTTTGACCCAGAATGCCATGACTAATTCTTTCAGCCGCATCTCGTCTCTACAGAGTTTATTACACAGTGTGGGGATCCGCTCTGGTAGGCAGTGGTAGCGAGTGCAGTATAGAGGCAACACAGACCGGTCTTGGTGTAAAACACGATGCTTTGTTTATTCACACGGTGCATACAAGTGAAAGACGGTGCAGTTCATAGGGAGGGTGGTCACACACAACAGCAAAATAATAGTTCAAACACAGCAAGTCCCTGCTGCAGGCTACTTGAGGCCTGTTTCAGTCACATAAAGCAAAGTCTATTTAAAGCCAGGAGTAATGTCACCTTTTTCTCCTGGGTGAAGTAAGTCCCTGGGTCTTCTAGCCACGGAACATGGATCCGCCTCTTACTCCACCAGGGCCAGGACCCCCGGTGGCACATACCTTCCGTCTACCACCACCCCAGGTACTCTCCTACAACAGACATGTTAGATTTCTCATAATTGGGGTTATTTATCAATAGCACCCATAGCAACCAATCAGATTACACCTTTCATTTTCCAAAGTAATTGTCAAAAAGTAAAGGTGGAATCTGGTTGCTATAAGCAACTAAGCCAGTTCTACTTTACACCAGTTTGATAAATGACCCCCAAATGTCCCTATGGTGTCTTCAGCAATTAAAATGTCCCCTACAGTACCCCCAGTAATAATAACATCCTATATTGTGCTGCTGTATAGTGTCCTTAAAAAATAATGTCCCCTAATATGTCCATGTAATAGAAATGCCCCCACAGTTCCTCCCCAATAGTAGCATCCCCCACACTACCCCCATATAGTAGTTTGTCCCACACACTAATTTTCCCTACACTGCCCCCACAGTAGCAATTTCTCCCACACTGCCCCCACAGTATTAATTTTCCTCAAACTGCCCCCACAGTAGTAATTTTCCCCACACTGCCCCCACAGTACTAATTTCCCCCACACTGCCCCCACCGCAGTAATTTTCCCCCAGACTGCCCCCACAGTATTAATTTCCCCCAGACTGCCCCCACAGTATTAATTTCCCCCCACACTGCCCCCACAGTAGTAGTTTTCCCCACACTGCCCCCACAGTAGTAATTTCCCCCCACTGTCCCCACAGTAGTAATTTCCCCCCACTGTCCCCACAGTAGTAATTTCCTTCCACTGTCCCCACAGTAGTAATTTCCCCCCACTGTCCCCACAGTAGTAATTTCCCCCCACTGTCCCCACAGTAGTAATTTCCCCCCACTGTCCCCACAGTAGTAATTTCCCCCCACTGTCCCCACAGTAGTAATTTCCCCCCACTGTCCCCACAGTAGTAATTTCCCCCCACTGTCCCCACAGTAGTAATTTCCCCCCACTGTCCCCACAGTAGTAATTTTCCCCCACTGTCCCCACAGTAGTAATTTCCCCCCACTGTCCCTACAGTAGTAATTTCACCCACACTGCCCCACAGTAGTAATTTTCCCCACACTGCTCCCACAGTATTAATTTTCCCCCACTCTGCCCCCACAGTATTAATTTCCCCCACACTGCCCCCACAGTAGTAATTTTCCCCCACAGTAGTATTCTCCCCCCACAGTAGTAATTTTCCCCCACACTGCCCCGATGTAGTAGTTTGCTCCCCATGTAGTAATTTGACCCCCACTGTCCCTTCACTAATATAGGCAGCGCCCCTTGTCTTATGAGGGGATTTTATATGGAACAGCTTTTCACCATATTTTTTATGGCCATTTATATATTTATACAATGCACTAATTAGGATGTAAGCAGCCAGTTTTAAGAAGGTTGATGAAGGCACCACCTTTTACAAGCAAATACATATCTTTTATAGTTATGTTCTGTTGCTATAGGTTTTCCCAAAATCTCGGAAAACCGTTTTAAGCTTGTTGCTCTTAGGCTCCATTCAGATGTCCGTAAAATGTGTCCGCACCCATTCCGCAATTATCCGGAACGGGTACGGACCAACTTTATTCTCTATGAACAAGAATGCGGACAGGAATAGGCAGTTCTATGGGGGTGCCGGCCGGGTGTATTGTGGATCCGCAATACACTACGGACGTGTGAATGGACCCTAAGTGAGACTGTAGATATCAAGCCAGTTGCCTCACCTAAGAGCATGGTAACTGCCTAGTTTTTTTTTTTATATAAGTAAGGCCTTTGTTCCAAGACATTTGTGCCCACCTGTTTCAACATCCATCCATGGAGAGCCATGTACACCACTCATGTATGGTCTGACCTCTTACACATTGGCTGCACAATTTTGAAGATATACCTCAGTTTTACCTGCAAAAACATGGGGCCGTTGATTTTGGGTTTCCTACCTGATGGTAGCTGGGGTGTCCTTGATGTTAGGTGTTTGGATGGGTGCAAGGCTGGGCGTGTGCAACGTGCAATGGCCAGAGTATAATGCAAGACTCAGTAACCAGGGCAGGTTAAACACAGTGAATATCTATCTTTACTGTATTGCAAAAATGGGAGTTGTAGTACATCCATCTATAACAAAACACAGTTCCAACTATACACAGTGTATTTCTCCCAGAAAGCAGTGTATGGCAAAGATGGAAGACCCTCTTCCCTCTCAATCTTGCTAAAGTCTCTCTCGCTAGAATCTCTGGCTGGTAACTGTAATCTGGCAATTATGGATGTAGTGTCCACTGCATGATACAGGTATTTAGAGACATGTCTGGCCAAGACCTGGCTAAGTGTGACAGGTGTCTTAACTTGCTGACTCCTATGCTTGGCCATGCAGATTCCAAGTTCTCCAATTCTTTCTCTCTCTATTTCTTTCTGTAATTCTTGCAGTAGTCCACATAGAGAATAGGTAGCACAAGGCACAGCTTCCTTCCTATCTGAACTCACCATAGAACTCTCTCTATAGCTAAGGGTGGGGCCAGCCACCACCTAGCAACCTCCTGCCAAGAGCTGTGTCCAATTTAGTTAACTACATCACTACCATACAGAACTATTCAGGGAGTAATACTTGGTATTACATAACATAGCATTATATTAAAGAATAAACCATTTGCAGAGACCCCCCACCCCCGCAGGTTACTCCACAAGCAGCAGCTGCTCGGTGACTCAGCCTACTGTGATTAGTATTTTTTAGAGGTCATGCAAATTATTCTACAGTACTAACATATTTATTTTTCTCATCTTTTGTAGTAGTCGGACACGAAACATGATGTGGTATGGTGTGTTAGGAACCAAAGAACTGCTGCAAAAAACCTACAAAAATCTGGAGCAACGTGTAAAACTAGAGGTGATTACTTTACAGTCCTGGATAGTGTCTATTATTCCCTTATCGATTTCAGAATCCAGATAGATGATCAAATTGAGGTTATTTACATATTTTAGAAATATAGACAACTGTGCATTGTCTAATAACGATGTCAAAATATGCCAAAGTTCAATGCAGAGATCTGTCTAATGATATATTTTCACTTGGGCCTATACTGCGGCTATAGGAAACAAGGTTTCTACACCACCATTGAAGGGATTTCATAAGCATACTGTGGAACTTCTGCCTTAGGCCCCCTGCACACGAACATGTGCACCCCGTTGCCGTATTGCGGACCACATTTGCGGATCCGCAATACACGGGTGCCGTTCCGTGGGCATTCCACATCACAGATGCGGACCCATTCACTTCAATGGTTCCGCAAATCCGGAGATGCGGAATGGTGCGGAACGGAGGCACGGAACGGAACCCTATGGAAGCACTACGGAGTGCTTCGATGGGGTTTTGTCCCGTACTTCCGTTCCGCAAAAAGGTAGAACATGTCCTATCTTTTTGCGGAACGGCCGGATCGCGGACCTATTAAAGTGAATGGGTCCGCGATCCGATGGGGCTGACCTACGGCCGGCGATCATGCATTGCGGCCCGCTATTTGAGGGCCGCAGCACGGGCACGGGTCACAAACGTTCGTGTGCAGGGGGCCTAACGGAGTTTGATTGTTATTTCATTGAAAGAGTTTCAGAAGGACCTGGATGCCTTTCTCAAAACTAATATCATTGCTAGTTATGGATACAAGGTAACTGGAGATGAGTGGTTAGTTCAGGGATTTGTTTGGATTGCCATATTTTAAAAACTGTCTTCTGCCCCATGGTGGATTTTGCCTTCCTCTTGCTCAGCATTGCAGGACTAGACAAACTTGATTCACTTGATTGTATGGAGGACTGTAAACAATAGCAGACCCTTCTAGCTGTTGATTGGTGGGGTGCCAAAAACTGGACCCAACTGATGTCATATTGATGGCCTATCACAGGGATAGGAATTTATTATTAAAAATGTCCTTATTTTAGTCTATAGCATATTAGTGCTGCAGTATCCCTGTGAAGTGGGGTTTCTTCATCACTTTAACACACAATACTGGATTTGCACTGGATAAGACTCCATCAACGATCACTCGGGTGTCTCAGATAATTTTACCAAAACCCCCACCATCAATCACAGGCAACACACTACACAAGGGTACTCTCCTGAACCCTTTTACTCAGCTGAAAGACAAAAGTGAAGTACTGTCACTCCAGAGCCGCAAAATGGAAGATGTATTGTACTTACAAAACAGAAATCGCAACACATTACATCTGTAAAAGGCGTTCCCAATCCAGGGTTTCATGTCTGCTTCATCAGGGCCATCCCCAAACTCCTTTTGCCTGCCTATGAGTAAAAGGGTTCAGGAGAGTACCCATGTGCAGTGTGTTGCACAAAGTACACTAGCCACCTGTGGAATCATTGGTGGAGTCTTTTCTAGCCTTCAGCCTTAAAATTCAATATTAAAAGGGTTGTTCAGCCTTGGAGATTACAACCCCTGGGGTCCGCCCCTGGTCACAGCCTGGTGCTGTGACTGCTGCCTCAATCCAGGCCTCAGCGGTCACAGTGTATTGAAAGCTATGTCACAGCAGTGATATACCATTAAAGCCGCTGTAACTGCTGAGGCCTGAGATTGGCTGCAGCTAGGAACAGGACAGCGGACTAGTGAGTGAGGTTTTTTTATGTTTAGGGGGATAGGGCTTGACAACCGCTTTAAACTCCCGGAAAACCCCTTAAAACATGTCAAAACCATTTGATCTCAGAATAAATACTGTCTTTAGGAATTGCAATAATATTTTAAGAAATATGCTATACCAATGTACTTCTTGTTGTTTTAGTGTGATGGCATAACCATATCCTTGCCCAGTCTTCAGGGTATTGCAATTTTAAATATACCTAGCTACGCTGGCGGTATTAACTTCTGGGGAGGAACCAAAGAGGACAATGTAAGTAATCAACAAGTGTAGAACTGTTTATATTAAACTGTGCGGAGCCATAACTAGAAGGCATCTTGTAAGAATAACCCTATCCTGTAAGAACCAAGCAAAACCATTTTCATTTTTCCCTCGCCTCCTTCAACAATCTATAACTTTTTATTCTTCCCTTGACATAACCATATGGGGGCTTGTTTTTTGCTTGACAAGCTGTATTTTTAATAGACTCAAAAATAAAAATACAAAAAAATAATGGAATAAACACATTTTCGCCATGTTCACTTTATTTTAACAGGGGAATTCAATCATTCAAACACCAAATTTATATAGTTTTTGTTGTGTTTTACTAAGTAAAAAAATGAAAAGCTTTTTCTGAAAAGAACAAAACGCTTTTCTGTTGCCATATTCCAATAGCCATAACTATTTTTTTTTTACCAATGGATCTGTGTTAGGGCTAATTTATTGCATGATGAGTTGCAGTTTTTTGTACAGTCGTGGCCAAAAGTTTTGAGAATGACAAATATTAGTTTTCACAAAGTTTGCTGCTAAACTGCTTTTAGATCTTTGTTTCAGTTGTTTCTGTGATGTAGTGAAATATAATTACACGCACTTCATACGTTTTAAAGGCTTTTATCGACAATTACATGACATTTATGCAAAGAGTCAGTATTTGCAGTGTTGGCCCTTCTTTTTCAGGACCTCTGCAATTTGACTGGGCATGCTCTCAATCAACTTCTGGGCCAATTCCTGACTGATAGCAACCCATTCTTTCATAATCACTTCTTGGAGTTTGTCAGAAGTAGTGGGTTTTTGTTTGTCCACCCGCCTCTTGAGGATTGACCACAAGTTCTCAATGGGATTAAGATCTGGGGAGTTTCCAGGCCATGGACCCAAAATGTCAACGTTTTGGTCCCCGAGCCACTTAGTTATCACTTTTGCCTTATGGCACGGTGCTCCATCGTGCTGGAAAATGCATTGTTCTTCACCAAACTGTTGTTGGATTGTTGGAAGAAGTTGCTGTTGGAGGGTGTTTTGGTACCATTCTTTATTCATGGCTGTGTTTTTGGGCAAAATTGTAAGTGAGCCCACTCCCTTGGATGAGAAGCAACCCCACACATGAATGGTCTCAGGATGCTTTACTGTTGGCATGACACAGGACTGATAGTAGCGCTCACCTTTTCTTCTCCGGACAAGCCTTTTTCCTGATGCCCCAAACAATCGTAAAGAGGCTTCATCAGTGAATATGACTTTGCCCCAGTCCTCAGCAGTCCATTCACCATATTTTTTGCAGAAGATCAATCTGCCCCTGATGGTTTTTTTGGAGAGAAGTGGCTTCTTTGCTGCCCTTCTTGACACCAGGCCATCTTCCAAAAGTCTTCGCCTCACTGTGCGTGCAGATGCGCTCACACCTGCCTGCTGCCATTCCTAAGCAAGCTCTACACTGGTGGCACTCCGATCCCGCAGCTAATTCCTCTTTAGGAGACGATCCTGGCGCTTGCTGGACTTTCTTGGACGCCCTGAAGCCTTCTTAACAAGAATTGAACCTCTTTCCTTGAAGTTCTTTATGATCCTATAAATTGTTGATTGAGGTGCAATCTTAGTAGCCACAATATCCTTGCCTATGAAGCCATTTTTATGCAACGCAATGATGGCTGCACACGTTTCTTTGCAGGTCACCATGGTTAACAATGGAAGAACACTGATTTCAAGCATCACCCTCCTTTTAACAGGTCAAGTCTGCCATTTTAACCCAATCAGCCTGACATAATGATCTCCAGCCTTGTGCTCGTCAACATTCTCACCTGAGTTAACAAGACGATTACTGAAATGATCTCAGCAGGTCCTTTAATGACACCGATAAAATGCAGTGGAAAGGTTTTTTGAGGATTAAGTTAATTTTCATGGCAAAGAAGGACTATGCAATTCATCTGATCACTCTTCATAACATTCTGGAGTATATGCAATTTGCTATTATAAAAACTTAAGCAGCAACTTTTCCAATTTCCAATATTTATGTAATTCTCAAAATTTTCGTCCACAACTGTATATATAATTTTTGTGTACATGTGACTATTTGATCTTTTTTTTTTTCAATTTCTTTGGGAGGCGAGGTGAACTAAAAGCCTGTAATTCCTGCATTGTTTTTTTTTTTTTTCTTACAACATTCCCTACACATAATAAATAATATGATATTTTAATATTTCGGACATGGTGATTTCTGGTGAATTATGTGTATTTTTTATATAATAAATGGGAATTGGGAGTTTGAATTAATATATTTTTGGTTTATATTTTTTTTAAACTTTATTCAGGAGATTTTTACTGTGTTTTGTATAGTTCGGGTTCGTACCGAATTTTGGGGGTGTCCGTGACACGGACCCGAACCCGGACATTTTCAGTAAAAGTCCGGGTTCGGGTTCGGTGTTCGTCGTTTTCTTGGCGCTTTTTGAAAGGCTGCAAAGCAGCCAATCAACAAGCGTCATACTACTTGCCCCAAGAGGCCATCACAGCCATGCCTACTATTGGCATGGCTGTGATTGGCCAGAGCACCATGTGACCCAGCCTCTATTTAAGCTGGAGTCACATAGCGCCGCCCGTCACTCTGCTCTGATTAGCGTAGGGAGAGGTTGCAGCTGCGACAGTAGGGCGAGATTAGGCTGATTAACTCCTCCAAAAGACTCCATCCAGTGATCGATCTGCAGCTGTGGATCATTGAGCTGCTGATACTCAATTGCTCACTGTTTTTAGGCTGCCCAGACCGTTTGTCAGTCACTTTTTTCTGGGGTGATCGGCGGCCATTTTGTGTCTTGTGGTGCGCCAGCACAAGCTGCGACCAAGTGCATTTAACCCTCAATGGTGTGGTTGTTTTTTGGCTAAAGCCTACATCAGGGTGAAGCTGTCACACCAAGTGCATTTAACCAGCAATAGTCTGTTTGTTTTTTGGCCATATACTACATCAGGGGCAAGCTGCGCCTGTCACCAAGTGCATTTAACCCTCAATGGTGTGGTTGTTTTTTGGCTAAAGCCTACATCAGGGTGAAGCTGTCACACCAAGTGCATTTAACCAGCAATAGTCTGTTTATTTTTTGGCCATATACTACATCAGGGGCAAGCTGCGCCTGTCACCAAGTGCATTTAACCCTCAATGGTGTGGTTGTTTTTTGGCTAAAGCCTACATCAGGGTGAAGCTGTCACACCAAGTGCATTTAACCAGCAATAGTCTGTTTATTTTTTGGCCATATACTACATCAGGGGCAAGCTGCGCCTGTCACCAAGTGCATTTAACCCTCAGTAGTGTGGTTGGTCAAGCTGTCACACCAAGTGCATTTAACCAGCAATAGTCTGTTTATTTTTTGGCCATATACTACATCAGGGGCAAGCTGCGCCTGTCACCAAGTGCATTTAACCCTCAGTAGTGTGGTTGGTCAAGCTGTCACACCAAGTGCATTTAACCAGCAATAGTCTGTTTATTTTTTGGCCATATACTACATCAGGGGCAAGCTGCGCCTGTCACCAAGTGCATTTAACCCTCAGTAGTGTGGTTGGTCAAGCTGTCACACCAAGTGCATTTAACCAGCAATAGTCTGTTTATTTTTTGGCCATATACTACATCAGGGGCAAGCTGCGCCTGTCACCAAGTGCATTTAACCCTCAGTAGTGTGGTTGGTCAAGCTGTCACACCAAGTGCATTTAACCAGCAATAGTCTGTTTATTTTTTGGCCATATACTACATCAAGGACAAGCTGCGCCTGTCACCAAGTGCATTTAACCCTCAGTAGTGTGGTTGGTCAAGCTGTCACACCAAGTGCATTTAACCAGCAATAGTCTGTTTATTTTTTAGCCATATACTACATCAGGGGCAAGCTGCGCCTGTCACCAAGTGCATTTAACCCTCAGTAGTGTGGTTGGTCAAGCTGTCACACCAAGTGCATTTAACCATCAATAGTGTGGTTATTTTTTGGCCATATCCCAGTCTAATTCTGTCAGTAAACGTATACCTGTCACCCAGCGCCTAAATACTAGGCCTCAAGTTTATATCCAGCTAAATCTGTCGTTACTGCTGTACTGTTGTGGCTGGGCAAGTTATTTAGTGTCCTTCAAAGCACATTTTTTGTTCTGGGTTGAAATACAATTCCCAATTTAGCAATTTCCTAATTTAGTGGTTTCTGCTGTATCAGAGCTATTTGAAATCTATCCCTAAAAGGGTATATAATATTCAAGGTGCACATAGGGTCATTCAGAATAACTTCACACACACGCTACTGTGCATTTCCAAGTCTAATTCTGTCAGTAAATCTATACCTGTCACCCAGCGCCTAAATACTAGGCCTCAAATTTATATCCCGCTAAATCTATCGTTACTGCTGTACTGTTGTGGCTGGGCAAGTTATTTAGTGTCCGTCAAAGCACATTTTTTGTTCTGGGTTGAAATCCAATTCCCAATTTAGCAATTTCCTAATTTAGTGGTTTCTGCTGTATCAGAGCTATTTGAAATCTATCCCTAAAAGGGTATATAATATTCAAGGTGCACATAGGGTCATTCAGAATAACTTCACACACACGCTACTGTGCATTTCCAAGTCTAATTCTGTCAGTAAATCTATACCTGTCACCCAGCGCCTAAATACTAGGCCTCAAATTTATATCCTGCTAAATCTGTCGTTACTGCTGTACTGTTGTGGCTGGGCAAGTTATTTAGTGTCCGTCAAAGCACATTTTTTGTTCTGGGTTGAAATCCAATTCCCAATTTAGCAATTTCCTAATTTAGTGGTTTCTGCTGTATCAGAGCTATTTGAAATCTATCCCTAAAAGGGTATATAATATTCAAGGTGCACATAGGGTCATTCAGAATAACTTCACACACACGCTACTGTGCATTTCCAAGTCTAATTCTGTCAGTAAATCTATACCTGTCACCCAGCGCCTAAATACTAGGCCTCAAATTTATATCCCGCTAAATCTGTCGTTACTGCTGTACTGTTGTGACTGGGCAAGTTATTTAGTGTCCTTCAAAGCACAGTTTTTGTTCTGGGTTGAAATACAATTCCCAATTTAGCAATTTCCTAATTTAGTGGTTTCTGCTGTATCAGAGCTATTTGAAATCTATCCCTAAAAGGGTATATAATATTCAAGGTGCACATAGGGTCATTCAGAATAACTTCACACACATGCTACTGTGCATTTCCAAGTCTAATTCTGTCAGTAAATCTATACCTGTCACCCAGCGCCTAAATACTAGGCCTCAAATTTATATTCAGCTGAATTTGAATACAATACATTGGGCCAAATAATATTTTTGTTGTTGTGGTGAACGATAACAATGAGGAAAACATCTAGTAAGGGACGCGGACGTGGACATGGTGGTGGTGGTGTTAGTGGACCCTCTGGTGCTGGGAGAGGACGTGGCCGTTCTGCCACATCCACACGTCCTAGTGTACCAACTACCTCTGGTCCCAGTAGCCGCCAGAATTTACAGCGATATATGGTGGGGCCCAATGCCGTTCTAAGGATGGTAAGGCCTGAGCAGGTACAGGCATTAGTCAATTGGGTGGCCGACAGTGGATCCAGCACGTTCACATTATCTCCCACCCAGTCTTCTGCAGAAAGCGCACAGATGGCGCCTGAAAACCAACCCCATCAGTCTGTCACATCACCCCCATGCATACCAGGGAAACTGTCTCAGCCTCAAGTTATGCAGCAGTCTCTTGTGCTGTTTGAAGACTCCGCTGGCAGGGTTTCCCAAGGGCATCCACCTAGCCCTTCCCCAGCGGTGAAAGACATAGAATGCACTGACGCACAACCACTTATGTTTCCTGATGATGAGGACATGGGAATACCACCTCAGCATGTCTCTGATGATGACGAAACACAGGTGCCAACTGCTGCGTCTTTCTGCAGTGTGCAGACTGAACAGGAGGTCAGGGACCAAGACTGGGTGGAAGACGATGCAGGGGACGATGAGGTCCTAGACCCCACATGGAATGAAGGTCGTGCCACTGACTTTCACAGTTCGGAGGAAGAGGCAGTGGTGAGACCGAGCCAACAGCGTAGCAAAAGAGGGAGCAGTGGGCAAAAGCAGAACACCCGCCGCCAAGAGACTCCGCCTGCTACTGACCGCCGCCATCTTGGACCGAGCACCCCAAAGGCAGCTTCAAGGAGTTCCCTGGCATGGCACTTCTTCAAACAATGTGCTGACGACAAGACCCGAGTGGTTTGCACGCTGTGCCATCAGAGCCTGAACCTTAGCACAACCTGCATGACCAGGCACCTGCATGCAAAGCATGAACTGCAGTGGAGTAAACACCTTAAAAACAAGGAAGTCGCTCAGGCTCCCCCTGCTACCTCTTCTGCTGCTGCCGCCTCGGCCTCTTCTTCTGCTGCCGCCTCGGCCTCTTCTGCTGCTGCCGCCTCGGCCTCTTCCTCCGCCTCTGGAGGAACGTTGGCACCTGCCACCCAGCAAACAGGGGATGTACCACCAACACCACCACCACCTCCGTCACCAAGCGTCTCAACCATGTCACACGGCAGCGTTCAGCTCTCCATCTCACAAACATTTGAGAGAAAGCGTAAATTCCCACCTAGCCACCCTCGATCCCTGGCCCTGAATGCCAGCATTTCTAAACTACTGGCCTATGAAATGCTGTCATTTAGGCTGGTGGACACAGACAGCTTCAAACAGCTCATGTCGCTTGCTGTCCCACAGTATGTTGTTCCCAGCTGCCACTACTTCTCCAAGAGAGCCGTGCCTTCCCTGCACAACCAAGTATCCGATAAAATCAAGTGTGCACTGCGCAACGCCATCTGTAGCAAGGTCCACCTAAACACAGATACGTGGACCAGTAAGCACGGCCAGGGACGCTATATCTCCCTAACTGCACGCTGGGTAAATGTAGTGGCAGCTGGGCCCCAGGCGGAGAGCTGTTTGGCGCACGTCCTTCCGCCGCCAAGGATCGCAGGGCAACATTCTTTGCCTCCTGTTGCCACCTCCTCCTTCTCAGCATCCTCCTCCTCTTCTTCCACCTGCTCATCCAGTCAGCCACACACCTTCACCACCAACTTCAGCACAGCCCGGGGTAAACGTCAGCAGGCCATTCTGAAACTCATATGTTTGGGGGACAGGCCCCACACCGCACAGGAGTTGTGGCGGGGTATAGAACAACAGACCGACGAGTGGTTGCTGCCGGTGAGCCTCAAGCCCGGCCTGGTGGTGTGCGATAATGGGCGAAATCTCGTTGCAGCTCTGGGACTAGCCGGTTTGACGCACATCCCTTGCCTGGCGCATGTGCTGAATTTGGTGGTGCAGAAGTTCATTCACAACTACCCCGACATGTCAGAGCTGCTGCATAAAGTGCGGGCCGTCTGTTCGCGCTTCTGCCGTTCACATCCTGCCGCTGCTCGCCTGTCTGCGCTACAGCGTAACTTCGGCCTTCCCGCTCACCGCCTCATATGCGACGTGCCCACCAGGTGGAACTCCACCTTGCACATGCTGGACAGACTGTGCGAGCAGCAGCAGGCCATAGTGGAGTTTCAGCTGCAGCACGCACGGGTCAGTCGCACTGCGGAACAGCACCACTTCACCACCAATGACTGGGCCTCCATGCGAGACCTGTGTGCCCTGTTGCGCTGTTTCGAGTACTCCACCAACATGGCCAGTGGCGATGACGCCGTTATCAGCGTTACAATACCACTTCTATGTCTCCTTGAGAAAACACTTAGGGCGATGATGGAAGAGGAGGTGGCCCAGGAGGAGGAGGAGGAGGAGGAGGAAGAGGGGTCATTTTTAGCACTTTCAGGCCAGTCTCTTCGAAGTGACTCAGAGGGAGGTTTTTTGCAACAGCAGAGGCCAGGTACAAATGTGGCCAGCCAGGGCCTACTACTGGAGGACGAGGAGGACGAGGATGAGGAGGAGGTGGAGGAGGATGAGGATGAAGCATGGTCACAGCGGGGTGGCACCCAACGCAGCTCGGGCCCATCACTGGTGCGTGGCTGGGGGGAAAGGCAGGACGATGACGATACGCCTCCCACAGAGGACAGCTTGTCCTTACCCCTGGGCAGCCTGGCACACATGAGCGACTACATGCTGCAGTGCCTGCACAACGACAGCAGAGTTGCCCACATTTTAACGTGTGCGGACTACTGGGTTGCCACCCTGCTGGATCCACGCTACAAAGACAATGTGCCCACCTTACTTCCTGCCCTGGAGCGTGATAGGAAGATGCGCGAGTACAAGCGCACGTTGGTAGACGCGCTACTGAGAGCATTCCCAAATGTCACAGGGGAACAAGTGGAAGCCCAAGGCCAAGGCAGAGGAGGAGCAAGAGGTCGCCAAGGCAGCTGTGTCATGGCTAGCTCCTCTGAGGGCAGGGTTAGCATGGCAGAGATGTGGAAAAGTTTTGTCAACACGCCACAGCTAACTGCACCACCACCTGATACGCAACGTGTTAGCAGGAGGCAACATTTCACTAACATGGTGGAACAGTACGTGTGCACACCCCTCCACGTACTGACTGATGGTTCGGCCCCATTCAACTTCTGGGTCTCTAAATTGTCCACGTGGCCAGAGCTAGCCTTTTATGCCTTGGAGGTGCTGGCCTGCCCGGCGGCCAGCGTTTTGTCTGAACGTGTATTCAGCACGGCAGGGGGCGTCATTACAGACAAACGCAGCCGCCTGTCTACAGCCAATGTGGACAAGCTGACGTTCATAAAAATGAACCAGGCATGGATCCCACAGGACCTGTCCGTCCCTTGTCCAGATTAGACATTAACTACCTCCCCTTAACCATATATTATTGTACTCCAGGGCACTTCCTCATTCAATCCTATTTTTATTTTCATTTTACCATTATATTGCGAGGCTACCCAAAGTTGAATGAACCTCTCCTCTGTCTGGGTGCCGGGGCCTAAATATATGCCAATGGACTGTTCCAATGTTGGGTGACGTGAAGCCTGATTCTCTGCTATGACATGCAGACTAATTCTCTGCTGACATGAAGCCAGATTCTCTGTTACGGGACCTCTCTCCTCTGCCTGGGTGCTGGGCCTAAATATCTGACAATGGACTGTTGCAGTGGTGGCTGACGTGAAGCCTGATTCTCTGCTATGACATGCAGACTGATTCTCTGCTGACATGAAGCCAGATTCTCTGTTACGGGACCTCTCTCCTCTGCCTGGGTGCTGGGCCTAAATATATGCCAATGGACTGTTGCACTGGTGGCTGACGTGAAGCCTGATTCTCTGCTATGACATGCAGACTAATTCTCTGCTGACATGAAGACAGATTCTCTGTTACGGGACCTCTCTCCTCTGCCTGTGTGCTGGGCCTAAATATATGCCAATGGACTGTTGCAGTGGTGGCTGACGTGAAGCCTGATTCTCTGCTATGACATGCAGACTAATTCTCTGCTGACATGAAGCCAGATTCTCTGTTACGGGACCTCTCTCCTCTGCCTGGGTGCTGGGCCTAAATATATGCCAATGGACTGTTGCACTGGTGGCTGACGTGAAGCCTGATTCTCTGCTATGACATGCAGACTAATTCTCTGCTGACATGAAGCCAGATTCTCTGTTACGGGACCTCTCTCCTCTGCCTGTGTGCTGGGCCTAAATATATGCCAATGGACTGTTGCAGTGGTGGCTGACGTGAAGCCTGATTCTCTGCTATGACATGCAGACTGATTCTCTGCTGACATGAAGCCAGATTGTCTGTTACGGGACCTCTCTCCTCTGCCTGGGTGCTGGGCCTAAATATCTGACAATGGACTGTTGCATTGGTGGCTGACGTGAAGCCTGATTCTCTGCTATGATATGAAGACTGATTCTCTGCTGACATGAAGCCAGATTGTCTGTTACGGGACCTCTCTCCTCTGCCTGGGTGCTGGGCCTAAATATCTGACAATGGACTGTTGCAGTGGTGGCTGACGTGAAGCCTGATTCTCTGCTAGGACATGCAGACTGATTCTCTGCCGACATGAAGCCAGATTGTCTGTTACGGGACCTCTCTCCTCTGCCTGGGTGCTGGGCCTAAATTTATGAAAATGGACTGTTGCAGTGGTGGGTGACGTGAAGCCTGATTCTCTGCTATGATATGAAGACTGATTCTCTGCTGACATGAAGCCAGATTGTCTGTTACGGGACCTCTCTCCTCTGCCTGGGTGCTGGGCCTAAATATCTGACAATGGACTGTTGCATTGGTGGCTGACGTGAAGCCTGATTCTCTGCTATGATATGAAGACTGATTCTCTGCTGACATGAAGCCAGATTGTCTGTTACGGGACCTCTCTCCTCTGCCTGGGTGCTGGGCCTAAATATCTGACAATGGACTGTTGCATTGGTGGCTGACGTGAAGCCTGATTCTCTGCTATGATATGAAGACTGATTCTCTGCTGACATGAAGCCAGATTGTCTGTTACGGGACCTCTCTCCTCTGCCTGGGTGCTGGGCCTAAATTTATGAAAATGGACTGTTGCAGTGGTGGGTGACGTGAAGCCTGATTCTCTGCTATGATATGAAGACTGATTCTCTGCTGACATGAAGCCAGATTGTCTGTTACGGGACCTCTATCCTCTGCCTGGGTGCTGGGCCTAAATATCTGACAATGGACTGTTGCATTGGTGGCTGACGTGAAGCCTGATTCTCTGCTATGACATGAAGACTGATTCTCTGCTGACATGAAGCCAGATTGTCTGTTACGGGACCTCTCTCCTCTGCCTGGGTGCTGGGCCTAAATTTATGAAAATGGACTGTTACAGTGGTGGGTGACGTGAAGCCTGATTCTCTGCTATGACATGAAGACTGATTCTCTGGTGACATGAAGCCAGATTCTGTGTTACGGAACCTCTCTCCTCTGCCTGGGTGCTTGGCCTAAATTTATGAAAATGGACTGTTGCAGTGGTGGCTGACGTGAAGCCTGATTCTCTGCTATGACATGCAGACTGATTCTCTGCTGACATGAAGACAGATTCTCTGTTACGGGACCTCTCTCCTCTGCCTGGGTGCCGGGGCCTAAATATCTGAGAATGGACTGTTCCAGTGGTGGGTGACGTGAAGCCAGATTCTCTGCTATGGGACCTCTCTCCAATTGATTTTGGTTAATTTTTATTTATTTAATTTTTATTTTAATTCATTTCCCTATCCACTTTTGTTTGCAGGGGATTTACCTACATGTTGCTGCCTTTTGCAGCCCTCTAGCCCTTTCCTGGGCTGTTTTACAGCCTTTTTAGTGCCGAAAAGTTCGGATCCCGAACACGAACATTTTCGGGAAGTTCGGCCGATCTTCTCGAACCCGAACATCCAGGTGTCCGCTCAACTCTACTCCTGAGCTCAGTATTTACATTACTTAGCAAATGGCAGGTATCATGTAGAGAATGTTAATACAAGGCACTTACTAGTGCAATGTGACTGTTTATATTGCTTCCCTTGGTGAATTGATTCATTTTTCTATCACATTATACACTGCTCGTATCCAGGAGTTACGACCACCCTGTAATCCAGCAGCGGCGGTCGTGCTTTCACACTATTGCACACTCAGAAGACATAACTACTGTATGGGAGCATTAATAGAACATAACTACTTTAAGGGGACACTAAGGGAGCATTAATACTCCATGGAGGCACTAAGGAAGTATTTCTGCTGTGAAGGGGGCACTAAGAGGCAATAAATATTGTGTGGGGGGCACTAAGGGAGCATTCTATTGTGAAGGAGACAGTAAAGGGTCATTCTAGTATATGTGGGGGCACAATGTGGACTGGGCAGGATTGGGCGTTTATAGATAGGCATTGGTTGAAGTTAGATGTGTGCTTGGTATAAAAGTATTTGCTGTGGTGCGCTACGCACTGCTGTTCCTGTCCCCGCCTTGTTTTTTTTTTGCTTTAAGTTGGGAAGTAATTTGCATAATATAAGGATTAATGTCACAGTTAACTGCCACATTGATATCACAAAAATAATGCACACAGTGATGTCTTAGTACATGGATAATAAACACTGTGAAGTCATAGAAAGGGTCATAATGCACAGTGCTATGACACTATGGCAATAAATAATACATGCAGTGATGTCACCGGACAGGGGCAATGTCTCATAAAAGGAATAATTAACAAAGTGCTGTTACAGCGAATCACCTAGGAGCGCAATGCTGTCACATGGAAAGGACAGTGATCCCACAGTACAAGGCTACAGATACAGCATCATACTGTAATACAAGGATACAATTAAAATACAGGGATATTGGGGAGTATTTTCATGAATTTTGAAAGTGAGTTTTGCACAATTTGTTGCAAATGTTTCAAATGACCCACGATGTTTGATAAATTTGGTCCATCTTTAACCGGGTTGTCTAAGGTAAAGGTGTTGCTCTGAACCCGGATATAACCTCCTCTTTACTCATTTACTCTATATGAGTGGAGCATCAGAGCATTTGCTTTGCTACCCTTGCCTTAAACTACATCGTGCAGGGCAAGGTCTATTTTTTTACTGCCGGTGACGTATCGGGCTTCTCCTGACTATGCTAGGCGGAGACTTCCACTTAGCAATGTGCCCAGTGACATCACCGGAACAGGTGGGCGGTGCAAGGAAATGCTCTGATACTCTACTTATATAGAGTAAATGAGTAAAGAAGAGGTTATATCCAGGTTCAGCTCTGATCCTGTACAACCTCTGTAACATGAAAGGACCCCATGCCACTAAAACCCTTTAAAATAAAATAAAAAACATCATAGGCTCATCTCTGTCTTCAGTGCCGTTCTTTGTGCCGCAGTACTTCTCCTCCTTTTTGTATACAGGGCATCAGCAGTGATGTTTAGGTATCTGGCACATGACTGCTGCGATCAATTAATGTCTACTCTTTAGCTGTCTTGTGCCATATACCGCTGAGGACAGTGACTGGCTGCAGCAGTCAAGTGCCGTATACCTGTATATCGGCTGTATACAGACAGCAGGCCTGCATTCAATAAAGTGAGTGTATGAGCGTTTTTTTATTATTATCATTATTATTTAGAAGATTTTAGTGGCATGGAGATCCTTTTGTGAACTCAGACAAGTTTAAAGACTGTGAAGCTTAAGGCTGGGTTCACACCTGAGCGTATTCGATAAGCGCTGTTTACAGGCGTTTTTGAGGCGTATTTTGGGGCGTTTTTGTATTTTGGAAACGCGCGTTGTATGCGCGTTCTTGCTATTGACCACAATGAAAAACAGTGGTGTTACGCGCGACAATACGCCCCAAAAAAGCTCCTGTACTTCTTGGGGCGTGGGGCGTTTTACAGCGCGTTCGTACGTGCTGTAAAACGCTCAGGTGAGAACCATGCCCATAGGGAAGCATTGGTTCTTGCCTGTTGAGCGTTTTACAGCGCGTAGGAACGCGCTGTAAAATGCTCAGGTATGAACCCAGCCTTACACAACTGTGTTGAGATGCTACTACACTTTCTAAGCTAGCTCTCTACTGAAGTAAGGTTGCAAGCATTTTTGGTTTAAATTGGCTTGAGAGACTAAACATGCTCACAAATCTAAAATGTCACAAAATATATGCGGAAAAAGATTTTGCCCTATTTCGTGACTTTTTTAAGCCAGAATTCTGAAGCTCAGGGCTTAATAAATTACCCCCTGTGAATATAGGTGCAGGGATAATAATCAAGTCAATAACTGTGAATAAACACTGCTTTCCCATCACGTGGCAGAGTAGGCATTAGTTTCCCTCAGACCTCAGAGTTTAGATGTAACTGCATGTTGTTATGTGTTGTCATATCTTTGTATTGCAGAATTTTGGGGCACCTTCCTTCGATGACAAAAAACTGGAAGTGGTTGCTGTCTTTGGGAGCATCCAGATGGCTATGTCACGTGTAATCAACCTGCAACACCACCGTATTGCACAGGTGACACTTTTACTAACCAGTCATTGACAGACCAAATTATTATAGTAAAAGGCATTTTAAATGCCAGAGTCTGGCAATTTGTCTCCACCCCAAAAACAATAAAAATACTAATAACATTTATAACATTACAGGCTTAGATACACCGCCTCAGCAGTACATTGCCCTTGAAGTTATGAGAATCAGCACTGTGGAGGTCTGCAAATAGTTTGCCTCTTCAAAAGTACTAATATATGTATAATAATATGCCTGTAAAAAATAGTCATACACATACCAAATATTATCACTATACTGTTACCGAACGCAACCCAGTATATCATAGCCATTTTTGCCAATAATAACACTACAGTATACATATAACGCAAAATAAGCCTGCCATACCATGAACATGTTACAACCAAACGATTGAACATACTGTTACTGAAAAAAAACTATGCAAACACCAATATTACCACCATACAGGGACCATTTAGTAGATGCAAATTCTCCACAGGTGCCCAGAAGATCATGTGAGGTAATACAGTACCGTTAAATCCAGTGACTCACAGGTGACATCTTCTCTTTTGATAGAGAGCTTTAGCTCCTCACGTCTCTATCACACTCCCTACCTCTACACAAACTACCAAAATCAGGGGATTCCCACTGCTATGAATCCCACAGGTGTATATTAGTATATAGTGAGTGCAGTTGAGGTAAAAATCAATCCTAAAGGTCAATTCGTGGGAGATGTTATAAAATTCAGATCCATGTAAAAAACAAGATTTGAATGTATTTTTTGTTAAGTTGTGTAATCAATTCTCAAGCTGAAGTTTATTTTTTATATTATTAGTGCCGTGAGGTAAAGATTACTATTTTGGGAGAAGAAGGGGTTCCTGTACAAGTGGATGGAGAAGCCTGGGTGCAACCTCCTGGCATCCTAATGATCCAGCACAAGAACCGAGCTCAGATGCTTACACGAGACAGGGTATGTACAGGACAGGAGAATAAGGGGAAGAAATCCATAAACAGGCCCATAGCTGTACTAATGTGTAGGGCTCATAAGTACTAGTGATTTTATTTTATTCTCATTTTTGCATCATATGTTGGGGACAGAGATGAGCGAACTTTTTAAGATTCGGTTCGGTTCCAGTTCACTGAATAAAAAAAAAAATTGGTTTGGACCCTAATTGATTCTATACAAACCAAAGTGGCTCCAATTGCCCTGGAAGATGGTATATAACACTCCCTAGGAAGAAGGAAAACATGTTATGTCTTTTCATTAATTTTTTTCATTAATTTTTGCTTTTTCTCCCCCCCCTTAGCAATAGTAAATCATGTCAGAGTGATAGTTACGGGTAGTTGAATGGTTGACATCATAAACGAACCGAGCCGTTGCATGTGTTATGCTATTTCATATTCCAAAGCTTCCAAAAATTGTCCTTTTACTGAGGATTGATGGTGTTTAAACACTCACGGCATTATGGGATGAAAAAAAACTGTGTTGGGGGACCAAGCATCCAAAAATGATGCCTTGACGGGGTCAAAATGCCTGCCCATATGACACACTCAACTGCTACTTGTCAAAAGAAAGAATGGCTTGTTCGGACCTAGCCTTCAAAAATTATGCCTTAACGGGGGCAGAATGCACTTTCAAGAGTTAATTGTCAGAAAAAAGGGGCTTGTGCTGAACAAGCACAGAAAAATGACCTAATTGGGAGCAGCGGTACACTGTGAATGTGGTAATGGTAGGGTAATAGAGGCATGTAGCCAGAAACAGCATAGCATGAAACATACAAGGCAATAGATTGGCTGTCTGTGGGTATTAGTGACAGTAGTAATAGTAGTGATGGATGTGTAGTGATGGCAGTAGGGGATAAGCAGTGAGGAGCAGCAGCTGCGGCAGTGGCGGCAGCAGAAGCCATATGGTACATGTTGGCAGGAAGACAGCGGCAGTGGCATGATGGCGGCAGCAGCCGTAAGGAACATGATAGTAGTCAGGCAGGCAGACAGCAACTCTGGCAAGATGGAGCACTGTCAGCAAGGCCAGATCTATTCATCTGCCTCAACCAGTGGATTGCGAAAATTCTCCCAAATCCAGGCTTGGTACATTTTGATAAAATGTATGTACGGAGGAGAACTTGGTTCATTTGGGTCAGTGGCGTGCTAAGGTGGGACAGGGGGGGGGGGGGTAGGTCTGCCCCTGGTGCCCCCTGTAAGAAGGATGCCAGAAGCAATGAGCCCTTCCATCAATAGAGACAGAAGCACTCATTGCTGGAGCACCAAGAGCTGCGGTCCTGTTACTCATTAACCGCTCAGCTCCCCGCTCTCAGTCTCTCCCGCACTGAATGGTGAAGCACCAATGCTCCACCATTCAGCCTGCAGGCACAGATCGCGCTGCTGGCCTATGTGGGAGGAGCCTGCAGCCTGGGAATCTGCCTGTGCTCCTCCCACAGAGTGCTGCAGAGCGATCTGTGTCTGCAGGGGAAGGATGTGAGCATAAGGAATGGGACAAGATGAATAGTTACTGTGTTGTTTTTTGTTGTTGTTTTTTTAACACAGAGGGGGCACAGAGGGCTTTCCTACTGTAAAGGGGGCACAATGGGCATTTCTACTATGGAGGGGCACAGAGGGCATTACTATTACAAAGAGGGCACAGGGGGCATTACTACTACAAATGGACACAGAGGGTATTACTACTATTAAGGGGGCACAATGGGCATTACTACTGTGGAGGGGCCACAATGGGCATTTCTACTATAAAAAGGGCACAGAGAGCATTACTACTGTAAAGGGATACAATGGGCATGACTACTATGAAGGGGGCACAATGGGCATAACTATTATGAATGGGGCACAATGGGCATTATTACTATGAAGGGGGCACAATAGGCATTACTCCTGTGAAGTGGGTTGACATAACTGTTATGGGGCATGGAGTGGGCATTATTACTGTGAAGAGGGAACAATGGGCATTACTGGTATGAAGGGGCACAGAGGGCATTACTACTGTAATGGGGCACAGTGAGGACATAACTACTCTGAAGAGGCACAGTGAGGGCATTACAACTGTGAAGTGGGCACATAGAGGGCATAACTACTGTGAGGGGGCACAAATAGGGCATTACAACTGTGAATGGGGCACAGATAGGGCATTACTACTGTGAAAGGGGCACAGAGGGCATACCCACTGAGGGGGGCACAATGACAGCATTGCTGTGAAGGGGGCACAATGAAGGGATACGTACTTTAAGGGGGTACAATGAAGGGATACGTACTTTAAGGGGGCACAATGTGGGTATAACTACTGTGAAAGTTGTACAGTGAGGGCATAAATATTGTGAGGGTGCACAATTTATTTGAGGGGGTGCCAGAGAAAGGATCCACCCCGGGTGCCAAACACCCTAGGCATGCCACTGATTTGAGTGTCATCACGTCCCCTGCTGTGAGAAGACACAGTTGGGCAAGAAAGAAGACAGACGGCATACTCAGCTAGTTCAGGCAGCTGCTCTAGTCTGCCTGACAAGACGTTCTTGGGGTCAAGGAACGGGGTATGTGCCGGAGACAGGCCAGAGTCTAGGTAGGCTTGAACATGGTTATTGAGTCGGGAAGTCTCCACTTGCTGATTTGCCTCAGCCTGATGCGGCTTGTCAAAAAACTGTTCCATCATGTTGAGGAAACTGAACTGACTGCCCCTGGTGCCCCCTGTAAGAAGGATGCCAGAAGCAATGAGCCCTTCCATCAATAGAGACAGAAGCACTCATTGCTGGAGCACCAAGAGCTGCGGTCCTGTTACTCATTAACCGCTCAGCTCCCCACTCTCCGTCTCTCCTGCACTGAATGGTGAAGCACCAATGCTCCACCATTCAGCCTGCAGGCACAGATCGCGCTGCTGGCCTATGTGGGCAAGAAAGAAGACAGACGGCATACTCAGCTAGTTCAGGCAGCTGCTCTAGTCTGCCTGACAAGACGTTCTTGGGGTCAAGGAACGGGGTATGTGCCGGAGACAGGCCAGAGTCTAAGGTAGGCTTGAACATGGTTATTGAGTCGGGAAGTCTCCACTTGCTGATTTGCCTCAGCCTGATGCGGCTTGTCAAAAAACTGTTCCATCATGTTGAGGAAACTGAACTGACTGCTGCTGCTACTGCTGCTCGTGGCAGCAGGAGTTGGATGACTCTACATGGAGCGGAGAGGGGCCTCCCTGTCAGACACTAGTGTTGGGCGCAAATATTCGAATCAGGAATTTTAATTGCGAATATCGCCACTTTGAGAATTCGCAAAGATTTAGAATATAGTGCTATATATTCATATTCGTGAATATTCTACTTTTGTTTTTCCATCTGAATCCATGATCCCTCCCTGGTTCTTGCTTATGGGCCAATGAGAAGGCTGCAATGTCTTTGTCTGAGCTTAGCAACATCCCTAGCAACCAATAGGAAAGTTGCCTCCCCCTTACTATATAAGAACCTCCCCAGCAGCCATTTTCTGTAGTTTTATGGAGTTCTGAGAGAGACAGCAGTGTCATTGCTGTGCTCTGTGCTTTGCTGTGTCATTACATTAGATAGATAGATAGATAGATAGATTATATATATATATATATATATATATATATAATACAGATAGTCAGTGTAGGTTATATCCTGATATAGTGTAGCTGATAGGTTCTGCTGTCCATACCTACATGCTACAGACATAGTGCTGTGATGTCACAAGTTCACAACAATACTTAGTGCACCAATCAGTAATATGTGGTCAGACCTGCTGAAATGTGAAGTTGCACGTATTGCGTGAAAATATGCGCATCATTAATTGCTGATTTGCACAATCGAGACGACTGAGACGATTGGGTATCATGGCCGGTGTAATCGTCATTATCATCATCCTCCACCTCCGACTCCTCCTCCTCAAGTGGCAGCTCCTCATCCTCCTCCTTCCATAGAAGTTCCTCCGTGTGATGCCCCAATAGCTACGGGCAACAGCAACATGCGGCAGCTGTTCTTCTTCCTGGCCTTGATGCTGGGGTGCTGCCTCACTGTTGCCACATAAAACATTGACACAGTGGGCTGTGAAAGACATGTACTGTCCCTGCCTGTAACAGCTGCTCCGGGTGTCCACCATGGCATGCATCTTGCTGCACAGCGACAATGACAAGGAGCAGCCTACTTCCTCTGCCACGTGAGAGTACAGGGATGGCTTTTTAGGAGAAATGTTGCGGGCTAAGTATCTTCCAATGAGGCTAATAAATGGTATGACAGCGGCCGCAACACCAGGAACTTGGCCAGTTGGGGGTTCAGCTTGTAGACAAGGCAATTGTTGGTCGAGAATAGTTTTCTCATGGCCGCACATTCCGGTAATGGATGTCTCACGATGGAGCAGGGAACAAGTAGGAGAAGGAGTCTTAGCAGGACAAAAAAAGATGATGATGACGAGGACACTGTTTTGCTTGGATATGTGAGCTGGCTGCCACAAATAAAGACCAGGAATATGAGGACAGACAGTCCTGATTAGGAATGCTGGCCAGTTCTATTTTCCTAAAGAATCCAGTGATGCCGCCTCATGTGGTACTTTTGTGTATGAATGCCCAAAGCTTATTTTAATGCTGCAGATCTTGCACACGGCTGTGGTTCTGTGTGCTGGCTTTGTGGGGGGGGGGGGGGAAACACCATACTGGAGTTGCTCACACAGAACTAGTGAAAGCCGAGCTTGGCATTGGTCGGGCCACAATATAAGCAGATCTCGCCCTGACAGTTCTTTCAGAGGTTTTGGTCATGCATTGCTTCCACTATTTATAAAGTGATAGGAGAAAGGATTGCGCTGCATGAGAGGATTTATTTTTATTTTTATAAAGTTCCTATTGTTTTCTCTTTCTTACATTTGGAAAATCTTCAGTTAGATGGACCACATTCAATCATAGAAATTCAACAGATGCATGGAAACCTAAAATGCAGTGAAAAAAACGCACTATGGTGTAGTATGTTCAGACACCAGTCGCATCAGATGTATGCGATATACTCACAAGGATCACTTGTAATGCGCATAGAAAGAGATTGGTGTGTCTTCAGTCAAGGAGCTCAGGTTGTGGGGCAGGCCAGGCCCAGAAGCCGTCAATTCAGAAGATCTTTGTCTGAACTAGGATCCTGCTCTGACCTAGGATTAACTGCTCCGATACTTTTGTCAGGGGGGCTGCTTGGTAAAATTCTGGGTATGTCCGGGTTCAGCTCTGAACCCGGACAACCCTTTTAAAGCTATGACTAAAATAGCGCTGCATATACAGTAGCATTTATACAGCAATTATAGATATGTATGCTGTAAACATACTATATACAGTACATCATCTTTATTCTGGTGTTACTAAAGGCAGTATAAAGTAGTGACATGCTGATTTCAGTGGTGTGTCATTTATGAGCTAAGGCTACTTTCACACTAGCGTTGTTGGATTCCGGCAGGCAGTTCCGTTGCCGGAACTACCTGCCGGATCCAGAAATCCGTGTGCAAACAGAGATCATTTGTTTCCGGATCCGTCTGACAAATGCATTGAAATACCGGATCTGTCTCTTTGGTATGCGGAAAAAGGGATCCGGTATTTTATTTATTTTTTCACATTTTTAAAGGTCTGCGGATGCGCAGACGGGAAAACCGGAGGTTGCTGACCCCTGTCCTAGGGAGAACAGTAAGGAGAAGACTGTCAATCATCAGCAGGTGGGCAGGGAGAACGGGAGATTATGAATTACCATGAATCTTACTAGGCAGCTGTGATTCTTTTTTCAGGTCTGGGCTGCAATGATTATAATGCTGGTTCTTGGCAGCCTCTTACTTTTAGCTCGTGAATAGCACACCGCTGAAATCTGCGTGTCTGTCACTACTTTATACTGCCCTCAGTGAGGTCAGCATAAAGTTGATAACAGGTTCCATTTACCAAATAAGATGATACATCCCTTTTCTAGATTTCTTTTTTTTTCTTCTTCATAGGCATTTGAAAGCACCTTAAAATCATGGGAGGACAAAAGAAAAGGAGAAAACTATAGGTCTGTGCCTCGACCGCGACTTCATTCCCAGCAGTCAATGGAGTACCTTACTGAAGAAGAACTTGCTCATCTGCAGCAACTTGCAAGTTCTGCAGAGAATCTTATTAGCAGGTATACATCAGTAAGCTTCTCGATGACACCTGGTTTTGTCCTTATTGAAACAATTTTGGTGCAGTACATGATGTGTTTTTATGTGCACTATATCATGGGATTCTTAGTTCTGCGTAAAGTTCAGCACTCAAATCAATATAGAGAGAACTTTATCTGATATATATCATCTGATAAAATATTTAGCAGGACGCCTTAGCAGGATATAGGAACCAAAATCGTACTGGACGCTGGGGAAAATGCTGGGAAAGAACCCTAAAGGAGCTCCTGTCAGCTGAGCATTGGGTCAACAAATGTACCTTGGAATGTGCTGGCTCTTTAAGAGCTAGGAGACCACTCGTGAGGGAGCAGACCTGGCAGTGGTGAGCTGGCAGAATCCAGCAGTCCGGGGCTGGAGCTCTTTAAGAGCTAGGAGACCACTCATGAGAGAGCAGACCTGGCAGTGGTGAGCTGGCAGAATCCAGCAGTCCAGGGATGGAGCTCTTTAAGAGCTAGGAGACCACTTGTGAGGGAGCAGACCTGGCAGTGGTGAGCTGACAGAATCCAGCAGTCTGGGGCTGGAGCTCTTTAAGAGCTAGGAGACCACTCGTAAGGGAGCAGACCTGGTAGTGGTGAGCTGGCAGAATCCAGCAGTCCAGGGCTGGAGCTCTTTAAGAGCTAGGAGACCACTCGTGAGGGAGCAGACCTGGCAGTGGTGAGCTGGCAGAATCCAGCAGTCTGGGGCTGGAGTTCTTTAAGAGCTAGGAGACCACTCGTGAGGGAGCAGACCTGGTAGTGGTGAGCTGGCAGAATCCAGCAGTCCAGGGCTGGAGCTCTTTAAGAGCTAGGAGACCACTCGTGAGGGAGCAGACCTGGCAGTGGTGAGCTGGAGCACAGGGGGGCAAGCAGGAAGTTGGGGTGAGAGTGGGACAACGACATTTGGGAAGGCAGGACACAGCAGGTCAGCAGGGCATGACACATATAACAACATATTTTTGAATAGAACATAGAACTGCATTAACAACAATATTTGGGATTTGTGTGGTACACTGTTCTGCATATAAGGCCCTATTCCTAACCTTTTTGTTTGTGTCCATTAATGTTTTCAGTTACAAAAGATGCAACACAATCTAGACTAGGTACAACTGGCCAATGGGGTCTCCACTTTTCCTATGATAATGACGACCTATCCTCAGGATAGGTCATCAATATCAGATCAGCAGGGATCCGACTGCTGGCACCCCCACCAATCAGCTGTATGAAGAGAACCCAGCACTGATATGAGTGCTGTGTTCTCTTCACTGTTTACCTGCTCGACTTCAAGTGAATGGGACAGAGGAGCTGTAATTACATTGGTCGCCACTGGCCAGCATAGACTTCTGTTATGATGGAATGCAATACCGAATGCCTCGTATAGGCTTCCGTGGTGCATGCGTGGTGCCATCACAGAATTCCGTTATGGTCCATGGTAACGGAATCAATTACGGAATTCTTAGATAACCCAAACCTGAACGCCAAACTTGCAAATCGTAAGGTCTCTCAACACTAGTTTTAAATATAGGAAAAGCAGAGAACCCCTTGAAATTAAATTTGATATCCTTCAAAATGTTACATGTTTTTATAATGATCTTTGTTGCTATGCAGAATCCGGGATGCAGCTAAATCGCACAAGGCTATAGAACAAGAACTGGCTCATGCTGTAAATGGCAGCTTTGGGGTATTAAATGATGTTTTTTCCAACAAGTTAAACAATTCTCCTGAGGTGAGAAAAATTACTTGATATCCTTAAAAAGAGATTTATTTATTATTTATTGCAGAATATGTTTCAGACAGGGCTATAAAATGTATAAACTGTTTTTTTTATCTCAGTATCACTGCAGCCAATCAGTGGCCTCAGTGGTTGTGTGTGCGTGGTCAGCATGTTATTGCTGTGGCTCAACAGTGACATTCCGATTTCCACACACAACTACAGGGGCCACTGAGACTCAATTGACAATTACATGGTGTCCAGGTTGGTGTCCAGCAAACCGCTGAGGAGCCGGTGCAGAGGATGGGAGTGGTAGTGGCCCTGATAAGATAATGTGTCACAGTATACTACTCCCTCGGGATCGGTGCAGTGAAAAGGTGGTATAAGGAATCAGGCCAGAAGTAGAAGAACTTTTGCTAAATAGGAGTTGTAGTACATCCAACAGTAGTTGTATACGCTTTCTCTCCCCAGGCGATGAGGTATGGTGGCTGGCACAGTAGCTGATAATAGCGCAGCTGGTATTGTATCTTGGTGATGTCTCTCTCCTGAACTTGTGGCTAACAGCTGTAAGCTGGCACTTGTGACTGTAGGTGTCCACTGGGAAATCCAGTAAACCGCTTATCCAGTACTAAAGGGTTAAAAGGTATTTCCAGCTTTATTGTGAATACATATTGACACGCGGAAGACTATGTAGCAGCTGGATTGTGTTGACGGATGATGGCAAAGCGGTTCCCCTGAAATGTTTTTAATATGTATTCGCAATAAAGCTGGAAATATCTTTGAACCCTTCAGTGCTGGATGAACTGTTTACTGGATTTCACATGCCACTGAGTCATGTGCACGGAGGTTTCATATTGCTGTATTGGCGTGAGTTTTCTTTTTTGTCCACTGTGAAATACACACTTTTGTAGTTTGCCTAACCTGAACTATGGTGATGGGTGTATTGACACATTTCCCCTGCAGCACAGTCTGAATAGCTGTGGTTGCTGATCGCTCTACTGACTGTTAACACTTCCTGTGCACCTTGCACTTTCTCTGGAGTGGTGTTCCTCACAGATGGAGCTGGATCTCTGGTCCTTGAGGCCCTATGGAGCGGGAGCAGATGGTCGTGCTCCCTCACTCCTCACTTGCTATTCTAGTTCGGCCCTTTCTTGACAAGAAGTAGGATCAGCCCACTCCTACCAGGAGGGGAGAAATGGGATGGTTAGTCCCATCGCTGTTGCCACCCATACCTCATCTGCTGGTGTGCATTGGCACCATTACATAGCATGGCAAAACATAATATAACATTGCATTACAAACCAAACATTGCAGATACCCCCAGGTCTGGAAAACTGTATATCTTTTAGGCCTCATGCACACGACCGTTGTGTGTTTTGCGGTCCACAAACCGTGGATACGCAAAACACGGAAGCCGCCCGTGTGCCTTCCACAATTTGCAAAACGGAACAGGCAGCCCATTGTAGAAATGCCTATTCTTGTCAGCAAAACGGACAAGAATAGGACATGTTATATTTTTTTGCGGGGCCACGGAACGGAGAAACAGATGCGGACAGCACACGGAGTGCTCTCCGCATCTTTTACGGCCCCATTGAAGTGAATGGGTCCGCACCCGAGCCGCAAAAACTGCGGCTCGGATGTGGACCAGAACAACGGTCGTGTGCATGAGGCCTTATAGTGATTGTTGCTATGGGTTAATGTTTGACCCTTTTGTGGTGACAATTCCACCTAGTTGAACTGTAATGTGACTAGAACCTGGCATCATTGTTATGTTGATGTTGAAGGGATCTTCCAGGAGTTTTATACTGATGACCTATCCTCTGTATAGGCCATCAGTATCTGATCGGCCGGAGTCCCGTGCCTTCTCTCAGCTTTCCCTAGGCCATGTGATGTCAAGTTCATTGGTCACATGGTGTAGGCACAACTCGGTCCCATTGAAGTGAATGTGGCTCAGCTGTACAATGTGCGGCTCTGTGCTTGTCCGCAGGGATCAATAAATGCAGGTTACACAATTCAACAACAATCGATAGCCCAAAGAAAGTAATGGACAACATCAACGTGACATAAATCTACCTAAACAAAAAAAGCTGAGTCTAGGATTGCTCAAAATAAATACAAATCTTTATTTAATGTATATATGTATAAAATGCTGTAAAAATGGAGACAAAATACATCAGAAGAAAAAGTGCGATACACACCTGAGGGAAAACATCATAAAAGTATCTATTACAAACGGGATACCATCATTTTTTCTCCCTTGGACAAAAATAATAGTCAATGGGAGAATATACACTGACCAAAAATATAAACGCAACACTTTTGGTTTTGCTCCCATTTTACATGAGCTGAACTCAAAGATCTGAAAGATTTTCTAGATACACAAAAGACCCATTACTCTCAAATATTGTTCACAAATCTGTCTAAATCAGTGTTAGTGAGCACTTCTCCTTTGCCGATATAATCCATCCCACCTCACAGGTGTGGCATATCAAGGTATGGGGGGTCGGGGGGGGTCAGAAAACCAGTCAGTATCTGCAGTAAGCATAAGCATTTGTAGCATTATTTGATAAATCTGACTGGTATCCCCCCCCCCCCCCCCCCCCCCACCATTTTCTAAATGTTTAAAACACATTATTGTATCAAATAATAGATTTTTCTTTATTGAATATGTAAGAATGTAATAACTTTTTCTAAACTACTTGCTGAGTGATGTAACTCCACTGTCTGTTAACTATACAATATCTCCTTTAAATAAACAAAAATTACAAGAAAACCAGTCAGTATCTGGTGCGGCCACCATTTGCCTCACGCAGTGCAACACACCTCAGTTGCATGCTACATATCTTCCAGCACTTGTACCAATGTGATAAATATATATAGAGTATATTGCACTGTATAATGTAATAAATGAGGTTATGCTGTCATCTATTGAGCAATTCCATCATCACAACTGGATAATACATAGTATCATACAATACTTTCTGATCAACTGACCTAATAGGAATCAAAGGTGTTTTTACAGTAAAGAGTTCTTGGAGGGACCGCCCTCTAGAAGGTCTTCAAGTATATATTAAGCATATATAGAAGTTGCCTGCTTGGTGGATATTCAGTCCAAGGTGACTATGATGACTAAAAGCTTGCATGGGCCGTATCCCAGAGCATGGAGTTTCTGCAAATGCATGGCACAGCTAGAGTTAATAATCCTGGCTCAGTCCTTGTAGAAGACTAGGTATGGGCTGGCCCCAACCCTAACTTTGAGTCAGTCTAGACTGGAGTTCAAAGAGAAAGGAAGCTGTGACCTTTGTTACCTCTTCTTAGTCCCAAAACTTACAGACTCAATAATCTCTGCATGGTCTACAGCCTCGTTGTCATGACAACCGTCAGGCTTCGCCCAAACTTACTAACGTCGGATGTTTATCTTCATGTAATATAGCACTAAATAATGAGATAAGTCTGTTAATACACCGAAACAATGTTTGTATTCTTTAACAGTATAGACAAATAATCTTTAAAAAACGTCGTTGCGGACCCCTTTGGCGCTGCCTAGACCTTGATTGAATGAACTTCACAATTGAAGTGTCTGGTATTAAGAGATCTTTTATTATACAGTATAGTCAACGCGTTTCTGGGGCAGGATTACCCCCTTCGTCAGGACTATTTATAGTATGACAGGCTACACAAGGTTTAGAAGCCCGTTTTTGGCGGGCTGGGAGGGGGGCTTAACGGGAAGGGGCGGAGCTAAGTGAATAGATAAACATATATAGCAAATACAGAACATTGGTTACATATATATATTTAAAATACTACATTATGTAGATCGCAATGTGCAGTCCATCTGTTAGGATGCATGTTTCTTCCTCTGGGGGTGCAGGGTGGGGCCGCATAAGTGGGTGTTATTCTGTTGTCTGTCGGGAATAATTCTGAGGATATGTTCCCGATCGTGTGCTCAGATCACTCAGATCTTGATTCTCGAGTGGTGTGTTAGGTAGAGAGCAGACCACTGTTGCTGTGTTGCAGTAGATCAGTGCTGGGGCACTGGTTCTTGTCCCCCAGGAGGCCAAATATATATATATATATACAGGTGTGCATTCTAGGTACCTAAATCATAGGTATACTGGGGTTGTGTTTTTTTTGGGGTATTTATAATATCATTTCATGTATTTCATTCAGGCCATGGAGTGAGGGTATTCAATTGATAGATCCAATACACTTCTCTTTTTTGGAGGAGGTTGAATCTATTATAGGGATTAGGCGGTATGAGGTCTATTGGGGTGATATGTATCTGGTGTTTTTCTTTTTCAGGGGTACTCATGCAGTGTCTAGATAGACTGTGTTTGGTGTACACTTTCTTTATATTGTGACGGTGCTGATTTAGACGGCAGTGTAATGGTTGACAGGTTAGGTGATGTTTGATGCTGAAGGAGGTCTTGTTGGTGTTTGAGGAAAAGGATGTTTTTTTTGTGTGTGATGGTCTTACAACAGAGGCCGCGTTGGCTGTTGCATTTATAACTGCCTTCATGCTGCCCTAGGCACTTTAGTATTGCTCCCAATGATGTCCATACAATTCAGACTGCTGAAGGCCAAACGCTCACTAGGCTGTCAACTATACCTCACAACTCCTATGCGCAAAATACTTTTGTGCATATAGTGCATATATGGCAGTGTATGTGCAGGTGATCTACTACATATACTTGTCTAAATGCCAAATATGCAGGAGATCTAATATATATACAGTAGCATATCTTCTGTATAATTGACAGCTTGGTTATCCCTACCTGTGGCCCGGATCGGGATGCGACACTCACAGGGGTGTAGACATCAGTTAGGCAGGCAGCTAGACGGGCGGTGGACCCGAAAGGCAGGCAGGCATGGAGGAGGACGGACGGACGGGGTGGGCAGGCAGTCAAGTGGATAGGTGAGAAGGTAGTCAAGTGAACGGGTGAAAAGGCAAGTCTCGCAGGTCTGCTCAGCTGCTTCCTCTGTAGTGAGGTACGGTAGTGTCTTGCTGTCTGTAAGCTGATTGGTGGAGAAGCAGTGAGCGCTGCTGCCCCACCATTCAGCTTACAGTTAGCACTGCAGTGCAGGGGAGAGGGAGTAGAATCGCTCCTTTCCTTGTCCTCTGCATTTGAGGTGCTGCCGACTGCTTCACTGCAGGTAGGAAAGTCATCCCGCGGTTGTAGTGTGCAGCGGCAGAGCACTATTTAAACCCATCCAAAGGCAATCCTAGCCCCCCGTTCCCACCCAACCAAGATGCCCAAAGGCAGGAATGTAAAAAAAATATATAAATGTAATAATTAAATTAAAATAAAATTCCTCTGTGGTGGTGCCCAGATTGTAAATACGGTCCTGGGAATAGTGAGACCATGGAGCTAGACTATGTAGACCAATGAGAAATGGTTATGCACACATGGGCAATTAGATTATTCCTCCTTAAGATGTGGTGTAAAAAAAATGTCTTGCCTTGCATGAGCTCTAAGAATCTATACAAGCCAAGTACAGCCAACACTGTAAGTGCCTGGCTTTTATCCATGCAAATATATTATGAATTTATGATAATCAATGTTGTGGTAACTACATATTAAGATGGAAAGCGACACGATTTTGTAATAAATATGGGATATATTATAAATTGTGTTCGGAATTGTTATGATTAGTTAATGAGATGTATGTATGCGATTGGCAATAATAATCATTGTGTGAGACTCCGTATTAAACTTGATAACGACCCGACTGTACCCAACGTCGCTGATTACTGTACAGGGAGTGCAGAATTATTAGGCAAATGAGTATTTTGACCACATCATCCTCTTTATGCATGTTGTCTTACTCCAAGCTGTATAGGCTCGAAAGCCTACTACCAATTAAGCGTATTAGGTGATGTGCATCTCTGTAATGAGAAGGGGTGTGGTCTAATGACATCAACACCCTATATCAGGTGTGCATAATTATTAGGCAACTTCCTTTCCTTTGGCAAAATGGGTCAAAAGAAGGAATTGACAGGCTCAGAAAAGTCAAAAATAGTGAGATATCTTGCAGAGGGATGCAGCACTCTTAAAATTGCAAAGCTTCTGAAGCGTGATCATCGAACAATCAAGCGTTTCATTCAAAATAGTCAACAGGGTCGCAAGAAGCGTGTGGAAAAACCAAGGTGCAAAATAACTGCCCATGAACTGAGAAAAGTCAAGCATGCAGCTGCCAAGATGCCACTTGCCACCAGTTTGGCCATATTTCAGAGCTGCAACATCACTGGAGTGCCCAAAAGCACAAGGTGTGCAATACTCAGAGACATGGCCAAGGTAAGAAAGGCTGAAAGACGACCACCACTGAACAAGACACACAAGCTGAAACGTCAAGACTGGGCCAAGAAATATCTCAAGACTGATTTTTCTAAGGTTTTATGGACTGATGAAATGAGAGTGAGTCTTGATGGGCCAGATGGATGGGCCCGTGGCTGGATTGGTAAAGGGCAGAGAGCTCCAGTCCGACTCAGACGCCAGCAAGGTGGAGGTGGAGTACTGGTTTGGGCTGGTATCATCAAAGATGAGCTTGTGGGGCCTTTTCGGGTTGAGGATGGAGTCAAGCTCAACTCCCAGTCCTACTGCCAGTTTCTGGAAGACACCTTCTTCAAGCAGTGGTACAGGAAGAAGTCTGCATCCTTCAAGAAAAACATGATTTTCATGCAGGACAATGCTCCATCACACGCGTCCAAGTACTCCACAGCGTGGCTGGCAAGAAAGGGTATAAAAGAAGAAAAACTAATGACATGGCCTCCTTGTTCACCTGATCTGAACCCCATTGAGAACCTGTGGTCCATCATCAAATGTGAGATTTACAAGGAGGGAAAACAGTACACCTCTCTGAACAGTGTCTGGGAGGCTGTGGTTGCTGCTGCACGCAATGTTGATGGTGAACAGATCAAAACACTGACAGAATCCATGGATGGCAGGCTTTTGAGTGTCCTTGCAAAGAAAGGTGGCTATATTGGTCACTGATTTGTTTTTGTTTTGTTTTTGAATGTCAGAAATGTATATTTGTGAATGTTGAGATGTTATATTGGTTTCACTGGTAAAAATAAATAATTGAAATGGGTATATATTTGTTTTTTGTTAAGTTGCCTAATAATTATGCACAGTAATAGTCACCTGCACACACAGATATCCCCCTAAAATAGCTAAAACTAAAAACAAACTAAAAACTACTTCCAAAAATATTCAGCTTTGATATTAATGAGTTTTTTGGGTTCATTGAGAACATGGTTGTTGTTCAATAATAAAATTAATCCTCAAAAATACAACTTGCCTAATAATTCTGCACTCCCTGTATATGGTGGTATATAGACGCAACCATTTTACTGCCCCTCACTCCCCCTGTCGAAGCTATCCGGCAAAACTCTTTGGGTAACTGAGGGACACTGGCATGGCAGAGATACTTTAGATGAGTCATTGTTATTTAATTGGCTTTAAATATGCTAATTATTGTTGTAGGTTTTGATCGCATGGTATTTACAAGCTGGACTTTTTTTAAACTTTGATTGCATGTAGTAAAATAATGATATGCAATTTTTTCATGCTGGCTTGTTCATATATGTAATATTCTATTGCTAGCCTTACTCCAGTAGTCCCTCCTTTGAGTCATCCACCTTGCAATGTGGACTTCTATGTATGTTTTTTAATTAATTTTTATAATAATGTATGATAACAAATAAAGACATTTCTGATACTATAGGATTTTTTGGCACTTGAATGATTTGGGCGGACACGGTGATGCCCATGATGTTAATATTTTTCGTTATTTATGTATTTCATTTTATTTTATTTTACAGAAAGGGGGGTGATTTACATATTTTTTCATATTCAATTTTTTTGTTTTTGTTTTTACGGTCTTGTAGTCGTGTAGGAGGCTACAGGACTCACTATTTTTTTTTTCTATTCTGTACCTTCATGTTTCATAAATATCCATGATGATGCTAGAATTGCTCATTTCTTATGTTGGCCTGCCACCTGCTAGCCAAAATAAGAATTGCAACTCCAATACCCTGGGTCTCTTCAGAGAGACCCAGCATATTGAGACCAATTTCTAGCATCCTCATTGGCCACAGAGGATGCTTTTAGATGCAGTGATCACCCTTGATCATGGCATCTAAAGGCTTTAATGACCAAGATCAGCATTGTTGCAGTCATTACCTGCAGGTCTCTGCTAATTGAAATAGTGGAGACCCGCCGGCCATGGCACCCACTGCAGTTGCCTAATAATTATGCACAGTAATAGTCACCTGCACACACAGATATCCCCCCAAAATAGCTAAAACTAAGAACAAACTAAAAACTACTTCCAAAAATATTCAGCTTTGATATTAATGAGTTTTTTGGGTTCATTGAGAACATGGTTGTTGTTCAATAATAAAATTAATCCTCAAAAATACAACTTGCCTAATAATTCTGCACTCCCTGTATACCTGCTATAGTGGAATAGAGGATATTTTTTGATTCTGGATGTTGGTGCCATTGCTTACTATTAGGGATGAGCGAATCGCCTTCGGATGAAACATCCGAAGTCGATTCACATAAAACTTCGGTCCAATACTGTACAGAGCGAGCTCTCCGTACAGTATTAGAACGTATTGGCTCAGATGAGCCGAAGTTATTACTTTGCGAAGTCTCGCGTGACTTCACAGATTAATTTTTACTATAAAAAAAAACATTTCCTGAACTCGGGTTCGGTTCCAAGCCAATACATTCTAATACTGTACGGAGCGCTCGCTCCGTACAGTATTGGACGTAAGTTTAATGCGAATCGACTTCGGATGTTTCGAAGTCGATTCGCTCATCCCTACTTACTATGGTATTTTCAGGAAGAAGAGTTTGGATTGCTTTCACTGCACATGTGCATCTGATATGTAAGAACCAGGGGCGTAGCTACCATAGCGGCAGACCATGTGACTGCTATGGGCCCCAGGGCAAGAGGGGGCCCAGTCTTAGTTGGGATTATCTCCTCTTCTACTGGAAGTGAAAGCTTGGTCAGGACTCTACCCTCTAAAGGAACAACTTTTAGCAAATGGGTCATTAAAAGGGGTTTAGTCATAAACCCTTCTGTCCTCTGCGGGGGGCCTGGTTTGATCCTTGCTATGGGGCTCTTACTTCTCTGTGTACACTACTGATAAGAACTGCTTGACTAGAAGAATATTTTGTAAGGAGCCTGGTGCTGTCTAGCTTTCCTTCTTTTTTGGGCAGTTGAGTGGAGGTTAAAATGAATGACAGTCCCCTGGCACACCTCAACACTACAAAGCTAGCAGCCCTGGAACAGTGCTTGGTGGTGTATTTAGACTAATTTGAGTGTTTTCCTCCATAAACTCGGCCTCAGTAATGGAAAGGAAGATGCGTTGTCATGATACAAGATCCATGATGTCAAGATCCTAATACAGAATGGGAGAAAGTAGACCTCTGTGTGCCTGGAAGGAAAGGTTGCAGCTATGGGTCAGCTGACCCATTGCCACTGAGACAGCAGAACTGAGAAATATAATTGTTACATGCTACCGACCCTGATGGAGAGGAAGAGACCGTATTACTGAGAGTGCAAGATCTACCACCAGCGGGAACACTGAGCTGTCCGGGCTTGAGTGTTGGGCTGAGAGTCCAGGGGCTCCCAGGGAGTAGTGAGAGATTTGGCAAGTGATCCTACCTTCTCGAGAGGCTCCTGGGGTTTGTAAAATTCTCAATGAGAAGGGGGACCTTTTGGCTTCACTAGGACTGAGATGCTTACGCTCTATTATTTCTACTACCAATGGATGAACAAGACAGTGGAGAAAGTGTGTTGGCAGTGTCACGTGTACAAGAGTCAACCATAGTCTATGCCTCTGCAGCCCATTTTGCAAAAAATATTGTTTTTGGGTTGGTTAATAAATATAAAAAATCTTTCCTAATCCTGTCACCCAAAAGGAGATTTCTGGGTGTAATGTTAAACTCGGTCTCACAAACATCATCTCTACCACGAGAGAAGATAGAAGCCATCGGGGAAAAAATAAAAAGATTCCAGTCTCAAGACTGGTGCTTGATCAGCAATGCCATTAACATTCTAGGCCTAATTACATCCTGCATAACAGCAGTAGCCTGGTGTCAAGCCAACACCAGAACTATGCAAACCTGGATCTTGGGGAGCAAAAGTAGCCTCCTCAAACTGGCAAGGGAGGTTGCCAGAAGAAATAAAAACAAATCTTCAAATTACAAAGAGTTAAGAACGGTGTGGGAAACTCTAAAACTAAATCAAAGTCTGCTAAGCAAAACAAAAACAAAAATTTCAGACAACACAACAGCGGTCACTTATTTAAAACATCAGGGGAGTACAAGGTCCCCAAGCAAGAGAAAAAAAATTCTGGGCAGAAAAAAATGTCCTGTCCATTACAGCAGTTCATCTCAAAGGATCAGAAAATTTAGAGTAAGATTTACTGGTCCTTAAATCCAGGGACCTTTCAAAAGATATCAACCAGATGGGGCCTGCCGCAAATATACCTATTTGCCTCAAAAAGAAATGCAAAGGTCAACTGTTTCTGTTCCTTAAATCCCGGAGAAAAACCATGGGCAGTAGACGCTTTCTCAATTAAATAGACATGGAATCTAGCGTATGCCTTCCCTCCTTGGGCATTAATTCCTCACGTTTTACAAGATTCTAACAGACCCTGTAACAGTAATACTGATAACCCCTTATTGGCCCAAGAGAAGCTGCTTACTTATTCTAAAGAAAATAGCGCTGGAGGATCCCTGGCTGATACCGTTTCAGGAGGACATTCTTTCACAGGGGCCAATTCTCCATGAAAATCCAGGCCTTTTCAAACTATCAGCCTGGATCCTGAGTGCGAGATCTTAAAAAGTAAGGGGCTTTCAGATAAAGTTATTCATACTCTAAAAAGCCAGTAGAAAGAAGGTCACCTCAGCCAGCTACTTAAAAATCTGGAAAAAAGTATTGTACTTGGTTGGGGGAAGTCTCTCCAAATCTGTCTTCGCCATGCATTAAAAATATTTTAGAATTCCTTCAAAAAGGGCTAAACTTAGGACTTAGGCCTTAGGCCAACATGGTTATAAGGGAAAATAATAGCATTCTGAATACAGAATGCATAGTAAAATAGCGCTGGAGGGGTTAAATTTTTTTTAAAATAATTTAACTCACCTTAATCCACTTGCTCGCGCAGCCCGGCATCTCTCCTGTCTCTTTCTTTGCTGATTGCAGTCAAAGGACCTGTGGTGACGTCACTCCGGTCATCACATGATCCATCACCATGGTAAAAGATCATGTGACGGACCATGTGATGACCGGAGTGATGTCACCACAGGTCCTTTGACTGCAATCAGCAAAGAAAGAGACAGGAGAGATGCCGGGCTGCGCGAGCAAGTGGATTAAGGTGAGTTACATTTTTATTTTTATTTTTTTAACCCCTCCAGCGCTATTTTACTATCCATTCTGTATTCAGAATGCTATTATTTTCCCTTATAACCATGTTATAAGGGAAAATAATACAATCTACAGAACACCGATCCCAAGCCCGAACTTCTGTGAAGAAGTTCGGGTTTGGGTACCAAACATGCACGATTTTTCTCACGCGCGTGCAAAACGCATTACAATGTTTTGCACTCGCGCGGAAAAATCGCGCATGTTTCCGCAGCGCATCCGCAACTTTTCCCGCAATGCCCGTGTGAAACCAGCCTAAAACATGATTTTTTTTTAAAATGCTTTACCATGTAAAACTGAAACAAAAAAATAAATAAGAGTACATATTTGATATCGTCGCTTCTATAACAACCTGCTCTATAAAAATATCACATGATCTAACCTGTCAAGTGAACACCATAAAAAAATAAAAAATAAAAACTATGCCAGAACAGCCATTTTTTTGTTACCTTGCTTCACAAAAAGCGTAATATAGAGCAATTGAAAATCATATGCACTCCAAAATAGTACCAATAAAGCTGTCACCCTATCCCGTAATTTCAAAAATGGGGTCATTTTTGGGAGTTTTTACTCCAGGGGTCCATCGGGGGCTTTAAATTTCATATGGCAACTTAAAATTATCCCAGTGAAATCTGCCCCCTAAAATCCATATTGCGCTCCTTCCCTTCTGCACCCTGCCGTGCACCCATAGAGCAGTTTACAACCACATGTGGGGTGTTTCTGTAAACTGCAGAATCAGGGTAATAAATAATGAGCTTTGTTTGACTGTTAACCCTTTATATGTTACCCAAAAAAATAATTAAAATGGAAAATCTGCCAAAAAAAGTGAAATGTAAAAATGTCATCTCCTTTTTCCTTTAATTCTTGTGGAACACCTAGAGGGTTAACATAAGTTTGTAAAATCAGTTTTGAATAACTTGAGGGGTGTCGTTTCTACAATAGGGGTCTTTTATGGGTGGTTTCCACTATGTAAGCCCCACAAAGTGACTTCAGGATTGAAGGATTGAAGTGGTCCTTAAAAAAGTTGGTTTCGGAAATTTTCTTAAAATTTTTATAGCTTGCTTCTAAAATTCTAAGCCTTATTAGATCCTAAAAAATAAAATTACATTTACAAAATAATGCAAACATGAAAGTGGACATATGGGGAATGTAAGGTAATAACTCTTTTATGATGTATCACTATCTGCCTTAAAAGCAGAGACATAAAAATTTAGAAAATTGCAAATTCTTTAAAATTTTCAGTAAATTTTGGATTTAATAAATAAAAGGTGAATTATATCGACAAAAAATTTCCACTATCATGAAGTACAATGTATCGCGAGAAAACATTCTCAGAATTGTTTGGATAGTTAAAAGTGTTCCGAAGCTATTACCACATAAAGTGACACAGAAAGTTTCCAGAAAACGGCCTGGTCCTTAAAGTGAAAAATGGCAAGGTCCTTAAGGTGTTAAATATCAGACAATAACACAGAGTTATTATCTAACAGCATGTTCATTTTTTTCTGTAGTTGCTGAGCAGAAACACCGCAGTTGATGTGGCAATTAGTGTTAAGGCATTGTACACTGAGACCAAAGCCTTTATGGGAAGTAAGCAGGTAAGTTTCTGTGTTTCTGTGTTGGTCCCATGTTCATATGTGTCTGCATTGCTGAGAAAAAACATAGAGTCTCATTTATATATATTAAAACTAGGAGCAACGGAGGCGTAGCCATTACACTTAGAGGCTCTGCTCTCTCTGAACTGCCGCGCCCTCTGCACTTTGATGGGGCCAGGCAGTTTACAGTAGTTCTATAAACAAGGTCTAAACATTAACCCCTTCCTGACCAAATGATTTTCAGTTTTTTTGTTTTTGTTTTGTACTTGCTGTCATCCCAGACATAGACAGTCTTTTTTTGTTTTTGTTTTTATGCGGTACAAGTTTTAATTTTTGATGGCCCATTTAATATGGCATACAACTTAGTGAGAATGTTGGAAAAAGTTCCAAGTAGGGTAAAATTGGAGAAAATGTTTATTTTTTTACAGTGATGCCACATTTTTATAGTTTTTCTTGTGTTTTTGTGCTTAAAGGGCATCTGTCAGCAGATTTGTACCAATGAAACTGACCTGTTGCATGTGCACTTGGCAGCTGAAAGCATCTGTGTTGGTCCCATGTTCATATATGCCCGCATTGCTGAGAAAAATGTAGTTTAATATATGCAAATGAGTCTCTAGGACCAACAGGGACATTGCCATTACTCCCAGGGCCGGATTAACGTTGGGGCGGATGGAGCTGCAGCTCCAGGCCCCTGCGTGAAAATAGGCCCAGCAGCCCGGTAGGTGGCGGCGGCAGGACACAGGGAAATGAGCACTTCCATTGTGGAAGCGCTCATCTCCATAGTCATCTGTATCGCCATCCTCAGGACAGCGATACAGATGACTGTGTTGCGGCGGGGCAGGGGAGGGAGAGGCGTGTCCCTTCCCTGTGTCTCTGATAGGCTGCCAGCACTAGGCACTATCAAAGGCTGGTGCAGGCGGCGTGATGACGTCATCGGTCCGCCTGACTCCCGTACAGCACGGGACACAGGCCGGAAGAGGCCTGCATCGCATTGCTGACATGGAGGTAAGTATAAGTGTTTTTTTATATGTACAATTACAATACTTTTACTGGCACATGATGAGGGGAGCCTCTTGTTACTGGCACAAGATGGGGGGGCCTCTTGTTACTGGCACATGATTGGGGGGCCTCTTGTTACTGACACATGATGGGGGGGGCTCTTGTTCCTGGCACATGATTGGGGGGCCTCTTGTTACTGGCACATGATGGGGGGGGCTCTTGTTCCTGGCACATGAATGGGGGGAAGGGTGCTCTTGTTCCTGGCACATGATTGGGGGGTGCTCTTGTTCCTGGCACATGATTGGGGGGGGGGTGCTCTTGTTATTGACACATGGTTGGGGGGTGCTCTTGTTACTGGCACATGATTGGGGGGGTGCTCTTGTTACTGGCACATGATTGGGGGCATCTATGGGGGCACATTTTACTGGCACATTATTGGGGGGCATCTATGGGGCACTTATTACTGACACATTATTGGGGGCACTTTTTACTGGCACATTATTGGGGGCACTTTTTACTGGCACATTGGTGGGCACTATAGGGGCATCTACTGAGGCCACAAAGAAGGGGTATTTTTTATGGGGGGCTCTGTACAGTAGCATTTTATACTGGGACACATTATGGTGGGTACTGTGGGGGAGAGGAGAACTATGGGGTCAACTATGGGGGGGCACTAAGAAGGGGTATTTTATACTTGCAAATTATGGGGGACACTGAGGACATCTACTGGGGCACTATATATGAGGCATTTTATACTGGTACATTATGGGGGGCACTAGGAGGACGGGGGAGAGGAGCACTATGGGGGCATTTACTAAGGGCACTATATAGGGGTATTTTATACTGGCACATTATGGGGCACTATGGGGACATTAGCTCAAATGGGGGCATTACAAGGTGGTATTTTTCTGCACTGTCACATTATAAGGAGAATTATTTCTACTGGGGGGGCATTATGGTGGGCTTTATTACTCCCTCATGGTATGAGCCCCCTAGTAGCAGCACCAGCCTCTCCTTGCTCTGCTAGGCCAAGTAATTGTAAGTTTTCATGTGAAATATGTTTATGTTATACAAATATAGCATACACTGTGCCACACAATATACAGTATACCGCTACACTGCGTAGTCTGTTCTATAAGCACCATTGTTTTTGCCCTGTGAGTTCATGCCTGCACCTTCTTTGACACACACACATCCCATATGCACTGTGAATGGGGATTGCGGTGCATGCACAGTCTCAGGTTCCTACAGACTCCACATTTGTGTACCGCAATCCCCATTCACCCATTCTTGGCACATGCGCAGGATCTCAACACATCGCTGTCAAGTGAGCCGTTGGTGTCAACTAAAAGAGCTGGCGTGACTTCACATGGGAGAGGTGTTACGGTCTGGAGGGCACAAAGGACCCCCTACCACACCTCTTTTGACACTCTGAGCCCCCATAGGTGTTTTACTAAAAAAAAAAAAAAAAAATGTTAAGTTAAGTAACGGCTAAAGAACAGATTCTATAAAGGTATGCAATGTATCGATACATCAACATCTATTCAGCTATGCTGGTGATTTCATATGTATAAAACATATGACAGATGCACTTTATTTGTGTTATAAAAAATTGCTCTGCGTTGCGTTTTCATTTTCTATAAAAAGGCCCATTAAAATCTTCAGCACCAGGTCCATGATGCTCTTAATCCGGCCCTGATTACTCCTAGAAGCTCAGCTCTCTGCAGCTGCGGGGCCCTCTGCACTTTGATTGACAGAGCCGGACAGTGTAAATGTGATCACACCTGCCTAGCTCTGTCAAAGTGCAAAGTGCAGAGGGTGCTGAAGTTGCAGAGAGAGCTGAGCATCTAGGAGTAACAGCAATGCCCCATTGCTCTTAGAAGCTTATTTGCATAAAACTAAATTTTTCTCAGCAATAAGGGCACATATGAACAACACAGATGATTTCATCTGCTGAGCGCACATGTAACAGCCAGCCAGCCAGTTTCATAGGCACAAATACAGAGGGGCGTGACTAAGCAACTACCCCGATTTTACTAGAGCCTCAGATGGTGAGGATGGTGAGGCTTGACCATCGGTAGTTGCTTACATAAACCAGACAGTGACAGCTGGTCCAGGCAGACCAGGAGGAACCTGCAAAGGTACCGACAGTATAGACATAGTAAGGCTACTTTCACACTTGCGCTTGATCGGATCCGTACTGAACGGATCCGATCATATTAATGCAGACGGAGGCTCCGTTCAGTACGGATCCGTCTGCATTAATAACTTAGAAAAATTTCGCAAGTGCGCAAGTAGCCTGAGCGGATCCGTTCAGACTTTCAATGTAAAGTCAATGGGGGACTGATCCGCTTGAAGATTGAGCCATATGGTGACATCTTCAAGCGGATCCGTTCCCATTGACTTACATTGTAAGTCTGAACGGATCCGCACGCCTCCGCATGGCCAGGCGGACAGCTGAACGCTGCAAGCAGCGTTCAGCTGTCCGCCTGGCCGTGCGGAGGCGAGCGGAGCGGAGGCTGAACGCCGCCAGACTGATGCAGTCTGAGCGGATCCGCTCCATTCAGACTGCATCAGGGCTGGACGGAGGCGTTCGGGTCCGCTCGTGAGCTCCTTCAAACGGAGCTCACGAACGGACCTATGAACGCTAGTGTGAAAGTAGCCTAAGCCAGGCAGGGTCGTTACCAGGAGCAACAAGACAGGAACCGGAGGATGAGGCAGAGACATAGTCAGGACGAGCAAAGAGTCAGGGCAGGCGGCACAGGAGCAAGGTCAAACAATCCGAGTCGGCAACGGGAGAGACAAAGTAAGCAGGCAGGGATCATACAATAAGAGGAGTCAAGGAACGATGTACAGGTCAAGAACACAAGTGGTTATCAAGCTCTTTAGCAACAGACTAGGACCTTGACACTTTGCGGACAAGAATAGACATTTATATTGACGGCCACCCGTTCCGTTCCGCAAATTGCGGAAGGCACGCGAGCAGCTTCCGTTTTTTGCGGATCCGGAGTTTGCGGACCGCAAAAAACGGAACAGTCGTGTGCATGTAGCCCATAGTTGCACTGCACTGTGGAAAAGGTTAATGCACAGTCAGCTAATACTGAGAAGCTTTATAACCTTCCCAGAAAGCGATCACCTGTGCCTCCATATTACAACTGAGCTCTACAGCCAGGTTGCAGAATTGAATGCTGTATTTGCCCACAGAAGAGGTACTTTGAAAAACTGAAGCAAGGAAGAAGCTACATAAGAGGCCTAACCAGGTTCCTCAAAAACTCTTTTAAAAGTGGCCTGGATATATTGAAGGTTGACATTGCCAGGTAATTTCCAGAGGAATGAGGCACAGGCCAGTGTCATCAGACAGTAGAGAAACAATGAAAGTGATTTTTTCTCTATCAGAAGAAAGGGTTGGACACAAGCACAGGTGACCCAACAAAGGGTTACACCATGGCTCCCTGCTCTGCCACAGATACAGTTGAAAGTGGCACTGTGCTGAGGGGCGGTATGTGTCTTGGATGGGCAGTACAAGTAATGCTGCTCACAGAGGGGTCCCATCACTAGAACTATGAGAATTGTCTCAATGCACTTATGCATTGTCATTTCTTTCGCGGGGCCGCGGAACGGATGTAGGATGTGGACAGCAATCGGTGTGCCGTGCGCATCTTTTACGGCCCTATTGAAATGAATAGCGATGCGGGAGAAATGTAGATCGGATGCGGACTGAAAATACGGTGCGGTGCATGAGCCCTAAGAGTGTGTCTTTAATTGCTTTGGATTGTAGTCCGCTGCTTGATGAATGTGTAGCAGTCTAGCACTGACCTTTCTAGCTCATTACATCTCTAATTCTCCCAACATATCAGCTCTGTACTTTTACATTTCCAGTGCCATACTTGTTAGTAGGCATCAAGCGTTCCGTCAGTTTTCTATATTCTCTTTGATTCAAATATATTTTAACATTTTCTTTTTATTTTCCATGTTATTCCAATAAAAACCACCAAAGAATAAAGCACAGGTCACAAGTGCAACATAACTGCAATAAAACACTCAGTGCAACAAAACACAGACAAACACTGTTGTAATGTCTACAACAGCCTAGGAATTGACTTCAACCTTGGATGAATTTATTTCATTATACAATTTGACTGACATTAATTTTATTGACAATCCAGTCATTACCTTGTACGTGAAATTTCACTAGTTCTAGACCAATTTATGTACCAAAAAGAAAATCTACTGCATCTAATTTGCATGCTACCACTTTCCAGCTTGACAAGTATGATGGCATAATGAAGAGTGGCATGCAGTGTCTAGCGCGGCATCCGATTTATCATACAGCATGAGCCACTGACATAATTCTGGTGCACCTTTTGAATGCCTAAGTTTGTGTTCCCTAAATTTTAAACCCTTAAAGGGGTTGTCCAGGTGTCATCAATATCAGATCTGTGGTGGTCCAGCACCTCCGCTGGCTGATCATCTGTTTGAGGAGGCAGTGGCACTCCTCGCAAGTTCCCAGGCACAGCGCCATACGTTGAATGTTGTATGGTATTGCAGCTCAGCCCAATATACTTGAATGGGACTAAGCTGCACCTAGACCATGTGACCGATGACTGTGACATCACGGGCCTAGGAAGAGACCACAGTGCTCACTGAAGCACTGCGGCCTCCTCAAACAGTTGATCTTGGGGGTGCTGGGAGTCGGCCCCCCATTATTACATATCAATGACCTATCCCGAAAATAGGCCATCAATATGATAATAATGAACAACTCCTTTAATGACGTCATAGACTGCATGGATTGCACACTCTCCATATACGGTGGGAGACACTTATGTTATACAGCTGACACCAAACTGGTTGAGATTGAAGATAACTCCAATCTTAGCTGTTTAACCCCTCGGATGAGGCCATCAATAGCAACTACAGCATTTGAGTGGTTGGTTGGCACTTTGCTCCCTCTATTCACAATCGGCCCCCTGCTACTGTTGCCATGGTTGCCAGGGGCCTAGGGAAGGTTTCTAGGCATGCTTTGGTAGCACTTCTATTACATATTGCAACCAATAGGTTTTGCCTTCACTGTTTTGTAGCAGTTCAGAAGAATACTTTCAGTTGCATGCAGCTCAGTGCGCTCGTGTGAACTGATGCTGTCAACTGAAATGAATTAAATCAATAGCACTATAAAAGCCCTAAGAACAGCATTGCAATACAGGTGAAACTCGAAAAATTAGAATATCGTGCAAAAGTCCATTTATTTCAGTAATGCAAATTAAAAGGAATTGCATTAATGCAGCTTAAAATTCGAATTTTGTGAAAGGGTTCAATATCCTCGGCTCAAAGTGTCACACTCCAGTCAGCTAATTAATCCAAACCCCCTGAGCAAAGGGGACCTCAAAATTGTGACTTTGGGGTTTCATAAGCTGTAAGCCATAATCATCCAAATTATAACAAATAAAGGCTTGAAATATCTCGCTTTGCATGTAATGAGTCTATCTCATATGTTAGTTTCACCTTTTAAGTTGGATTTATAAAATAAATGAACTTTGCATGATTTTCAAATTTTTGGAGTTTCACCTGTATAGCATAGTTTAGAAATGACTACACTAGCAGTTTTGACACCATCACCAGTATAGAGCGAATCTAGGTTTACGAAGTGGACTTCAATCCGAATTTCAGGGAAAATTTGATTCGCCACAAAGTCGAAATTTCTTCGTGCTATGTGGTAACGAATCAATCTTCCCTAAAATGATGGTAAAACTTCATACTCCCCTCATCTATTTGCGTACAAAGTAACTGCCGTGGCCATCTTATATGAAGATCCTTGGTGAAATTTTGCACTGGATCTTCAATCAAGATGGCTACGCGGGCTCTTCGCGAGCAAATGGGTAAATTGAGTATTTTTATTTATTTTTTATTTTTTAACAGATTAACCACTGACAACCCTCAATGATCATCTCAGATCAGCGATGAATGCGGCATCTGAGGGGTTCAATGACAGGAGCCCGGAACAATGACAGTGTTCCCTGTCATTGTTCCCTGTAATTTGTCACAAATTTGGCAAAGTAGCCAAATCGAATTTTTGAGAACTTTGCTCATCTCTAATCATCACAGCTCAGAATTAATTATAAATGAACAAAGCCTGTTGTCTAATCACATTATAATGACCACTTACTACTTTTGACTCATGTGTGGTGAGCTGGTTTGGTGGGTATATGATATGATAGGCTGTCCGCACACATATCCTATGTTGCTCTCATGGGTAAAATGGGCAGTTTATCAGAGTTGCTAAAAGGGATAAATATTGGCTTTCAGGCCAAAGGTGACAATATTTCTGAAGCTGTCCAATTTGTGAACTATTCGCAGCTGTGGTATCATGAGTGGACAAATGGCAGCATTGAGAATGGGCGACGTGGAAAATGCGGAGCACCACATGTCATTGATGTGAGAGGTGAACGTCTGCCATGAAGGTGACCATGGGTGGACTGACACGCTACAGCAGGTCAGCTCACTGCCAAAATAAACCAGGGGCTATCAGACGTGTGTCTAAAACAACAGTTCAGCGAGCCCTACTGCATATGGGCTCCGAAGCAGACTGATGGTCACTGCACCTCTGCTAACAAAGCTGCATCTGCAGAAAATACTTCACAGCAGTATTGATACTGGACCTCCGCTGATTGACAATGGTTCGCCTTCGCCGATGAAAAGATGTTTTCTGCTTAATCGAACGGATGGACATTGACGTGTCAGACAAGAAACATCAGAGGTGGTAGCAGCATTATGGTCTGAGGAATGTTTTTGTGACATTCTGTGGGTCCACTCATCCATGTGAAAGGCACTCTCAACCAATTTGGGTATGAATCCATCCTTGCAGTTCACATATGCCTATACATACTGATTGTCTTACCTGGAGCAGTTGGGATCTTCCAGCAAGACAATGTGGCATCTCACATGGCTAGAAATGTCAGACACTGGTTTGAAGAGCATGATCAAGACTTCCAAGTGTTACCCTGGCAGTCTAATTCCCCAGATTGGAACCGAAGTGAGAATCTGTGGGACCACCTTGATCATCCTGTTTGCTCTATGGATCCTTGCAGCCTCCAGCAGCTGTGGGATGCCCTGCAGTCTGTGGGGCTCCAGATACCTGTGACCACCTTGATGATCCTTGAAGCCTCCAGCAGCTGTGGGATGCCCTGCAGTCTGTGTGGCTCCGGATACCTGTGACCACCTACCAGGACCTTACTGCGCCTCTCCTAGCCCGTCTATGCTACATACTGTGGTCACTCTGGATATTAGCTGGTAGTTATAATAATGTGACTCGCTTGTGAATAAATTCTAAGGCCGCGCTGTTAGTTTATACAGAATCTGTCCTTTGTAAGCTATGATGTAATGATTGCACACACAGGGCATATACTTCATTAACGTGAATAAAAATTGCGAGTAAATAAAATAATAGAAAATAGCAGCCATAGAAGGACATGGCATTTTGGGGTAAAACCTTAAAATAAAGAAAAGCACCATAACCTATTCAGTCATTTCTTAGTTACCTAATCCTTTGCCCAGGAGTAAATAGCTGTGTAGTAAAAATAAGAATTATTATGTTTTCTATATAATTATCTCTGTTATCTCTAGCACTGGGAGTCTCCCCAGGAAGAAGAAGGTCTGCTCTGTGCTATTAATGGAGTGAGTCAAGACTTGCAGAAATTATCTGACATCCATTGGATAACACACATCATTAAATCAGCAGTGGAGGTACGGGCAGTCTGGTTTGGGGTATTCACCTGTATATTTAATGTGATCGATTCGATACAAAGTTTACATTAAAAATTGAATTTCTATTTTTTGAAACTTCATTAAAGGGGTTGTCTCATTTTAGACATTGGAGGCATATTGTTAGGATAAGCCACTAATGTCAGATAGATGGGGGTCTCACCTCTGGTAAAGCGTGGTAACCACGCTTGCGCTCTCCGTTCATTTTTATGGAACTTCTGAAAATAGCCAAGTGCCCTCACTAGTCTATTTTCAGAACTCCCATAGAAATGAATGGAGAGCACATAGTGCGCTCTCCTTCACTTTTGGGGGACCCATTCTGGAGATAGGTGCCGGTCTCTGAGGTGCTATTGATTTGCTATCAATGTCTGCGATGACACAACCCCTTTAATTAAAATGTAAAGTTAGATTGTGGCATATACTGTACGTACTGTGGACATCTCAGTTCTTTTGAAAAATTGGACTAGTTTGCATAACATTGTGTGCCAGTTGTATAAATAACTAGATGGTCGTAAATGTGTGGAGGCAAACTGTGCGGGTCCTATAGGGCCTTTGTAGAAAGGAGAACAGCTTGGTTCCATTCTCTTCACTATTGGGGGATGAGAATCTGAGCCAGCCATTCATTCTCCAGACAAACAGCAGGATGGGGCAATAGAGGGAAAACAGACACCGGCCCATTTGTCATAGGGGGACAAAACCAGCACCATAATGGGAGGCTAGTTTTGATCTTTGCCCTGGGGGCTCCAACTGTTCAATGTTTGTCACTGAAGTAAATTTAAAAATGATGATAGCAATATGTTTGATGAACGCATCAACATAGATTAATGTATAGAAAACTAGTCGAGGCTTTATTCAACCATTGGGGTTGTGTCTTTTTTAGGACAAAAGTGAAGTAACTGTATTACACCAATAGATTATCTGACCAATATCTGTCAAATCAGACCAATAGTTGGTGTGTATAACAAAAGATCTGTGTGTGTAATAGGCCATCTGACCAATGATTGGTCAGAAAATCTGTCAGATAATCTGTTGGTGTAATATAGGCCTTACCCAAAATCACGTTTGTTCACACTATTAGATTTAAACTTTCATTTTATTATTTCTCTTAAAAGTAAACGTTTACAAAAAATAAAGAAGAAAAGTTTCCCCCCCAGAGATACAAACAGTTGGTGTGCAGTAGTATAAGTAGCCAGTGGCGTGTGGTACCAGGGCGGGTCCTTTCTCTGGCACCCCCCCCAATACTTTCAATAAATTATACTTAAATTGTGGATTATAGTGGCTCACTCTATTTGACACCACGGTAATGGTGCTCTGCTGCAAGTGATTCACCCAATCTCTTAACAAGTAAGTAAATATAAAATAATCAGCAGGCACTCACCATCTGTATTTCACACATGTATAACACATTTATTAGCATTTAAAAGTATTAAAATATTTAAAACAATAGATTTAAAAAGAAAAAAAGTAGATGACAATATATATGAATTATGCACACAATATAGAATGTTAATAACCATGTATTGTATATATAAAATAGATAAATGTGGTAGAGTCAATTTATAATGCAATAAAAAATCACTTAAATAATCGGATAAAAAATTCGGATATTAAATTCGGATGTTAGATAGCAGAAGAAATGTCTTTAGAATATTTCTTATATAATTTCCAGATATTATACGAATATATCTTTAAAAATTCGCTAAGAATACTTGTTGTCTTATTCGTATAGGCAGTCCAACATGTTCCAATATTGAATCAGTTGCAAAAAAATGTTCGTACTATATTATATTGTGGTTGCTCTATTTTCAATCAATAATTTCTCCATATATTTCCTTGAGTTGTACCAAGAAGAGATCTGATATTCGCAATAGAGTAATGCAGTTATAGTTCATCAATGGGTGATTTTCGAATAAATAATTTAGTGTAGATAATCTTGTTATAAAATTCGATTGTGCTTGCTGTGTAGGCGTCCCTCTCACAGTTAAGCTGACTCACCCAAGTCTAGAGCACTTGTCTCTGCGATCTATTGGTTTTATTCAGCTATCAGTATCTCTTGGTATCCAATGGAAGAAAGTTGAAGTTGTTGGAAATCTTGTATAGTCCTTACTTTTTCGATTCCTTAGTCCTTAATCCTGCAGGATGATTTGGTCTGTAGTTTGGTTCCTTTAATCCGCCAGACGCGTTTCGAGGTGACCTCACCTCTTCCTCAGTGGCATTAAGAATGAGAACCAAACTATTTTTCTCCCCTTATATAGTGACTGGGGTTGTGAATAAGACCTGGATTCTCAGAGTGTTGGAAAATCTGGTAAGGATATATTCCTTTATAGCTATGTTAGAAGGTAAATCATTGTATAGTACATATGAGTTCCAACTCTTAGGCCTCATGCACACGACCGTTGTGTGCATCCGTGGCCGTTGTGCCGTTTTCTGTTTTTTTTCGCGGACCCATTGACTTTCAATGGGTCCGTGGAAAAATCGGAAAATGCACCGTTTTGCAGCCGAGGCCGTGATCCGTGTATCCTGTCTGTCAAAAAAATATGACCTGTCCTATTTTTTTGACGGACAACGGTTCACGGACCCATTCAAGTCAATGGGTCCGTGAAAGAACACGGATGCACACAAGATTGGCATCCGTGTCCGTGATCCGTGGCCGTAGGTTGCTTTCATACAGACGGATCCGAAGATCCGTCTGCATAAAAGCTTTTTCTGATCTAAGTTTTCACTTCGTGAAAACTCATTTCCGACAGTATATTCTAACACAGAAGCGTTCCCATGGTGATGGGGACGCTTCTAGTTAGAATACACTGCAAACTTTGTACAAGACTGCCCCCTGCTGCCTGGCAGCACCCGATCTCTTACAGGGGGATATGATAGCACAATTAACCCCTTCATGTGCGGCACCTAAAGGGGTTAATTGTACTATCATATTCCCCTGTAAGAAATCAGGGCTGCCAGGCAGCAGGGGGCAGACCCCCCCCCCTCCCCAGTTTGAATATTGTTGGTGGCACAGTGTGCGCCCACCATCGCCCCCCCCCTCCCTCCCTCTATTGTAATAAATCGTTGGTGGCACAGTGTGCCCCCACCATCGCTCCCTCTCTCTATTGTATTAAATCGTTGGTGGCACAGTGTGCCCCCACCATCGCCCCCCCTTCCTCTATTGTATTAAATCGTTGGTGGCACAGTGTGCCAACCACCATCGCCCCCCCCCTCCCTCTATAGCAGTAACATTGGTGGCAGTGTGCGGTCTCCCATTCCCCCCCCCCTCCCATTGGTGGCAGCGGAGTTCCGATCGGAGTCCCAGTTTAATCGCTGGGGCTCCGATCGGTAACCATGGCAACCAGGAAGCTACTGCAGCCCTGGTTGCCATGGTTACTTAGCAATAGTACAACAGTAGAAGATTCATACTTACCTGCTTGCTGCTGCGATGTCTGTGAACGTCCGGGAGCTCCTCCTACTGGTAAGTGACAGTTCTTTAGCAATGCACCGCACAGACCTTTCACTTACCAGTAGGTGGAGCTCCCGGCCGGACACAGACATCGCAGCAGCAAGCAGGTAAGTATGAATCTTCTACTGCTGTTGTACTATTGATAAGTAACCATGGCAACCAGGGCTGCAGTAGCGTCCTGGTTGCCATGGTTACCGATCGGAGCCCCAGCGATTAAACTGGGACTCCGATCGGAACTCCGCTGCCACCAATGATGGGGGGGGGGGGAATGGGAGACCGCACACTGCCACCAATGTTACTGCTATAGAGGGAGGGGGGGGGCCATGGTGGTTGGCACACTGTGCCACCAACGATTTAATACAATAGAGGGAGGGAGGGGGGGGGCGATGGTGGGCGCACACTGTGCCACCAACGATTTATTACACTAGAGGGAGGGAGGGGGGGCGATGGTGGGCGCACACTGTGCCACCAACGATATTCAAACTGGGGAGGGGGGGGTCTGCCCCCTGCTGCCTGGCAGCCCTGATTTCTTACAGGGGAATATGATAGTACAATTAACCCCTTTAGGTGCCGCACCTGAAGGGGTTAATTGTGCTATCATATCCCCCTGTAAGAGATCGGGTGCTGCCAGGCAGCAGGGGGCAGTCTTGTACAAAGTTTGTAGTGTATTCTAACCTGAAGCGTCCCCATCACCATGGGAACGCCTCTGTGTTAGAATATACTGTCGGATCTGAGGTTCACGAAGTAGCTCATATCCGACAGTATATTCTAACATAGAGGCGTTCCCATGGTGATGGGGACGCTTCAAGTTAAAATATACCATCGGATTGGAGAAAACTCCAATCCGATGGTATAAAAGAACTCCAGACTTTACATTGAAAGTCAATGGGGACGGATCCGTTTGAAATGGCACCATATTGTGTCAACATCAAACGGATCCGTCCCCATTGACTTGCATTGTAATTCAGGATGGATCCGTTTGGCTCCGCACGGCCAGGCGGACACCAAAACGACTTTTTTTTCATGTCCGTGGATCCTCCAAAAATCAAGGAAGACCCACGGACGAAAAAACGGTCACGGATCACGGACCCACGGACCCCGTTTTTGCGGACCGTGAAAAAAAACTGTCGTGTGCATGAGGCCTTAAGGGATGCAAATAGTCAAAAAACTGTCAAAAAAACATATATATGCGCATATATATGCAACTCTCATGTTTTACTTATACTTTTGTATCTTATAATTACATTTTTATCCTTTAATACTTCTTAAAGTCCTAATTACAGATTACCCTTTTTCATATATATCTCTCTTGTGTTAGACATAAATATAGTCTCACTCAATATTGAATACTATTTTAAAAAATATGTTTCACTTAAAAAATCCTTCACAAGAGTTATATATTGCATAAAATATATGTCCAGAACCAAAAAACGCACATGCGTTTATAATGCGTTTTTCTTGCGTTTTTTCTGCAAACTGCGTTTTTTGGTTTATATTGTTCTAAGGGAGTATATAATTCTATTGTAACTTTCCTGCATTGTTTTATATTATAAATGTGCATTATACAATCATCAGTCAATGTTCAATAGTCACTTTATAGTTATTACAGAGAGTAGAATAAAAACAGCAAAAAAGCGCATATATGTTTATAATGCGTTTTTATTGCGTTTTTTTCAGTAAATTGCGTTTTTTGATTTATATTATTCTAAGGTGGTATATAGTTCCATTATGTCTTTCCTGTATTGTTTTATACTATAAATATGCATTATACAATCTTCAGTCAATATTCAGTAATCACTTTATAGTTATTGCAGAAAATAGAATAAAACCAGCAAAAAAACGCATATAAATTTTATGATGCGTTTTTATTGCGTTTTTTTCATAAATTGTGTTTTTTGGTTAATATTGTTCTAAAAGTGTATATATTTCTATTGTAACTCTCCCACGTTGTTTTACACTATAAATCTACATTGTACAGTCATCTATCAACATTCACTAATTCCTTTATAGTTGTTATAGGAAATGGAATAGGAACAACCAAAAAACGCATATGTATTTATAATGCGTTTTTATTGCGTTTGTTCTGCAGGTTACAGGTTGCGTATAATAAAATCTGTTAAAAAACGCTTATGCGTTTCCAATGCATTTTTATTGCATTTCATATAATTTAAATTACTGGTTGTTTCCATTCCATATATTCCAACATATATGTAGGTCTATAGGTCAAATTTCTATCTGATAAACGTAATCATTCATAATACTGTCATTTCATAGTGGTAATTAAAAATATCGATACTAAATATTAAAAAAATATATTAAAATGACACATTCAAATAATTTATATATCAATTAAAATCGTATTAAATTGTATATAGATGTGTTATAATTGTGTTAATTATAAACATAAATCGAAAATTCGAATATAGCGAAAAAAATATTGCATAATAATACTCTCTGCTGGTTTTCTATGTTGTGTTGGAGAGGGGAGTGTGCCTACCCCCGAGGGAGAGTCGTGGTGCTGATAGACAGCCTGACACACGACTCCTCATCAGGAAGAGGCCCACCCCCTATATAAAACCCCATATTTCAAATTCCGAATTTAGACCTCCTGGTCTTATTGAGTTAAAATCATAAATATATCGTGACTCTATCCGGGACATTTTTGAGATGTGGTCACCCCCTCTCCAATTAGCTTGGATTTTTTCCAACGCCATGAATTTAATTCCACTTGGATCTTTATTATGTATTTGTTTAAAATGCATTGACAGGGGGTGTTTTTCGTATCCTTTTTTTATATTCGCTATGTGTTCAGAAATCCTTGTTTTTAGACTCCTTTTCGTTCTCCCTATATACTGTTTTTTACACGGGCACTCTATTATGTATATTACACTAATTGTGTTACAAGTTAATAATTCTTTAATTTCCCGTGTAAATATACTATTATAAGATTGAACTCTCGTAGTTTTTTTAGGGAATTTAGTTATTTTACAATTATTACATCGCCCACAGCGAAAAAAACCTTTCATATTGTGCCAATCCTGTATCATAGACTGTTGTTGATTTTTATTACTTTGTACTGTTGGGGCAATTTTCAACGATAAGTTAGATGCCTTAGTATAAGTTATTTTTGGTTTTTCTGTTAATGATGGTCCTATTATTTTATCTTTGAGTATGTGATGCCAATGTTTGTTAATCATTTTTTCTATTTGTTTGTGTTGAGTATTGTATGGTAATATAATCCTAATTATATCATCCTCTTGCGTTATGTTTACATCATTTATTTTGGCTTGAAAGAAGGAATCCCTTGTCATATTTTGTACCTTCTTTAATGACTTATCTAGTACATTTATTGGATATTCTTTAATTGAAAATTGTTTTTTCATTTCTTCAGCTTCTTTTTCGAAGTCTTCTTGTTTTGTACAATTTCGTTTTAGTCTCTGAAATTGGCTTGTTGGAATATTTACAAGCCAACGTGGCAGGTGGCAGCTTGAAAATAGAATATGACTATTTCTTGATACAGGTTTCTGATACGTTTGACAAATCATTTGGTCCATTTCTATTGATATTAATAAATCTAAAAATTCTATCTGTTTTGGACTAAAGTTTAAACTGAACTTTAAATGTAATTTATTATGGTTAATAACATCTAAAAAAATTCTCAATTCTGTGTCTGTGTTGTTCCATATTAAAAAAATGTCATCTATATAACGGTGCCAGAGTACCAGGTTGCCCCCTAAAATTGGAAGGATATGTTCCTCCTCCCACTCTGTCATAAAAAGATTAGCATAACTAGGGGCAAACCTGGTACCCATGGCAGTTCCCGTCGTTTGTAGATAAAAATCTGTGTTATAATAAAAATAGTTGTGAGTTAAAATAAATTGAACTCCCTGGGCTATAAAGTCTATTTGTTCTTTGGGAAGATTACTTTTTTTCCCTAACTGTGCAGTAATTGATCGGATACCAGCTTCATGTTGTATCACAGTATACAATGAATTTACCTCTAATGTGGCCAGAATCCAATTAGGTTGGCATTGTATTTTTTCTATCATCTCTATGATTTGGGTACTGTCTTTAATATTTTAAATTAAAGACAGTACCCAAATCATAGAGATGATAGAAAAAATACAATGCCAACCTAATTGGACTAAAACGAAATTGTACAAAACAAGAAGACTTCGAAAAAGAAGCTGAAGAAATGAAAAAACAATTTTCAATTAAAGAATATCCAATAAATGTACTAGATAAGTCATTAAAGAAGGTACAAAATATGACAAGGGATTCCTTCTTTCAAGCCAAAATAAATGATGTAAACATAACGCAAGAGGATGATATAATTAGGATTATATTACCATACAATACTCAACACAAACAAATAGAAAAAATGATTAACAAACATTGGCATCACATACTCAAAGATAAAATAATAGGACCATCATTAACAGAAAAACCAAAAATAACTTATACTAAGGCATCTAACTTATCGTTGAAAATTGCCCCAACAGTACAAAGTAATAAAAATCAACAACAGTCTATGATACAGGATTGGCACAATATGAAAGGTTTTTTTCGCTGTGGGCGATGTAATAATTGTAAAATAACTAAATTCCCTAAAAAAACTACGAGAGTTCAATCTTATAATAGTATATTTACACGGGAAATTAAAGAATTATTAACTTGTAACACAATTAGTGTAATATACATAATAGAGTGCCCGTGTAAAAAACAGTATATAGGGAGAACGAAAAGGAGTCTAAAAACAAGGATTTCTGAACACATAGCGAATATAAAAAAAGGATACGAAAAACACCCCCTGTCAATGCATTTTAAACAAATACATAATAAAGATCCAAGTGGAATTAAATTCATGGCGTTGGAAAAAATCCAAGCTAATTGGAGAGGGGGTGACCACATCTCAAAAATGTCCCGGATAGAGTCACGATATATTTATGATTTTAACTCAATAAGACCAGGAGGTCTAAATTCGGAATTTGAAATATGGGGTTTTATATAGGGGGTGGGCCTCTTCCTGATGAGGAGTCGTGTGTCAGGCTGTCTATCAGCACCACGACTCTCCCTCGGGGGTAGGCACACTCCCCTCTCCAACACAACATAGAAAACCAGCAGAGAGTATTATTATGCAATATTTTTTTCGCTATATTCGAATTTTCGATTTATGTTTATAATTAACACAATTATAACACATCTATATACAATTTAATACGATTTTAATTGATATATAAATTATTTGAATGTGTAATTTTAATATATTTTTTTAATATTTAGTATCGATATTTTTAATTACCACTATGAAATGACAGTATTATGAATGATTACATTTATCAGATAGAAATTTGACCTATAGACCTACATATATGTTGGAATATATGGAATGGAAACAACCAGTAATTTAAATTATATGAAATGCAATAAAAATGCATTGGAAACGCATAAGCGTTTTTTAACAGATTTTATTATACGCAACCTGTAACCTGCAGAACAAACGCAATAAAAACGCATTATAAATACATATGCGTTTTTTGGTTGTTCCTATTCCATTTCCTATAACAACTATAAAGGAATTAGTGAATGTTGATAGATGACTGTACAATGTAGATTTATAGTGTAAAACAACGTGGGAGAGTTACAATAGAAATATATACACTTTTAGAACAATATTAACCAAAAAACACAATTTATGAAAAAAACGCAATAAAAACGCATCATAAAATTTATATGCGTTTTTTTGCTGGTTTTATTCTATTTTCTGCAATAACTATAAAGTGATTACTGAATATTGACTGAAGATTGTATAATGCATATTTATAGTATAAAACAATACAGGAAAGACATAATGGAACTATATACCACCTTAGAATAATATAAATCAAAAAACGCAATTTACTGAAAAAAACGCAATAAAAACGCATTATAAACATATATGCGCTTTTTTGCTGTTTTTATTCTACTCTCTGTAATGACTATAAAGTGACTATTGAACATTGACTGATGATTGTATAATGCACATTTATAATATAAAACAATGCAGGAAAGTTACAATAGAATTATATACTCCCTTAGAACAATATAAACCAAAAAACGCAGTTTGCAGAAAAAACGCAAGAAAAACGCATTATAAACGCATGTGCGTTTTTTGGTTCTGGACATATATTTTATGCAATATATAACTCTTGTGAAGGATTTTTTAAGTGAAACATATTTTTTAAAATAGTATTCAATATTGAGTGAGACTATATTTATGTCTAACACAAGAGAGATATATATGAAAAAGGGTAATCTGTAATTAGGACTTTAAGAAGTATTAAAGGATAAAAATGTAATTATAAGACACAAAAGTATAAGTAAAACATGAGAGTTGCATATATATGCGCATATATATGTTTTTTTGACTATTTGCATCCCTTAAGAGTTGGAACTCATATGTACTATACAATGATTTACCTTCTAACATAGCTATAAAGGAATATATCCTTACCAGATTTTCCAACACTCTGAGAATCCAGGTCTTATTCACAACCCCAGTCACTATATAAGGGGAGAAAAATAGTTTGGTTCTCATTCTTAATGTCACTGAGGAAGAGGTGAGGTCACCTCGAAACGCGTCTGGCGGATTAAAGGAACCAAACTACAGACCAAATCATCCTGCAGGATTAAGGACTAAGGAATCGAAAAAGTAAGGACTATACAAGATTTCCAACAACTTCAACTTTCTTCCATTGGATACCAAGAGATACTGATAGCTGAATAAAACCAATAGATCGCAGAGACAAGTGCTCTAGACTTGGGTGAGTCAGCTTAACTGTGAGAGGGACGCCTACACAGCAAGCACAATCGAATTTTATAACAAGATTATCTACACTAAATTATTTATTCGAAAATCACCCATTGATGAACTATAACTGCATTACTCTATTGCGAATATCAGATCTCTTCTTGGTACAACTCAAGGAAATATATGGAGAAATTATTGATTGAAAATAGAGCAACCACAATATAATATAGTACGAACATTTTTTTGCAACTGATTCAATATTGGAACATGTTGGACTGCCTATACGAATAAGACAACAAGTATTCTTAGCGGATTTTTAAAGATATATTCGTATAATATCTGGAAATTATATAAGAAATATTCTAAAGACATTTCTTCTGCTATCTAACATCCGAATTTAATATCCGAATTTTTTATCCGATTATTTAAGTGATTTTTTATTGCATTATAAATTGACTCTACCACATTTATCTATTTTATATATACAATACATGGTTAATAACATTCTATATTGTGTGCATAATTCATATATATTGTCATCTACTTTTTTTCTTTTTAAATCTATTGTTTTAAATATTTTAATACTTTTAAATGCTAATAAATGTGTTATACATGTGTGAAATACAGATGGTGAGTGCCTGCTGATTATTTTATATTTACTTTCAATAAATTGTACCCCCTCACAGTAGTATTGCCCTCATTGTACAACCTTCACAGTAGTTATGTACAGATGTGTGCCCCCTCACAGTAGTTATGCCCACATTGTGCCCTCTCACAATACTTATGCCCACATTGTGCCCCCCTCACAGTAGTTATGCCCTCTCTGTGCCGCTTTCAAAGTAATAATCCTAATTGTGCCCCCTTTAAAAGTAATAATCCCCATTGTGTCCCCTTCATAGTAATAATCCCCATTGTGCCCCTTTTATAGTAATAATGCCTACTGTGCCCCCTTCACAGGAATAATGCCCAGTGTGCCCCTTCACAGTAATAATGCCCATTGTGCCCCTTCACAGAAATAATGCCCATTGTGCCCCCTTCATAATAATAATGCCCACTGTGCTAGTAATGCCCTCTGTGCCCCCTCCATAGTAGAAATCCACATTGTGCCCCCTTCACATTAATAATGCCCATTGTACCCTCTTCACAGTAATAATGCCTACTGTGCCCACTTCACAGTAATAATGCCCACTGTGCCCACTTCACAGTAATAATGCCCACTGTGCCCCCTTCATTGTAGTAATGCCCTCTGGCTCTGTGCCCCCTTCATAGTAGAAATGCCCATTCTGCCCCCTTCACATTAGTAATGCCCTCTGTGCCTCCTCCATAGTAGTAATGCCCTCTGTGCCCCCTCCAAAGTAGTAATGCCCTCTGTGCCCCCAGCTGTTTGAAGAGAGGGCAGCGCTCATATGAGAGCTGCTTTCTCTGTTCTGTTCACCTGCTCGCCGTAGCATTTGCAGTGATGAGCAGGTAAACAGAGCAGAGAAGGCGGTGCTCATACAAAAAAAAGTAAACAACCCCTTTAAAGACATACTTACAGCGGTACAGAACTTACAGGGTCATACAGCGCCACATACCTCTTACATCCAGTGACTTCTCTTCTCTGATGTTTATATTCTCTTTCCTCTTCTTCTCCTGTTAAATCAGACCACCCTGGTGACTTCTTTCAGCCGCGCCTCGTCTCTGCAGAGTTTAACAAACATATCTTACTTTTCTACTTTTCCATCATCCTAACACGTTCGCAACACCCCATCCTGCCACCCCCAATACTGTGCCCACTGTGCTCCCCAATACTTTTCTGCAGAAACAGTCCCCCTGAAAATACTGGTACCACACAGATCAGTGCATCAGTACAAAAACACCCCTTTATATTGTACACTAGTAATAAAAATAAAAACACCTTCATTTCAGATCAGACCACCATATAAAACCCTAAATGAGATCCCCCAATCTCAGACCAAACCCCCTTTAGACCTCTATGTCAGACCCCATATAAGACCCCAGTTTTAAACCTCAGATCAGACCCCCATTAGACCTCCATGTAAGACCCTGACCCGATATCAGACCTCAGATAAGACCCCCATATAAGACACTCATTAGACCTCCAGACCCACATATCAGACCTCAGACCAGACCCCCATATCAGACCTCCAGACCCCATATCTGACCCCCATTAGACCTCCAGACCCCAAATCAGACCTCCAGAACCCCCAGTCAGACCTTTAGACCTCCATTAGACCTCTAGACCCCCAAGTCAGACCTCCAGACCCCAAATAAGACCCCCATTTGACCTCTAGACCCCCCAAGTCAGACCTCCAGACCACCAATCAGACCCCCATTAGACCTCCAGATCCCCAATCAGACTCCCATTAGACTTCCAGTCCCCCAATTACACCCCCATTAGGCCTCGAGACCCCCAATCACACCCCCATTAGACCTCCAGACTCCCAATCATACTTTCAGACCCCCATTAGACCTCCAGACCCCCAATCAGACCACATTAGACCTCGACCCCAAATCAGACCTCCAGACCCCCCAATTAGACTTCCATACCGCCCCATTAGACCACTTCAGACCCCCCAGTCAGACCTCCAGACCCCCCCATTCAGACCTCCTGACCCCCAGTCAGACCTCCTAACCCCTATAGACCGCTCCAGATCCCCATTGGACCTCTCCAGACCCCCCATTAAAGGGGTTCTGCAGTTTTTTTCAATTGATGATCTATCCTCTGGATAGATCATCAGCATCTGATTGGCGGGTGTCCGACACCTGGGACCCCTGCCGATCAGCTGTTTGAGAAGGCAGCGGCGCTGGCAGTAGTGCCGCAGCCTTCTCGCTGTTTGCCGCAGGCCCAGTGATGTCCTGACTGTTTACTTGAATGGAGCTTAGCCCTGCCAAGGCCATTGATACTAGTCGTGACGTCACTGGGCCTGCGTTAAACAGCGAGAAGGCCACCGCACTACTGCCAGCGACGCTGCCTTCTCAAACAACTGATCGGCAGGGGTCCTGGGTGTCCGACCCCCACCGATCAGATGCTGATGATCTATCCAGATTATAGATCATCAGTTAAAAAAACTTCAGAACCCCTTTAAACCTCCATATCAGACCTCAGACTGTAAAATAATAAGGTCACTTACCTCTCCTGTCGCCACTCCCCCTGCCCTGGCTGTCTTCTCTTCTCAGGGCCCGCGCTGCAGTCACCTGACCTTCTGCAATGTCAGGTCAGTGTCTGCTCTGTACGTTCTGACGCTGCAGGCAGCCAGGACACAGCAGCGTGGGCCCTGAGAAGAGCGAGCAGGAGGAGCGGTAAGTACTGGACAGCGCTCACAGGGCTTCTCTCCCCCTCCTCCTGCAGACTAGTGAGCGCTTCCATTAATACTTCTCACAGTATTAGAATCACTGTAATATACAAGGATGGTTCTGTAGTGATTGTATTATCATAAAGATCCCAGTAGTATTGCCTCACTGGGATATTCTCAATATTCCTTGAGGTGTACCTTGACAAAGCCGCTGGTGTGCCGAAACATGTCGGGGTGGAGGGGCACAATTGTTTTAACTAGAGATGAGCGAATCAAAGTTGAAAAATTAGATTTCCACCGAATCTGAATTTCCTGACGCTTCGTTTTCCTAAAATGGCTGCTGTGATGTTAGGACATGAAGCTAAGAACTCTGGGAATGCGGCATCACCCACAATACCATGCATTCAGCCAATCAGCATCTAGCCAGGCCTGTGCTGTCACAGCCCTATAAATAGCCGCAGCCATCTTGGATTCAACCATTTTCCAGTGTACAGTGTACTTAGTGCAGGAAATGACATTATCAGGCGCAGGGCTGGCCTTAGGTGTTCAGGCGCCCTGTGCGAGCTAATCTTGTGCCCCCCTGTCCCCCCCCCCCCCTCCCTCCGTTCACCTAAACATACACAAAGAGGAAAACAATCTTTGTAACAAATAGTTTTTCACACAATCTCGGGCCGGCCTGCTGTAAGAGACCGACTGCGAGCTGTGTCCAGTGGCCTGGTCTCGGGAGGGGCACTTCCAGATTATTTTCTGTCCGCCGCCACAAAACAATGGTGCTTATAGAACAGACTACACAGTGTAGCGGTATACTGTATATTGTGTGGCACAGTGTAGAGGTATACTGTATATTGTGTGCACAGTGTAGAGGTATACTGTATATTGTGTGGCACAGTGTAGAGGTATACTGTATATTGTGGGGCACAGTGTAGAGGTATACTGTATATTGTGTGGCACAGTGTAGAGGTATACTGTATATTGTGTGCACAGTGTAGAGGTATACTGTATATTGTGTGCACAGTGTAGAGGTATACTGTATATTGTGTGGCACAGTGTAGAGGTATACTGTATATTGTGTGCACAGTGTAGAGGTATACTGTATATTGTGTGCACAGTGTAGAGGTATACTGTATATTGTGTGGCACAGTGTAGAGGTATACTGTATATTGTGTGCACAGTGTAGAGGTATACTGTATATTGTGTGCACAGTGTAGAGGTATACTGTATATTGTGTGGCACAGTGTAGAGGTATACTGTATATTGTGTGCACAGTGTAGAGGTATACTGTGTGGCACAGTGTAGAGGTATACTGTATATTGTGTGCACAGTGTAGAGGTATACTGTATATTGTGTGCACAGTGTAGAGGTATACTGTATATTGTGTGCACAGTGTAGAGGTATACTGTATATTGTGTGGCACAGTATAGCGGTATACTGTATATTGTGTGGCACAGTGTAGCGGTATACTGTATATTGTGTGGCACAGTGTAGAGGTATACTGTATATTGTGTGGCACAGTGTAGAGGTATACTGTATATTGTGGGGCACAGTGTAGCGGTATACTGTATATTGTGTGGCACAGTGTAGAGGTATACTGTATATTGTGGGGCACAGTGTAGCGGTATACTGTATATTGTGTGGCACAGTGTAGGCTATATGTGTATAAAATAAACATATTTCACATGAAAACTTACAGTTACTTGGCTTGGCCCTTGGGGATCTCGGACGCCACTTCAACACTTGGCCGGGGGCTCGGCGGAGCTGATGTGTTTTATCATAATGAGAAAGATTTCATAATAAGGATTTGGAGAAGGGGCAGAGGGATAGCAGAGCAGAGAGATGCTGGTGCTGCTACTAGGGGGTCATACCATGGGGGAGTAATAAAGGACCCCTGTCCCCCTCTGGCCCTCCTGTGACTGTCCCTTACCCACATACTGTGAGGCTACATTCTAATGTATTTTGCGGTCCATGGATTGGCGAGATATGGATATTGTCCATGTGCTATCCGTATATTTTTGCAGACCTATTAACTTAAACGGGTCTGCAGTCCGCATTTTGTAGAGAAGTATAGGACGTGTTACATTTTCCATCTTCTGCAGAATATACATACAGATAGCACATACAAGTCATTTGCTTTCTGCATCCGTATGTCTGGTCCGCAAAGGATAGAAAATGTGACATGTCCTATACTGCATTTTTTTTATGGGTCTGCAAATAAAAATGCAGATGGCACATGGGTGTCATCCATAATTTGCAGATCACAAAATACATATGGTCCGTGTCGTGTAAATGGGTTAAAGTGTTGCCCAGACACTTAAGACCGGCGTTTTACAGACACCTGTCTTAATAACCCCTAAACTGTCAGTGGTTCTGCCGAAGTTATGAAGAGGCACAGGCCTCCCAATAAATTTGGCGCATCCAGCGCCAATCTAAATGCATATCATCCAGACTGAATGCTGACCCACTCATTTCAATGGGTCTGTGTGAGGGGGCACATAATCTGGCATAACTACTGTGAGGGGGCACATATCTAGCATAATTTCTGTGTGGGGGGCACATATCTAGCATAATTTCTGTGTGGGGGGTACATAATCTGTCCATAGCTACTGTGAAGGGGGCATAATGTGGATATTACTACCTGTTTGCTGGCACAAAGGGGCAAAAATTACAAAGTGGGGGCATTCATGAAGCATTATAGGGGTTATCCAAGAGTATAAAATTCCCCCCATATGCCAGGCCCCTCACAGGGAATATACTTACCCTACTCCCTGCTGCTAATCCACTTGTGTGGATGAAAACATCTGGTGTTGGGGGGAGCAGCCCATGGCAGACGGGGACGAGCCTCCCTAGTATCACGGGTGACGCTAGGAAGGCTCGTCCCTGCCTTCCATTAGCTGCTTCCCACCAACACCGGATGTTTTAATTTGCGCACTGGAAGAAGCAGCAGCGGCGGTGCAGGGACCAGGAGCGGCCCGGGGAGCTGGGTAAGTATATTCAGTGTGGGGGGCCCGACATATGGGGGGAATTTTATACTCTCGGATAACCCCTTTAATACGCACCACAGTCTAAATGGTCTCCACCATCTTTGATGCCCCTGATCACCCCTTCCTCTCCCTGTAGGATTGGGGTGGGGGGGTGCCAAATTGGGATCCCTTCTGCTGCCACACATCATTGCATTAATCTTTACCTATGGCCTATGTTTATTTCTGTATGTGTGGTTTGGGGAGGGGGGGCCCAGGCACATTCTTTGCACAGGGGCCCTCCGCTGTCTGTGTCCGCCCCTGGCTAAAGTGCCAGAAGTGACATTGTTGTTTCATTATTTGTCAGAATAAAGAAATACTTTCCTATCAAGCATCTATTAATGGCTATACATACTCTGTTTGTGTGCTGTGGATTTAGTCCTAACACATCTTCCAAACGGCACCAACATGTACCCAGTTGTGGGGGCTTAATCTCGGGAGGATGGTATCATTTACAGAATTAGCATCACAGAGAACATTACACAGAGGTTACCTCTCAATAGGGACCCGACTGGTGTAAAACCAACTAACGCACAGAGGATTTGCCAACATGATAGAAGCTTGGGAAAACAGATTTGTATTGTCTTGCAGAGATGAAATATCTACAGTATGTAGATAATCATTAGGTCCTAAAATGTGTGTATTTGCTACAATTAGGAGAACAGCGATAATGTGAGCGGTAAAGGAAGCTTGAAGCACAGAATTATTTCAAAACCAAAAAAAGAAAAAGAGAAGTGTCATAAGCAGAAATCCAACAGCTCATTAACAGGTAAGTGCTCTTCAGAATATTCTGTAACTCCTAGGGGGCATGCACACAGCAGTGTAGTACGTATGTGGATCTTGCTGTGCTTCTGCGCCAAATCTGCATGTGTCACTTGTTGATTTTGGTCGTATTTTGACACGGATTTGCCCCAGATCTCGCTCTTTACACACTGTGTAGATGAGATTTAGAAAATTTCACCTACATGGCTGGTACTGTATTGTTCTGGGGATTTTCTATATGAAAATCTTCAGATTCTGCACAGAAAAACTGCTCATAATACACATCATGTGCACATACCCTAAATGTTTGTATTGTGCATCATGATCATTAGGCTGTGTAAAGCAGGCCATAGGTGTTACGGCTAAGTAATGACCAAATGATATAGTAGTCTATATGCTAGCATTCTCTTTATTTGCATATATGTAGCACAATTGAAGAGGTTTTCTGGGATTTTAATATTGATGACCTATCCTCAGGATCAGCGGGGGTCCGTCTTCCCCCGGCAATCAGCTGGTTGAAAAGAAGGCAGTGCTCCTTGCGAGCGCAGCCTTCCCCTCATTGTTTACCTGCTCGCCATCGCCATCGGAGAGGAGAGCAGGTGTAATTACAAGCCGTCCAATTCACTTCCATGGGGACGGCTCCTTCCTATACACTTGAAGGCTTCTTGTAATTACACCTGCTCACCACGTAGCGTTATCTTCAACCATCCGATTGGCAGGGGTGCTGGGTGTCGAACCCCCGCCGATCTGATATTGATGACCTATCCTGAGGAGAAGTCGTCAATATGAAAACCCTGTAAAACCTCTCTAATATAATGCAGTAGGTTTGTGGCAGTGCTTGCTTCAGCTGTACTTCTGTACCCACCAAAGATAAGTCCTGCAATCGTCAAGAAATACATCAGGATGGAAAAAAGTTATTCTCAACTTAAAATTCTAGATGATATAATCATAACATGTCTGCAACATTGTATTCAGATGTGCACACGGTATCCCATATTTCTGCTTATTATCTAGCTATAAATGTTGGTGCTACTAAATGTCATGACCAGTACCAGAAGAGTGTAGGTACAGGTTCTCGGGAGAATTCGATTCCGCTGCTATCCTAATTACCATGTCAATGCACAGAATTCCTTAAGGAATGTGCAATGTCTACAGCATGCATATGTACGTTTCCTCTTCTGCAGGCATTCCTGCCTGATATGCCAAAATGAAAATCTGGCCCTGGTTATGACTGCGAAATTAGAAACTACAAAACCTTACATGTATGGCCAATTTAAACCAAGAAGCTTACTAAGGCCTCATGCACACGACCGTTTTTCTGGTCCACATCTGAGCTGCAGTTTTTGCGGCTCGGGTGCCTTCAATGTCCGCATCCGTTGCTTTGTTCCGTGGCCCCGCAAAAAAAATAATATAGCATGTCCTATTCTTGTCCATTTTGCGGACAAGAATAGGCATTTCTTCAATGGGCCACACATTCCGTTCTGCAAATTGCGGAAGGCACACGGACAGCTTCTGTTTTTTGCGGATCCGCAGTTTGCGGACCGCCAAAAAAATGGAACGGTCGTGTGCATGAGGCCTAAGTGGAAGGGACTATTCTGTAAACTGCCTATGCAGCCTGTCCAGTTGCACAGAGTTCTGGATGGCCCACAGCTTATTGAAAGCTTGTAATGAAATGTCACTTATAAGTAGGGAAGAGCCTTACAGAGAAGAATCACTTTGTACTGAGGTACAGCTCACTTGGATTTAAAGAGAACCTGTCATGTTGATATTGGGGTTTGATCTGCAGGCACCATGTTGTAGAACAGGAAAAGCTGAGTAGATTGGTATACTGTATAGTTTTGTGGAAAGAAATTCAGTATTATATATTTTTTTATTCATTAAAATCCCTTTCTATGCTTAAAAGTCATGAGGGTGGTCCTGTTCTGTGATAGACAGCCTTACCTGTATGATATTAAATCATGTCATACACTAAGACCGCTACATGTTTCCTAAGCATAGAAAGAGCAGGGATTTTAATAAATAAAATAAAAGTTTTACTGAATCTTTTCCTAAAAACACTATATATATACAGTCATGTGAAAAAATTAGGACACCCTTTGAAAGCATGTGGTTTTTTGTAACATTTTTAATAAAAGGTTATTTCATCTCCGTTTCAACAATACAGAGAGATTAAAGTAATCCAACTAAACAAAGAAAACTGAAGAAAAGTCTTTTCAAGATCTTCTGTAAATGTCATTCTACAAAAATGCCTATTCTAACTGAGGAAAAAGATAGGACACCCTCACATGTATTCCCTCTTAAATTGGCTCAGATCTCACACAGGTATATCACACCAGGTGCACATAATTAGTAGATCGTTACTCTGCATGTTGAATGAGGCTTGCCCTATTTAAACCTCAGACATTTAGTTTGGTGTGCTCCTGACTGTTGAAGTGAGAGTGAGCACCATGGTGAGAGCAAAAGAGCTGTCAGAGGACTTCAGAAAAAAGATTGTAGCAGCCTATGAGTCTGGGAAGGGATTTAAAAAGATCTCAAAAGATTTTGAAATCAGCCATTCCACTGTCCGGAAGATAGTCTACAAGTGGAGGGCTTTCAAAACAACTGCCAACATGCCCAGGACTGGTCGCCCCAGCAAGTTCACCCCAAGAGCAGACCGCAAGATGCTAAAGTGTCATCTCGAGAACTACAGCAGGCTCTGGCTACTGTTGATGTAGAAGTACATGCCTCTACAATCAGAAAGAGACTGTACAAGTTTAACTTGCATGGGAGGTGTGCAAGGAGGAAACCTTTGCTTTCCAAGAGAAACATCGAGGCCAGACTGACATTTGCCAGAGATAAAGTTGACAAAGACCAGGACTTCTGGAATAATGTTCTTTGGACAGATGAGTCCAAAATTGAATTATTTGGACACAACAGCAGAGGACATGTTTGGCGTAAACCAAACACAGCATTCCAAGAAAAGAACCTCATACCAACTGTGAAGCATGGAGGTGGAAGTGTCATGGTTTGGGGCTGCTTTGCTGCAGCAGGACCTGGTCAGCTCACCATCATAGAATCCACGATGAATTCTACTGTGTATCAGAAGGTGCTTGAAGAACATGTGAGACCATCAGTTAGAAAATTAAAGCTGAAGCGGAACTGGACCATGCAACATGACAATGACCCAAAACATACTAGTAAATCAACCAAAGATTGGCTGAAAAAGAAGAAATGGAGAGTCCTGGAATGGCCAAGTCAAAGTCCAGATTTGAATCCCATTGAGATGCTGTGGGGTGACTTGAAAAGGGCTGTACGTGCAAGAAACCCCTCAAACATCTCACAGCTGAAAAAGTTCTGCATTGAGGAGTGGGGTAAAATTTCCTCAGACCGATGTCGAAGACTGGTAGATGGCTACAAGAACCGTCTCACTGCAGTTATTTCAGCCAAAGGAGGTAACACTCGCTATTAGGGGCAAGGGTGTCCTATCTTTTTCCTCAGTTAGAATAGGCATTTTTGTAGAATGACATTTACAGAAGATCTTGAAAAGACTTTTCTTCAGTTTTCTTTGTTTAGTTGGATTACTTTAATCTCTCTGTATTGTTGAAACGGAGATGAAATAACCTTTTATTAAAAATGTTACAAAAAACCACATGCTTTCAAAGGGTGTCCTAATTTTTTCACATGACTGTATATATATATATATACACACACACACACACATATATATATATATAATATCTGCTCAGCTCCTCAAGCTCTATACCATGCTGCCCACAGGTTGGACTGCATGTATAATGTCACAGGTTCCCTTTAAATATTTATATACTTACACTGACCAAAAATATAAACACAACACTTTTGGTTTTGCTCCCATTTTGCATGAGCTGAACTCAAAGATCTGAAACCTTTTCTACAGACACAAAAGACCCATTACTCTTAAATATTGTTCACAAATCTGTCTAAATCTGTGTTAGTGAGCACTTCAAGTGCTGATTAGACAGCATGAATATTGCACAGGTGGGCCTTAGACTGCCCACAATAAAAAGCCACTCTGTAATGTGCAGCACAATGCCACAAATGCCGGGAGCGTGCAGTTGGCATGCCGACTGCAAGAATGTCTACCAGAGCTGTTGCCCGTGCAATGAATGTTCATTTCTCTACCATATGCCGTCTCCAAAGGCATTTCAGAGAATTTGGCAGTACATCCAACCGGCCTCACAACCGCACACCACGTGTAACCACACCAGCCCAGGACCTCCACATCCAGCATTTTTACCTCCATGATCGTCTGAGACCAGCCACCCGGACACCTGTAGCAACAATCGGTTTGCATAACCAAAGAATTTCTGCACAAACTGTCAGAAACCGTCTCAGGGAAGCTCATCCGCATGCTCGTCGTCCTCATCGGGGTCTGGACCTGACTGCAGTTCGTCATCGTAACCGACTTAAGTGGGCAAATGCTCACATTCTATGGCGTCTGGTACGTTGGAGAGGCGTATACAACAGCGTGTTCCAGTTCCTGCCAATATTCTGCAACTTTGCACAGCTGTTATAGAGGAGTGGACCAACATTCCACAGGCCACAATCAACAGCCTGATCAACTCTATGCGACGGAGATGTGTTTCACTGCGTGAGGCAAATGGTGGCCACACCAGATACTGACAGATTCTGCCCCCCCCCCCCTTCCCTTGTGGGCAGTCTAAGGCACACCTGTGCAATATTCGTGTTGTCTAATCAGCACCTTGATATGCCACACCTGTGGGGTGGGATGGATTATCTCGGCAAAGGAGAAGTGCTCACTAACACAGATTTAGACAGATTTGTGAACAATATTTGAGAGTAATGGGTCTTTTGTGTATGTAGAAAATGTTTTAGATCATTGAGTTTAGCTCATGCAAAATCGGAGAAGAACCGAAAGTGTTGCGTTTATATTTTTAGTCAATGTATATTAAAAGGGTTTTTCAGTTTTTGTTTTTTTTCTGATGATCTATCTTCAGAATAGGTCATCGGTATCGGATCGGTGTGGGTCTGACAACCAGGACCCAACCAACTATTTTGAGAAGGCATCAGTGCTCCGTGTATAGTTGCTGTGCTTGGTATTGCGCTCAGCCCCGTTCACTTTAATGGGGCTGAGCTGCTCCTCGGCCACATAGAGTAGACTGTGTCACTCACAGTGCTGGTGCCTTCTCAAAAAGCTGATCGCCAGGGGTCCGATCAAATACTGATGACCTATTCTGTCTACGCCAAGGGAGCTAGCATACATTTAGACAAGCCACTGCTAGTGCAAATAGGTATTAAGACCAGCATCTAAAATGCCATCTTAATAAATGACCCCCATATTTTTCATATTTTGCCCATCAAATGTTAGGGAGTTTGACAATATTTCAATTCAGGTTGATCAAGATTGTGAGGCTGAAATGAAGCACTTGGAAAGATAGGGCCCATCCCTTATTTGTCCCACCAGTTTTTGGGGCCATGGAAAGGGAATGGTGAAGGAAATAAGCATCAGGCCCATCTATCCAGCATGGCAAAACCCAACACCATAATGCAGGCACATTTACATTTTTGTATTCTTTATTTGCAAGTATATCAGAACCAAACATTGCAACAGTCCCCCTAAAAACCCACCCAGCACAGGAGGTGGGGACTGAACAAACGTAAAGTGTAACGGTCATTTCAAATGATTTTCCAGATAACCTGCCATGTGGAATGAGGAACAGCCCTATATATGTCCATTATATGGCTTGTATCTGCCATTTTTAGTAGTTACCCCTCTGCGAGCTCCATCACGGATTATAATTTTTCCCTGAGCTAGTCAGTGGAGAATGCACATGGAGAAAACAGGGGAAAGGGGAGCAGGAGATGAGGCTGACACGGGGAGAAAGAAACATTTTTCTCTGATAAAATGTACTATAAAGTTTCTTAAAACCCCTTTACACAGGCTGACCCAGCAGGCAATTATCCGGACTGAACCGTTCTTTCCTAATAATTGCCTACTCGTCACGCAGCAATCATCTCCTCTGTATGCGGATGAGTGATTGCTACGTTTATTTCGTTCCCCCATACAGGTTCATTGTTTCTGGGCAGCAGATCGTTGTTAACACACAATATGTTGCCCAGAATTTATGATTATGGTGTCCACATCAATGATACTTTCACCCGAGCATTTGAACAAGATCAGCGGTATCTTTACATAGGGTAATTCCTAGGAACACTCCTTTCCAGCAATTGCCCAGATCATCGTCCCGTGAAAAGGGACTGCTAGTTTCGCTTGTACTATTGAGTTTTTTTTTTTAAATGGCAAAAAGCTGTTACTCATTTATCATGCAAATGATGTGGTTTTCTGAGCCGGCCTTAGGCCAGCACTTAGCGGAGGTAATCTGCCACTGCCATTCATGTGTTTACCTGACATTATGCCTCTCTAATAAATCCCTGATGAGCTAGTACACAAGTTAGTGAAAGACGTCAGAAGAGTCAGGGTCACGATTATCAGAGAGGGAATAGGGTCCTGTATATGCGAGGGTCAGTGCTCTGCTGACTATGCTGGTGTTAGGGCTTAGCTTTGGGAGCAGGCTTTACTTAGACCCTGTAGGTAGGCACAGCTGATCAAACCTATCCCCAAAAAGTATACTAAATACACTCCCTCCTAATATTATCACAGCACTGTGTGCACATAATTATGCTTAAAGTGCTTGTCCCAGAATGACACCCTATTACCTATACACAGAATAACTATCTGATTTGTGGGGGTCCAATTACTGAGACCCCCTTGAACCTAGGTGTTGTGTCCCCATGTATAAATGGGGCTATTTGACTATTTCCCGTAGACTTTGAATTGAGTAGCAGTACGCATGCTCAGCCATCACTCCATTAATACCTGAGCCCAGGTTGTTCTGATGAATGAGGGGGAACTACCACCAATAAGACATTTATCACCTATCCTGTGAATGGGTGCTAAGATGTCGTTCTGGGACAACCAATTTGAATAGTTCCAAATGGTAAATGTTCAAACAGCTGTTCCTTGTGCCTCGAGATATCTGTGGTGTAATGCAGTTCACAAAAGATTGATCAAAAGTAGTGCAAAGGAAAACTGGCTAAGTCGCCCCCAGGCAACCAATCAGATTAATCCTATCATTTTTAAAGGGAGTTCTGAAAAATGAAGTAGTTGCTATGGGCAACTAAGCCAGTTTCCCTCTGCACTACCTTTGATAAACCCCCATATTTGTTCTCTTGTGTTGCTAACTTGGTTGATTGCTTTTCTATTGACTTTTACTTTGTCTCTCTGCTAGTGGATAAATGGGGTACAGAGGAAGTAGCAGCTTGGCTTGAAGTCTTGGGTTTAGGGGAATACAAGGAGATTTTTATCCGCCACGACATCCAGGGCTCAGAGCTGGTGTTGCTGGAGAGGAGGGATCTCAAGGTATTATACAAGGGGATTAAATCTCCTTTAGCCACTGTTACTCTTCCACACTGTCAACTCATAGGGGGAGATTTATCAAACTGGTATAAAGGAAAACTGCCTGAGGTGCCTATAGCAACCAATCAGATTCCACCTTTCATTTTCCAAAGGAGCTCAGAAGAATGAAAGGTGGAATCTGATTGGTTGCTATGGGCAAATAAGCCAGTTCTACTTTACACCAGGTTTGATAAATCTCCCCCATGGTCTTTATGTTCTAAAAATTGCCGACGCCATAACACTTTATTTACCAAGTATTCTGTGATCAATTGACAAAAAGGCCAGGACAATTTTTAGAATACCATTACACAACAGGCATTTGTGCTATAAATTTCATGTCATGCCCATTGTGAATCACTTAGATATACTGGTAGCAGTGCCATTTTACAACTATATTCTGTCACCCCATGCAATTCCGTTTATGTACTTATTCTCTAAGCATTTGTTGTTGTCATTTAATATGATTTCTTTTCTTTCCTTTATAGGATTTGGGAATAGCCAAAGTGGGCCATATGAAGAGGATCCTACAGGGCATTAAAGACATTACCAGTCCTGTGTAGAAATGTTACTGTTACATTCAATGTTCACATAATTGGGGATGAGTGATATTTTATGGAGTAATGCCAAATTCACTGTATTTATTTTGGTATAGTATCTCTGGAAATGTCTCAGTGTGTAGCATTGCCTTGCGATGCTGTTATTAGAAGACCGAACAGCCAACTTTGGAAATATAACATTGGTACCATTAGCTTGATCTCAGAAGAAATGTTGTGATGCCTAAATGCAAGTATTTCAGTCCTCCATTTCCATAATAATTACTTCTTAATTGCTAACTAATTAACTCATCGATACGTATACCATTACACATATTAGGCCTCTTGCACGCGACCGTATGTATTTTGCGGTTTGCAAAAAAAGGATCCGCCAAAAATACGGATGACATCCGTGTGCATTCCGTTGCGGAACGGAATAGCTGGCCCCTAATAGAACAGTACTATCCTTGTACATTATGCAGACAATAAAAGGACAAATTCTATCCGTTAGCGGAACGGATATACGGAAACGGAATGCACAAGGAGTTCCTTCTATTTTTTTTGCGGAACCATTGAAATGAATGGTTCCGCATACGGACCGCAAACAAACTGGAATGGAAACGGAAATAAAGTACTTTTGTGTGAAAGAGGCCTTAATGAGAGTCTATCAAAGTGCTTTTAATCCATATGCAAATGAGCAATTCAGGATGGGTCAAAGCCACTCTGTGCACCCTTGTCCCTCCTGCCTCCTCTGGCGCTCCCTCATTCTTTTTGATTGACAGGGCCAGAAGAGATGACCTGGTCCTGCAAATCAAGAAGGAGAGGATGCTGGAGGAGCAAGGGCCTTCATTTACATATCTACTTTTTGTGACAAGACAATAACATTTTTTAAATGATTTAAGAAAATAGTGCCATCAAAAATGTGTGAACATTATGGCCAAGATTTAATAATGGTAAAGATGGTGTAAGCTTAGACAGGCCGTCGAGACCTGCATTAGATTTATCATAGCGGTCCAGACTGGATGATAAATCGGGTACAGGGCTAGACTCCTTTCTCAGACTCTCTGCCAACTACTGGTTGGCTTACTGTGAGAGATTTTTACACCAGAATTACGGCATCTTGGATCCAGCCCCTTTCACAAGATGCTTATCCCCCTTTCTATTAAAGGGGTTATCCCATAAATAATGTAAAAAACTGAAAATCAGACATCATATAGAAAATGACAATCTCTTTCTAACAAAGCTAGAACCAGCCCTGTATCTCGCATAGATCCAGAGATCTCCCCATTCATTGCTCTGCTAGATTTATATCAAGCTGACAGCTCAAGGGGAGTGTCTATTCTGCTGCAGCTAAGGAGGCGTGTCCAGGATCTGCCTATCACAGCTCAGGGGGCGTGCCCATGCTCTGCCTATCACAGCTCAGCAGGCAGATGAAGGATGAAACTGAGCATGTGCAGCCTTCTCAGTGAGCAGGTAAAAAAAAAAAAAAAAAAAAAAAAAAATGCAGGTGGTACTATACAGATATGTTCTATTGAATAACTCAGTGGCTATGTTACATTTTTAATTGCATACAATTACAAAACTATTCAGATCTAGGTGAAGGTTTAAAAACTACAAAAACATTTGTGGGACAACCCCTTTAAATCCTGCCCCTTGTCAAGCATGTCAGAAACGTGTAGAAACCATAGATGTGCCAAATTGTGCTAAAACACACCAATTTGTGCTGTTTTTTTTAGACATTTTTGGCAAAGACACATTAGTAAATCTGGGACTATGTTTGCAGCTCCAATTTGTCTATGGTGCTTCTAATCCTTTTACATAGGCATCCTGTGCATGCTGTGTTATACTTGAGTTCGATGTATAATAGTATGCAGTAACCCTCTCTAGGGACAATTTGGAGATGTGTATCAGAAAAATTAGGCTTCACCACAGACTTTTGGCCCTAAAACAACTTGAGTATAAAAGATGGAGATTCACTTAAAAGGAGTTTCCATGATTCTTTTCTAAATTCCCTTCCACCCAGTGGGACCTGTGATGAGATCTATACTTACCTGCACACCACCATTCCAGCTCCGTGGCTCCCAGGCAGTGTTCACTGGACTTCCAGTTCCCACTTGTCAACTTTGTGGATGGAATGGGTCTGATGCAGCTAATGACTGTCTGGTGACATGTCTCCAAGTGGCACCTCACTGCCAAGTCATGTGCTGCTTGGGCACAGGCCACTGCGGAGCCAAAACAGAGCATTGGGGAGCAAATAAGCATAAACCTCTTCACAGCCCACACGGTGGCGAGGAAATAAAAATAAAATCTAGCTTTCCCTTTTATTGTATGGTATATTCTATTAATTCACTGGTTCAGAGAGACTGGAATGAATGTGCAACAGAAAAGTTATTATTATACGCACTTACAGTCAAGTCCATAAATATTGGGACATTGACACAATTCTAACATTTTTGGCTCTATACACCACTAGAATGTATTTGAAATGAAGAGAACAAGATGTACTTTAACTTAAGACTGTCAGCTTTATTTTGAGGGTATTTACATCAAAATCATGTGAACGGTGTAGGAATTACAGCAGTTTGCATATGTGCCTCCCACTTGTTAAGGGACCAAAAGTAATGGGACAGAATAATAATCATAAATCAAACTTTCACTTTTTAATACTTGGTTGCAAATCCTTTGCAGTCAATTACAGCCTGAAGTCTGGAACGCATAGACCTCACCAGACGCTGGGTTTCATCCCTGGTGATGCTCTGCCAGGCCTCTACTGCAATGTCTTCAGTTCCTGCTTGTTCTTGGGGCATTTTCCCTTCAGTTTTGTCTTTAGCAAGTGAAATGCATGCTCAATCGGATTCAGGTCAGATGATTGACTTGGCCATTGCATAACATTCCACTTCTTTCCCTTAAAAAACTCTTTGGTTTCTTTTGCAGTATGCTTTAGGTCATTGTCTATCTGCACTGTGAAGCACCGTCCAATGAGTTCTGAAGCATTTGGCTGAATATGAGCAGATAATATTGTCCGAAACACTTCAGAATTCATCCTGCTGCTTATGTCAGCAGTCACATCATCAATAAATACAAGAGAACCAGTTCCATTGGCAGCCATACATGCCCACGCCATGACAGTACCACCATCATGCTTCAATGATGGAGTGGTATGCTTAGGATCATGAGCAGTTCCTTTCCTTCTCAATACTCTTCTCTTCCCATCACTCTGGTACAAGTTGGTCATGGTCTCATCTGTCCATAGGATGTTGTTCCAGAACTGTGAAGGCTTTTTTAGATGTCCTTTGGTAAACTCTAATCTGGCCTTCCTGTTTTTGAGGCTCACCAATGGTTTACATCTTGTGGTGAAACCCTCTGTATTCACTCTGGTGAAGTCTTCTCTTGATTGTTGACTTTGACACACATACACCTACCTCCTGGAGAGTGTTCTTGATCTGGCCAACTGTTGTGAAGGGTGTGTTCTTCACCAGGGAAATTATTCTTCGGTCATCCACCACAGTTGTTTTCCGTGGTCTTCCGGGTCTTTTGGTGTTGCTGAGCTCACCGGTGCATTCCTTCTTTTTAAGAATGTTCCAAACAGTTGTTTTGGCCACGTCTAATGTTTTTGCTATCTCTCTGATGGGTTTGTTTTATTTTTTCAGCCTAATGATGGCTTGCTTCACTGAGTGACAGCTCTTTGGATCTCATCTTGAGAGTTGACAGCAACAGATTCCAAATGCAAATAGCACACTTGAAATGAACTCTGGACCTTTTATCTGCTCATTGTAATTGGGATAATGAGAGAATAACACACACCTGGCCATGGAACAGCTGAGAAGCCATTGTCCCATTACTTTTGGTCCCTTAACAAGTGGGAGGCACATATGCAAACTGTTGTAATTCCTACACCGTTCACCTGATTTGGATGTAAATACCCTCAAAATAAAGCTGACTGTCTGCAGTTAAAGCACATCTTATTTGTTTCATTTTAAATCCATTGTGGTGGTGTATAGAGCCAAGAATGTCACAATTGGGTTGATGTCCCAATATTTATGGACCTGTATATAGCGGTGACATAGTTCATAGAGCTTTACAGACATTAACATCACTCTGTCCCTAATGAGGCTCACAATCTAAGGTCCCTATCAGTATGTTGTTGGAGTGTGGGAGGAAACCGGAGTACCTGGAGGAAACCCACACAAACACAGGGAGAACATACAAACTCCATGCAGATGTTGTCCTTGGTTGGATTTGAACCTAGGACCCCAGTGTTCCAAGGCACCAGTGCTAACCACTGAGCCACCAAAAGTTACTCTGGGTTTATAAATTATACATTTACAAATGCCAGCTGTGAAAGCATCATTTTCTCTGCAGCTTAGGTAAACTCAGCATTTCTGCATGTTGTTTAAGAGATACAGTGCAACGTAAACTCTATTTCTAATATATAATTTTGTGAGCCAATGACTTGTCATGTGGGCAAGGTTCTACAACCTTAATTGCAATTGTGAATGTACAGTTGAAGCAATATTTATTGGTGTGGTAGTCTTTTTGTCTCGTGAATGGCTTATTTGCTTCTGGGCATTTTTTTTCCCCAATCTGTGCTGTATTGTAATTAAGACTGTGTAAATGATCAGTACTCTTATACTTGTGACTCTTTGAGATATTCTGTGAATTGTTTAAATGTAATTTCTGTAATAAATAAGTTTTAAAGAAACTGCCTACTTCACGTGCGAACGTAGTATGATACAAAAAGTATCTGCATTTTTCTACTCTCATAAAGAAAATTAGAGGTAGAATCCTATTTGCCTATATGGCAAAAAGACTTATTGAAAGCTTGTCATCAACAGGTCAACTGATAATGCACTAAAAGTTGCTAATAGCACTGTACAATTCTGTATTCAAAATAATGTATAATGTACAGGGGCTCTCCAGGGTTTACGACTGAAAAAAAGGAAAAGCACAATAGCGTTAGGTAAACTGGGCTGAGTAGTCTGCTCCTAAAAAATTACCTGTAATGCCACTCCATGCACAGCATTTGGCATGGTTTACAGAAGTCTGGAGGCCATCTCATCCAGGAGCATGATAAAAAAAAAGCTATTGCCAGACTACAGTTCCCAAAACCAGAACTGTCCAATGTACTGTTCTCAACATATCTCAAAGAGGTTTTCCAGTGGAAAACTGTTTAAATACAGTCACTAAGACCCTCACAAAGTGACACCGCAGTCAGGAGTTCACATGAAGCAGCAGTCAAACATGACCTTCATAACTTGAGAACTCTAAAGCCTCAATAACACGCCAGTGCAGTGTTTTGGTCAGTGATTTCCATCAGTGATTGTGAGCCAAAACCAGGATTGGAGCCTCCACAGATAAAAAAAAAAAAAAAAGGAAAAGATCTGCTCCTGTTCTGAAAAGATCTGCACCTGGGTTTGGCTCACAATCACTGATGAAAATCACTGACCGAACACTGAGGCATAACAATGCTTTCCACTGGAATAACCCTTTATTCAAAAGGTCACTTGTGACCTCCCTTTCTAACTGTTTGTATAGACGCATAGCTGTGGCTCTCACCTGACTGAAACACTGTTTTTCTTTTGTTGATCTGAGCCTCTATTCCCGGGTTATGATGCTTTTTCTTAATATGCATATTAGGCCTTTGGTGCAATGAGGGTGACACTATTGCTCTTATTGCATCCAAGGTCCGCTCCTTTCTGTGGCCAGCCCCTCCCTGGCTGCTTTGATTGACATAGCCAGGCAGTGGCAAAGCAGAGAGTGAGGGGCTATGCACAGAAAGAAGTGGAGCTTGGGTGCAACAAGAGCAATTGTGATGCCCTCATTGAACCAAGTGCCTAATTTGCATATTATGAAAAAGTATCAAAACTCGTGAACGGAGCCTCAGGTCAACAAAAGAAAAACAGCAATTTAATCAGGTGACCCACAGCTACAGTGCCTTTAAAAATATTCATACCCCTTGAACTTTTCCCAATTTTTTCACGTTACACCTACAAACAAATTATTTTATTGGCATTTTATGTAATAGACAAGGGCTGGCCAACCTGCGGCTCTCTAGCTGTTGTAAAACTACAATTCCCCCCATACCCTGCTGTAGGCTGATAGTTGTAGGCTGTCTGGGCATGCTGGGAGTTGTAGGTTTGCAACAGCTGGAGGGCCGCAGGTTGGCCAGCCCTGTAATAGACCAACACAAAGTAGCAAGTATGTGTGAAGTGAAAAGTAAATGATACATGGTTTTCGAAACCTTTAATGAATAAAAATCTGAATAGTGTGACGTGCATTTGTGTTCAGCCCCCAGTATTCTGATACCCCTAAATAAAATCCAGTGTGACCAATTGCCTTCAGAGGTCACCTAATTAGTAAATAGAGTCCACCTGTGTGTAATTTATTCTCAGTATAACTACAGCTGTTCTGTGAAGGCCTCAGAGATTTGTTAGTGAACATTACTGATCAAACAGCATCATGAAAACCAAGGAACACACCAGACAGGCTAGGTATAAAGTTGTGGAGAAATGGAAGGAGTATGTCACAACTGCAAACCTACCAAGACAGGGTCGTCCACCGAAACTGACAGCCCCTGCAAGGAGAGCACTGAAGCACTAAAGAAGCAGCCAAGAGGCCCATGGTCACTCTGGAGGAGCTGCAGAGATCCACAGCTCAAGTGGAGAATCTTTTCACTGGACAACAATTAGTCTTATACTCCATGAATCTGGCCTTTATGGAAGAGTGGTAAGAAGAATACAGGGCAATCCTGGAGAAAAACCTGGTAGGGGCTGCAAAAGACTTGATACTGGGGCAGAGGTTCACCTCCAGCATGACCCTAAACATGCATCCAGAGCTACATCGGAATGGTTTACATCAAATATCATGTGTTATAATGACCCAGTTAATCATCCATTTCAGTACTAAAAGAGCTTTTAAAGGCTTCTGCCCTCTAGAGCTCACCTAAAATCAAAAGACCTTTTTCCGTTATGGGAACATAGCTCTAGCAACCCAAGTCTGAGCAAAATTTCAGAGAAGCCCAAACTATAAACACTGAGCAACGTAACCAAATACTATTTATATTGTCATTGTATGCACTTAATGTCCTAAGTGCTTGCTTTGATGTCCTTCAAAGCCTAAAGTTGTAAAATGATATTAAAAAAACCTTATATAAAAAAACTTACTGAAACTTTTGTTTGTTTTTTTGTTTTTACAGCATTTGCAGCATGCATACTAAGTTACTTTTACTGCCAGACTAATAACGCACTAGTAAATCGATTTGCAAAGTAGCTCTGTGACCAGGATCAACCCTATTAAACCAGACATACTTAGTGGTAGGGCTCATCATGCTGACATAAAACAATACCTTTCTTTTGTCTGTATGCTAAACAGCTGCTGAGAAATCAGTGTTTATTCATATGCAAATGAGAAGTTTGGGCACCAGGAGGCAGGGCTGAATCCTTTGAGCACTGCTTTGTAACACCCTCTGTGCTCTGCACACTCCCCCTCCCCTTGATTGACAGGGCTAAACATCATGCTGAGCTTTGTCCAAGAGCTATGAGCTAGTAAGTAAATACATATATTCCATACACTATAGCTTCACCACACTGAGATCTGCTTAGAAATTCAATCTACATATACTGGTTTATTCACAAGTGCAACAGGACTTTGTTTCCGTCCTGCATAACGGAAACCATACGGATCCATTATGCTTGCCCATAGACTTCTATTAGGACGGAGCAAAACAAAATGCCTTTTAAAGGCTTCCGTTTTGAATTTTGTCTGGCCATTCGGTTATATTCCGTTATAAACTCAACCTATAACTGAATGGCATAACGCTACCCTTATAGGTTTTAGCAAAAATAAAACCCACTGGTCTCAATATAGTAAGGCCTTTTCATTATTATTATTATTATTATTATTATTATTATTATATTATTATTACTACTATATGATTATATATTATAGTATAGCCTTTTAATATGCTTTACTGTAAATAAGAGATAGAAAAAAATAACAGAAAGAAAACTTATAACTCTTCTGGGACTTGAACCTGGAATCGTCTATATCAGGGGTGCACAACCTTTTCTGGTTGGGGGCCACGTTGTGAGCCTGAACCAATTCCAAGGGCCGAAGATAAAACTTAAAGGGGTATTACCAACTGAAATACTATTTTTATGGCATATTGAACATACAGTATATATCATAAATGTCTAGTTACGCTTCCAGGACTCCCATCTAATGGGAAAATACATGAAAGATACATATGAGCAGCCACAAGACAGACATACATGTCTGTTACCAGATGGTTGGGGGCCGCACAGAATGGTATTGAGGGCTGCATGTGGCCCCCGGGCCGCAGGTTGTGCACCCCTGGTCTATATGCATGGTAGACCACTATACCACCAAGCTATAATATTACCATACAGAGATGCATGTTTTTTCATGTCAATAAGCTATCACATATTACTGGTCTCCTTTTAATCAAATATTGTGACTGTGAATAAAGCAGCAACATGTAGATTAGCTTTCTGGGCAGATCTCTGTGTGGTGAAGCTATAGTACATACAGTGATATGATAGTTACATGTTAGCACACAGCTCCAGGACAGGGCCCTGCCCTCAGCTTGATATCTAGCCCTGTCAATTAAGGGGAGGAATTAGATGGCCACAAGAAAAGAGAAGGCGCTCATAGGTAATGGTGAACAAGATACTATTACTTACTCCTAACCAGGGTGAGTGATTGCTACTTACCTTGGTTTGGTTGCACTGTGTGTAGTGCAGTTCTGGTGGAGATGAAAGAATTGGGGCCGTCTGGGTTGGTGCAGCCGAATATTGTCCAAGTTGACCATGGGCGGGAGCGAAGCCGCCACTTTGGTGCATGTTGTGTTATATGAAAGGGAGCTCGTCTGCACTGGGTTCGTGCGGCGAGCGGATGGACACAAGGCGCAATTCACAACCCAATTGTGGATACAAAGTATTTTTTATTTGGCAAAGACGACGCATTTCGGGGTACACAGGACCCCTTTATCAAGTCTAAAAAACACAAAGGTTGATACAATAATATGAATAATTAATGAGAGGCTCCTAATAGTTGGAGGGGGGTGGCAATTTTTTTTTTATATATACTGTATATTGTTTTTATATATTTTTTTTCTTTTTCATATGTTTTTATGGGTTTCAAATCTTATATATCCCGACAATCCTTAATGCGCTTCATGTTATTAATTCGCAGGTTATCTGTTTTTCTATTTTATTGCATTTTTATATATTTTGTGGTGAGGCGACAATATTTGGGTAGATGAACTGATTGAAGATTTGGCAGACTGGAGATAAGATGGATAGGTGGAGGCCCATCGCAAAGGGCCAAACCCCCCCAGAAGTGAACAAACTGGATGGGGTTTTGCCATCTTTGAGTTTCTAACCTCGACATTTTGCTTATGTGATCCCCCCCCCCCCTCCATTCTTTATTAACTTTGTCAATTGCTGCAAATTTAATACCTGACAGGTTTTTATTATGTACTAATTTTAAATGTTTGGACAATATATGTGTCTCTAGACCCTTCTTAATATTAGCTATATGTTCGGAGATGCGCTTTTTTAGAGTCCTTTTCGTCCTTCCCACGTATTGTCTCCCACATGGACACTCTATAACATATATTACATTCTCGGAATTGCAAGATAAAAAATCCTTTATTACGTGTTTATTTTTATTTACTGTTGATATAATTTCTCCTGTCTTACGTGGGAATGTAGTGATTCTACAGTTTCCGCATTGACCACATCTTAAGAATCCCTCCATATTAGTCCAGTTCTGTATAGAGCTTATCTCTTTTTTCTCTCGTTTTATTGTTGGGGCCACCATATTTGCCAAATTTGGGGCTTTGGTAAAGGTGATACGGGGGGGTGGTTGGAATTAGGGATCCTATTATTTTATCTTTTTTTAATAAATGCCAATGTTTGCGTATTATTTTCTGGTCCTTCCTATATTCATTATTAAATGGCAAAATTCTTCTTATTTCTTCATTATTAACTTCCTTGTCTATAGCTTTTTTGGATCTGAAAAAGTCTTCTGTTTTCATGCTTCTCACTTTATCTAGAGATCCATTTATTAATTCCTTGGGATAATCTTTTTCTATAAAAGCTTCTTTAATTTTCCTCGCCTCTTTTTCGAATTGCTCCTCTACTGTACAATTACGCTTAATTCTTTGAAACTGCCCCTGTGGTATATTCATCAACCAATTTGGTAAATGGCAGCTGCTATATAGAATGTAGCTATTTCTTGTTGTAGGTTTAATATATGTACAACTTATAAGCATTTTATCTTCTACATACATTTTTAAGTCCAGAAATCCTAGGGTCTCCCTACTAATAGTATGTGTGAATTTTAAATTAAGGTAGTTAAAATTGATCTCCTGTAAAAAAAATCTCTAAACTGTTCCTACCCGATTTCCAAATAAAAAACACGTCATCTATATATCTCTTCCAGAGCACCAGATCCGCCCCCAGTCAGGGGGTAATATATTGTTCCTCCCAATTGGCCATAAAAAGATTGGCATAACTGGGGGCGAACCTGGTGCCCATGGCCGTGCCCTGAACCTGCAGGTAAAAGTCTCCATCGAAGTTAAAATAATTGTGTGACAGTATAAAATCTATCCCTTTAATTAAAAAATCTATTTGTTCCTTAATTAAGCTACCTTCTTGTCTTAATTGGACATCTACTGCCTGTTTACCCTGTTTGTGATTGATAATTGTGTACAGCGATTGTACATCTAGTGTACCCATCCACCAACCTTCCTCAAATTCCACATTTTCTACTGTCTTAATTACCTGCGTGGAATCTTTGGTGTATGACGGAATCTTTTTGACCTTTGGTTGTAATAGAGTGTCAATATATTGTGACTAGAGTTGAGCAAACACCTGGATGTTCGGGTTCGAGAAGTTCGGCCGAACTTCCCGAAAATGTTCGGGTTCGGGATCCGAACCCGATCCGAACTTCGTCCCGAACCCGAACCCCATTGAAGTCAATGGGGACCCGAACTTTTCGGCACTAAAACGGCTGTAAAACAGCCCAGGAAAGGGCTAGAGGGCTGCAAAAGGCAGCAACATGTAGGTAAATCCCCTGCAAACAAATGTGGATAGGGAAATGAATTAAAATAAAAATTAAATAAATAAAAATTAACCAAAATCAATTGGAGAGAGGTCCCATAGCAGAGAATCTGGCTTCCCGTCACCCACCACTGGAACAGTCCATTCTCAGATATTTAGGCCCCGGCACCCAGGCAGAGGAGAGAGGTCCCGTAACAGACAATCTGGCTTCATGTCAGCAGAGAATCAGTCTTCGTGTCATAGCAGAGAATCAGGCTTCACGTCACCCACCACTGCAACAGTCCATTTTCATAAATTTAGGCCCAGCACCCAGGCAGAGGAGAGAGGTCCCGTAACAGACAATCTGGCTTCATGTCAGCAGAGAATTAGTCTGCATGTCATAGTAGAGAATCAGGCTTCACGTCAGCCGCCAATGCAACAGTCCATTGTCAGATATTTAGGCCCAGCACCCAGGCAGAGGAGAGAGGTCCCGTAACAGAGGATCTGGCTTCATGTCAGCAGAGAATCAGTCTTCATGTCATAGCAGAGAATCAGGCTTCACGTCACCCACCACTGCAACAGTCCATTTTCATAAATTTAGGCCCAGCACCCTGGCAGAGGAGAGAGGTCCCGTAACAGACAATCTGGCTTCATGTCAGCAGAGAATTAGTCTGCATGTCATAGCAGAGAATCAGGCTTCACGTCAGCCACCAATGCAACAGTCCATTGTCAGATATTTAGGCCCAGCACCCAGGCAGAGGAGAGAGGTCCCGTAACAGACAATCTGGCTTCATGTCAGCAGAGAATCAGTCTTCATGTCATAGCAGAGAATCAGTCTTCATGTCATAGCAGAGAATCAGGCTTCACGTCACCCACCACTGTAAGAGTCCATTTTCATAAATTTAGGCCCAGCACCCAGGCAGAAGAGAGAGGTCCCGTAACAGACAATCTGGCTTCATGTCAGCAGAGAATCAGTCTTCATGTCATAGCAGAGAATCAGTCTTCATGTCATAGCAGAGAATCAGGCTTCACGTCACCCACCACTGTAAGAGTCCATTTTCATAAATTTAGGCCCAGCACCCAGGCAGAGGAGAGAGGTCCCGTAACAGACAATCTGGCTTCATGTCAGCAGAGAATCAGTCTTCATGTCATAGCAGAGAATCAGTCTTCATGTCATAGCAGAGAATCAGGCTTCACGTCACCCATCACTGTAAGAGTCCATTTTCATAAATTTAGGCCCAGCACCCAGGCAGAGGAGAGAGGTCCCGTAACATACAATCTGGCTTCATGTCAGCAGAGAATTAGTCTGCATGTCATAGCAGAGAATGAGGCTTCACGTCAGCCACCACTGCAACAGTCCATTGGCATATATTTAGGCCCAGCACACAGGCAGAGGAGAGAGGTCCCGTAACAGAGGATCTGGCTTCATGTCAGCAGAGAATCAGTCTGCATGTCATAGCAGAAAATCAGGCTTCACGTCAGCCACCACTGCAACAGTCCATTGTCAGATATTTAGGCCCAGCACCCAGGCAGAGGAGAGAGGTCCTGTAACAGAGAATCTGTCTTCATGTCAGCAGAGAATTAGTCTGCATGTCATAGCAGAGAATCAGGCTTCACGTCACCCAACATTGGAACAGTCCATTGGCATATATTTAGGCCCCGGCACCCAGACAGAGGAGAGGTTCATTCAACTTTTAAGGGGAGGTAGTTAATGTCTAATCTGGACAAGGGACGGACAGGTCCTGTGGGATCCATGCCTGGTTCATTTTTATGAACGTCAGCTTGTCCACATTGGCTGTAGACAGGCGGCTGCGTTTGTCTGTAATGACGCCCCCTGCCGTGCTGAATACACGTTCAGACAAAACGCTGGCCGCCGGGCAGGCCAGCACCTCCAAGGCATAAAAGGCTAGCTCTGGCCACGTGGACAATTTAGAGACCCAGAAGTTGAATGGGGCTGAACCATCAGTCAGTACGTGGAGGGGTGTGCACACGTACTGTTCCACCATGTTAGTGAAATGTTGCCTCCTGCTAACACGTTGCGTATCAGGTGGTGGTGCAGTTAGCTGTGGCGTGTTGACAAAAGTTTTCCACATCTCTGCCATGCTAACCCTGCCTTCAGAGGAGCTGGCCGTGACACAGCTGCCTTGGCGACCTCTTGCTCCTCCTCTGCCTTGGCCTTGGGCTTCCACTTGTTCCCCTGTGACATTTGGGAATGCTCTCAGTAGCGCGTCTACCAACGTGCGCTTGTACTCGCGCATCTTCCTATCACGCTCCAGTGCAGGAAGTAAGGTGGGCACATTGTCTTTGTAGCGTGGATCCAGCAGGGTGGCAACCCAGTAGTCCGCACAGGTTAAAATGTGGGCAACTCTGCTGTCGTTGTGCAGGCACTGCAGCATGTAGTCGCTCATGTGTGCCAGGCTGCCCAGGGGTAAGGACAAGCTGTCCTCTGTGGGAGGCGTATCGTCATTGTCCTGCCTTTCCCCCCAGCCACGCACCAGTGATGGACCCGAGCTGCGTTGGGTGCCACCCCGCTGTGACCATGCTTCATCCTCATCCTCCTCCACCTCCTCCTCATCCTCGTCCTCCTCGTCCTCCAGTAGTGGGCCCTGGCTGGCCACATTTGTACCTGGCCTCTGCTGTTGCCAAAAACCTCCCTCTGAGTCACTTCGAAGAGACTGGCCTGAAAGTGCTAAAAATGACCCCTCCTCCTCCTCCTCCTCCTCCTGGGCCACCTCCTCTTCCATCATCGCCCTAAGTGTTTTCTCAAGGAGACATAGAAGTGGTATTGTAACGCTGATAACGGCGTCATCGCCACTGGCCATGTTGGTGGAGTACTCGAAACAGCGCAACAGGGCACACAGGTCTCGCATGGAGGCCCAGTCATTGGTGGTGAAGTGGTGCTGTTCTGTAGTGCGACTGACCCGTGCGTGCTGCAGCTGAAACTCCACTATGGCCTGCTGCTGCTCGCACAGTCTGTCCAGCATGTGCAAGGTGGAGTTCCACCTGGTGGGCACGTCGCATATGAGGCGGTGAGCGGGAAGGCCGAAGTTACGCTGTAGCGCAGACAGGCGAGCAGCAGCAGGATGTGAACGCCGGAAGCGCGAACAGACGGCCCGCACTTTATGCAGCAGCTCTGACATGTCGGGGTAGTTGTGAATGAACTTCTGCACCACCAAATTAAGCACATGCGCCAAGCAAGGGATGTGCGTCAAATTGGCTAGTCCCAGAGCTGCAACGAGATTTCGCCCATTATCACACACCACCAGGCCGGGCTTGAGGCTCACCGGCAGCAACCACTCGTCGGTCTGTTGTTCTATACCACGCCACAACTCCTGTGCGGTGTGGGGCCTGTCCCCCAAACATATGAGTTTCAGAATGGCCTGCTGACGTTTACCCCGGGCTGTGCTGAAGTTGGTGGTGAAGGTGTGTGGCTGACTGGATGAGCAGGTGGAAGAAGAGGAGGAGGAAGCCGAGAAGGAGGAGGTGGCAACAGGAGGCAAAGAATGTTGCCCTGCGATCCTTGGCGGCGGAAGGACGTGCGCTAAACAGCTCTCCGCCTGGGGCCCAGCTGCCACTACATTTACCCAGTGTGCAGTTAGGGAGATATAGCGTCCCTGGCCGTGCTTACTGGTCCATGTATCTGTGGTTAGGTGGACCTTGCTACAGATGGCGTTGCGCAGTGCACACTTGATTTTATCGGATACTTGGTTGTGCAGGGAAGGCACGGCTCTCTTGGAGAAGTAGTGGCGGCTGGGAACAACATACTGTGGGGCAGCAAGCGACATGAGCTGTTTGAAGCTGTCTGTGTCCACCAGCCTAAATGACAGCATTTCATAGGCCAGTAGTTTAGAAATGCTGGCATTCAGGGCCAGGGATCGAGGGTGGCTAGGTGGGAATTTACGCTTTCTCTCAAATGTTTGTGAGATGGAGAGCTGAACGCTGCCGTGTGACATGGTTGAGACGCTTGGTGACGGAGGTGGTGGTGGTGTTGGTGGTACATCCCCTGTTTGCTGGGCGGCAGGTGCCAACGTTCCTCCAGAGGCAGAGGAAGAGGCCGAGGCGGCAGCAGCAGAAGAGGTAGCAGGGGGAGCCTGAGTGACTTCCTTGGTTTTAAGGTGTTTACTCCACTGCAGTTCATGCTTTGCATGCAGGTGCCTGGTCATGCAGGTTGTGCTCAGGTTCAGAACGTTAATGCCTCGCTTCAGGCTCTGATGGCACAGCGTGCAAACCACTCGGGTCTTGTCGTCAGCACATTGTTTGAAGAAGTGCCATGCCAGGGAACTCCTTGAAGCTGCCTTTGGGGTGCTCGGTCCCAGATGGCGGCGGTCAGTAGCAGGCGGAGTCTCTTGGCGGCGGGTGTTCTGCTTTTGCCCACTGCTCCCTCTTTTGCTACGCTGTTGGCTCGGTCTCACCACTGCCTCTTCCTCCGAACTGTGAAAGTCAGTGGCACGACCTTCATTCCATGTGGGGTCTAGGACCTCATCGTCCCCTGCATCGTCTTCCACCCAGTCTTGATCCCTGACCTCCTGTTCAGTCTGCACACTGCAGAAAGACGCAGCAGTTGGCACCTGTGTTTCGTCATCATCAGAGACATGCTGAGATGGTATTCCCATGTCCTCATCATCAGGAAACATAAGTGGTTGTGCGTCAGTGCATTCTATGTCTTTCACCGCTGGGGAAGGGCTAGGTGGATGCCCTTGGGAAACCCTGCCAGCGGAGTCTTCAAACAGCATAAGAGACTGCTGCATAACTTGAGGCTGAGACAGTTTCCCTGGTATGCATGGGGGTGATGTGACAGACTGATGGGGTTGGTTTTCAGGCGCCATCTGTGCGCTTTCTGCTGAAGACTGGGTGGGAGATAATGTGAACGTGCTGGATCCACTGTCGGCCACCCAATTGACTAATGCCTGTACCTGCTCAGGCCTTACCGTCCTTAGAACGGCATTGGGCCCCACCATATATCGCTGTAAATTCTGGCGGCTACTGGGACCTGAGGTAGTTGGTACACTAGGACGTGTGGATGTGGCAGAACGGCCACGTCCTCTCCCAGCACCAGAGGGTCCACTAACACCACCACGACCATGTCCACGTCCGCGTCCCTTACTAGATGTTTTCCTCATTGTTATGGTTCACCACAACAACAAAAATATTATTTGGCCCAATGTATTGTATTCAAATTCAGCGGGATATAAATTTGAGGCCTAGTATTTAGCTCTGATATAGCAGAAACCACTAAATTATGAAATTGCTAAATTGGGAATTGTATTTCAACCCAGAACAAAAAATGTGCTTTGGCGGACACTAAATAACTTGCCCATCCACAACAGGACAGCGGTAACGACAGATTTAGCGGGATATAAATTTGAGGCCTAGTATTTAGGCGCTGGGTGACCGGTATGGATTTAGTGACAGAATTAGACTTGGAAATGCACAGTAGCGTGTGTGTGTGAAGTTATTCTGAATGACCCTATGTGCACCTTGAATATTATATACCCTTTTAGGGATAGATTTCAAATAGCTCTGATATAGCAGAAACCACTAAATTATGAAATTGCTAAATTGGGAATTGTATTTCAACCCTGAACAAAAAATGTGCTTTGACGGACACTAAATAACTTGCCCAGCCACAACAGTACAGCGGTAACGACAGATTTAGCGGGATATAAATTTGAGGCCTAGTATTTAGGCGCTGGGTGACCGGTATGGATTTAGTGACAGAATTAGACTGGGATATGGCCAAAAAATAACCACACTATTGCTTGTTAAATGCACTTGGTGTGACAGCTTGACCAACCACACTACTGAGGGTTAAATGCACTTGGTGACGGGCGCAGCTTGCCCCTGATGTAGTATATGGCCAAAAAATGAACAGACTATTGCTGGTTAAATGCACTTGGTGTGACAGCTTCACCCTGATGTAGGCTTTAGCCAAAAAACAACCACACCTTTGAGGGTTAAATGCACTTGGTGACGGGCGCAGCTTGCCCCTGATGTAGTATATGGCCAAAAAATGAACAGACTATTGCTGGTTAAATGCACTTGGTGTGACAGCTTGACCAACCACACTACTGAGGGTTAAATGCACTTGGTGACGGGCGCAGCTTGCCCCTGATGTAGTATATGGCCAAAAAATGAACAGACTATTGCTGGTTAAATGCACTTGGTGACGGGCGCAGCTTGCCCCTGATTTAGTATATGGCCAAAAAATTAACAGACTATTGCTGGTTAAATGCACTTGGTGTGACAGCTTCACCCTGATGTAGGCTTTAGCCAAAAAACAACCACACCATTGAGGGTTAAATGCACTTGGTGACAGGCGCAGCTTGCCCCTGATGTAGTATATGGCCAAAAAATAAACAGACTATTGCTGGTTAAATGCACTTGGTGTGACAGCTTCACCCTGATGTAGGGTTTAGCCAAAAAACAACCACACCATTGAGGGTTAAATGCACTTGGTTGCAGCTTGGATGCACTTGGTCGCAGCACCGCACAAAATGGCCGCCGATCACCCCAGAAAAAAGTGACTGACAAACGGTCTGGGCAGCCTAAAAACAGTGAGCATTTGAATTTCAGCAGCTCAATGATGCACAGCTGCAGATCGATCGATTAATCAAGTCCTTTGGAGGAGTTAATCTGCCTAATCTCGCCCTACTGTCGCAGCCGCAACCTCTCCCTACGCTAATCAGAGCAGAGTGACGGGCGGCGCTATGTGACTCCAGCTTAAATAGAGGCTGGGTCACATGGTGCTCTGGCCAATCACAGCCATGCCAATAGTAGGCATGGCTGTGACGGCCTCTTGGGGCAAGTAGTATGACGCTTGTTGATTGGTTGCTTTGCAGCCTTTCAAAAAGCGCCAAGAAAGCGTCACAAAAGCGCCAAGAAAGCGACGAACACCGAACCCGAACCCGGACTTTTACGAAAATGTCCGGGTTCGGGTCCGTGTCACGGACACCCCAAAATTCGGTACGAACCCGAACTATACAGTTCGAGTTCGCTCATCCCTAATTGTGACAAGTTACACGTTAATGAATCTATCCCAGACACAATTATACGCTCAGGTGGATTATTCCTCTCTTTATGGATCTTCGGTATGCAGTAAAATACTGGAATTCTTGGATGTTTGTTAAGGATAAAATTATATTCATCATCTTTTAAAATCCCCTTCAATTTGCCTTCTTCACAAAGGTTAACTAACTCTGAATAAAATTTGCCAGTTGGGTCCTTCATTAATTTTTGGTATGTATTAGTGTCTGACAGCTGGCTAATACATTCGGAGTTGTAACTTTCCACATTTTGTATCACTATCGACCCCCCTTTATCGGCGGGGCAGATAATGATATTATTATCTTTCTGCAGCTGTTTTAAAATAACGATTTCTCCTTTTGTTAAATTTTGACGTCTATATTTATTAGTGTCTTTGATCCTGTGTAAATCATTCCCTACACTTTCCCTAAAAGTCGCCATCTCCTGACTGATTTCGTTCCTTGGATTTTTTTTGAACTTTTTTTAGGTTAGTGTGTATATATATCTTTCCAATTGAGTGCTGCCTTCTGCTTCTGTTTTTTTAAACATAAACGTCGTATAAATTTCTCAATCCCTATAAAGGTTGTAAATTTATTTAATTTCTCAGTTGGGGCGAATTTTAAGCCTTTATTTAATAGTTGGCTTTGAACATCTGTTAATGTAGTAGAGCTTAGGTTTATAATGGAGTCATTACTAACTTGTGGTTCAATTACTTGAGATAGTGCCGTTCTCTTTCCCCTTCCTCTCCTTGTCCTACCCTTTCTTCCTCGTGGTGTCTCGTTCTGGGTTGGATGCTGTGATTGTGTTGGTTGTAGTGTTGTCTCACTGTTCTCGGTGTCCTGGGATCCTGTTGTGTCTGGTGTGGTTGGGGTCTGTCCCTCAAGTTGTAATGGTTAGCTACTGGTGAATTGTGATGTGTTCTCCTCGGAGGTGATAATTGCCTTGTGCGTATTCGGTGGTGAGGTGGTGTCCGATCTGAAAAAGACTCCCTTTCCCTCAAAAATTTCAAATCTATTGTGAATAGGTATGTTAAAGTTAGTGTGTTTATTTATGTCTTTAGTGTAATTCTCTCTTAAATTAGTGTTTGTGAATATTTGAGTGTCTTCCTTTGTACCTTCTACCTTTTCTCTTTCTACATGTTGTTCTCTCTTTTCTTTTCTTTCTTTCGGAAATTTTGTAATTTTCTTTATCAATTATTTATCGTTCGATTTTATCCAAGTTATTATCCTAGTTTGGAGTGTGTTCAATTCATCATTTTTTGGGGATTTGTCTGTTATTATTTTTATCTCCGCAATTTTTGGGGTGGTTTCTTCTAGGATTATGCAGCATCTAAAAACACATGAAAAAGAAAAAATATATATAAAAACAATATATATGAACAACTAATAACAGATGTTAAGGGGTTAATGGTAGCTTAGATTTACCCTACTGTATAAGAATGTAGATATACTCAATATATGTGGAAATTTAAGTAAAGGAATGTATCTAGGAATTCTTCGGGATGGCAGGGAATCACGCCAAAACCGCATCAATACCGCAAGAGGGTGGTTCAGCGTTTTTCTGGGCCATCTTGAGAAGCGATTATATAAATGGTAGTCGCTACGAAATATTGTACTTTTAAGATTGCTAGTACTACTTATTAAATATTAAATATCATGGTTTTTAACTAAGGTGTTTTATTAGTTTAAAATTGTGTGACTACATCAAGTGAATTGCTCATGTGATGGTATATATAATAACATGACAATTTGAGCAAGTAAAAATGGACCACATTTTTTTGCCTTTCGGACCCCCCCTAGACAAAATTCCTTGGTGCTCCCCTGTAGGAAAGGAGATGTTCCATTTGCAGAAGGAGGAATCAGATCTGGGTGAGGACGGCCAAAGGGGGCAGCAGGCCACAGGCGGGTGGCAGATGGTGGGGGGAACCACAGGCCTTGAGCAGGATCTGGGGAGAGAGGAGCTTCCTGGCTGTAGCCTGCTGTTTATTGTATGATGTGAAGCAGGCGGTGCAGCCAGGACAGACCCTCCCCTCTCCGTATGATGTCTAGAGACAGGCCTCTACAAAAGAATTTCAGCTGTACAGTGTACAGTGTTTGTTGAGAGTGGCCAATTATATGTAGGAGGGGCTTTTAATAATGGGAGGGGCTAAAATGGGCCACTTGACTAGATTTGCCCCCCACGACTAAGGCTGCCAGCCCTCCCTTGGATGCAGCTAAACAATCACTGAAACCTACTATACAAGTCTTATATATTTTTTATCCAATTAGAGGAGACGCTAACTTTGAGGTTCTAACACCCACATAGGATATTAGCAGTCATATAAGTTACAGATCAGATCTGTGGTTATATCATTCAGTACGGAGGTTCCAATCCACACCATCCAGAATGTATTGTGTTTTTATTTAAAATATAATATACGTATATTCATATCTGTGTATAGATAAGTTTTACAGTATTTAAGCACCTATATGTAATTGATTTTAGGTCCTGGATTATTATGCTATTTTAGGACAGTCACATTTCATGTATATATCGATTGTTGGATACCACTTATATTTAATAATAAACTATATGGTTTTATATAGAGTAAGAGTGCCCAGTATTTCTATCTACCATTTACTAGCCCACTAGAATAAGGGTGATTCCTCTTTACTGTGAGCGCCTCTACCTTGAGTTTGTCACTTCAGTGCGCCACATATTTCTCAAACAAATTTTTGTACCACTGCAACCAAAGACATCAAAAGTAAAAGTTGTGAGTTGTATTTCACCACTGACTACCTCATTATTACTACTAATGGTTGTACCACCATTAACTGTACTGGCGTCACGACAATAACCATCAAGGGACTCAGCCGCAACAAGCACCCTAAGCACCCCTAACATCAAGGGCACCTCAACCACCATCTTCTGATGCTTCCTACTACCGAGCGTGCCCCGGAGGATTTCGTGCTGTCCACCTCAACACTGCTGCCAGTAAACTGATGAACTGTGTGTTATAATTTGGCCCCTCATTGGTCCACCGTGCACCTCACGTGTTGCCCCTGCGCTACTGGCTGGCTGCATAACGTCACAGGAATACTTAGTGCAAAAATCAATAATATCTAGTGAGACCTTATAAAATGTGAAGTTTTGTGCACTTAAGAAAAATTAGATTTGCTGAAGGTCGTTTTTTTATAACACTCTTTATGCATATAAAGCGATTGTTCAGACATGCAGGTGAAATGTAATCAAATACACTACTTTAATGTAAGATTACTTACAGTCACCAGGAGTTCTTCCTCTTCGTCGCTGAACTTCGTTCCAACCATCTAATTGCTAGTCGGTGCAAACGCCTTCCTAGCGCATGTGCTCTTGTGATTAATACTTTGCTGAAATTTCACAGATAAAAAAAGAATGCTTGTCTATCGCAAATTCGCTTAATACTTCTGGTATGTCAGTGCCCATGCTGTGTGACTATGTGTGCACATTTACTAAGTATTTTGTGGCTGCAAATATGACCTGGAGGTTTTTCATGTTCGCCTGCCATTAAAATTAATGGGACCCGCCGCGAACCTATGGTTCGCAAACATTTGAGCGAGTTCGAGCGATCGCGTTCGCGAACCGTCCCATCAGATGTTCGTCCATCACTATTAACAACTGTGTCTCAACTGAAAAAGTACACTGGATGTACACAGATATTTGTAGGCTGCACAAATGTTATACAGGAGATGTAGCGCAGGTAATGTAACTGTCCGCAGCGGACACCGTCTACGGAAAATGTACACTGGATGTCACAGATATTTTTAGGCTGCATAAACGTTATACAGGAGATGTAGCGCAGGTAATGTAACTGTCCACAGCGGACACCGTCTACGGAAAAAGTACACTAGATGTCACAGATATTTTTAGTATGCGCACACCTTAAACAGGAGATGTGGCGCAGGTAATGTCACTGTCCGCAGCGTCTACAGAAAAAATACACTGGATGTCACAGATATTTTTAGGATGTGCAAACGTTATACAGGAGATGTAGCGCAGGTAATGTCACTGTCTGCAGCAGACATTGTCTACGGAAAAAGTACAATGGATGTCACAGATATCTTTAGGATGTGCAAACGTTATACAGGAGATGTAGTGCAGATAATGTAACTGTCTGCAGCAGACATTGTCTACGGAAAAAGTACAATGGATGTCACAGATATTTTTAGGATGCGCACACGTTAAACAGGAGATTTAGTGCAGTTAATGTAACTGTCCATAGTGGACACCGTCTACAGAAAAAATACACTGGATCTCACAGATATTTTTAGTATGCGCACACATTAAATAGGAGATGTAGCGCAGATAATGTCGCTGTCCGCAGCGTCTACGGAAAAAGTACACTGGATGTCACAGATATTTTTAGGATACACAAATGTTGTACAGGAGATGTAGCGCAGGCAATGTAACTGTCTGCAGCAAACACCGTCTATGGAAAAAAGTACACTGGATGTCACAGATATTTTTAGGCTGCGCAAACGTTATACAGGAGATGTAGCACAGATAATGTCGCTGTCCACAGCGGACACCGTCTACGTAAAAAGTACACTGGATGTCACAGATATTTTCAGGATGCGCAAACATTCTACAGAAGATGTAGCGCAGGTAATGTCACTGTCCGCAGCGTCTACGGAAAAAGTACACTGGGTGTCACAGATATTTTTAGTATGCACACACGTTAAACAGTAGATGTAGTGCAGATAATGTTGCTGTCTGCAGCGGCCAAACAATAGCAAGCTATTTAGCGCAGGTTGCGCTAATAATATATATTGCTGCCAGATACAACAATAGTCTTAAAAGGACTTTTGGGTCTCTACAATTGCATGCAATTTATCGCAGGTTGCGCTAAAAATATACATATTGCTGCCAGACACAACAATAGTCCTTAAAAGGGCTTTTGAATGTATTTTGCGTTCTGTATATGGGACGTTTTCTGTGTTCCGCATATGGTCCGTATACAGAACCATTCATTTCAATGGGTCCACAAAAGATGCGGACAGCACTCTTTGTGCTGTTTGCATCCGTTGCTCCGTTCTGTGGCCCTGCAAAAATTACGAGTCCTGTCCTATTCTTGTCCGTTTTGCAGACAAGAATAGGCATTTCTATAATGGGCCTCCTGTTCCGTTCCGCAAACTGCGGAAGGCACACGGGCGGCAAAAGTTTTTTGTGGATCCGCAATTTGAGGACCGTAAAAAACGGCACGGTCGTGGGAACAAGCCCTGAGACGGAGTCGAGCCATGTATCATCGGGTGCTTTATAGCACCCGATGACGCGTTTCGGCCATCCAAACACTGTAATGCCAGTAACCAACATTGCTACGGCATTACAGTGAGTAGTAGTACTTGCCTGCACATTTATTGGCTGCATAGCAGCCAAAAAACGTGCGGGGAGGAGACTCGAGCATCGCCCTCGAGCACACGCGGTATTCGGCCAAACACCGCGATGTGCCGATCATCGCGATGCTCGAGCCGAACTGGTGTTCAGCAGAGCATGCTCGCTCAACACTACTACCAAAGGCAGGATAAACCTTTGATGAGTTTTTCCAGCAGCTCTGGCAGCGAGGAGCATCTGAGGACCTTTCTCTGAAGAGCTCCTCCTCAGCATCACCTTCAACTAAAGAACTAGTGACTAGAGATGAGCGAATCCGAACTGTATAGTTCGGGTTCGTACCGAATTTTGGGGCGTCCGTGACACGGACTCGAACCCGAACATTTTCGTAAAAGTCCGGGTTCGGTGTTTGTCGCTTTCTTGGCGCTTTTTGAAAGGCTGCAAAGCAGCCAATCAACAAGCGTCATACTGCTTGCCCCAAGAGGCCGTCACTACTATTGGCATGGCTGTGATTGGCCAGTGCAGCATGTGACCCAGCCTCTATTTAAGCTGGAGTCACGTAGCGCCGCCCGTCACTCTGCTCTGATCAGTGTAGGGAGTGGTTGCAGCTGCGACGTTAGGGCGAGATTAGGCAGTGATTAACTCATCCAAAAGACTTCATTCAGTGATCGATCTGCAGCTGTGGATCACTGAACTGCTGCTATTCAATTGCTCACTGTTTTTAGGCTGCCCAGAGCGTTTTTCATTCACTTTTTTCTGGGGTGATCGGCGGCCATTTTGTGTCTTGTGGTGCGCCAGCACAAGCTGCCACCAAGTGCATTTAACCCTCAATAGTGTGGTTGTTTTTTGGCTAAATCCTACATCAGGGTCAAGCTGTCACACCAAGTGCATTTAACCCTCAATTGTGTGGTTGGTCAAGCTGTCACACCAAGTGCATTTAACCATCAATAGTGTGGTTATTTTTTGGCCATATACTACATCAGGGGCAAGCTGAGCCTGTCACCAAGTGCATTTAACCCTCAATAGTGTGGTTGGTCAAGCTGTCACACCAAGTGCATTTAACCATCAATGGTGTGGTTATTTTTTGGCCATATCCCAGTCTAATTCTGTCTGTAAACCTATACCTGTCACCCAGCGCCTAAATAATAGGCCTCAAATTTATAGTCAGCTAAATCTGTGGTTATTGCTGTGGCTGGGCAAGTTATTTAGTGTCCGTTAAAGCACAGTTTTTGTTCTGGGTTGAAATACAATTCCCAATTTAGCAATTCTCTAAATTAGTGGTTTCTGCTGTATCAGGCCTACTTTAAATTTATCCCTAAAAGGATATATTAGATTCAAGGTGCTGATAGGGTCATTCTCAATAACTTCACACACACGCTACTGTGCATATCCCAGTCTAATTCTGTCTGTAAACGTATACCTGTCACCCAGCGCCTAAATAATAGGCCTCAAATTTATAGTCAGCTAAATCTGTGGTTACTGCTGTGCCTGTATTAGTGTAATACGGTACCTAAATAGATAGCCAGATAGTGTTAGGTGTCTGTAAAAAAAGGCCTGAATTTGAATTCAATACATTGGGCCAAATAATATTTTTGTTGTTGTGGTGAACGATAACAATGAGGAAAACATCTAGTAAAGGACACGGACGCGGACATGGTCGTGGTGGTGTTAGTGGACCCTCTGGTGCTGGGAGAGGACGTGGCCGTTCTGCCACAGCCACACGTCCTAGTGTACCAACTACCTCAGGTCCCAGTAGCCGCCATAATTTACAGCGATATTTGGTGGGGCCCAATGCCGTTCTAAGGATGGTAAGGCCTGAGCAGGTACAGGCATTAGTCAATTGGGTGGCCGACAGTGGATCCAGCACGTTCACATTATCTCCCACCCAGTCTTCTGCAGAAAGCGCACAGATGGCGCCTGAAAACCAAGCCCATCAGTCTGTCACATCACCCCCATGCATACCAGGGAAACTGTCTGAGCCTCAAGTTTTGCAGCAGTCTCTTATGCTGTTTGAAGACTCTGCTGGCAGGGTTTCCCAAGGGCATCCACCTAGCCCTTCCCCAGCGGTGGAAGACATAGAATGCACTGACGCACAACCACTTATGTTTCCTGATGATGAGGACATGGGAATACCACCTCAGCACGTCTCTGATGATGACGAAACACAGGTGCCAACTGCTGCGTCTTTCTGCAGTGTGCAGACTGAACAGGAGGTCAAGGATCAAGACTGGGTGGGAGACGATGCAGGGGACGATGAGGTCCTAGACCCCACATGGAATGAAGGTCGTGCCACTGACTTTCACAGTTCCGAGGAAGAGGCAGTGGTGAGACCGAGCCAACAGCGTAGCAAAAGAGGGAGCAGTGGTCAAAAGCAGAACACCCGCCGCCAAGAGACTCCGCCTGCTACTGACCGCCGCCATCTGGGACCGAGCACCCCAAAGGCAGCTTCAAGGAGTTCCCTGGTATGGCACTTCTTCAAACAATGTGCTGACGACAAGACCCGAGTGGTTTGCACGCTGTGCCATCAGAGCCTGAAGCGAGGCATTAACGTTCTGAACCTTAGCACAACCTGCATGACCAGGCACCTGCATGCAAAGCATGAACTGCAGTGTAGTAAAAACCTTAAAAACAAGGAAGTCACTCAGGCTCCCCCTGCTACCTCTTTTGCTGCTGCCGCCTCGGCCTCTTCTGCTGCTGCCGCCTCGGCCTCTTCTGCTGCTGCCGCCTCGGCCTCTTCCTCCGCCTCTGTAGGAACGTTGGCACCTGCCACCCAGCAAACAGGGGATGTACCACCAACACCACCACCTCCGTCACCAAGCATCTCAACCATGTCACACGGCAGCGTTCAGCTCTCCATCTCACAAACATTTGAGAGAAAGCGTAAATTCCCACCTAGCCACCCTCGATCCCTGGCCCTGAATGCCAGCATTTCTAAACTACTGGCCTATGAAATGCTGTCATTTAGGCTGGTGGACACAGACAGCTTCAAACAGCTCATGTCGCTTGCTGTCCCACAGTATGTTGTTCCCATCCGGCACTACTTCTCCAAGAGAGCCGTGCCCTCCCTGCACAACCAAGTATCCGATAAAATCAAGTGTGCACTGCGCAACGCCATCTGTGGCAAGGTCCACCTAACCACAGATACGTGGACCAGTAAGCACGGCCAGGGATGCTATATCTCCCTAACTGCACACTGGGTAAATGTAGTGGCAGCTGGGCCCCAGGTGGAGAGCTGTTTGGCGCACGTCCTTCCGCCGCCAAGGATCGCAGGGCAACATTCTTTGCCTCCTGTTGCCACCTCCTCCTACTCAGCTTCCTCCTCCTCTTCTTCCACCTGCTCATCCAGTCAGCCACACACCTTCACCACCAACTTCAGCACAGCCCGGGGTAAACGTCAGCAGGCCATTCTGAAACTCATATGTTTGGGGGACAGGCCCCACACCGCACAGGAGTTGTGGCGGGGTATAGAACAACAGACCGACGAGTGGTTGCTGCCGGTGAGCCTCAAGCCCGGCCTGGTGGTGTGCGATAATGGGCGAAATCTCGTTGCAGCTCTGGGACTAGCCGGTTTGACGCACATCCCTTGCTTGGCGCATGTGCTGAATTTGGTGGTGCAGAAGTTCATTCACAACTACCCCGACATGTCAGAGCTGCTGCATAAAGTGCGGGCCGTCTGTTCGCGCTTCCGGCGTTCACATCCTGCTGCTGCTCGCCTGTCTGCGCTACAGCGTAACTTCGGCCTTCCCGCTCACCGCCTCATATGCGACGTGCCCACCAGGTGGAACTCAACCTTGCACATGCTGGACAGACTGTGCGAGCAGCAGCAGGCCATAGTGGAGTTTCAGCTGCAGCACGCACGGGTCAGTCGCACTGCGGAACAGCACCACTTCACTACCAATGACTGGGCCTCCATGCGAGACCTGTGTGCCCTGTTACGCTGTTTCGAGTACTCCACCAACATGGCCAGTGGCAATGACGCCGTTATCAGCGTTACAATACCACTTCTATGTCTCCTTGAGAAAACACTTAGGGCGATGATGGAAGAGGAGGTGGCCCAGGAGGAGGAGGAGGAGGAAGAGGGGTCATTTTTAGCACTTTCAGGCCAGTCTCTTCGAAGTGACTCAGAGGGAGGTTTTTTGCAACAGCAGAGGCCAGGTACAAATGTGGCCAGCCAGGGCCCACTACTGGAGGATGAGGAGGAGGTGGAGGAGGATGAGGATGAAGCATGGTCACAGCGGGGTGGCACCCAACGCAGCTCGGGCCCATCACTGGTGTGTGGCTGGGGGGAAACGCAGGACAATGACGATACGCCTCCCGCAGAGGACAGCTTGTCCTTACCCCTGGGCAGCCTGGCACACATGAGCGACTACATGCTGCAGTGCCTGCGCAACGACAGCAGAGTTGCCCACATTTTAACGTGTGCGGACTACTGGGTTGCCACCCTGCTGGATCCACGGTACAAAGACAATGTGCCCACCTTACTTCCTGCACTGGAGCGTGATAGGAAGATGCGCGAGTACAAGCGCACGTTGGTAGACGTGCTACTGAGAGCATTCCCAAATGTCACAGGGGAACAAGTGGAAGCCCAAGGCCAAGGCAGAGGAGGAGCAAGAGGTCGCCAAGGCAGCTGTGTCACGGCCAGCTCCTCTGAGGGCAGGGTTAGCATGGCAGAGATGTGGAAAAGTTTTGTCAACACGCCACAGCTAACTGCACCACCACCTGATACGCAACGTGTTAGCAGGAGGCAACATTTCACTAACATGGTGGAACAGTACGTGTGCACACCCCTCCACGTACTGACTGATGGTTCGGCCCCATTCAACTTCTGGGTCTCTAAATTGTCCACATGGCCAGAGCTAGCCTTTTATGCCTTGGAGGTGCTGGCCAGCCCGGCGGCCAGCGTTTTGTCTGAACGTGTATTCAGCACGGCAGGGGGCGTCATTACAGACAAACGCAGCCGCCTGTCTACAGCCAATGTGGACAAGCTGACATTCATAAAAATGAACCAGGCATGGATCCCACGGGACCTGTCCATCCCTTGTGCAGATTAGACATTAACTACCTCCCCTTAACCATATATTATTGTACTCCAGGGCACTTCCTCATTCAATCCTATTTTTATTTTCATTTTACCATTATATTGCGGGGCAACCCAAAGTTGAATGAACCTCTCCTCTGTCTGGGTGCCGGGGCCTAAATTTATGACAATGGACTGTTCCAGTGTTGGGTGACGTAAAGCCTGATTCTCTGCTATGACATGAAGACTGATTCTCTGCTGACATGAAGCCAGATTCTCTGTTACGGGACCTCTCTCCTCTGCCTGGGTGGCGGGGCCTAAATTTATGACAATGGACTGTTACAGTGGTGGGTGACGTGAAGCCTGATTCTATGCTATGACATGAAGACTGATTCTCTGGTGATATGAAGCCAGATTCTCTGTTACGGGACCTCTCTCTTCTGCCTGGGTGCCAGGGCCTAAATTTATGACAATGGACTGTTACAGTGGTGGGTGACGTGAAGCATGATTCTCTGCTATGATATGAAGACTGATTCTCTGGTGACATGAAGCCAGATTCTCTGTTACGGGACCTCTCTCCTCTGCCTGTGTGACTGGGCCTAAATTTCTGACAATGGACTGTTCCAGTGTTGGGTGACGTGAAGCATGATTCTCTGCTATGATATGAAGACTGATTCTCTGGTGACATGAAGCCAGATTCTCTGTTACGGGACCTCTCTCTTCTGCCTGGGTGCCGGGGCCTAAATTTATGACAATGGACTGTTACAGTGGTGGGTGACGTGAAGCATGATTCTCTGCTATGATATAAAGACTGATTCTCTGGTGACATGAAGCCAGATTCTCTGTTACGGGACCTCTCTCCTCTGCCTGGGCCTAAATATCTGACAATGGACTGTTCCAGTGTTGGGTGACGTGAAGCATGATTCTCTGCTATGATATGAAGACTGATTCTCTGCTGACATGAAGCCAGATTCTCTGTTACGGGACCTCTCTCCTCTGCCTGGGTGCCGGGGCCTAAATTTATGACAATGGACTGTTACAGTAGTGGGTGACGTGAAGCCTGATTCTATGCTATGACATGAAGACTGATTCTCTGGTGACATGAAGCCAGATTCTCTGTTACGGGACCTCTCTCCTCTGCCTGGGCCTAAATATCTGACAATGGACTGTTCCAGTGTTGGGTGACGTGAAGCATGATTCTCTGCTATGATATGAAGACTGATTCTCTGCTGACATGAAGCCAAATTCTCTGTTACGGGACCTCTCTCTTCTGCCTGGGTGCCGGGGCCTAAATTTATGACAATGGACTGTTACAGTGGTGGATGACGTGAAGCATGATTCTCTGCTATGACATGAAGCCAGATTCTCTGTTACGGGACCTCTCTCCTCTGCCTGGGCCTAAATATCTGACAATGGACTGTTCCAGTGTTGGGTGACGTGAAGCCTGATTCTCTGCTATGATATGAAGACTGATTCTCTGCTGACATGAAGCCAGATTCTCTGTTACGGGACCTCTCTCCTCTCCCTGGGTGCCTGGGCCTAAATATCTGACAATGGACTGTTCCAGTGTTGGGTGACGTGAAGCATGATTCTCTGTTACGGGACCTCTCTCCTCTGCCTGGGTCTAAATATATGACAATGGACTGTTACAGTGGTGGGTGAAGTGAAGCCAGATTCTCTGCTATGGGATCTCTCTCCAATTGATATTGGTTAATTTTTATTAATTTTATTTTATTTTTTTTCATTTCCCTATCCACATTTGTTTGCAGGGGATTTACCTACATGTTGCTGCCTTTTGCAGCCCTCTAGCCCTTTCCTGGGCTGTTTTACAGCCTTTTTAGTGCCGAAAAGTTCGGGTCCCCATTGACTTCAATGGGGTTCGGGTTCGGGACGAAGTTCGGGTCGGGTTCGGATCCTGAACCCGAACATTTCCGGGAAGTTTGGCCGAACTTCTCGAACCCGAACATCCAGGTGTTCGCTCAACTCTACTAGTGACTTCTTGGAGCCACTTCATGGACTGGATCTGAAGGGTGAGGGCCTGTTGACGTTTTATCTGTTTTTATGTTTCAGGTTGCCCTTGTTTTTGCTCTCACCCGGATAGCTATGTTAGTCAGAACTCCCCCCAACAATCAGCTTTATCCCAAATTGCGTATGGTTGCATGAAATTCCCTTTTTCCCCCTTTTCAGGTTAATTGGGGACCCCCTTTGCCAAAAAGGGTCCTCATGACCTGTGCTGCTATTCTTATACCCATGTGGATTACAAATATTCTATTGCTACCTCATGTGGATTACAAATTACTTTATTACCTCATTGGGATTATAATTAATGATTTCATATGGATTACAAAGGACTCTTTTGCACTTTTGTTCCCGTTTGGAGCACTTTATCTATCAGCATTGAAGAAATGGACTCTAATGTGATTTTACTGCATTATTGCACCATTTCATAATATTGAATAAGTGCCTTAAATGTTTGCCTTATCTATTTTGCACTATTTTTGCATTAACCTTTTAAGTACTGTGCCTATTGTGCGTATTCTTTTGCAGGTGCCGCAATGTGATATTATATGCATTTTTGTATTGACTTTGGTGGAATTATATTTTTAGCTACATAGTCAGCACCTTACTTCTTTGCTTATTATGGATTGCCTCTGATGACGTTTTATACGTCACAAGCAAGTCTTACATCACCATTGCTCATACGGACTGCCTATGAGGACATTAAATACTAATGGTTCTTATGCGACCTTGTGTTAGATAAATTGTATTGCTACACAGGGGGAACCAAGTGGTAAGTCACAAGCAGATCTAAGACCGTCAAGGGAAACCTGCTGCTAATACGTGTCTGGAGATTAGAGAGCTTGGCCTTATCCTCTTAATTGTTATATGATTTAAGACCTTATGCTTTGCCAAGGTTATTTATTATTAGGTCTTGTGCATCGCCAAGCCAAGAAAATGTTTGTAGCGTCAAGGTGACGAAGCGTAAAGCATTACTAGACCTTGGTGCTAAGAAGGGAATACAGGATGAAGCCACCCTTCTATTTGCTGGAGTATCATGACATGTGGAGCGATTACAGTATATGACACCCCCACCGTCCATATACGACTATTGCCACATCGTGGAGTATTGAGCGCTTAGTGCAGTATATTTGGTTGGTCGGTTCACTGCGGGAGGGAAAACCGTGGTTAGACACCCTACTCAGGCAGGAGCCCATAGGTAGCCGTCTTTATATGTATCTGCTTTTTCATGCAGCACTTAAAAAATTTCTCAGGTACACTTAGAGAGTGTGTGTATGTGTGTGTATGTGTGTGTGTGTGTATATATATATATATATATATATATATATACACACATACAGTCCTGATCAAAAGTTTAAGACCACTTGAAAAAAGGCCAAAAAATTTAATATTTTATAATGTTGGATCTTAACAAGGTTCCAAGTAGAGCTTCACCATGCAACAAGAAGAAATGAGAGTGAGACAACATATTTTTTGAGCATTCAATTAATTAAAAATAACGATTAAACTAAAACAGGCTGTTTTTCAGCTGATCAAAATTTTAGGACCACATGCCTTTAAAAGGCTAAATCTGTGCAAAGATGTGGATTCATTGTCATTTTCTGTCAGGTAGTCACATGTTGTGATGGCAAAAAATCTCTCCCTTTTTGAACGTGGTCGGGTTGTTGAACTGCATAAGCAGGGTCTCTCACAGCACGGCATCGCTGCTGAGGTGGGATGCAGTAAGACAGTAATTTGGAATTTCTTAAATGATCCTGAAGGTTATGGAACAAAAAGGTCAAGTGGAAGACCCCAAAAAAATGTCATCAGCACTGAGCCGGAGGATCCAATTGGCTGTCCGTCAAGACACTGGACGATCCTCGACCCAAATTAAGGCCCTTACTGGTGCTGACTGCAGCCCTATAACCATCAGATGGCATCTGAGACTGAAGGGCTTCAAAAACAAAAAACGTCTTCAAAGACCTTGTCTTTTTGAACGCCACAGAACTGCTCGTTTGGACTTTGCAAGAGAGCACCAAACCTGGGACATTCAAAGGAGGAAGAAAGTTTTATTCTCTGATGAGACAAAATTTAACCTTGATGGTCCTGTTGGTTTCCAACGTTACTGGCATGACAAGCAGATCCCACCTGAGATGTTTTCTACGCACCACAGTGGAGGGGGCGCCATAATGGTCTAGGGTGCTTTCCTTCAGTGGAACAATGGAGCTTCAGGAAGTGCAGGGGCGTCAAACGGCCGCTGGCTAAGTCCAGATGTTGCAGAGAGCATTCCTCATGACTGAGGGCCCTCGTTTGTGTGGTAACGACTGGGTTTTTCAACAGGACAACTCTACAGTACACAATGCCCGCAGGACAAGGGACTTCTTCCAGGAGAATAACATCACTCTTGGCCCATGCTGCGTGTTCCCCTGATCTAAATCCAATTGAGAACCTATGGGGAGGGATGGCAAGGGAAGTTTACAAAAATGGACAACAGTTCCAGACAGTAGATGGCCTTCGTGCGGTTGTCTTCACCACTTGGAGAAATGATCCCACTCACCTCATGGAAACGCTTGCATCAGGCATGCCGAAATGAATTTTTGAAGTGATAAACAATAACGGCGGAGCTACTCATTACTGAGTTCATGTTTGGAAGTTGGATTTCTGTTTTGGGGGGGGGGGGGGGGTTAGTTTTTTTTGGAGGTGTGGTCCTAAAGTTTTGATCAGCTGAAAAACAGCCTGTTTCAGTTTATTCGTTGTTTTCATTAAATTGAATGCTCCAAAAATGTTTTGTGCCATTTCTTCTTGTTGCATGTTGAAGCTCTACTTGGAACCTTGTTAAGATCCAGCCATGCTAAATATGATTTTTTGCAATTTTTCAAGTGGTCTTAAACTTTTTTTTTCAAGTGGTCTATATATATGTATACAGTGCTGCCCATAATTATTCATACCCCTGGCAAATTTTGACTTAAAGTTACTTTTATTCAACCAGCAAGTAATTTTTTTGACGGGAAATAACATAGGTGTCTCCCAAAAGATAATAAGGCGATGTACAAGAGGCATTATTGTGGGGGAAAAAATTCTCAGCTTTTATTTACATTTGAGCAAAAAGTGTCCAGTCCAAAATTATTCATACCCTTTTCAATAATCAATAGAAAAGCCTTTATTGGCTATAACAGCAATCAAACGCTTCCTATAATTGCAGACCAGCTTTTTGCATGTTTCCACAGGTATTTTTGCCCATTCAACTTTAGCAATGAGCTCCAAATCTTTCAGGTTGGAGGGTCTTCTTGCCATCACCCTGATCTTTAGCTCCCTCCACAGATTCCCAATTGGATTCAAGTCTAGACTCAGGCTGGGCCACTCCAAAACGTTAATGTTGTTGTCTGCTAACCATTTCTTCACCACTTTTGCTGTGTGTTTTGGGTCATTGTCATGTTGAAATGTCCACCGGTGCCCAACGCCAAGTTTCTCTGCAGACTGCCTGATGTTGTCATTGAGAATCCTCATGTATTACTCTTTTTTCATGGTGCCGTTTACTGTGATTAGGTTCCCTGGTCCATTGGCTGAAAAACACCCCCAAAGCATTAGGTTCCCACCACCATGTTTGACAGTGGGGGTTGAAGGCTTCTTCTTTTTTATGCCAAATGAAGGAAACATCATTGCGACCAAACCATTGAATTTTTGTTTTATCTGACCATAATACAGAAGAACAGTCTTCTTCTTTGTCCAGATGAGCTTTTGCAAAGGCCAAGCAAGCTTTTGAGTGCCTTATCTGAGAAGTGGCATCCTCCTTGGTCTGCATTGTGCAGTGTCCGTTGGATTGTCTGCCTTGAGACATTGCCAGCAGCAGAGCCCAGATTCACCAGGATGTCCTTGGTGGTGATCCTTAGATTCTTTTTCACCTCTCTAACCATCTCTTGTACATCGTCTTATTATCTTTTGGGAGACACCTATGTAATTTCCTGTCAAAGTCCCGTACTTGCTGGTTCAATAAAAGTAACTTTAAGTCAAAATTTGCCAGGGGTATGAATAATTATGGGCAGTACTGTATATATATATATATATATACATGAATGAAAAATAGAGCAGCACTCCAGTAAAGTGAAAAAAGAAAGCTGTTTATTCACCCAGTGGTGGCGCGTCACCACTGGGTGTATAAACAGCTTTCTTTTTTTCACTTTACTGGAGTGCTGCTCTATTTTTCATTCGTATTATCCTGGGACGCTATTCCCACTGGAGCTTGCACCCGATTTTCAAACTTTGAGGTTGGTGCTGCCATTTATTACATTATATATATATATATATATATATATACACACTCAACAAAAATATAAATGCAACACTTTCGGTTTTGCTCCCATTTTACATGAGCTGAACTCAAAGATCTGAAACATTTTCTACATACACAAAAGACCCATTACTCTCAAATATTGCTCACAAATCTGTCTAAATCTGTGTTAGTGAGCACTTCTCCTTTTTCTGAAATAATCCATCCCACCTCACAGGTGTGGCATAGCAAGGTGTTTATTAGACAGCATGAATATTGCACAGGTGTGCCTTAGACTGACAACAATAAAAGACCACTCTGAAATGTGCAGTTTGATCACCCAGCACAATGCCAAAGATGTCTCAACCATCTCAGGGAAGCTCATCTGCATGCTCGTCATCCTCATTGGGGTCTAGACCTGAATGCAGTTTGTCGTCGTAACCGATTTGAGTGGGCAAATGCTAACATTCGATGGCGTTTGGCACATTGGAGAGGCATTCTGTTCACGGATGAGTCCCAGTTTACACTGTTCAGGGCAGATGGCAGACAGCGTGTGTGGCGTTGTGTGGGTGAGCGGTTTGCTGATGTCAGTGTTGTGGGGATCGAGTGGCCCATGGTAGCATTACGGTATGGGCAGGCGTTTGTTATGGACAATGAACACAGGTGCATTTTATTGATGGCATTTTGAATGCACAGAGATACTGTGATGAGATCCTGAGGCCCATTGTTGTGCCATTCATCCACGACCATCACCTCATGTTGCAGCATGATAATGCATGGCCCCATATTGCAAGGGTCTGTACATGATTCGCGGAAGCTGGAAACATCCTAGTTCTTGCACGGCCATCATGCTCACCGGACATGTCACCCATTGAGCATGTTTGGGAAGCTCTGGATCAGCGTATACGGCAGCATGTTCCAGTTCCTGCCAATATTCAGCAACTTTGCACAGCTATTGAAGAGGAGTGGACCAACATTCCACAATCAACAACCTGATCAACTCTATGTGACGGAGATGTGTTGCACTGCATAAGTCAAATGGTGGCCACACCAGATACTGACTGGTTTTCTAACCCCCCCCCCCCTCCCACAGTAAGGCAAAACTTCGCACATTTCAGAGTGGCGTTCTGTGGCGAAACCAACCTCGCCACTGGGTTTTGAAGGGGCCTGTTGTTCTATACCCCGCCACAACTCCTGTGCGGTGTTCTATACACCGCACAGGAGTTGTGGCGGGGTATAGAACAACAGACCGACGAGTGGTTGCTGCCGGTGAGCCTCAAGCCCGGCCTGGTGGTGTGCGATAATGGGCGAAATCTCGTTGCAGCTCTGGGACTAGCCGGTTTGACGCACATCCCTTGCTTGGCGCATGTGCTGAATTTGGTGGTGCAGAAGTTCATTCACAACTACCCCGACATGTCAGAGCTGCTGCATAAAGTGCGGGCCGTCTGTTCGCGCTTCCGGCGTTCACATCCTGCTGCTGCTCGCCTGTCTGCGCTACAGCGTAACTTCGGCCTTCCCGCTCACCGCCTCATATGCGACGTGCCCACCAGGTGGAACTCAACCTTGCACATGCTGGACAGACTGTGCGAGCAGCAGCAGGCCATAGTGGAGTTTCAGCTGCAGCACGCACGGGTCAGTCGCACTGCGGAACAGCACCACTTCACTACCAATGACTGGGCCTCCATGCGAGACCTGTGTGCCCTGTTACGCTGTTTCGAGTACTCCACCAACATGGCCAGTGGCAATGACGCCGTTATCAGCGTTACAATACCACTTCTATGTCTCCTTGAGAAAACACTTAGGGCGATGATGGAAGAGGAGGTGGCCCAGGAGGAGGAGGAGGAGGAAGAGGGGTCATTTTTAGCACTTTCAGGCCAGTCTCTTCGAAGTGACTCAGAGGGAGGTTTTTTGCAACAGCAGAGGCCAGGTACAAATGTGGCCAGCCAGGGCCCACTACTGGAGGATGAGGAGGAGGTGGAGGAGGATGAGGATGAAGCATGGTCACAGCGGGGTGGCACCCAACGCAGCTCGGGCCCATCACTGGTGTGTGGCTGGGGGGAAACGCAGGACAATGACGATACGCCTCCCGCAGAGGACAGCTTGTCCTTACCCCTGGGCAGCCTGGCACACATGAGCGACTACATGCTGCAGTGCCTGCGCAACGACAGCAGAGTTGCCCACATTTTAACGTGTGCGGACTACTGGGTTGCCACCCTGCTGGATCCACGGTACAAAGACAATGTGCCCACCTTACTTCCTGCACTGGAGCGTGATAGGAAGATGCGCGAGTACAAGCGCACGTTGGTAGACGTGCTACTGAGAGCATTCCCAAATGTCACAGGGGAACAAGTGGAAGCCCAAGGCCAAGGCAGAGGAGGAGCAAGAGGTCGCCAAGGCAGCTGTGTCACGGCCAGCTCCTCTGAGGGCAGGGTTAGCATGGCAGAGATGTGGAAAAGTTTTGTCAACACGCCACAGCTAACTGCACCACCACCTGATACGCAACGTGTTAGCAGGAGGCAACATTTCACTAACATGGTGGAACAGTACGTGTGCACACCCCTCCACGTACTGACTGATGGTTCGGCCCCATTCAACTTCTGGGTCTCTAAATTGTCCACATGGCCAGAGCTAGCCTTTTATGCCTTGGAGGTGCTGGCCAGCCCGGCGGCCAGCGTTTTGTCTGAACGTGTATTCAGCACGGCAGGGGGCGTCATTACAGACAAACGCAGCCGCCTGTCTACAGCCAATGTGGACAAGCTGACATTCATAAAAATGAACCAGGCATGGATCCCACGGGACCTGTCCATCCCTTGTGCAGATTAGACATTAACTACCTCCCCTTAACCATATATTATTGTACTCCAGGGCACTTCCTCATTCAATCCTATTTTTATTTTCATTTTACCATTATATTGCGGGGCAACCCAAAGTTGAATGAACCTCTCCTCTGTCTGGGTGCCGGGGCCTAAATTTATGACAATGGACTGTTCCAGTGTTGGGTGACGTAAAGCCTGATTCTCTGCTATGACATGAAGACTGATTCTCTGCTGACATGAAGCCAGATTCTCTGTTACGGGACCTCTCTCCTCTGCCTGGGTGGCGGGGCCTAAATTTATGACAATGGACTGTTACAGTGGTGGGTGACGTGAAGCCTGATTCTATGCTATGACATGAAGACTGATTCTCTGGTGATATGAAGCCAGATTCTCTGTTACGGGACCTCTCTCTTCTGCCTGGGTGCCAGGGCCTAAATTTATGACAATGGACTGTTACAGTGGTGGGTGACGTGAAGCATGATTCTCTGCTATGATATGAAGACTGATTCTCTGGTGACATGAAGCCAGATTCTCTGTTACGGGACCTCTCTCCTCTGCCTGTGTGACTGGGCCTAAATTTCTGACAATGGACTGTTCCAGTGTTGGGTGACGTGAAGCATGATTCTCTGCTATGATATGAAGACTGATTCTCTGGTGACATGAAGCCAGATTCTCTGTTACGGGACCTCTCTCTTCTGCCTGGGTGCCGGGGCCTAAATTTATGACAATGGACTGTTACAGTGGTGGGTGACGTGAAGCATGATTCTCTGCTATGATATAAAGACTGATTCTCTGGTGACATGAAGCCAGATTCTCTGTTACGGGACCTCTCTCCTCTGCCTGGGCCTAAATATCTGACAATGGACTGTTCCAGTGTTGGGTGACGTGAAGCATGATTCTCTGCTATGATATGAAGACTGATTCTCTGCTGACATGAAGCCAGATTCTCTGTTACGGGACCTCTCTCCTCTGCCTGGGTGCCGGGGCCTAAATTTATGACAATGGACTGTTACAGTAGTGGGTGACGTGAAGCCTGATTCTATGCTATGACATGAAGACTGATTCTCTGGTGACATGAAGCCAGATTCTCTGTTACGGGACCTCTCTCCTCTGCCTGGGCCTAAATATCTGACAATGGACTGTTCCAGTGTTGGGTGACGTGAAGCATGATTCTCTGCTATGATATGAAGACTGATTCTCTGCTGACATGAAGCCAAATTCTCTGTTACGGGACCTCTCTCTTCTGCCTGGGTGCCGGGGCCTAAATTTATGACAATGGACTGTTACAGTGGTGGATGACGTGAAGCATGATTCTCTGCTATGACATGAAGCCAGATTCTCTGTTACGGGACCTCTCTCCTCTGCCTGGGCCTAAATATCTGACAATGGACTGTTCCAGTGTTGGGTGACGTGAAGCCTGATTCTCTGCTATGATATGAAGACTGATTCTCTGCTGACATGAAGCCAGATTCTCTGTTACGGGACCTCTCTCCTCTCCCTGGGTGCCTGGGCCTAAATATCTGACAATGGACTGTTCCAGTGTTGGGTGACGTGAAGCATGATTCTCTGTTACGGGACCTCTCTCCTCTGCCTGGGTCTAAATATATGACAATGGACTGTTACAGTGGTGGGTGAAGTGAAGCCAGATTCTCTGCTATGGGATCTCTCTCCAATTGATATTGGTTAATTTTTATTAATTTTATTTTATTTTTTTTCATTTCCCTATCCACATTTGTTTGCAGGGGATTTACCTACATGTTGCTGCCTTTTGCAGCCCTCTAGCCCTTTCCTGGGCTGTTTTACAGCCTTTTTAGTGCCGAAAAGTTCGGGTCCCCATTGACTTCAATGGGGTTCGGGTTCGGGACGAAGTTCGGGTCGGGTTCGGATCCTGAACCCGAACATTTCCGGGAAGTTTGGCCGAACTTCTCGAACCCGAACATCCAGGTGTTCGCTCAACTCTACTAGTGACTTCTTGGAGCCACTTCATGGACTGGATCTGAAGGGTGAGGGCCTGTTGACGTTTTATCTGTTTTTATGTTTCAGGTTGCCCTTGTTTTTGCTCTCACCCGGATAGCTATGTTAGTCAGAACTCCCCCCAACAATCAGCTTTATCCCAAATTGCGTATGGTTGCATGAAATTCCCTTTTTCCCCCTTTTCAGGTTAATTGGGGACCCCCTTTGCCAAAAAGGGTCCTCATGACCTGTGCTGCTATTCTTATACCCATGTGGATTACAAATATTCTATTGCTACCTCATGTGGATTACAAATTACTTTATTACCTCATTGGGATTATAATTAATGATTTCATATGGATTACAAAGGACTCTTTTGCACTTTTGTTCCCGTTTGGAGCACTTTATCTATCAGCATTGAAGAAATGGACTCTAATGTGATTTTACTGCATTATTGCACCATTTCATAATATTGAATAAGTGCCTTAAATGTTTGCCTTATCTATTTTGCACTATTTTTGCATTAACCTTTTAAGTACTGTGCCTATTGTGCGTATTCTTTTGCAGGTGCCGCAATGTGATATTATATGCATTTTTGTATTGACTTTGGTGGAATTATATTTTTAGCTACATAGTCAGCACCTTACTTCTTTGCTTATTATGGATTGCCTCTGATGACGTTTTATACGTCACAAGCAAGTCTTACATCACCATTGCTCATACGGACTGCCTATGAGGACATTAAATACTAATGGTTCTTATGCGACCTTGTGTTAGATAAATTGTATTGCTACACAGGGGGAACCAAGTGGTAAGTCACAAGCAGATCTAAGACCGTCAAGGGAAACCTGCTGCTAATACGTGTCTGGAGATTAGAGAGCTTGGCCTTATCCTCTTAATTGTTATATGATTTAAGACCTTATGCTTTGCCAAGGTTATTTATTATTAGGTCTTGTGCATCGCCAAGCCAAGAAAAATGTTTGTAGCGTCAAGGTGACGAAGCGTAAAGCATTACTAGACCTTGGTGCTAAGAAGGGAATACAGGATGAAGCCACCCTTCTATTTGCTGGAGTATCATGACATGTGGAGCGATTACAGTATATGACACCCCCACCGTCCATATACGACTATTGCCACATCGTGGAGTATTGAGCGCTTAGTGCAGTATATTTGGTTGGTCGGTTCACTGCGGGAGGGAAAACCGTGGTTAGACACCCTACTCAGGCAGGAGCCCATAGGTAGCCGTCTTTATATGTATCTGCTTTTTCATGCAGCACTTAAAAAATTTCTCAGGTACACTTAGAGAGTGTGTGTATGTGTGTGTATGTGTGTGTGTGTGTATATATATATATATATATATATATATATATACACACATACAGTCCTGATCAAAAGTTTAAGACCACTTGAAAAAAGGCCAAAAAATTTAATATTTTATAATGTTGGATCTTAACAAGGTTCCAAGTAGAGCTTCACCATGCAACAAGAAGAAATGAGAGTGAGACAACATATTTTTTGAGCATTCAATTAATTAAAAATAACGATTAAACTAAAACAGGCTGTTTTTCAGCTGATCAAAATTTTAGGACCACATGCCTTTAAAAGGCTAAATCTGTGCAAAGATGTGGATTCATTGTCATTTTCTGTCAGGTAGTCACATGTTGTGATGGCAAAAAATCTCTCCCTTTTTGAACGTGGTCGGGTTGTTGAACTGCATAAGCAGGGTCTCTCACAGCACGGCATCGCTGCTGAGGTGGGATGCAGTAAGACAGTAATTTGGAATTTCTTAAATGATCCTGAAGGTTATGGAACAAAAAGGTCAAGTGGAAGACCCCAAAAAAATGTCATCAGCACTGAGCCGGAGGATCCAATTGGCTGTCCGTCAAGACACTGGACGATCCTCGACCCAAATTAAGGCCCTTACTGGTGCTGACTGCAGCCCTATAACCATCAGATGGCATCTGAGACTGAAGGGCTTCAAAAACAAAAAACGTCTTCAAAGACCTTGTCTTTTTGAACGCCACAGAACTGCTCGTTTGGACTTTGCAAGAGAGCACCAAACCTGGGACATTCAAAGGAGGAAGAAAGTTTTATTCTCTGATGAGACAAAATTTAACCTTGATGGTCCTGTTGGTTTCCAACGTTACTGGCATGACAAGCAGATCCCACCTGAGATGTTTTCTACGCACCACAGTGGAGGGGGCGCCATAATGGTCTAGGGTGCTTTCCTTCAGTGGAACAATGGAGCTTCAGGAAGTGCAGGGGCGTCAAACGGCCGCTGGCTAAGTCCAGATGTTGCAGAGAGCATTCCTCATGACTGAGGGCCCTCGTTTGTGTGGTAACGACTGGGTTTTTCAACAGGACAACTCTACAGTACACAATGCCCGCAGGACAAGGGACTTCTTCCAGGAGAATAACATCACTCTTGGCCCATGCTGCGTGTTCCCCTGATCTAAATCCAATTGAGAACCTATGGGGAGGGATGGCAAGGGAAGTTTACAAAAATGGACAACAGTTCCAGACAGTAGATGGCCTTCGTGCGGTTGTCTTCACCACTTGGAGAAATGATCCCACTCACCTCATGGAAACGCTTGCATCAGGCATGCCGAAATGAATTTTTGAAGTGATAAACAATAACGGCGGAGCTACTCATTACTGAGTTCATGTTTGGAAGTTGGATTTCTGTTTTGGGGGGGGGGGGGGGGGGTTAGTTTTTTTTGGAGGTGTGGTCCTAAAGTTTTGATCAGCTGAAAAACAGCCTGTTTCAGTTTATTCGTTGTTTTCATTAAATTGAATGCTCCAAAAATGTTTTGTGCCATTTCTTCTTGTTGCATGTTGAAGCTCTACTTGGAACCTTGTTAAGATCCAGCCATGCTAAATATGATTTTTTGCAATTTTTCAAGTGGTCTTAAACTTTTGATCAGGACGGTATATATATGTATACAGTGCTGCCCATAATTATTCATACCCCTGGCAAATTTTGACTTAAAGTTACTTTTATTCAACCAGCAAGTAATTTTTTTGACGGGAAATAACATAGGTGTCTCCCAAAAGATAATAAGGCGATGTACAAGAGGCATTATTGTGGGGGAAAAAATTCTCAGCTTTTATTTACATTTGAGCAAAAAGTGTCCAGTCCAAAATTATTCATACCCTTTTCAATAATCAATAGAAAAGCCTTTATTGGCTATAACAGCAATCAAACGCTTCCTATAATTGCAGACCAGCTTTTTGCATGTTTCCACAGGTATTTTTGCCCATTCAACTTTAGCAATGAGCTCCAAATCTTTCAGGTTGGAGGGTCTTCTTGCCATCACCCTGATCTTTAGCTCCCTCCACAGATTCCCAATTGGATTCAAGTCTAGACTCAGGCTGGGCCACTCCAAAACGTTAATGTTGTTGTCTGCTAACCATTTCTTCACCACTTTTGCTGTGTGTTTTGGGTCATTGTCATGTTGAAATGTCCACCGGTGCCCAACGCCAAGTTTCTCTGCAGACTGCCTGATGTTGTCATTGAGAATCCTCATGTATTACTCTTTTTTCATGGTGCCGTTTACTGTGATTAGGTTCCCTGGTCCATTGGCTGAAAAACACCCCCAAAGCATTAGGTTCCCACCACCATGTTTGACAGTGGGGGTTGAAGGCTTCTTCTTTTTTATGCCAAATGAAGGAAACATCATTGCGACCAAACCATTGAATTTTTGTTTTATCTGACCATAATACAGAAGAACAGTCTTCTTCTTTGTCCAGATGAGCTTTTGCAAAGGCCAAGCAAGCTTTTGAGTGCCTTATCTGAGAAGTGGCATCCTCCTTGGTCTGCATTGTGCAGTGTCCGTTGGATTGTCTGCCTTGAGACATTGCCAGCAGCAGAGCCCAGATTCACCAGGATGTCCTTGGTGGTGATCCTTAGATTCTTTTTCACCTCTCTAACCATCTCTTGTACATCGTCTTATTATCTTTTGGGAGACACCTATGTAATTTCCTGTCAAAGTCCCGTACTTGCTGGTTCAATAAAAGTAACTTTAAGTCAAAATTTGCCAGGGGTATGAATAATTATGGGCAGTACTGTATATATATATATATATATACATGAATGAAAAATAGAGCAGCACTCCAGTAAAGTGAAAAAAGAAAGCTGTTTATTCACCCAGTGGTGGCGCGTCACCACTGGGTGTATAAACAGCTTTCTTTTTTTCACTTTACTGGAGTGCTGCTCTATTTTTCATTCGTATTATCCTGGGACGCTATTCCCACTGGAGCTTGCACCCGATTTTCAAACTTTGAGGTTGGTGCTGCCATTTATTACATTATATATATATATATATATATACACACTCAACAAAAATATAAATGCAACACTTTCGGTTTTGCTCCCATTTTACATGAGCTGAACTCAAAGATCTGAAACATTTTCTACATACACAAAAGACCCATTACTCTCAAATATTGCTCACAAATCTGTCTAAGTCTGTGTTAGTGAGCACTTCTCCTTTGCCGAGATAATCCATCCCACCTCACAGGTGTGGCATATCAAGGTGTTTATTAGACAGCATGAATATTGCACAGGTGTGCCTTAGACTGACAACAATAAAAGACCACTCTGAAATGTGCAGTTTGATCACCCAGCACAATGCCAAAGATGTCTCAACCATCTCAGGGAAGCTCATCTGCATGCTCGTCATCCTCATTGGGGTCTAGACCTGAATGCAGTTTGTCGTCGTAACCGATTTGAGTGGGCAAATGCTAACATTCGATGGCGTTTGGCACATTGGAGAGGCATTCTGTTCACGGATGAGTCCCAGTTTACACTGTTCAGGGCAGATGGCAGACAGCGTGTGTGGCGTTGTGTGGGTGAGCGGTTTGCTGATGTCAGTGTTGTGGGGATCGAGTGGCCCATGGTAGCATTACGGTATGGGCAGGCGTTTGTTATGGACAATGAACACAGGTGCATTTTATTGATGGCATTTTGAATGCACAGAGATACTGTGATGAGATCCTGAGGCCCATTGTTGTGCCATTCATCCACGACCATCACCTCATGTTGCAGCATGATAATGCATGGCCCCATATTGCAAGGGTCTGTACATGATTCGCGGAAGCTGGAAACATCCTAGTTCTTGCACGGCCATCATGCTCACCGGACATGTCACCCATTGAGCATGTTTGGGAAGCTCTGGATCAGCGTATACGGCAGCATGTTCCAGTTCCTGCCAATATTCAGCAACTTTGCACAGCTATTGAAGAGGAGTGGACCAACATTCCACAATCAACAACCTGATCAACTCTATGTGACGGAGATGTGTTGCACTGCATAAGTCAAATGGTGGCCACACCAGATACTGACTGGTTTTCTAACCCCCCCCCCCTCCCACAGTAAGGCAAAACTTCGCACATTTCAGAGTGGCGTTCTGTGGCGAAACCAACCTCGCCACTGGGTTTTGAAGGGGCCTGGTTGCCAGCCTCTTGCCCCAGGATTATGGCCAATACTAACTTTGAAGGAGAAGACAGACCGGCCGCACAGCTTAAATCTGTGGAACTGTTTTGGGCAGGAAAGCCATGCTTGCGGCCGGCCAAATGTGACTTCCATGGAATTCGGGAACCCCTGCTCGGATCTGGGTGGTTTTTGGATATGTTGTTCACCCAGATCAGAGCTATCTATGGATGTATATATTATGGGGATGTGTGGGGTTTTGAGGTGTTTTCTGTGTGTTGGGAAAAATGTGTTTTCTGTCTGTGAATGATTAAGTTATCCCATTACATTTGGTAATTGTATTTTGTTGATTGCGTCTCAGACAATGCCAGTGTGTTAGTTAATTGTGTCAAAAACAATGCACATTGTATTTTGTTGATTGCGTTACAGACAGAGGGAAAGGCGGTTTTGTGTCCAATTGCTGGGAAGGTTTCAATACTGTTAATGCATGTGATTAGCTACAATATAAACTGTCATAGTTTTCGACAAGGGCCCCAGGGGGAATGTCCCTTGCTAGGAGACCTGCATAAAAGGCTGAAAAATAACCCATTAAAGAGTTCCTGTTTTACATTCAACATAGAGCCTTGTCTCATGTGTGTGGGGATTGCTATACGCTGAAGATTTGCTATACTCCCCTGGTTATAACTACTAGCTCTTGTAAGAGCTGTTCCTGGTTCCTGTGGTGGTTTTGGTGTAGAGCGCAGTGCTTGGGGTCCTCGGGAAGCACTAGGAGCATCCATAAACGGAGGTACCTTGTCAGGGTGCTAGGAGATCCGTTACACCTTTTATTGTGGGAACTCTAAGGCACACCTGTGCAATATTTATGCTGTCTAATCAGTACCTTGATATGCCACACCTGTGAGATGGGATGAATTATCTCAGCAAAGGAGAAGTGCTCACTAACACAGATTTAGACAGATTTGTGAACAATATTTGAGAGTAATGGGTCTTTGTGTATGTAGGAAATGTTTCAGATCATTGAGTTCAGCTCATGCAAAATGGGAGCAAAACCAAAAGTGTTGCATTTACATTTCTGTTCCGTATATATATATATATATATATATATATACAGTACAGACCAAAAGTTTGGACACACCTTCTCATTCAAAGAGTTTTCTTTATTTTCATGACTATGAAAATTGTAGATTCACACTGAAGGCATCAAAACTATGAATAAACAAATGTGGAATTATATACATAACAAGAAAGTGTGAAACAACTGAAAATATGTCATATTCTAGGTTCTTCAAAGTAGTCACCTCTTGCTTTGATTACTGCTTTGCACACTCTTGGCATTCTCTTGATGAGCTTCAAGAGGTAGTCACCTGAAATGGTCTTCCAACAGTCTTGAAGGAGTTCCCAGAGATGCTTAGCACTTGTTGGCCCTTTTGCCTTCACTCTGTGGTCCAGCTCACCCCAAACCATCTCGATTGGGTTCAGGTCTGGTGACTGTGGAGGCCAGGTCATCTGGCGCAGCACCCCATCACTCTCCTTCATGGTCAAATAGCCCTCACACAGCCTTAGGGTGTGTTTGGGGTCATTGTCCTGTTGAAAAATAAATGATGGTCCAACTAAACGCAAACCGGATGGAATAGCATGCCGCTGCAAGATGCTGTGGTAGCCATGCTGGTTCAGTATGACTTCAATTTTGAATAAATCACCAACAGTGTCACCAGCAAAGCACCCCCACACCATCACAGCTCCTCCTCCATGCGTCACGGTGGGAACCAGGCATATAGAGTCCATCCGTTCACCTTTTCTGCGCCGCACAAAGACACGGTGGTTGGAACCAAAGATTTCAAATTTGGACTCATCAGACCAAAGCACAGATTTCCACTGGCCTAATGTCCATTCCTTGTGTTCTTTAGCCCAAACAAGTCTCTTCTGCTTGTTGCCTGTCCTTAGCAGTGGTTTCCTAGCAGATACTCTACCATGAAGGCCTGATTCACACAGTTTCCTCTTAACAGTTGTTCTAGAGATGTGTCTGCTGCTAGAACTCTGTGTGGCATTGACCTGGTCTCTAATCTGAGCTGCTGTTAACCTGCGATTTCTGAGGCTGGTGACTCGGATGAACTTATCCTCCGCAGCAGAGGTGACTCTTGGTCTTCCATTCCTGGGGCGGTCCGCATGTGAGCCAGTTTCTTTGTAGCGCTTGATGGTTTTTGTGACTGCACTTGAGGACACTTTCAAAGTTTTCCCAATTTTTCGGACTGACTGACCTTCATTTCTTAAAGTAATGATGGCCACTCGTTTTTCTTTACTTAGCTGCTTTTTTCTTGCCATAATACTAATTCTAACAGTCTATTCAGTAGGAGTATCAGCTGTGTATCCACCTGACTTCTCCACAACGCAATGGATGGTCCCAACCCCATTTATAAGGCAAGAAATCCCACTTATTAAACCTGACAGGGCACACCTATGAAGTGAAAACCATTTCAGATGACTACCTCTTGAAGCTCATCAAGAGAATGCCAAGAGTGTGCAAAGCAGTAATCAATGCAAAAGGTGGCTACTTTGAAGAACCTAGAATATGACATATTTTCAGTTGCTTCACACTTTTTTGTTATGTATATAATTCCACATGTGTTAATTCATAGTTTTGATGCCTTCAGTGCGAATCTACCATTTTCATAGTAAAAACTCTTTGAATGAGAAGGTGTGTCCAAACTTTTGGTCTGTACTGTATATATATCTTTCCTATTTTGCAACTGTTCATGTGTCATATGCCTGGTTGACCAGAATGTGGCAGCATAGAGGGCAGATCTATCTTAGGGTACTTTCACACTTGCGGCAGGACGGATCCGACAGGCTGTTCACCCTGTCGGATCCGTCCTGCGGCTATTTCGCCGTGCCGCCGCTCCGTCCCCATTGACTATAATTACTGCATGTCAGGCTTTTTAGTCCGGCGGCTTTCTCCGTGCACCGCCGTGCTGCGCCGGAGCTCCGCCCCCGTCCCCATTATAGTCAATGGGGACGGAGCGGCGGTCCGGCGAAATAGCCGCAGGACGGATCCGACATGGTGAACAGCCTGTCAGATCCGTCCTGCCGCAAGTGTGAAACTAGCCTTACAGGATGGAGCTTTCTATTCCATTCTAACACCCCCCTCAGTGGAGTGGTGGGCGTGTCCCACTTGCTAAAGGGAGGGTGGAGTTCTAGTTGGAAGGGAGTTGAGCTTACCCCCTGCTAGGGAAAGGAAGGAGTAGCCCGTCCCTGCTGGATGAGCCCTGTCTGGACCAGCTTGAGCACCTTCAGCTCAGCTGGATCTGGAGGCCAAAGCAAAGAGCCTTAGAAACCAGGAGTAAAGTTTTCCCTGGATCAAGCTAGAGACAGACCAGACCACAGAAAGTGAAGTACAGCCTAAAGAAGGAGCTGAATTCTATAGCCAGCCTGTTAGCACAGCAGAGCCAGAGAGCAACAGACATAGGAGAGAGGAGTTTGCCTGCCGCAGTTAATGCCAAAGCCTGCTGGAAACCAAGATAAAGCCTATAAATCGTTTGGAGAAAAATGTATTCAAGTAAAGCTGTTGTCAACTTCATCACAAGGTCTGGAGTCAATTTATTCTTCATCCCCCTACTACTACCCCTATTTTCTGAGTTTCGGACGGCCCTGCCTGGGGTTCCAGCGTATCCAGGTAGGAGCACGTGACACGTGTAACACCATTTAGGCCACCCTACACCACTCTGGCATTCGTACAACTGGGTACAATCAACTGCCATATCACTTTAAAAAAAAGGGCCCTGTGCCCTTGTTGCTTCACTGCAACTGGCATTACAACAAATATGTACTTTAAGAAACCCCAAGTACTGTGCCCGACGAGGCTGCATTTATGGAGTCATTATCTCATACTCGTAGAGGAAACATCTTCATGTCTTTTTATTTTATGCAAAATCACTGGTCCCAGTAAAGCGGGGATGAGCAACCTCTTGCACTCCAGCTGTTCTGAAAGTACAACTCCCAGAACCCTCCATTCACTTCTATGGGAGTAACTAGAACAGCTAAGTCAGTATGCATGCTGGGATTTATAGTTTCACAGCAGCTAGAGTGCCAAAGGTTGCTGATCCCTGGTGTAAAGGATGCTGAGCACCACACATTTATGGCCTCCAACATGTTATTGCGCTCAAGTCAGTTCACACGAGCTAGAATTTCTAATTCTGATACAGAATATGAAAGAAATGAAACAAGTGGATAAGTTAGAAACACGTAGTGGAAGTCCGAAATGGTGACGATTGGTGAGATTAGTTTAAAAAGTAGACAGGATATAAGAAAAATATTTTTGTCTTTGTTTTAAAATACATTGGACATTCTTGGATAATGATTGAAAGGCTAGAGTCAATGAAGATGACAATAGGAGAAAGTTATTACAGAGAGAGACATATTGGATAGTAAGGTTGGATTCATGGGGAGCGAAGGGAATAAAGGGAATAGGTCACCTAATTTTACTATATTTAACCCACGGCAATGTAAAGTAGCGTTGCCTAGTTTAAACCATACCTTTTGTTAGCATTATCCTTTTTGCTGAATTCCAGAAAATGAACTTGGAGGCTCATTAGCATAATACTCAAAGTGACCAGTGAGCCCAAGAGCGCCTCTTCACTTGTTCCCAGTACCTCTCCCCTTTGCACCTTCCAATCGCCCCATCTTCTGCAATGTCACTATTTTCATATAAATCTGCCCATGAAGCATGTGCTGTACCTACTACGAGTCTGATGTCCACTGCAGTGGACTCCTGGTCTGCGCCTGTGTGAAATTTCAATGTGGGCAGCATGGTGGCCCAGTGGTTACAACTGGGGCCTTGAAGCGTTGGGGTCCTAGATTTGAATCCAGCCAAGGACATCTGTATGTTCTCGTATTTGTGTGGGTTTCCTCTGGGTACTTCAGATTCCTCCCACACTCCAAAGACATACTGATAAGGAACTTAGATTGCGAGCCCCATTGGGGACAGCTTGATGCTAATGTCAGAATATAGCAGCGCCATAAGTGCATAAAATAAATGAATTAAATGACACACAGATGTCGCAAGCAGAATTAAATGATATTTCAGAAGCGGCGGACTGGAAGACACAATGGAGATGTACTGGGAACCACTGAAGAGGTGGAGGGTTCTTGGAGGAGGCAGTCTTGGCTCTTTGAAAAATTGATGATGGCCCACTGGGCACTACCGGCCTAATTAGCATAATGATTAAAGTTCATTTTCTGGAGTTCAGAAATAAGGTAAATGTGCTAACAAAAAGGTATGGTTTTAATTATATTAGGCAGCACTACGTTGCTTTGTCGTGGGTAAGGCTACTTTCACACTTGCGGCAGTGTGATCCGGCGGGCAGTTCCGTCGTCAGAACTGGCCGCCGGATCCGCCGATCTGCTGCTGACAAAGCATTTGTGAGACGGATCCGGATCCGTCTCACAAATGCATTGCAAAGACGGATCCGTCTCTCCGCTTGTCATGCGGACCGACGGATCCGTCTTGTACATTTTTCTCATTTTCACCGATATTCGGAATGCCGGATCCGGCGCGAATACATTCCTATGGGAAAAAATGCCGGATCCGGCGTTCAGGCATGTCTTAAGTTTTTTTTCGCCGGAGAGAAAACCGTAGCATGCTACGGTTTTCTCTTTTGCCTGATCAGTCAAAACGACTGAACTGAAGACATCCTGATGCAAACTGAACGGATTACTCTCCACTCAGAATGCATGGGGATATGCCTGATCAGTTCTTTTCCGGTATAGAGCCCCTGTGACGGAACTCTGTGCCGGAAAAGAAAAACGCTAGTGTGAAAGTACCCTTAAATAGAGTAAAATTAGGTGACAGATTCCCTTTAGATGAAATCTGCAGTTTCAGTGCATTTTTGTGATAAGGGTGTAATTTTATAATATACTGAATTATTGCTCTACAGAAAGATGTAATGTGAGCAGGTGTGCACCTAGGCTTGCTGCTGCTTGAGGAGAAAATTAAAAATGGCCTTCGCCCCCCCCCCCCCCAATCCCCATTCCAAATTCTCAACCTAATCTCTTCCCTCCTAACATTAAATACAGCAATACAAAACATACAGGGTAATACAGTGCCACATACCTTTTACATCCAGGGGCATGCCCTTTGATGTAGGTGTTCTCTATCATCCCACACAGGTGTTCTCAACACCCCATCCTGCCACTCTCCAATACAGTGCCTGCTGTGCTCCCTAATACTATACTGTAGAAACATAGTCCCCCTGAAAATACTAGCATCTTGCAGATAGTGTTCCCTTCAATAATTATTGCCACAGTGCCCTAAAAAAATAACTGTGCACAGCAAATAGCGACATTGTCATCCCAAAATAATTGTGCTAAGCTGTTATTGTGCCAGGGTGCCTCCCCTCCCCTGTAATAGTGCTCCCAAAAGTCCCACTAATAGTAATAATTCTCAGTCAGAGTGCACTTTGTAATATTAGTGTCCCGATTGTGCCCCAAAAGTAATAATGCTCCCATAGTGCTCATACTAGTAATCATGTTTCACATAGTCCCCCAGTAGTAATAAAGCTCACCATAATGCCCCCCCCAGTAGGAATAATTCTCCTTATAATGTGCGCTAGAACAAAAAATATATAAAAATACCCCCTAATAATGTGACCAAGTACAAAAAAAAAAATACCCACTTTAAATGTGAGCCTGTATAAAAATTGCCCCCATGTGTACCAGTACAAAAATACCTCCTTAGTGTCCCCAGTAAAGCCAATGTCTCTATAGTGCCCCATAATGTGTGCCCTTATATAGTGGGCCCAGTAGAAGCCTCCATAGTGCTCCTCTTCATTCTTCCCCAGTAGAATCCCCCATGTGTGCCAGTATGTATTGCCCCTATATAGCACCCCCAGATAGAAGCCCCCATTATGTGTGCCAAAATATAATGCCTTAGATGCTCCTCTCCATCTTCCCCTACGGCCCCCAGCAGAAGACCCCATTATGTGTGCCAGTATATATTGCCACTATATAGCAGCCCCCATAATGTGTGCCAGTATATATTGCCACTATATAGCGCCCCCCATTATGTATGCCAACATATAATCCCTCAGTAGATGCTCCTCTCCATCTTCCCCATATTGGCCAACAGCATGGTGTAACATGAAAAAAATGAAACCCATATACTTGCCTCCATGTAGCGGGTAGCAATGTGGTGCCACTCTGGATGCTGCCCGGCTCAGGCAGCATTATTATGATGATGGTGTCGAGATGCCCTCTGATAGGTCTTAGGCTATAGGCCTGTCAGAGTGAACAGCAGGGCATGAAGACATCGCTCCTTGACCCAGATACAGCATCCAACTATATCATCACCCGGAGGCCAGCGATACCGTTGACTATAGAGAGATGAGCGCTTCCACAATGGAAGCACTCATTTCCCTCGGTCCAGCCCCCACCCTCACTCATTTCCGAGACCGTGATGTCACAATGTAATTATGGAGAAAGGATATATTTCTGTATTATAGTTAATGCGCATGCTTCTGCTATTTATATCAGGTCTTCCCTTCATCCCTCACGCATGAGTAACCAAAACACTGTGTGGCAGGGGAGGAGGGCGAGGTGGTATAGGGCTCAGCGTCCTTTACAAATTGGGACTTACCAATGATTTCGAATGAAATAAAAAGATGTTTCATCTATGAGACATTCATGTAATGACTAAACCGCAGTATGAAATTCATTATTGAAGGCTGCATGACTGAATTGCTGTGATTTGAGGAGAGCGGAGCTTCTTGTAGTGACTGATCAGTGTGGCTGTATTTTGGACTGTGTTCAGACGGGGGTATCTGTCACCATTTGTTCTTTTGCTAGATAGACTAGTGTACTGCCCCTCTCCCAAATTTCCTGTCCAGTGTGTGAAGTCATGCATATGCACCTAGTCGCTCTGTATCCAAAGATGGAAGGGACTGGGGGAATGAGAAAGTTTTTTGTCTGCAATCTCTTCTAAATTGCCTCTCTCAGCAGATTAGGGAGAACCTTAAAACAACTAATTTGCAAATGTATGGTCTTGATTAGGTATTCTATTCAGGCGGATGAAAAATTCAGAGATCTCAAAAAGTCATTAAAAGTAGCCTTTTCTTTGTAAATCTACTTAATAAACCAAATTTGCAATCGTATTTGATTAAAGGGGTTTTCCAGGTTCAGGGCTGAAGCTTCACTCCTTCACCATGTAGAGGTGGAGCATTCCTCATTCTGATGCTCCACTCTTACATGGTGAAGGAGGGTTTGTCCCGGTTCAAGGCTGAACCCGGGTATAAAGCCTTTAACTTTGATTGCAACTGTAATAGTGTCAGATTAAGTCTTCTTTATTCAGCTGATAAAGAAATAAGTAATTGTGAAATGTTGAGCATTGTTAGTTAGCATTAATAAAAAAGCTAAATATAATAACCGGTGAGTCTTCCAGGAACTCCTTGTTCTTGACTGATGGATCCAAAGAGGTGGCAGAAGAGACAAAACAGGACCACAGGCTACATCTCAATGTGAAAAGATCTTACCAAGATCCAGATCTTGTAAGTGCAACTATTTACTTTTAAGAACATTTAAAAGGGTTTGTACGAAGATAAAAACGTGTTCCTGATCCACAGGATGCATAGGCTGAGAACAGGGGGCCCCATTTCCTGAAGCCGTGGTAGAGCACACATGCTGCTCCATTTATTCTCTACAGGACTGCTGGAAATGAGCAAGAACATCGCTGTTTATCGCCAGCAATCCGATATGGAACAAACTGAGCGATGGCGCCATGCTCAGGATTATTGGGTGTCCAATAGTGGGGACAGATGCCGATCCCCTAAAAACTGTGGAATAGGGCTAAATTTTCATCTTTGTACAAATCCTTTAGATAACTAAAGATTCAGATCTTTTCTACACAGTCTTCTTTGTAAATATTTGACCTTTATGTCAAAGACAGATTTGGGATTCATTAACAGGAACATGAATTAGACAGAATCTAAGATCATTTAAAAGAAACCAAAATAATTCCAGCTATATCTATAATAATCACAGTAAACACACACAACAGACCAATTCATCCATGTATTCTCTCTTCTGGTCTCAATCTTCTATACAAAGTGTTATAAACAGACTGTACATAGAAAAGCTCGTAGGCAGCTGGATAATGGGGTACCAATATTATAGAAAAGTTCTTATATTTACACTGTATATACAAATCTGGCATATAACTGATCCAGACAAATTTAAACTAAAACATCTAGCTAACTTCTTCTAGCTTCAGCACATCTAAGGGTGGGAGTTTTGCAACTTCAAAGAATACCCTGTAACAGTAAGAGAAGAGGTCAGTTAGTAACATGGACGGCGTCACGGTAAATATAACTACACATTTCTTAATGCATGCCACAGCACAGATGTAATGATGATAAATATACACGACACTACCAATCCACTGGATTGCAGAACTCTTGAGAACTTAAAGGGGTTGTCTGGTTTCAGAGCTGAACCCGGACATACCCCCCAATTTCACCCAGGCAGCCCCCCTGATTTCATGCTCCGATGCCCTGCGCAGGATCACGCAGGGCAAATGCTCTATTATTTACAATAACACACTGCCGAGCGGAGGCTTCTGCCCAGCAGTGTGTGCGGTGACTTCACCGGCTCTGATAGGTGGGCTTTAGTGCTGCCCTAGCCATTTTACAGGCTAGGGCAGAGCTAAAGCCCGCCCATCAGTGCCGGTGACGTCACTGGGCTCACTGCTGGACGGAAGCCTCCGCCTGGCAGCCCTATGGAGAGCCTGGTTCGTCACCGGAACTCCAGAAAATGCCTTTGCCCTGCGTGATTTAGCAGGGCAAATCACGCAGGTACACATTAAAAGGTACACAGGTACAGGTACACATTAAAAGATCTTGGAATGTGGCGATTCAATTTATTTAAAAAGGGTTTTTAATTGTGAAAAAGTAGTAGTAGCAGTAGTACTACAAACTATATAAGCTTAGTATGACTGTAATCGTACTGGTATGCTGAATAAAAAAGGTAACTGACCCATTGTTTCATTCAGGTTTTTAAAAGGTAAAACATGATTTAAGTTTTAGCGATAAAAAAAATAATAAAAAAAATTACATATCACTAAATTAAACCCCTTCACGACTGCCCTACGGCTATATACGAGCTATCTGCACAGGCCAAGTGCAGCTAGCACATATAAACGTTATGGCACCTCTTTAATCCAAGCGCTGCAAAGAGTTTGGATTAAAGCTTCTGCCAGAGTGGTCCCTTGCCGGCGATCGCTCCGATTGGTTAGTCTGTGCTGACTAATCAATCGGATCGCTGCAGTGTAAAAGTGACGGTTTCAGGCTCAGAACTGCACTCTGCAGATTAGAGACTGAAATCAGGCAATGGCTGCTGTGTGCCCCCAATATGTGCACCGCGTTCTGTGCCCCCTGCCACTAACTGTGTAACAAAAAAACGATTTGATACATATGCAAATTAACCTGAGATGAGTCAGAGCTTGAAAATATGACTCTTCTCTGGTCACACAAGATATGACTCTTATGTTAATTTGCATAAAAGGCAGGAAGTACAAAAATGCATAAAACTTATTGAATCCGTCTGCAAATGAAATTAAAAGTGTAATTTATATGTTTAGGGTAACACAATGAACATTTAGAAACGCTTAGTGAGGGTGGCATAGTAGAGGCGACAGGTTCTCTTTAAGTACGATGTCACGAGAATACAATCTCTGAATGGCTTGGATAAAAAAAATAAAGCATTACAAAGTTTTTAGCACATAGTGACATCAGATTAGCAAAATTAAGCCTGGTCACAAAGGTGAAAATAGCTTGGTCTTGAAAGGGTTAAATACAATACAACATTTAAAAATATCTTTCCGTTTTTTGGAATTGGCCACTAAAGCTGTATTACATCCAGCGATGAAGCAGGCGATTGTCAGGAGGGAAGCGTCTGCTCGTTAGTGGAGGAGGCCACTGCTATTACATGCAGCAATCTCCAACACAGTATAGGGAGGATCAATAGCTAATGCCATTGCTCGTCCCCATACCGACTAGCTGTTTGCTGGCAGCAGATCGTTAAACAATTTTTTAAGCCAGCTTAAAAATCTGGATTGCCTGAAGAACCAACAAATGGAGGCAGTATTACAGAGCCAGATCGTTAATGAGCGTTACTACGAACACTTGTTACTGATCAGACCGTCAAATCGGCCAGTATAATACAGCCTTGAGCCTCATAATATGCTAGCAATCCTTGTTTTGCAGAGATCACCTTCAGCAGTCATCTCATTATCAGCAGAATTACAATGAAAGATAACACACAATGTTCACTGCACAGGACATATCTAGAAAACATCCCTAGACCCATTTCTTTATTTTCTGATTGCAATTTTTTATATTCTATTTCCTGAACATTATTATGGGGGCGGCCATCTTGCCTGAGCTGCCCTTAACAGCATTTTCAAAGCATTAAAAAAAATTGCTTTACGGCAGCCACATGGGCAATAGACAATAGTGATGAGGGGACCTCATTGACTTCTATAGGAGAGTTTTCTAGGCACACTGTGTCATCTCTGCAGAGGTCATTGTACAAGGAAAGAATAGATAAGATTTGACAATCGCCTATTGCGTCATTCTAATGCTGTCTGTGATAGCAACTATAATGTGTAGATAAGCAGATAACTGCAGTAAAGTGATCTGTACAAATCAAGAAGTGGCGCCTATTAGGTTTAGTAGCCAGAGAAAAAACTGCAGGATTTTGTTATTAGTTTAAATATAAAAATTTACATGGAAAATTCAAAATAACCTCACCAAAAATTATTTAAAAATATGTTCAACATAAAAATGTAATTTAAACAAATAGGTCATTTCAAATGACACATTCCCTTTAACCTGTTACGGATACAGGTACGTCATAATGTCCGGTACTTAAGGACACAGGGCGTACCTGTATGCCCTGTGTATTTCCGATCACCGCCGCGCGGCGGGCGGTGATTGGAACTGGGTGCCTGCTGAAATCAAATCAGCAGGCACCCTGGGACAACGCCGAGGGGGGTCCTGTGACCCGCCTGTATCTGCATTCGCAGCAAACCGCAGGTCAATTCAGACTTGCAGTTTGCTGCGTTTACGGGTTATTCGGGTCTCTGGTGACCCGATAACCCGGAATAGGATTGTGATCGGTGGTGTGATAATACACCACCAATCACCATCCTGCGATCCCGAGAGGTGATGGTGACATCACCTCTCAGGATAGCTTCTGATTGGCTGCAGGGCGGGCGGTTTAACTTACTGAAGCTCTGCTCTCCTCCTCCTTTCTGTGTACGGCACCATGGAGAGAAGAGCAGCGTCCAGCTCCGGAGACCAGCCCCCCTACTGAGCCACCATAGTGCCATCTGGCACTAAAAAGGTACAATAGGTACAGGTTAGGGAGAGCTTAGATAGGTAGGGATAGTCAGTTTATTTTTGCATCACCCTGATCATGGTGTCTGAAATGTGAATAAAGCGACATCACTGAGGGTCTGGAAGCTAGGTCTCAGGATTTAGTTACCTGTGTGAGTATTTGCTCCTTACTGCCTTCAGTTTTTCATTTGATTGACACATAATCATGAAGTTCAGCCTTTTTACAAGAGGCAACAGATCCATTGCCTGATATCCACTGTAATGCCGTAGGGTAGCCGTCTAAAGAAGAAATATCACAAGAAGACAAAAAGGTAAGAAGAAATTGGCTTTCATTTCCAAAAATTCTACAAATGATCTGGGATGAGACCAAAACCAGACAGACGTCATGACTGAATCCAATCTAGAGATATAGATAGATATATATATATATATTTAGGATATTCTACAATACCAAATGGATTCAGTCACAAATGTCCCCAATACAGTCCAATTTTACAGGAACAAAATGAGGCTCATGTGATAGCCACCTACACACGCCTCACTACAGTTCTGTTCATGACCAGACACTGACATATGTGTGTCAGTGGTATCCAACTGTGGTCCTGCAATCTGATCAAAGACTGGAAAAATCTGTACAGAAGGTGATTACTTGATGATCCGATCTCGCCTATCCCCTCAAAATAAAACCAAAATGACAAAAAGGGACAAAATCCATAAATATATTCTTCCCTTATTACCCCCCCCCCCCAAATCAGTAGCAAATCAGATTACTACTTTCAGTTGTCCAGTAAAAGAAGTTATCCAGGAAATGTTGACTTATTCTCATGATATTGTTCAAAGAAACTGTAACGGCAGCATCTCCGGATATTCTTTATTGGACGTGCTTCCACGAATGTGTACAAAAATTGCAACGTTTCAGCTACATGCCAAAATGTTGCAACTTTTGTACACATTCGTGGAAGCACATCCAATAAAGAATATCTGGAGAAGCTGCCGTTACCGTTTCTTTGAACGCTAATCTGTGAACTGCTGAGGATCTGCGGTCGTGGTTTGGCCGGTGCATTCTGATAAGGTCGAGAAGGCCCATGGGTGCTGCTCTACATTATCTTTTTCATTATTCTCAGGATAGGTCACCATTATCAAATCAATCAGCTGTTATAGGGAGCTGTGGTGCTCAGCGGAGCTGACGGCTTACCAGTCTCAGCACCGTACACCGTATAGCGGGTTTCTGCTTGGTATTGCAGCTCAGCCCCATTCATATCAATGTGAGCTGCAGCTAGACCATGTGACCAATGTACGGTGAGGTCACATGGTCTCTAACAGCTGATCATATATCAGGAGAGGTCATTAATATTCATTCCCTGTTAACCCCTTTATAGATGGAATTAAAAGCAGTGATCGTTTACACAGGTTCTGCACATTGAGGACCTATCCTCAGGAAAAGTCCCCAATATCAGACCAGTAGTGGTGCGCCTGCACTGGAAACCCAACAGTGGACGAAGCTGGGAGCAAAAAGCGCCATCGGCCAGCGCGCTGCCGTTCAGCTGCAGTTTACTTGACTACTGCAGCACGCCGACACAGCCACTATACAATGGAGGGAGCCTTCTGCTTCCAGTTCCATCCTCTTATGTTTCCAGCGCTGGGTACAAGCGTCAGACGACAGATCATCAATATCTAAAAGGTGGAAAACCCTGAGGGTACTGCCTCCATTTAGGACATAAACACTCACCCATTCCCCCAAGTCTTTCATCTTCAGTGCAAGAAGCAAGCAGCTTGCAGCCATCTTGGAAGCGCCTTCTTGAACAAAGTCATAGTCTTGCAGTGTGAGCTCACATATGTATCTGGCAAGCGTAAGAGTCTCCATGCTGGCATGGGCACACTGTGAGAGAAGACATGCCATAGGGAGTAAGGAAAGTTTTTCATCTTGTAAAGAACACCAACTGAAAGGCTGATTGGTCATATGCAACAAAGTTTTTTTATCTTTTACATTTGAAGTCATTAATAAAATCAATGACTGCGCCCCCCCCCCCCCCCACTAAACTAAAACGCACCTTGCCGATAACCTGCCCGTCTAAGTGTTCTGCGCCAATTATCGTTTGAGCCCAGAAACGCATCCAAACCCACCTTTACACAGACTGATCAATCACTGATAACACCTCCCACACGAACAATGAGGTCAGGAAGAGCAGAGCATTAAAGGAATAAATTACAGATTTTACTGAATAATTTCCCATAAAACTGTAGATCAATCTGCTCAGCTTCTTCTGCATGTTATGCGGTTCTTTTGTGACAGGTTCCCTTTAAGAATTAGGCCACTTTCCCACTTGCGTTCGACGCGGATCCGTCTGGTGTCCGCACAGACAGATCCGCTCCTATAATGCAGACGATGGGATCCGTTCAGAACGGATCCGTCTGCATTATATTTCAGAAAAAATTCTAAGTCTGAAAGTTGCTCAGACGGATCCGTCCAGACTTTACATTGAAAGTCAATGGGGGACGGATCCGTTTGAAATTGAGCCATATTGTGTCAACTTCAAACGGATCCGTCCCCATTGACTTACAATGCAAGTCTGGAAGGATCCATTTGGCTCCGCACGGCAAGGCGGACACCCGAACGCTGCAAGCTGCGTTCGGGTGTCCGCCTGCTGAGCGGAGGCCAAACGGTGCCAGACTGATGCATTCTGAGCGGATCCGCATCCACTCAGAATGCATTGGGGCAGTACGGATCCGTTCGGGGCCGCTTGTGAGAGCCTTCAAACGGATCTCACAAGTGGAACCCCAAACGCAAGTGTGAAAGTAGCCTTACAAGTAGAAGATTTATAGCCCCTAATTGTGCCGACTGGACTGGTGAGACGGCCACACTCATTCTGACAACATGGCAGTTACCTTTCCAAAACGACGAAGGAAGCGATAAGGAACAGGGATATTTATGTCAAAGTTAAGCTTCTGCAAGATGTCCATCTCCATTGCTATCAGTTCCTCTTTCTTGTAAGCATCATCACAGATATAAAGGAAATCATCCAAACAAGGTGGGCAACGTTCCTGTAGGAAAATAAAAAGGGGGGGGGGGGGGGTTTAAAAAGTAGGAGGACAAAGCACTGCATGCGTTGGCGGAGTAGGAACGGTTTCTTGATTATATATCTCTCTCTCTATATCGCCGGTGCAAATGTGCCTATAACCACACCCACCTGGAAAAACACACAATAATTTCAAAGATTTACGATGAACCTGACTCATTAAAACAGGAAAAGTTGGGTTGTTTGCTCAGTACATCCCCTGTACATTAATACGGTACATGTGTATTACAATGGAAAGCTTGCAGTGCTCCTTCCTGCTGTGTAGGACCCAGCAAGGCCAAGTACCATATGGTCACCCATTGAGTTGATTGGGGGCCATTCACAACTATATTGTTCCTGTAGGAAATTTGAAAGGTCGTCTAGTGACACTGTATACTTAAAGAATAGATGAATAAGGTCTCTGAAGGAGGACTATTTTACAGGAGGTCCAAAATCTTAACAGGGGGGAAAAAAAAAAAAAAAAAAAAAATTAAAAAAAAATTGTACTTCAACTATGCATTAAAGGGGTATGCCCACCTCAGACAATGGGGGCATATTGCTAGGATCCCAGAGGTGGGACCAGCACCTTTCTCATAAAACACAGCTGAAAACTAAGTCAGCAAAGTGATGGCCAGCAGTGCTGGGTCCTCCAGCCACCATCAAGCGTTTCTACTGGCCCGCCAAAACGGAATCCTCATAAAAATGAATGGGTGCGCACAGCGCTTGCGCGGCCACTGCTTCCATTCACTTATATGGGGCCAATAGAACTACCCGAGCCAGCTCAGCCATTTTTGGTGGCCCCACAGAAATTAATGGAGGGCAGTCACATACGTACGTACATACATACATACATACATACATCAGTAGGGTTGTTCGATACCCAGTCGATACTTTTGTCTCTGTATCGATATGATACAAGGATTTGCCTTTTATGGATACTAGGCTGTGCTACTGCACAGCCTAGTATCAGAGAACATGGATCGGGCTGCTCTCAGCGCGGCCATGTTCCCTCAGCAGCACGGGGAGAAGGAAGCAGTCTCTCCCTCCCCCTGCCACCAATGAGAGCGCAGAGGGGCAGAGGAGGGGAGGGGCTGTGGCCACCAATGATAATTAACTTTTAATATACAACTACAGCCGGCGGCAGAAACACATTGCAGGCACCCTGCCTCTGACAGTGCGCTGCAATCCGTGGCAATTAACCCCATCAGCCCCTCCCCCAAAGTACTAAAAACATTGGTGGTGTAGTGCACCTTCCCCCCTCCCCAGTATTAAAATCATTGGTGGCCACAGAGTCGCCTCACCTCCTCTCATTGGTGGTGCAATGTCAGCTTCTGATCGGAGCCCCAGCAGTGTAATCCTGTGGCTCTGACCGGTTACCATGGCAGCCAGGATGCTACTGAAGCCCTGGCTGCCATGGTAATCTCTCTGCTGCTGTGTGCACTATGCACAGGGCAACAGGGAGAGAGAGTGTGAAGTCCTAGTCACCCTAATAGAGTACTATCAGGGTGAATGGGACAAGCTCAAACCCCAAACACTGTAGCATGTTTTTCATTGGGGGAGTAGTCCCACCGCATGTGGACCGCAGCAAACGGCCATCCCCAGCAAAACATGCGTACAATGGAGGATGCCGGCGCGGTCCACATGCACCACAAAGGCATCCTACACAAAACGGAGCATTGTGCTGATGAAAATATAATTATATAAAATCACAGAAAAAAATGCACCAAACAGATATGCCACTGACTATACTAGCTAGTCATACAAGCAGATATTGCTGCGGTCCACATGCGGTGGGACTGCTCCTTCAATGAAAAACACGCTACAGTGTTTAGGGTTTGAGCAGTTCCCCCATATTTGCCACTATATTTCTGCCATTTTGTTTTATATGTATTGAATGTGCCTTTACCTGGCATTAAACACTCCTTTGCACCTGGTAACCTCCATCACATGGTCTGATATGGGTGTGGCTCACAGTCTTGCTTTGTTCACATTGCATTAGTTGTCCTGCTATGCGGTTGTGTGGAAGCTTGGCTGTGAGCTGGATTTCATCACCTTCAGACCGTGTTCACACCATAGGTAGCTTAGTGGTAGGACCCCTTGCCATGCTGAGGACCGTGACGTGGTGCATGATGGGCTCTGATATGTTCCTGACAGGAATATATTGGCAAAAGTCTCAGCTTTTAATATCTGTTTGTATGACTAGCTAGTATAGTCAGTGGCATATCCGTTTGGTGCATTTTTTTCTGTGAATGGGACAAGGGATTAAAAGATCCCAGGTTCTACCCCCTAAAGGGGAAATAGTTATTAAATAAACTGTACAAAAAAAAAAAAACACACACACACACACTACACCAGGTATAAATCACCCCCTTTCCCAATTTTACATATAAAATATATAAACAATAAATAAATTAATTGCATATCGCCACGTCCGAAAAGTCCAAACTATTAAAAAAATATCTCCTATGCGGTAAACGCTGTAAAAGGAAGAAGAAAAATTTTTTTTTTAAAAAACTGCGATTCGCCATTTTCTTTAGTCACCTTGTCACCCCCCAAAAATAGGATAGGACTGTTAGATTATGGGCCAGACGTTCCATAAAACGCGGAATGCACGCAATTTTTTTGGGCTTTTTTTTCGCGTGGTATCAAGTATTGCAATACTTTATGGCATCAAAACCAAATAAAAATTTTGGTATCGAAACAACCCTAGTGGTAAGCCATCCTTGCGTTTACTAGATTTGTGCGGGTCCCAGAGGTAGGACCTGCACCTATCAGACAATGGGGGCATATCCTAGCGATATGCCCCGTTGTCTGAGAAGAGAATACCCCTTCAATGTGACCAATAGATGCAGGATTGTAAATTTATCTTGACTAGTCGATGTATATAGAAAAGTATATACTGTATATCCTGCTGTTGTGCCCGGTCAGTTTTTTTCTTGCTGCCTGAGTAATTAACAACTGATAAATTTGTGCTTTTTGTACAATTGTACAGTGTCCATAGCAAGACAGAAATGTTGCATTCAAAACTCGAAACTATGGAATCCATTTTTTCAGCAGGTTTTCCAAAAATGAAAAGGCTAAAATAAATTCTACTATTGCAACTGTTATTTCTGTGGTATGTACTCAGTCTTCTGCTTCTAGTCTTGTAGAACACCATATTATATAGCATTTTTGTGAGTGTTGGAGCATCAAGACATGTTCACACGGTTAAAATCTGCCACCGATTTAGCAGCGGAAAAACTGGGTGTTTTGCTACTGAATCCACATTCAAAAACACCATTGTCTTCACAGTAAAAAAAAAAAAAAAAAAAAAAAAAAAAAAAAAAAAAAAAAAAACACACACACACACACACACACACACACACACACACACACACACACCTCGAACATGTGCACACCTTGTAAAAACTTAGAGATTTCAGTAACTAAAAAAGAAAAAATAAATAATAATACTTGAGTGACGTTACTTCTTGGAAACAAATTTGATTGTACTTCTATGAAATACACAATGGAAAAGCAGAAAACCTCATTCAAAAACTTTTCTAAAAAGCTTCCAAGGCATCGCACGGAGCCAGCCAGACTCCAGCTCTGTACTAATGAGGGGCAAGCACCCTGAACAGCTGTCTAGTCAGACCTTGGCTCATATAGGGAGCCACTTCCAATAGGTGGCGCTGGAGAGATGGTTCTCTTTTGTGGGAGGAAAAAAAAAAAAAAAAAAAAAAAACACCTTGTAAAATACCTATAAAACCACCACATTACAAATCTGCCACTAAAAACTACGGCATTGTCAGCTACCAATTGTTCTGTAGATTTTAGCCATGTCAACATACCCTCAGATCTTGTGGAGTCTCATATGCTAGAGTACAGGAATGTTCATTTTATACAAAATGTAAAACTTTACCTCAAATTTAGAAGCAATAAGCACAGTAGTAGATCCAATCAGCTGCAACTTCTCTCTAACAATAACCGAGACGGCCAAGTAATGGTCGACCAGCTTTACTGCCAGGTACAGAGTTTCATGATTCAGTTCAAAGTTCTCCTAAGGAAGAATGACATTGTAAGAGAAGGAAATCTCATATAACCCTTGCCCCAACTGAAGAAGTTGCCCGATCTTGAATTAACACAGGTAATCGATAATTAGAAAAAACAGGCCAAATATTCAGTCACTAGGGCTAACTAAAAAAAACTAATTCAACTTAATTAACAAAAAATCAGTAGCAAAATACACTTGTGTGTCCTGCATGTCACAGGTCCCTTAGATTTTCAGCTAATATTGGAGCTGGAGTTTTTACAGCACAAAAAAAAAAAAAAAACATTAAAAGACACTACAAAAAGCGCCGAAAAATGCTATTAAAAACCTACTGTTTCCAGAAATGGTGCCCAGTGAGAGACAGCCCATGGACAAGAGTAATGCCGTTTCTGGGAGAAGAGAAGACCCTTTCTTCTAATTCCAGTTCAAGGGGTAGTCTCCCGAACATCAGTGCTCTTTGCATCCAGTTTGGAAAGCCAAGCATTACATGGAAAGGAATCCGTCCCAGTAACCTCTGCATCTGCATACACACATCAGTGGTTCACCTGATTACAAAGCCATTTTTCTTTTGTTGCCTCCAAGGCTCTGTTCCCGAGCTTGGGTACAACAAGAGCAATGGAGATGTCATTGTACCAAAAGGCCTAATTTGCATATTAAGAAAAATTATAACTCAGGAACGGAGACTTGAATTAACAAAAGAAACACAGAGTGGTAATCAGGTGATCCACCACTATGCGTCCACGCAAACAGTTGGATATAGAAGTTGCTTGTGATAGATTTCATTTAAAGGCTATGTTCACCTATGGGCCATTATTTTTTATTATTGCATTTTACTCATTCTGAGCTAAAAAAATATTTTTTTTATTCGGCCTTTATTAAACATATGGAGCCCTGTTTTCTACACAGCCTTGCGTTCCTCTAGTAGTAGAATCTGAATTTTTCTCCCTTTTCCGGCAGCCAGCTCACCCGATTGCTCCTCATCTCTGCTCTGATATTATAAACACTTACTGAAAAGAATGTGGCTTAAATAAATGTTTTTATGACATCTTAGTAAATTAGAGATAAAGGTTATTAGATGACCAGCACAAACTGAAGGTAAAAAGTACCATTCAAAAAGCTAGAGAAACCATTAACCCATTGTGACAGAACAGCTCAATATTTTAATAAAGAGCCCATTGAAAAAAATAGTTTAGCCCAAAATGAGTAAAATGCAAATCATTAAAAAAAAAATTAAGAAAAATTACCTCCAAAAAAGGTGTACATAGCCTTTATATCTAATCAGCTTATTAAAATGCTTGTTAACTTGACAGATCTGGGAAGCCAATGCCCAGTGGTGTTTTTCTCCCTTGATTTCTACATAGGTGTAGTGCAAGTCTAAATGGGAGGACTGAAACCAAGAAACACACAAATAAGGGATGCAGAGCAACACGCTACTATGTGTGAACCGGTTACACCCGCCATTGCACCCTGGCAGAAGCAGAAGGAAGTGGTGTTTGAAGGACCTTGTTGTGGTGAAACTGCCTTTTCTTACTATTGTTTGTAGATTGCAAAGCTCCGGAATCACTTCTGTTTGTGTACGACACACCCTAATGACAAGAGCACCTAAAGACGTGCAGGTCTATGCTCTGCTGGCGGGTGGTTCTTTGTGCTGCCACACCCTTTAATCCTTGTCCAAAAGTTAAATGGACCTCAGAGTGCAAGCAAACCTTGGTTGGGTTCATACTTACCTGGTCCCTGCCACTAGGTTCCAGCACCACTGCTCCCAGTAGCCTCTGCAGCACCACAATGCCTAGCATCAACATTCTTCTGATGGGCACCACATGAAAGCCACAGCCAATCACTGGATGCATTCGGTGACCTGTCACCTGTGTGGCAAAGATGGCCGGGAAACAATGGAGGCAGAACCCAGCGGTGGGGACCAGGTTATAGCATGAATGTGTCATCAGAGCTCTTCCTATTTTAGGTCTCACAGCTGACAATGCATATGAAGAGCAAAAACCAAGCCATGAGGAGGAAAGAACTTCCTGTAGAGCAGAGACAGGATTTGTGTGGAGGCACAAATCTGGAGAAGGGCACAAATAATCTCTGCTGCACTGAAAGTTCCCAAGAGCACAGAGGCCTCCATAATTCAAAAATGACGTGTGGAACAACCAGGACTTTTCCTAGAGTTGGCTGCCCCACCAAACTAATTTGTGGGGGGCTGAGCTCCCAAAAATCCTGTGCGCAGATAGAACAAGGTCAACCATCACTTCAGCACTCCACCAATCTGGGCTTTATGGCAGAGTGGCCAAAAAGAAGAACACATGATGAAAGTTTGCAAAAAGGTAGCTGAGAATCTTGTGACAAAAAGATTCTCTGGTCTGATGAAACAAAGATTGAAGTTTTTGGCCTTAATTCTAAGCGCCATGTTTGGAGGAAACCAGGCATTGCCCAATACCAACCCTACAGTGAAGCATGGTGATTGCAGCAGCTGGGACAAGGAGACTGGTCAGTGCTGAGGAGGAAGCTGAATGGAGCCAAGTACAGAGATATTGTTAATGACCCTAAGTGCACAGCCAAGACAACACAGCAGTAGCTTATGAACAACTCTGTGAATGCCCTTGAGTGGCCCAGCCAGAGCCATGACTTGAACCCAATTGTATATCTCTGGGAGACCTAAAAATAGCTGTCGCCATCCAACCGGACAGTGCTTAAGCGGATCTGCAGAGATCGGCAGACAGCCCCCAAATCCAGGTGTGCAAACCTTGTGGCATCGTACCCAATAAGACTGGAGGCTGTAATCGCCAAAGGGGCTTCAACTAAGTACTCAATAAAGGCTCAGAATACTTAAGTCAATGCAACGTTTTAATTTTTCCTTTTCAATAAATTAATAAAGATTTCTAATATTGTGTTTTAACTTTCTCATTATGGGGTATAGGGTGCAGAATGATGGGGAAAAACGTCAACCTTCAACATTGAAATACACAATGTCATGTCGCTGCTGCAGTTTTGCTGGTAAAAGTGCAGTTTCCCAGAAAAATCACGTGGCCACAGCAATCAACTGAAATATCACTGAGACCATATGTCACCACGGCTTTCAGCCACATCCCCACATGGCCCAATCACACGGGCTCATGCACATACCGTCTGTGTGCATTCCACGGAACAGAATGTTCTATCCTCTATAAAACGGACAAGAATATGACATGTTCTATTTTTCTGCGGGGCCACGGAACAAACATACGGATGTGGACAGCACAAAGTGTGATGTCTGCATTTTTTGCGGTCCCGTTGAAGTGAATGGGCCCACATCCGACCCACAAAAATGCGGATCAGATGTGGACCAAAAACACATTTGTGTGCCTGAGCCCTAAAGCAGGATACAAATGACGTGGCTACACTCAACTTGATCTGGAAAACTATAGAAAAAAAACTGCAGCACTGCTGCAGTGTGCGCCACCAGCTAAAGGCTAGGACCACATGGCACAGCTGTGCTGCAGTGTGCGCCACCAGCTAAAGGCTAGGACCACATGGCACAGCTGTGCTGCAGTTGCAACCAAACATCACGCAGCCGTTTGAGCTGCAGCAGGCCTACATTGTTTAGTCAGTCTTAATTGTTAAAGGGGTCTTCCGGGCTTCTAATATTGATGACCTTTCCACAGGTGTGCCGTCTCCCATCTCCCTTCCTGGTCACCGCTGCTGTACAGGAAGCAGTAAACAGGGCGCGCAGTCTCCTCATACAGCTGATTGGTGGGGGTGCTGATGACTTATCCTGAGGATAGGGCATCAATATTAAAAGCCTGGACAATCCCTTTAATGGCTGCACCCAATGTCCGCTTTCACACAGTCAGCGTTTGATCAGCGATTTCCATCAGCGATTGTGAGCCAGACGCAGGAATGAAGGCTAAACAGACAGAATGTGTAATGGAAAGATTCGCTCCCGTTCTGTGTTTCTGACCCGAAAATGGGGTCAACTCACAAATCGCTGATGGAAATCACTGATCAAACACTGACTGTGTGAAAGCGGCCTAAAATAAGCAGATTCCAGAACGGCTCCCTCCCTAGTCCATACAATACCTGTATATATGCAAATCAAACAAAAAAAGAGATTACGCAAATGCGAGTTAATTAATCGGCCAACAGTTATTGTGTGTGGGGAGCTCCTAACTCTCCCAAGATATCTTGTCAGGAGAGAGAAGGATAGGGCGAAGTGAATATTGTTCTCCCAGAAGATAGGCCGCTGCCAAAAGTGCCTAGCAGCAGCTTTTTCCCCCTCCTCCCCCACTGAACATGGATGTGGGATAGCATTGGCCAAACAAAGGCTTTAAAGGGTTGTCTCCTCTCGCCGGCAAGATGGAACTAAGCCCCGACCGCCAGGTGGTTGGGAAAAAGCAGAGTGGGACAGTTCTCTGTTTCTGTGCTTGGGAGCTACAGACACAGCATAGCCCGGCAACGTTTCTCTCAGCTTTCCCTAGGCCAGTGACCATACCTTCATGTGTAGCTCAGCCCTATAGAAGTGAATGGGGCCGAGCGGCAATACCAAGCACAGCTGCTATATTATGTACGACGATTGGTGAGCAGAGAAAGCAATGGCTTCTCTAACAGCTGATCGGCACAGGTGTCAGACCCCCACAGATCAGATACTGATGACCTATCCTGAGGAAGATCGCATGGGTAAACGTGCCCCTGTAGAGGAAGAATATTTGACTAACCTGCACTTCCACCATCCAGTCCACCAGTATCGCTCTCATTTCTTTACTGATATCTTTCTGAGACTCCATATAATTAGAAAGCACAAATTTTTCCTTCAAAATACCAAACAAAAGAGGAAACGCATGAAGAAAAATATGGGAGGAAAGTATTATAGCACTCATATGGTCACCTTCATTTCAACAAACTTTGTATAAAACAATAGTACAGGTGACTCTCCCTCAGCTCTCCATAGTCTTCTACGGGCAATATGTAATGCGATACTTCAGCGAGCCGACAGTTGTCGTGTCTCTCAAGACAAAGGGGTTGTTCCAGGAAAACTATTCTACAGTTTTCATACCAGCATCTGAATACTTTAATTGCATGAAATAAAAAGAATTCCTATACAGTAGTTACTGAGTTATTCCATAAAATGTATCTGTATAGCGCCACCTATCGTTTGATCTTATTATTTCTCCGTTAACCTCAGTAACATTGCTGAGGTGGTCTTACATGAAGAGTTCCACCCCAGCTGCCACCTGCCCAATCTACTGCTAAACGTTGTAACGGTCCGAGAGAGAGCGGAAGGAGAACGTAACAACATTTCCTCCAAACAAACATTTGCACATTCATCAGGAGAGATCAGCAGCACCTTCACACAGGGCAATTATTGGGAATAAGCGTTCCTAGGAATGCTCCTGCCTGATAATTGCCCCGATTGTCAGCCTGCTGTAAAGGTGCCTTTGGCAGAGAATGTTAATTTGGGAGGGATGGGGACGAGAAAGAAGCATTTTCCTGTGATAAGAAATTCTGTAATGTATCTGCTTTAGGCTAGTTTCACACTTGTGGCAGAGTGATCCGGCAAGCAGTTCCCTCGCCGGAACTGGCAAAACGTATGCCAACTGATGGCATTTGTAAGACTGATGAGGATCCTGATCAGTCTTAAAATTGCCTGATAAGTCAGAAAAATGCACTGAAATGCCGGATCAGTCTTTCCGTTGTCATCCTGGAAGGCTGGATCCGGCATTTTGAATGCTGGACCTGGCACTAATACATTCCTATATAAAAATATTAAAAAATGCCGGATCCGCAAGTATTTTTGGCCGAATATAAAACCGTAGCATGCTGCATTATTACCTCCGTTCTGAAAAGGCAAAAAAAGACTGAACTGATGACATCCTGAACGGATTGCTCTCCATTCAGAATGCATTAGGATAAAACCGATCAGTTCTTTTCCGGTATTGAGCCCCTAGGATGCAACTCCATACCAGAAAAGAAAACCGCAAGTGTGAAAGTACCCTAAGACCTGTACTATTGCGGTATGCAAAGTTATACGAAACAATAATGATTTCAGTTCATTAGAAGTGAAATATACACTAACATTATCTAAACCCAGCATATGGAAAAACTAAATAAAAAAGCTATAAATACCAGTAATAGCCCCCTTAATATCCTATCCTCAACAAAGCCAAACCTTCAGTATATTCAGATGTTGCTTTTCACCTCAAAGCAGCAGCAAAATGCAGTGGTCAGTCATGATTGGGCACAGACCACATTAGTTGCTGCCTGGGCCCTTTTATTCCTCATTGCTAGGTTTAGCTTCTTTATTATCTAGATTGTAGTTAATCCAAAGCCCATACTGCCCAAAGGGGAGATAAACTGTAAAAGTTTATATATTTATCTAACTCACATAAAACACATGGGGAAAGTCCTCTACCCTTTACCGCCAGTTCTGGTATTGGGGTCGTCTTCTGTGCAAGAGAGGTTTGGACCCCTCATTCTGCACCACCTATAGCTACACTACTAGGGAAGGGGGAATTTACACCATTTCTAAATATAAAAAATATAAAAATAAAGGCTTAAAACGTACCTCTCTTTTATGCATGTAAGCAAAAATATCCTCAGCATACTCAGAGCTGCAAAATGGGTCATCCAGCGAGTCTTTATCAATATCCTCCACGTCTGGTGGAAAGACCTGCAAATAGACATATTATATGCATGTTACGCGAAAACTCAAAAATGCAACCATCCATTTCAACGAAACTTGGTATACACATCCCTTGCTAACTGGAAAGAAATCTTGTGGGGGTCTCAGCTCTCTAGGATGTACCGTTCCCGAGATAGTCCCCAAAAATGAACTGCATTATCCAATACAAGCCTGCCAGGCTTTCACCATTAAAGGGGGTCACCATTGTGAAAGTTACTGTTATTTAATATAACATTGCAATAAATACCCAAGCAAAGCCGGGTATATCTCTATCTCCATCTATACACATATACACACACACCATATTTTTCACCCTATAAGATGAGGGGCTGGGGGCCGGCATCTGGTTTTGCAGGGCCCGGGGCCCGTGCAGCGACTGCATTCTACTACACGGGCCCTGCTCACTGTATATACCGTAATCTTATCTATAATTGTAGGCATTGTTAATATATACAAATTCAGGGTAGTCAGCGCCTGTATTACTTACAACAAGCGCTCGGTAGCAGGGATGAGGCAGGCCGGGAGGACAGGCGCTGGCAGCGTGAGTCACTACGTCACGGCCCTGAGCCGCCCACTTTATGAATGAAGCAGGCTGCGTGGGCGCATGACGTAGTGACTCACGCTGCCAGTGCCCGACCTCCCGGCCTGCCTCCTCCCTGCTACCGAGCGCTTGTTGCAAGTAATACAGGCGCTGACTACCCTGAATTTGTATACATTAACAATGCCTACAATTATAGATAAGATTACGGTATATACAGTGAGCGGGGCCTGTGTAGTAGATTACAGTCACTGCACGGGCCCCGCTGTCATTATAAAACAGGATTCGACCCCACCCCCTGTATTGGGGGTCATTCACACTACAGGGACACTGTTATGGAGGGGATCTGTGGATGACACCCACCAAAAGCACACCTTTTTGTTCCAAATTTTTTTCTTCTTATTTTCCCCCTCAAAAACCTAGGTGTGTCTTATGGGCAGGTGTGTCTTATAGGGCGAAAATCACTACTCACAAATCACAGAAAAGTTAGGGATATTTGGCTTTCATTAAAAAAGTATGGAAAATGTAAAAAGTTCACGCTACAGTTATATTATATCATTAAAGGGTTTCGGTCACCAGATTTAACCCTATTTACGCTAGCTGACATTAGCACATCGCCAATGTCAGCTAAATGCAACTAGCCTAATCCTACTTTTATCTATGCCCCTGTTACGCCAGTAATTTAACTTTTATAATATGCTAATTAGCCTCTAGGAGCAGGGGTGGCACGCTTCTTGAAGGGCAGCCCTCAGGTCAGGTTCCCTAATGATGTGACCTCGATGAGCTGGCACATTGTCATCCATGAAGATGAAATTAGGCCTGTGTGGTTCCTACAGAGGCACAATGACTGGATAAATTATGTTTTTCAAGCAGTATGGACTTGTCACTGTACCAAAGTGTAGGGCAGTTCTGTATTGACTAGATACACCTGCCCACCACCACCAAAGGCTCGTCTGGTGACAACAGTGGCTGATGCATAGCGCTCTTTGACGTTGGTGGCCATCATTTCTGCTCAGCGTGAATCAACTTTCATCAGTGAATAGCACTGAGGCCCACTGATGCCTCGTCCAGCGTAGATGCTCCCTGGTCCATGCAAGGACTAGGATACCTGTGGTCAGGTATCCTTGCAAGTAGTCTAGCAAATGTGAACAGCATGATGAGGAGCACTGTTTAAATAACAATTCTAATTAAACCAGGAAATTTATTGGACGATCCACACAAACACATGTTGTGGATTTTGCCGTTAAGCTCCTTTTTAGAAAACAGCAAGTTGTGCAAAAAGTACTGAAACATTGATCAGTTGGACATGTTCTTTCAAAAGTTTAGAGGAGGTCACATGAAGTTCACCTGTAAAGGTTAGAGTGCATTTTAGGTTCATCCTGAAATTTCATCCACAAGCCAAATATCCCTAACTTTTTGTGAGTAGTGTGTATATACAAATAACAAAATGTCTGCAGCAGGACAGCACAAACATTCACTTTCATTGGCCACCATACCCGTTTCAGACTAGTTTCCACTTTTGGCTCAGACTTAACATCTTCGTTGCTTATTTTTTCTTCTTTCACCAGCCCGACATCTACATCTGAGATGGCAACTTTTCTTGGTGCCCTTCAGTGGAGGAAAACATAGGTACATTAAGTCAATAAAACAAGATACCATATGCAAAACTAGATGGAAACAGACTAAGTATAAAACATGAGTAAGTAAGGGGCTTAGAATGACAACCAGCTCTGTCCACATAGGCGCCACGACTTCCATTCATAATGAAGCAAAGCTGCTGTGCTGAACCCATCGCACAATGGATCCCATTGACTTGGTTTGTTTTAGTGGCACAAATAGAGCCAAGTCTTGTGCTATTCTTGCAGAGAAATCTGACAGTAACCCACAGAGGCTTCAAATGGAATGTGAGCATAGCCCTAAACCCATCATATATAGATTTCATGTATATAGCAGTCTATGGAAGACGTGTGCTATTGTTTAAATGTCTGTGACTGTTCTCATTTATCCAGCTCATGGTATATATCTGTAAGGAATAAATCAAGGCAACTGGACGTACTGTAGATTTCTTGAAAACGTTTCACTCGTTCTTCCAACGAGCTTTCTCAATTCTGAGTGACTTGAGAAAGCTTGTAGGAACGATTGAAACGTTTTCAAGAAATCTACAGTACGTCCAGTTGCCTTGATTTATTCCTTACAGATATATACCATGAGCTGGATAAATGAGAACGCCATATGTGCACCGTATTTTGCAGATTTTTAGGCTGCTCTGCACTTTTCGGAAGTGGTAAGAAAAAGGGGTTGGATTTAGCGTTGTCTGCCGCATTTGCTAGAAAATTTCGCCAAAGTGACAGATGTTAGAGCTGAAGTTTACACCAGCCTGTCACTGGCGTATACTTTAGTTTTTGGCGCACTACAGGGCAGAGACGCACCCATGCAGGGAGATCAAGTCTGGCGTAAGGATTTACCAGTCTTGATAAATGTCCCCCACTAAGCCTGTATGAGGATGAGCGATAACCGTTGCCATTTTTCATCCCCATACAGTGGAGGAGATCGCTGCATGTAAATTCAGCTCTTACCTCCACTGCTGAACAAGCAATTAGGCCTCACACAAGACAAATATATAATAACGGTGTATCCTGGAGGAAGTGGTCAGCCTTGCTTGTAGATGTCCTGTGTTCAAATTCCAGGATAGGCTTCTATATAATTTTTTTTCTACTCCTTCATTTAACCTTACTATATTGAGAAGAGGTCTATGCCTTAAAAGCTAATACACAACACTGGTGTCTTTCTAATCATATATTGTGCCTGTGACTGAACCAGTGATATGCATTAGCTTTCTAAGCATAGAAAACCTCTACTTTCAATATAGTAAGGCCAAAAAAAAAAAAAAAAAAAAAAAAAAAAAAAAAACACTACTTTCCAACAATAATGGCAACAAAGTAGACACATGGAAAATGTTAAAAACTAACTTTGTGTGGTTCGTCTGTCTTAAATGTATACATTTTCAAATCTTGCTAGTTTTCTCAAATTTTTGTTATAGTTCAGATTTTAGACAAAAACATAACTAAAAATTGCCACTAACAAAATACAATGGGGCACATTTATAAATTTCCATAAAAAAAAAAATATGTAGCAAATTATGGAGCATGCCAAATGTGCAACATAACTTGCGACTTTTTAAGCTTCTTGGCACTTTTCTGAAGTGTCGAGTAAGCGGGGGGCTTCTCTTAGCCGCCGGATTTATTAGAACTTTCACCAGAAAGTGGCGGACGTTATAGCTGAAGTCTACGCCAGCCTGTATCTGTTGTAGACTTCAGTTTCTGGCGCACATGTCAACCATATATACATGCTCTCTCACCTCCTGACTTTAATTTCATTATTTTTTAATACTCCATTGACGGCTATATTTCTTGTCTTCTTTGGAGCAGCTTTCTGTCCATCTTTCTTTTTATGAAGCTGTTGCTGATTTTTGTTAGCCTGTAAAAAATATTATTCTTTTTGTGAAAACAATATAAAATGCATAATGACTGGCTCCAAAGCGATCCTTAAAGAGGACCTTTCATGGGTTTGTAGTAAGTGAGATAAATATCTGTACCTGCGGGGTACCCCCTGCTGTGCTGCCACCCTGCCTGGTTTTCCAAGATGTCGCTCCTGCGCCCCGTTTCGCTCTCAGTATGATAATATTAAGCATCAGTGCAATGGGGAGGGGATGCAGTCTCTCTGTGGGCGTCTCCTTCCCCCCTGGCTGTAGCGCTCTCCAATCGCAATGCAGAGCGTCACAGCGAGGGAGAAAAACCTCCCTGGCTGTGATGCTCTGCGCTGCGATGAAAGGTCCTCTTTAAAAGGGGTATTCTGGGGAATAATTTTAATAAAAAATGGGGCCAGATCTGGGTAAAATAGACAACTAGTACTTATTGTACTGATCCCTAATTGCAACTTTACAGAGTATGAGGCCTGGGAACACAAAGTGGAGAGGAGCGGACAGGAGCAGTGGCAGAAAAATGATGCTCTAGAATACCCCTTTAAAGTGACTGTGCTTCACATGTGCTACTCACTATTAGGCCCGATTCACACAAGTGCATTATTGGTCCGCGTCTGATCTGCGCATTCTTTGTGGTTTGTAAGCCGACCCATTAATTTCTATAGGGTAGGAAACAAGGGGACAGCACAAGGATGCCATCCGTGTGCTGTCCGCATTCTTGTCCGCAAAACGTTTTGAACATTTTGAAAACAGAACTCCCAAAAAGTGCAGGGTGCACACGGACGGTATCAGCATTTTGCGATCCGCAGTTTGTAGACCGCAAATCAGTTTTGGCCGTGTGGATGTAGCCTTAGGAGCAGGCCCTCAAATAAGGACCAGGCTTGGATTACCAGTCAGTTATAATTCCTCTCCTAGCCCACTAGCAGTCACATGTGCTGCTGCAGTCAATGACAGCAGAGAAGTGCCCTCAAACGGCATATGGCAGAGGCCAGTCAGTGGTGGCAGCAGCACATGCAACCCTACCTCTTCACAGGCCAGGAACTGGAAGATCATAGAATAGAGCAATTAGGATCAGTTGAGTATTAATTTTCAATACGTACAAGGACGCTGCTGGGGACAGTTAAACTCAAAAGGCCGGACAACTCCTTTGTAGCGTCTGTCTGGGGTAAACTCAAATTTTCCCTCCATTCTCCCCCAATACTGTCCTGTTGCTTACTATGGAAGTGCTCTGGCTAGGCTACAGTGTCATCCTATCCACTCCAAACACAGTGGGTTGAGGCACGTAACAGAAGGGGAAGAGAAAGACCCCATTGTCAGTATTTGGACCATGTTGAAGTACCCTCTTAGGAAATAAGTTAGGCTACTTTCACACCAGCGTTTTTGCTGGATCTGTCATGGATCAGCAAAAACGCTTCCGTTACTGACAATACAACCGATTGCATCCGTTATGAACGGATCCGGTTGTATTATCTGTAACATAGCCAATACGGATCCGTCATGAACACCACTGAAAGTCAATGGGAGACTGATCAGTTTTCTATTGTGTGAGAAAACTGATCCGTACCCATTGACTTACATTGTGAGTAATGATAGATCCGTCTTGCTCCGCACAACATGGTGGACAGAAAAATGCTGCTTGCAACGTTAGTCTGTCCGCGATGGGGATGCCACCAAACGGAACGCAATGCATTCTGGTGCATTAAGTTTCGTTCTGTCCCCAATGACAATGAATGGGGACAAAACGGAAGCGTTTTCCTCCGGTATGGAGATCCTATGACTGCTCTTAATAGCGGAAAGGGAAAGTGCAGATGTGAAAGTAGCCTAAATAGAAGGGTGGTCCACATTCAGGACTTTCAGCAGTTACAAAGAAAATCTCTCTTCTCTCAATAAATTTCTGTGATCATCTTACGGTCAAATGACACTTCTTACAAAAATGGTGAATTGTTATATAGGAAATATAGCTGTTGTGTCTATACACTAGAGCATGGCGTCTACCTGTGTCCTGAAATACTATCCAAGGAAGTACGGTCTTATTTTGTATTCAAACCCACAGAAAAGTGACAGTGAAAAATGACGAGAAGAAACTGCCGCTGGTCAGCAGCACGTACCCGATTCCCCAGTGTGGGTTTGGTTTGAAGGGAACATCCTATCTTCTCCTGTATTTGTGGAAGGTCAGATGTTTTTTTAGTGGTTCAGAGCAGACATAAGAGTATAGAATAAAGATAGTGTATACTCACATTGGTGATGTCTCCAAAAGCAGATCTCTTCTTTGCTCCACCCTGTGGGGATGATGGGGAACGCTTCGTCTGCACACAGTCCTCCTGTGCAAAAACAAAATCCCACACACTTATCTAGTGTCGTGGCTAAAACTGGCTCATGACCTGTGTGAAACTACAATATTATTTTCCAAGGTCATCTACACACAAGTTAATAGGTGATGATACCTTCGCAGGCTGAACATTCTCTGCAGTAACGGGTTTTCCTGTGCGGGACGCTTTGGATAACGTTGGCCGAGAGGGGCGAAGAGGCAACATCCTTAGAGTCCTGGGAAAAAGAAGTAGATTATACAACTCACTGCCTTTGCAAGTTCACCAAGGATTTCCACGAACTGACAATATGACAAGCACTTCGTTTAGGCCATAACTTAAGTCACCATCAAAAAAGAATTACAGCTAAGGGAATTTCTCTGACTTGGGCAATTTATAGCAGTTTAAAACGGGTTTACCAAGATTCTGATATTGATGGTCTCTTCTCAGGAGAGGTGATCAATATCATAATCTCAGAAAACCCAGTTAAAGGGGATCTGTCAGCTGTTTTGAGGTGTCAAGTAAGACATGTATGTTTTAGATATCAGAGTAACCTAATGGACCCTCCCTGGGTATGGGTATACTTAAATCAGTAAATACATAAGCTGCAAGGTTTAATTCCCAAAACTTGACCCAGATAATAATGTTTCCCTATAAAACATAGCTTTTAATGATCACAGTAAAAGTAGATCAGTGAGCATCCACAAAGGGTTAAAAACCGCTGTGTCCCGTCCATGCGTGATCGTATGGTGCTCAACAATGTAGATGGCATGGATGTGCACTAACCCTGCTACACTACTTGCATGCTATGGCCCTGCATAGGCCAGAATAAGCCAAATGGCTCACTAGCATCTGATATCTAACTAGGGTATGGCTTTGCATCATTATCGGTGACATAATCATTTGAGAGAAGATGTAACATATAAGCCAACAAGCTACGTAGGACCGGACACACAGACCTAAAATCTACTGACTGCCCACAACGTGTTTCGCTAGCTATACTGGCTTCATCAGGGGTTGGGCAGCATTCCATAGTCTTCACTTCTAGCTGAGGGGAAGGGCTGGGGAAGTGCTCAGGGCAATTTGCCAAGAACACTGAACCTGAAGAGACATCCTCCATGGCACCAGGGAAATTAAGGCTAGGGCTACACAGTGATGTCACAATGAGAAACCATGTAGCCCTAACCTAATAAATGAATTTCTTGGTCACATCACCCCAGGTGTGCTTACACTGTTCCTTCCCCCATCGCCTACACAGAGCTGTCAGCAGTTTAGAGGGGCCAGAATAGAGAAAATAAAGTAGTATTCCATTCAAATGAACATCTGTTCAAGTAATGAAAGATGGAACGAGCTGCTGTTAGCCACTCTCCTAGAATGCACGAGTAGAGAGGAGAAGCATACATTGGGAGGACCAGAAGACTATGGCAAGTAAAAAGCCAAGAGGTTCACCTTGTGGGACTGTGCAATGGCACAACACTTTGTAGAGAGGGGGTTGGGGTTCCTCAGGCTTGCTGTGGTGAGGTTCAGTTCCCAGTGGTTCTGAATAGAATGGACGGCTTTAAAAAGAAAACAAAACTTTATTCATTTACTGGTTAAAACATGACGTATCCCTTACATACATAAAACACAAGGCCATGGTCAGAGAAAATATATCCATCCCCCAACAGACACTGTGGGCAATCAGCAAACTGTTCATGGTATATACAGTGAGCCACAGATAATCCACAAAGAAGGTGGTGGCAATCGCTGATCTAGGACTGTTGTATTGTGCCGTCCCAGCGCGGTCACTACTACAAAGCACAACTGGGGTCCGTGATATATCCTTTGAGACCTAATCTAGAGTATTAAGATATTAGACCTCCCAGGACCCTAAACTGCGTCTATACTCTAGCTCAGGGGTGCACAACGTTTACTGGTTGGGGGCCACATTGCCAGACTGAACCAATGACGAGGGCCGAAATAAAAATTTAAAAAGGTGTGTTAACCACTGAAATATTGTACTTATGGCATATTGAACACACATTATATACCATTAATGTCTAGTTACACTTCCAGGACTCCCATCTAATGGGAGAAATACATGAAAAATACATGTGAGCAGCCACAAGACATAGGCATACATGTCTGTTACCAGATGGTTGGGGGCCGCACAGAATGGTAGCAAGGGCCGCATGTGGCCCCCGGGCCGCAGGTTGTGCACCCCTGCTCTAGCTAATAACATATCTTCCCCCCCCCCCCCCCCCCCGGTTAAACCACCTCAAATCCTGCCCTGCCGTCCTTGATTGACAGGGCCAACATTCTTCTTTCCGGCCGGCCCTGTGTGCTGGATAAATCTCGCGCAGGCCCAGCACAACGGGCCGACCAGTGGAAACGAGCGCTGCCTGGCCCCGTCAATCGAGGATGGCAGGGCGTGACTTGAGGTGGTTGAACGGATCCTCTAGGAGCAGGGGCAACTCCTCCCCCCCCCCTGCTCCTAGATGCTAATTAGCATATTATAAAAGTCAAAATTGTGCAGTAACGGGGGCATCCAGAAGCATATGATTAACTCTCCTAATGTCAGCCAGTTTAATAGGGTTAAATCTGGTGACAGATTTAACCCTATTAAACTAGCATGGGCGGGGCTAAGCTCCATTCAAGTAAACAGAGCTTAGCCCAGCCCACTCTAGTTGATACTAGTCGTGACGTCAGTGGGCCGGCGGTAAACAGTGAGAAGGCCGCGGCGCTGCTGGAGCAGATGCAGTTACTGAGTAGAGGGTCCCTGTTTATTCGGACGCCTCATTCCCATATAGTTAGAGCATAGCAGGACAGTCAACCACCAACTTGGGACTACCTAAACTCAATTCTCTCAGCCTGCTCAACGCATTTCTGTGCCCCTTCTTTTTTGGGACACTTCATCAGGAGCATGGCATTCAAGTCTGAGAGGGGGTAATCTAACTATATTGTCTGTGTACCGGCGGCGGACGCTGCACGAGTCTTGTGCAACGTATCAGCACTGTATTGGCCGTACGTGCGCCGCCGGAACCTGCTCTTAAATAGGGATGCGCCCGGTCACAAGGCGCTGTCCACCCGAACCAATTGCAATACGCGGGCCCCCGCTCCTCTACCCATAACTCTGCTAAGAAACGGTACATCTGACATGTCATCTTGTGTGATCCCTTATTCCTGACATTGTCGAGCATCGTACGTACGGAAGAATTTCTTCCATTTGAGTCTGCGGATAAAGAGATTTAAATCCTTTACCCAATTAAAGGCCTTGAATCTGCCTGTGGGAACAAAGGATAGCCCCCTTTTTAAGAGGAGCAGTTCTCCCTCTGTGAGGACCCTACTAGATATGTTAATGACCTGTTAAACAGCTTAACGTGAAGGAGCTTGGATTATTTTTCACGTCAACAGTGGAAAAGTGGGAGATCACCTTCCTGGATCTGTATATTACGAAAGGAAGAGATGGCCACATAACAACGAGGATGTTCCGCAAACCAACAGCGACAAACAATTTACTGGAATGGAACAGCTGGCATCTGCAGGCGTTACGTAGAGGTATACCCAAGGGGCAATACCTCAGGGCTAGAAGAAATTGCTCAAAGATGCTTGAATTATTAAAATCAACAGTATGTCGATACATAGTCCCCAAATGTCTATTAGAGACATGTGTTTATGTCCTGGTCACTTCCCTGTACCTTCGCTATCCAGGTTATTAGTATAGAAATCCCTGCACTTAATAATAGAGCCGCCTAACGGTCCCCCTTTCTTTTCTTCGTGCTGTGCATCAGCGGGCGGGGAACGCCTACTACAGTGTTACGAGATCCGGGCGGGGGTGTAGCTATTGGTTTGGCCACACCCACGTATTGTGATTGGTCCGGGTGGACAGCGCCTTGTTTCCTCGCTGTGACTGGGCGCATCCCTATTTAAGAGCAAGTTCCGGCGGCGCACGTACGGCCAATACAGTGCCAATACGCTGCACAAGACACGTGCAGCGTCCGCTGCCGGTACACAGATGATATAGTTAGATTATCCCCTCTCAGACTTGAATGCCATGCTTCTGATGAAGTGTCCCAAAAAAGAAGGGGCACAGAAATGCGTTGAGCAGGCTGAGAGAATTGAGTTTAGGTAGTCCCAAGTTGGTGGTTGACTGTCCTGCTATGTTCCAACTATATGGGAACGAGGAGTCCGAATAAACAGGGACCCTCTACTCAGTAACTGGTGCTCCCACAGAACGATCCGGACGGATAAATAATGGGGCACTGGTATGTGGAGTGATAGAGACCTGCTTAGTGGGACGTACACGACCAGCCGCTATATGGCCCTAATTCACATTGGGTCAGGTTATGCACTATAAACGTGCGACTGGCTGTGTACGTACTTGCAGTTAGGTACGACACTGAATGATTAACCTCTGTACGCTGTGTCTGTACCCTATTTACGTAATTGTGGACACAAATGGCGCATAATATTTGTTCCATTCCGCGATTCAAATAGTTCCACAATCTGCCTGTCTCTACATGAGAATCAAAGGAGAGATTCGCCCATTTTTAATTGGTAATCCAGTGCTCCAGACTAAAAAAAGGAGATTTTTGTATAACTTACCAGTTAAATCTCTTTCTCGCTCTTCCTTGGGGGACACAGACCTTGGGTATAGCTCAGCTCCCTAGGAGGCGTGACACTAAGTAAAACTGTTAAGCCCCTCCTCCATCAGCTATACCCTCAGCCTGGAGATAGAGGCTACCAGTTGCGTGTCCAAGTAGTGAAAGGATAACAACCAATAACGGAAACAACCAGCCAGCAACCCAACGGGGCGCCAGACCATAACCCTGTAACCAAACACAGAAGGGTGGGTGCTGTGTCCCCCAAGGAAGAGCGAGAAAGAGATTTAACTGGTAAGTTATACAAAAATCTCCTTTTCTCGCCCATTTTCCTTGGGGGACACAGACCTTGGGACGTTCAAGAGCAGTCCAAGAAGGGAGGGACCACAAACCCAAGGCGGAACACCACCAGAGCATCAGGAAACCGCTGCCTGCAAAACCAGGCGGCCCAAAGCAGCATCCGCTGATGCATGCGTATGCACCCTATAGAACTTTGTGAAAGTGTGCAGAGAGGACCAAGTGGCTGCTTTGCACAACTGTTCAGCCGAGGCCCGATGCCTCTGCGCCCAGGAAGCTCCGACTGCTCTGGTGGAATGAGCAGTGACGCCGAAAGGCGGAGGTCTGCCCTTGGCTCGATAAGCCTCAGACACCGCCAGTTTAATGAAACGGGCAATAGCCACCTTGGAGACCGCCAACCCTTTGCGCGAACCCTCCGGAACCACAAACAGGGAGTCCGTGCGCCGAAAGGACCCGGTGACCTCCAAGTAAATCCTCAACGCCCTGACCACATCCAGACGGTGCAGTTCCCGTTCTCTGGGGTGGGAAGGAGAGGGACAGAGCGACGGAAGGACGATGTCCTCATTGATGTGAAAGGCGGAGACCACCTTTGGCAGGAAAGTCGGGACAGGCCGAAGCACAACCTTATCCTGGTGGAAGATCAGGAAAGGTTCGGAGCAAGAAAGAGCCGCTAACTCCGACACCCGTCGGAGAGACGTGACGGCCACAAGAAAGATGACCTTGCAGGACAGAAGGCGAAGGGAGACCTCCCGTAAAGGCTCGAAGGGGGCTGATTGGAGCGCCGAGAGCACCACATTCAGGTCCCAGGAAGGAACTGGAGGGCGGTACGGCGGAACAGAGTGAGCCACCCCTTGTAAAAAGGTCTTAATTGGCCCTAGAGGGGCCAGGGGACGCTGGAGAAGAATAGACAGCGCCGAAATCTGACCCTTCAGAGAACTGAGGCACAGCCCCAGGTCCAGACCCGACTGGAGGAAGGACAGGATTGTGGGAAGAGAAAACCGGAGAGGTGGGATGCTCCGGGACTCACAGAACCCCAGATAGGACCTCCAAACCCGATAGTAGATCCTAGAGGATACGGGCTTACGAGCCCGGATCATGGTGCGGACTACGTCCGCGGAGAAACCCCGTCGCGTTAAGACGGCGGTCTCAATAGCCACGCCGTCAAACGTAGCGAGCCTAAATGCTCGTGGAAGATCGGTCCCTGAGAGAGAAGGTCTTCCCTGGAGGGCAGTGGCCACGGTGCGTCTGCCAACAGCAACATTAGGTCGGCGTACCAAGACCGGCGGGGCCAATCCGGGGCGATTAGAATCGCGGGGACGCCCTCTGCCGCGATCCTCCGAAGAACCCGTGGCAGGAGGGGAAAAGGAGGAAAGACGTACAGAAGGGAGAATTCGCGCCACGGAAGGACGAGCGCGTCGGCGCCGTATGCCTTCGGGTCCCGTGCCCTGGCCAGGTATAGGGGGACCTTGTGGTTGAATTTGGAGGCCATGAGGTCCACGTCGGGGCGACCCCAGCGAAGACAAAGGGCTTCGAACACCTCTGGGTGCAGGACCATTCTCCCGGGTCGATGGTGGACCGGCTGAGGAAATCCACCGCCCAGTTGTCCACCCCCGGGATGTAAATCGCAGATAAGGCCGGCACGTGCGTCTCCGCCCAGAGGAGAATGAGGGTCACCTCTTGCATCGCTGCAGCGCTGCGAGTGCCTCCCTGATGGTTTATGTATGCCACAGCCGTGGCATTGTCCGATTGGATCCGAACAGGGTGGCCCCTCAGCCGATGGGTCCAGTGTCTGAGGGACAGAAGAATCGCCCTCAGTTCCAGAATATTGATTGGAAGTCTGGACTCCGATAGAGACCAAACGCCCTGGACGGACCGGGGAGGGAAACCCCCCCCCCCCCACCCCCGTAAGCTGGCATCTGTGGTAATCACCAGCCAGTTCAGTGGACGGAAGGACTTCCCCCTTAGAGGGATATGCAACCACCAGCCGAGGGAAGCCCGAGCCAGGGGAGGCAGAAGAAAGGTCCTGTCCAGACTCCTCGGTGATTTGTCCCAGGCCGACAGAATTGCCCTCTGAAAGGTGCGGGATCGGAATTGTGCGAACGGCACCGCTTCGAAACAGGCAACCATCTTTCCCAACAACCGCATGCTGGATCTGAGGGAAGGGCGGTGATGACGGAGGAGACTGCGAACCGACCCGCGAAGGGCCAGACGCTTGTCCGACGGAAGGCGGACCTCCGCCAACTCTGTATCCAGGAGCATCCCCAGGAAGATCAGCCGTCTGGAGGGGGTAAGGGAAGATTTGGGGTGGTTGATAATCCAACCGAACCGCGTCAGGGTCTCCAGAGTGAGTTCCACACTGCGGGATGTCTGAGAGAAGGAGGGTGCCTTGACCAGGATGTCGTCCAAGTATGGGAGAAGAAAAACACTTCTTGAACGTAGAAGGGCCAAGACAGGGGCCAGGACCTTGGTGAACACTCGAGGAGCCGCCGCCAGACCAAAGGGAAGGGCGACGAATTGGAAGTGATCGTCCCCCACCGCGAAGCGCAGGAAGCGGTGATGACATGGAGCAACCGGAACGTGGAGGTATGCATCCTGAATGTCGATTGAGGCCATGAAATCCCCTCTTTCCAGGGAGGCCACTGCGGACCTGAGAGACTCCATCCGGAATCTCTGCAGTCGGAGAAAACGGTTCAGGCGTTTTAGGTCCAAGATCGGACGCACTGAGCCTTCCTTCTTGGGAACCACAAAGAGGTTCGAGTAGAACCCCCTGAACCTTTCCGTCGGAGGCACGGGGGCGACGACACCCTTGTCCATTAGAGAGTGAATGGCCGCGAAGAAGGCGGCCACTCGTACGGGATCTCGCGGAGGACGGGATCGGAAGAAACGGTCTGGCGGAATGGACGCAAATTCGATTTTGTATCCGCAAGATACAATCTCGAGCGCCCATGCGTCTGAGATGTGGGCCCGCCATACGTTCCTGAATAGGAGAAGGCGGCCCCCCACCCGGGTGGGTGGGGGCGCACCTTCAGGCAGAGGGCTGCTGGCCTGTGGGAGCCCGTGCAGGCTGGGACTTGCGCCAGGTAGGTTGCGTCCGAAAAAACGGCTTCTTGCGTCTATCCTGGGCTGGGCCAGAGGAAGAAGAACTGGCCGCGGGTCTAGACCCGGTGGGCTTGCGAAAGGACCGAAAATGGGACGAACCAGCGCGACCACGGGGGGCGCCCATTGGCCTGGACTGGGGGAGGTGAGTACTCTTCCCACCCGTGGCCTCTGATATAAGTTCGTCCAGACGGGTTCCGAACAGGCGGGAACCCGTGAATGGTAGGCCGGCCAAAGAGCGTTTGGAAGCGGCGTCCGCCGCCCAAACCTTCAGCCAGAGTTCCCTCCTGACAGAAACTGCCAGGGCAGAGGAACAGGCAATGAGGGCACCCGCATCAAGGGAGGCCTCACAGACGAATTTTCCGGCCTGAACAATTAGTTGGGCTAAGGAACGGAGGTCCTGAACAGGGACGTCCGACCCTAACTCCCGTTCCAGTTGCAAACCCCATTCAGAGACCGCTTTGCCAACCCAGGCGGAGGCAAAGACCGGTCTAAGGGCCGAACCAGAGGCAGTAAATATGGCCTTGGAGAGGGATTCCGTACGACGGTCCTCAACAGACTGCCGTCCTGTACAGGAATAGTAGTGCTTTTGGACAGGCGAGCCACGGGAGGATCAACCTTAGGCGGGGATGTCCACGTGGTCACAGAATCCGCTGGAAAGGGATAACAAATGTCCAGCTTTTTGGGTGTAATAAAGCGGACGTTAGGCCGAGTCCAAGCCTTGGATACCACAGAAGAAAAATCAGCGTGTATGGGAAAAACCTTGGAGGCCTGTTTGGGGCGGAGAAAGGACACGCCGGCCTGTTCAGAGCTGGGGGGGTCATCGTGTAGCTGAAAGGTATCACGGATGCTAGTGACAAGATGCCCCACCGCGGACGCCAATTTGGACGGAAGCTCTGAGTCCATGTCCACGTCCGAATCCGCCAGTTCTCCCTCAGAAAGCGTATCCCTTTGAGAGGATAGACTTGACTGAGCTCGCACGCATGGCGGAGAGAGCGAAGCATCTGGAGAAGATGTGCGCTCAACCCTTGAACGTTTCTGAGTATGCCGGGCCCTGGAAGATTCGCTGGGAGGCAGGGAACCAGTGGGGGCGGCAGAAACGGTAGTCCCAGCGGGTGCGACAGGGATTGTGGCAGCCTGCGGGAGAGGCGGTCTATCCACGAGACGGCCCACTACGTGTGTAAGGCTTTCCACCGCCTGAGACAGAGACCTAGCCCAGTCAGGGGGTTCAGAGGCACCGGGGGGCGCAGCGGGAAGCAGGCCCTGCACCGGGGCCTGACATGCAAGGCAATGCGGCTCAGATTGCCCCCGCGGAAAAAGTTCCTTACAGGCGGTACAGGCATGGTACCAGGGTTTGGGGGCACCTTGGGATCTGACATGCTGAAGTGTGGTTGTACTCTAATATAGAGACCACAAAGGGTTATAGCAGCTATGACCAGGAGGGTTAGGAGAGGGTTAACTGTCCTACCAGTGCCTCAGAAGAACGTCAGGAGATGGCCCAGATCAGCAGCAGCAGAGAAGCAGTGAACAGCAGTGAGCAGCAGAGAGCAGCAGAGAGCGCCCACAGAAGCCGAGCGATGTACACAGGAGGTTAGAGTCCCCCACCGTGTCCCAGCTTCCTGTCAGGAGTGAGGAAGCGCGGGAAACCTCAGCAGAAAGCACGGGGAACAAGCTCCGCCCCCTCCAGCGCTTGAAATGTCTCCTGTGAAGGAGAACGTAGCTCCGCCCCCAAAATGACGCGCGCGTAAGCCCCGCCCCCTGCCGGGACCGCTAAGCCCCGCCCCCCGGTCTCGGCGGGAAGGGGGAGAGAGAGAAGAGAAAAAATGTTGTCAGCCCCGAATGAGGGGGGGGGGGAGAGAAAGATAGCAGCGTGGGGGGGAACGGCGTGGGGGTGCTGAGGATGCTGCTGTGCTGCATTGTCCTGCAGATGAGCGCTCAGAATGAGCGACCACGGGTGCCCCCCTTACCCAGAGGGGTAGATGCTGCAGATAGGGACGGGGTATGGGCTGGGATAGCCATCTCACCGTCCGACGTCTTCACCCTCAGTCCTTTCCAGCAGGGTCGCCCCTTCAGCCACTGGCACCGCAATGGCAGGAAGCTGGAAGAGGGGCTTGGCGTGCGGGCGACCCCCTAGCTGGCGGGATGTAGGGGAGCCATTGCTGCCCAGATCCTCCTATTGCTTCTGTGGGGGAGGCAGCAGTGCAGATAAGTTGGCACTGGCGCAGCTCAACCCCGGGAGAGCAGAGAGGTCTAATGCGTCTCTGGTATCCCTAGGAAAAAATAAAATAACAAAATTAGAAGAAAAAGTAAAAATAACAAGGAGAAAACAGCCCTGCAGTAGCAGGGAGTGTCTTGCCTCCTTGGACACTAAGCTAAAACTGGTAGCCTCTATCTCCAGGCTGAGGGTATAGCTGATGGAGGAGGGGCTTAACAGTTTTACTTAGTGTCACGCCTCCTAGGGAGCTGAGCTATACCCAAGGTCTGTGTCCCCCAAGGAAAATGGGCGAGAAAAATACCTAGTAGCCATTGGCTCCTGAACTGAAAAATGTAGGAGCCAAAAATCAAATTTTTAGTCGCCAAATCGAAACCGAATCAAAATTTTGGTATCGTGACAACGCTACGCCGATCAGATCGGCATAGGGTTGTTTTGATACCAAAATTTTGATTCGCTTTCGTCACCATAAAAAAGTATTGCGATACTCAATACCGCGCAACAAAAAAAACACCAAAAAAAGCCGCGTGCATTTCGCATTTTATGAAACATTCGGCCCATAATAGAACAGTCCTATCCTATTTTTTGGGGTGACAAGGTGACTAAAAAATGGCGAATGCTCACCGCATAGGAGACATTTTTTAATAATTTAATAGTTTGGACAGCGCTATGTAATATGTTTATTTATTTATTGTTTATATATTTTATATGTAAAATTGGGAAAGGGGGGATTTAAACTTAATATTTTAGGGTACTTTCACACTAGTGTTTTTCTTTTCCGGCATAGAGTTCCGTCACAGGGGCTCTATACCGGAAAAGAACTGATCAGGCATATCCCTATGCATTCTGAATGGAGAGCAATCCGTTCAGGATGCATCAGGATGTCTTCAGTTCAGTCATTTTGACTGATCAGGCAAAAGATAAAACCGCAGCATGCTACGGTTTTATCTCAGACGAAAAAAACTGAAGATTTGCCTGAATGCCGGATCCAGCATTTTTTCCCATAGGAATGTATTAGTGCCGGATCCGGCAGTCAGAATACCGGAATGCACCCGCACTGAATCCGGACCCATTCACTTCTATAGGGCTGTGCACATGAGCGGTGATTTTCACACATCACTTGTGCGTTGCATGAAAATCGCAGCATGCTCTATGTTGTGCGTTTTTCACGCAACGCAGGCCCCATAGAAGTGAATGGGGCTGCGTGAAAATCGCAAGCAAGTGCGGATGCGGTGCGATTTTCACTCTTGGTTGCTAGGATGAAAGTCTATTCACTGTATTATTTTTCCTTATAACATGGTTCTAAGGGAAAATAATAGCATTCTTTAATACAGAATGCTTAGTCGAAGGTCAATATAATAAACATTGGTGGCGCAGTGCGCCCCCCCAACACCCCAGTATGATAAACATTGGTGGCGCAGTGTGCCTTCCTAATATAATAAACATTGGTGGCGCAGTGTGCCCCCCTCAATATAATAAACATTGGTGGCGCAGTGCGCACCCCCCCAACACCCTAGTATAGTAAACATTGGTGGCGCAGTGTGCCCCCCCTCAATATAATAAACATTACCCCCCAACACCCCAGTATAATAAACATTGGGGGGCGCAGTGTGCCCCCCTCAATATAATAAACATTGGTGGCGCAGTGTGCACCCCCCCAACACCCCAGTATAATAAACTTTGGTGGCGCAGTGTGCCCCCCCCCCCCCCCTCAATATAATTAACATTGGTGGCGCAGTGGGGAGTGCCAATGAGGGTTAAAAAATAAAAATTAACTCACCTCCTCCAATTGATCATCTCCTGTTCTTTCTTCAGGACCTGTCGTGACATCACTGTGCTCATCACATGATACATCACATGATTCATCACCATGGTAATGGACCATGTGATGAGCTCAGTGACATCACCACAGGTCCTGAAGACAGAACAGGAGACCGACAGCTACGCGATCAACTGGAGGAGGTGAGTTAATTTTTTAAAGTTATTTTTTAACCCTCATTGGCACTTCCCATTGAGCCACCAATGTTTCTTATACTGGGGTGTTGGGAGGGGGCACACTGTGCCACCAATGTTTCTTATACTGGGGTGTTGGGAGGGGGCACACTGCCACCAATGTTTCTTATACTGGGGTGTTGGGGGGGGGGCACACTGTGCCACCAATGTTTCTTATACTGGGGTGTTGGGGGGGCACACTGCCACCAATGTTTCTTATACTGGGGTGTTGGGGGGGCACACTGTGCCACCAATGTTTCTTATACTGGGGTGTTGGGGAGCACGCTGTGCCACCAATGTTTCTTATACTGGGGTGTTGGGGGGGGAGCACGCTGTGCCACCAATGTTTCTTATACTGGGGTGTTGGGGGCACACTGTACAGGGAGTCTAAGAAAGAATCGAATGAGTCACAAGTCGGATCTTTAGTTCTTTTCACCTGTGACTCATTCGATTCTTTCTCCCAGTACTTGTCAGTGACTCAGAGCTGCTAGTGCTTGCCTTGCCTCAGCTCTGATTGGTTGGTGGGCGGGGAGGGGAGGGGCTGGCAGAAGCAGCCTCCACTCTAGGATCAGATTACACTGCTCCCGAGCCCCTCCCCTCCCTGCTGCCAGCGGCTCTGCTATTGTGTGCTGGGACCGAGCTGACTCAGGCTGAGCAGAACATCGGCGGCGGCAGAGAACTATCAGCCCCTGTGCCCGTCGCTGTTCTACTGCAGAGCTGCCCCGGAGGGTCTAGTCGCAAATGGCGACAAGGCTAAAAAGTCTTGTCGCCATTTGTAAATTCTTAGTCGCATTGGCGCCATCTGGAGCCCTGTAATCTTGAATAAAGTTAATTTTATTTTAACCGTCCTTCAGGCAGTTAGATATTCTAAGAAATAGTACAGTAAACCTTAACATAATTTTCCATTAATTGTTGAAAGTAGCCTTAGGCTACTTTCACAACTGCGTTTAGGTGCGGATCCGTCTGGTTTCAGCACAGACAGATAATGCGAACACTTGTATCCGTTCAGAACGGATCCGTCTGCATTACTCTGTCAAAAAAATAATAATCTAAGTCTAAGGCTACTTTCACACTTGCGGCAGGACGGATCCGACAGGCTGTTCACCCTGTTGGATCCGTCCTGCGGCGATTTCGCCGTGCCGCTGCTCCGTCCCCGCACGGCGAAAGCCGCCGGACTAAAAAGCCTGACATGGAGTAATTTCAGTCCGGCTGCCTTTCCATTTGGCTCCGCATCTCCAGGCGGACACAAAAACTCTGCAAGCAGCGTTTTGGTGTCCGCCTCCAGAGCAGAATGGAGGCGGAACGGAGCCAAACTCATGCGTTCTGAGCGGATCCTTTTCAATTCAGAATGCATTGGGGCAAAACTGATCCGTTTTGGACCGCTTGTGAGAGCCCTGAACGGATCTGACAGGCGGACCCAGAAACGGCAGTGTGAAAGTAGCCTTAGTTGCGGAAATTCTTCGGCTGTACGGATTTTGAAATCTGCAACAGGTCAATTGTTGTTGCGTTTTTCTTGTGCAGATTTCACCTGTTTTAGTGGAAGGGCAAGATAAAAATCAGCAACAATCACCACATAAAAAGTGCAGATTCTTGTGTGTTTTTTTTTTTTTTAATCATGCGGATTTTTTGCACATCTGATCTTTTACCTCCTATCCTGCAATACACTTTAGGCTACTTTCACACTAGCGTTGTTTGAATCCGGCGTGCAATTCAGTCGCCGGAACGGCCCGCCGGATCCGAAAAAACTTTTGAAAACGGATTACATTTTAATCCTGATCAGGATTTTGATCACAATGAAAAAATGCATTGGAAAAAACGGATCCGCCATTTATGGACTTTTTCTTCTTCTAATTTTTCGGGTTTAAACGTGCAAAAGCCGAACCCGGTTTGACGGAACACACAGCGCCGGATCCGGCATTAATGCAAGTCAAAGGGAAAAATGCCGTATCCGGTGTTCAGTCAAAGTGTTCTGGATTTTTGGCTGGAGGTAAAAATACAACATGCTACGGTTTTCTGAAAAGCCTGATCAGTCAAACAGACTGAACTGAAGACATCCTGAACGGATTACTCTCCATTCAGAATGCATGGGGATATGCCTGATCAGTTCTATTCCGGATTTGAGCCCCTAGGACGGAACTCAGCGCCGGAAAAGAAAAACGCTAGTGTGAAAGTACCCTTAAGGCCTTATTCACATTCCCATGTCCATTTGAGATTCATAAGGAAAAAAAATAGACTCAGTCAGTGTTCCATTCGTGAAGATGTCTATGAAGGATCCGTATTTGGTTTAGACCTCTTTCACACTACCGTATGGCTATTTCAGTGTTTTACGGTCCATTTTTCACGGATCCGTTCCATTTTTTGTTTCCGAATGGCATATACAGTAATTACATAGAACAAATTGGGATGGGCTGCTGGACATAACATTTTCAAAAGATGGTTCTGCAAAAAACTGAACGGAAACGGAAGACATATGGATGCATTTCTGTATGCATTCCGTTTTTCCGCGGACCCATTGAAATGGGCAGCAAAGATTTTTTATGCCTTGTTGTGAGGTGTTCTAAATAAAGAAGAATACTGGTGAGACGCTGCTGTGGCCTTCCATTTTCTCTACATTGAAATGAATGGTCAGTATACGGAATGCAAAAAGCAGCCTGCAAAACGGAAAAAAATGGTAGTGTGAAAGAGGCATCTATGATGCTTGCTCAGGCGATTGTACTCTCTGGAAAAAGTTTAAAAAGAGGACCTTTCACCGATCCTGACATTGAGAAAATAACCTCCCAGGCTGTGAGCTCTGCGATTGGGCAGCGCTACAGCAGAACAAGGGCAGACTCCGCCTACCATAACTTTGTAACCGAAAATAGCGGGAGAACGGAGCGGCGCCTAGGGATAATAGCAAGTGCAGTGAGATCCCCGGGCGCCGCTCTCCATGTCCGTATACGTAGTTCACAATGTCAGGATCGGTGAAAGGTCCTCTTTCACATGGGCGTCCCGGATGAGTTGCGTTTGCATTGTGTAAAAACCGCACGAGTAGGCACGCAATTGCAGTCTGTTTCGACTGCGATTGCATTCCGATGTTCAGTTTTTTCTGTGCAAGTGTAATGCGTTTTGCACGCACGTGATAAAAAACTGAATGTGGTACCTAGACCCGAACCCCTTCACATATATACATACACACACTCACCTCATCCTCGTTAAAGGGAATCGGTCACCTGCTTTTACCATTTTAAGCTGTCACCATCGCCATGGTCACTAAAGTACCTTATTTCCTGCAGTCTTCTTTTTACTTTATTTCGTTTTGTCCTTTTGATATAAAAGCGCTTTTTATGATATGCTAATGAGGCTCCAAGGTGCCCAGAGGGGCGTTTTTTTCACTCTCCGGTGCCCAGTGACACCCCCTGCAGTGCCCAAGAACGCCTCCTGATACTCAAATAACATCCCACAGCCCAGCAAACGGTTCTGCCCCCTCCCCACGTCATAGTCTACCTTCTAGAAATGCCCCGTCACTGGGCACCGGAGAAGGAAAAAAACACCCCCCTGGGCACCTTGGGGCCTAGAAACAAACTACAAAACGAAATAAAGTAAAAAGAAGACTGCTAGAAATAAGATACTTTAGTGAACATAGCGATGGTGCCAGCTTAAAATGGTAAAAGCAGGTGACAGATTCCCTTTAAGAAAGAAGACGGTGCCGGCTGCGCGAACAGGATGAGGTCAGTGGTGGTCGTGGTTGGACATTATGGGACTTCTGCTGCCCCCAGATCCCAGCAGTGGTGGTTGGACATTATAGGACTTCTGCTGCCCCCAGATCCCAGCAGTGGTGGTTGGACATTATAGGACTTCTGCTGCCCCCGGATCCCAGCAGTGGTGGTTGGACATTATAGGACTTCTGCTGCCCCCGGATCCCAGCAGTGGTGGTTGGACATTATAGGACTTCTGCTGCCCCCGGATCCCAGCAGTGGTGGTTGGACATTATAGGACTTCTGCTGCCCCCGGATCCCAGCAGTGGTGGTTGGACATTATAGGACTTCTGCTGCCCCCAGATCCCAGCAGTGGTGGTTGGACATTATAGGACTTCTGCTGCCCCCGGATCCCAGCAGTGGTGGTTGGACATTATAGGACTTCTGCTGCCCCCAGATCCCAGCAGTGGTGGTTGGACATTATAGGACTTCTGCTGCCCCCAGATCCCAGCAGTGGTGGTTGGACATTATAGGACTTCTGCTGCCCCCAGATCCCAGCAGTGGTGGTTGGACATTATAGGACTTCTGCTGCCCCCAGATCCCAGCAGTGGTGGTTGGACATTATAGGACTTCTGCTGCCCCCAGATCCCAGCAGTGGTGGTTGGACATTATAGGACTTCTGCTGCCCCCAGATCCCAGCAGTGGTGGTTGGACATTATAGGACTTCTGCTGCCCCCAGATCCCAGCAGTGGTGGTTGGACATTATAGGACTTCTGCTGCCCCCAGATCCCAGCAGTGGTGGTTGGACATTATAGGACTTCTGCTGCCCCCAGATCCCAGCAGTGGTGGTTGGACATTATAGGACTTCTGCTGCCCCCAGATCCCAGCAGTGGTGGTTGGACATTATAGGACTTCTGCTGCCCCCAGATCCCAGCAGTGGTGGTTGGACATTACAGGACTTCTGCTGCCCCCGGATCCCAGCAGTGGTGGTTGGACATTATAGGACTTCTGCTGCCCCCGGATCCCAGCAGTGGTGGTTGGACATTATAGGACTTCTGCTGCCCCCGGATCCCAGCAGTGGTGGTCGTGGTTGGACATTACAGGACTTCTGCAGTGTAGACTGTGAGGAGACAATAGGGGCAGTCACAGCACATTAGGACCTTTCTCCACGTGCTGCAGTGAGACGACCCCTCTAGTGCCCCTCACTGCACACACAGGAGAAGCCCTGCTGCATGGCTGCAGGTCGGAGACTACCAGTCAGAGCCCGAGCCCCGTGTAGGAGACGCACAGGACACAGCCCCGTCACTGGTCCTACCTTCTCAGCGTGCACAGACGGTTCCTGGAGTCCTCCGTGATGAGACGTGCGGACCGGGACACAGACCTTCTCCTACCGGCTGAGCGCTGACCCCTTGTCCGGACCGACCGCTCTCTCCCCCTACCAGCCCTGGTGATAGCCGATCGACACACACGTTTGAATCTCGCGGACTCCGCCTGCTCTCCATTCCTATTGGCTCTTGACCTGCCAATGAAATTGCTGCATTCAACAATCGCTATAGCGACACAGTGTTTTCAGAAATTCGAAAGTGGGGACCAATCAGAGGACGCGGTGGGCGGTGACATTCCAGGAAAAGGGGGCGTGTTTAAGTGAGGCAATAAAAAATAGCGAAATGCGTTTGCACACGTGGGCGTGGTCTAGAAGTTTAAATACCTTACGGCTCCGAGGAGGGAGGAGCTATAGGTTTGAGAAATGCGTTTACTACAAACATGTAAATGAGCTCGAGAGGGGGGCGCGCGGCGGAGGAAGGGAAATACCATTACTGCAGGGGTGCACCGGAAGAACCCTGCACCAAGCTGTATTTTACTGGAGCTGTCTGCATAGTCATATGATGCCATTATTAGCTGTACGATATGGACTGGAAGATTAAGGACCTATCATATCCGTCACCTCTACTACATCTATATATCCTATCCATTATCTATATATATCATATCCGTCACCTCTACTACATCTATATATCCTATCCATTATCTATATATATCATATCCGTCACCTCTACTATGTATATATGGTATATCTCACCTCTACTGCCTCTATAAAACATATCCATCACCTCTACTATCTATATATCATATCCATCTCCTCTACTATCTATATATTATATCCATCAGCTATTCCTGAAGATGTCCATGAAGGATCCGTATTTGGTTCATGTGTCCATTGCAGATCTAACCAAAGATGGATGCCATCCGTGCTGAGTACGTGATTTTCATGTACCCATTGACTTCAATAGGCATTTTTGGTCCGCATCATGGTCTTTGATTTTTTTTTCACTGACTCATGGTCAGTTAAAACAAATTCTGATGTGTGAACAGACACATTAAGATCAGTTGGTAGGTGTGCTGCCCACATTTTCCATGTTAAAAATGGAAATGTGAACGAGGCCTCAGTAATAAAACAAGTTCCACGTAATGGTGAGTGCCATGTCAGATTTGTTCCACATCCGCGTCAAGCAGATCCCACAGGCTGTTCCGTGCGCTGCTAGAATTATAGTGAATGGGCCCATACAGAATTCCAGCAGCGCACGATTCGCCCAGCAGTGACGGATCCAGCAGGCTGTTCCCGGCCGGAACAGCCTTGTGTCATATTATGTAGAGAAAGTTAATACACGCCACTTACTAATGTATTGTGATTGTCCATATTTCTTAATGGATTCCTTTTACCATCAAATTATACACTGCCCCTTCCCATGGTTACGACCACCTTGCAATCCAGCAGTGGTGGTCGTGCTTGCACACTATAGCAAAAAGTTACAGCCTCCCTGGTGGGCAGGACCATGGGACTGCAAATAGGCCAAAGCCTTTTTTTTCTATAGTGTGCAAGCACGGCCACCGTTGCTGGATTGCATTGTCCAATCATTACTATTCAGCTAACAATTGCTACATGCATGCCCAAAAGGATGTGGAGTCGCAACAACAATTCCTCAAGCAGGAAAAATAACCTGCAGGATAATTAATCACCGCTCATCAGTACTGCCCACTTACCCACAAGCTTATCCTTACAGCCACACACCATCAGGCTCTCCTCGCCTACAGCCACACACCATGTCACCTGTACTATTTATATTTCATATTTATTACCTCTATATTTCATATACGTCACCTTTACTATCTATATATCATATCCATCACCTCTACTATCTATATGTCATATCCGTCACCTCTACTATCGCTATATGTCATATCCGTCAACTCTATTATCTATATGTCATATCCGTCACCTCTACTATCTATATATCATATCCGTCACCTCTACTATTGTAGTGTCCCACTAGGTATGGGTGGGCACTACACAAGGGTCAATTGGTGTGCGCATTACTCTTACTTACAAGGAACAGAAATGTCATATTTTATTCTGCATTTAATGTATGTTTTACTGTGTTGTTATATGCAATGTACCCCTGTCTCATGCAGCAGCAGGCCTAGTTGGGTGTAGTTAGACATCCCAGACACTAGAGGGAGATAGGGAGCCCCTAGTATAAATGTCCAGGCCCAGACAGGGAGAGGGTGTGCAGAGTCAGGAGTCTGAGAAGACAGAGGCCAGTAAGCCTGCTCCTGACATGCAGCTGGATAGCCCTGGCTGCTAGTGATGTCCAGGAGGCTGTTGAGAAGCTCCAGCCTGCCTGAAGAACAAGAGAGCCTAAGTTAGCTCTGAAGAGATACCCCAGTTGCAGGATTCAACCTCCTGGGAGAAACCAACAGTTACCCACCTGATAGGAGGAGGCGTTACAGGGTAAGCGAAGTGACCCTGATAGGCAGAAGAACTTAGGAATCATAGCAAGCAGTATAATACCTGAGGAAGGAAGTAACCAAGGATATCAGCCACCCTTTTAGGCATCCGGGCCTTGGGAGTTATCAAGCCAGAGTAGGAGTTCTAGAAAGGACAATGTACATGATTCTGGGAAAAGTACAACCTGCTGCTGAGTGCTTGTGGAATTTACCCTCAGTGTAACTTGCATGACTATTGCCTGCCATACTTGTGAATAAGCCCCTTTTGTGGAACTGTAATCTGAAGACTATACTACTCCCTGCTGTACAAAGTTGGATTGTCCAGTAAAGTTTGTGTTTGGTTCACTGCATACTTGTGTACCTTCATCTTTCCAACCACCAACCGGCGTGCCACCGGCCAAAGGCACTGGCGTCACGAATATCACAGGGACCTTGCCCCAGGCACACAAAATACCTGTAACATCCAGGGCACCTCAACTACCATCAGGCCTGGTCCCTATCTACAGAGCGTGCCCCAGAGGAACTGTGTCTACCTCTCCTTCACTGCCACGCGCCTGCCCAGGGTTCTTCAAATATAGTGAGTACCCTCGATTGCCCATAACCGTGACCTCACTTCGTCATCCCCTGCAGGTCTAGGCGTGTTGCACTATCGATATATATCATATCCGTCACCTCTACTATCTATATATCATATCGGTCACCTCTACTATCTATCACATCCATCACCTCTACTATCGCTATATATCATATTCGTCACCTCTACTATCTATATATCATATCCATCACCTCTACTATCGCCATATATCATATTTGTCACCTCTACTATCTATGTATCCTATCCATCACCTCTACTATTTATATATCATATTAAATAGAATAGATGGTGGCTCACCCTACACAACTGGTGGACCTAGGTGCTCTTGTGCCAGGACTGCCCCACAGTCCTTTGGAGGGATATATTAGGTGAGTATATGGAGTGGTACAAGGACTCTATCACCTGAAGCTGCAGAGAAGTGTTTCTATAGGTAGATGTTAATGTTGCAGAAGTGCAGTGTTTTAATAGAGTGTGCGCTGAGACATATATATGATAAAATATATTTATTTAGTTCATAGGGCATATAACAAGCAGTGAAAAATTTGCATGAATTCCTCAAAATAGGCTAAAAAGTAAAAAAGGGTTGTAAAGGATAAAAAAATGAAAAATAATAAAAATAGTCCGGTTGCAGATGAAGGGGTATATATAGTCCTGTAGGTGTAGTTCATTCATATATAGTATCCCAGTAAATCTCCCAGGTAGAGGTACCAGCTGTGGAAGGTGGGGTGGGTTCCACTCTCTGGGTGTTTACACAAGGTGTATCCCCTGTGATCCACTTTACTTATTTGGATCTGTTGTGGTTTGGGGGAGCCTTTTAGTGTGTAAAAAAGTATTTCACCTGGTCTCGTAGTTTCAGACAATTTACTGTATCACCGGCGTCTCTTTCTCCCCTGTGGGTCGGCGTTCTCTGTCCCGGCCTGGAGTAAGTCCTGTAGACTGCGACTTGCTTCCGGGTAGTGGGTCACGTGTCTGCCGGCGGGTCACGTGGCGTGGGACTATCTATTATTTACAGTTGTTATCTGTGGTCTTTGAATTTCTGAATTTCCCACTCCTCCCTCACCTTCTCAGAAATACAAAGACCACAGATAGCAACTGTAAATAATAGATAGTCCCACCGTTAATACTAACAACAGACAAAACACACCATCTTAAAACAACAAAACACCACCCTGAAATGAAGTAATAGCATCTAAACGGATCACCTATATCGATATAAACAAGGAAACACAAAACGCACCAATAGCGCAGCGAAATCGCCACAAAAATACTACTGCGCTTTGTATACATCTAACCCCAAGAAATACAACCGACAGAAGAACTACTAGCAGAATAAAGATATCACCTCTAAGGCCTCTTTCACACTTGCGTTGTCCGGATCCGGCGTGTACTCCACTTGCCGGAATTACACGCCGGATCCAGAAAAACGCAAGTGTACTGAAAGCATTTGAAGACGGATCCGTCTTCAAAATGCTTTCAGTGTTACTATGGCAGCCAGGACGCTATTAAAGTCCTGGTTGCCATAGTAGGAGGGGGGAGCGGTAAGTATACTGCTCCCCTGCTCCCCACTACACTTTACCATGGCTGCCAGGACTTTAGCGTCCCGGCAGCCATGGTAACCATTCAGAAAAAGCTAAACGTCATATCCGGCAATGCGCCGAAACAACGTTTAGCTTAAGGCCGGATCAATGCCTTTCAATGGGCATTAATTCCGGATCCGGCCTTGCGGCAAGTCTTCAGGATTTTGGGCCGGAGCAAAAAGCGCAGCATGCTGCGGTATTTTCTCCGGCCAAAAAACGTTCCGTTCTGGAACTGAAGACATCCTGATGCATCCTGAACGGATTTCTCTCTATTCAGAATGCATTAGGATAATCCTGATCAGGATTCTTCCGGCATAGAGCCCCGACGATGGAACTCTATGCCGGAAGAAAAGAACGCAAGTGTGAAAGAGCCCTAAGTCGAAATAGACTTGACCTTCAAACATCTACAAACCCCTCCCCCCTCCTTCACTATATATACCAGATAAAATCACTGCACAGAAAAACACATAATACTAAAAAACATAAATAGTCCTCTAAAATGACAGACAGTCTGACCCCCATCAGAATTAAAAGACAAATACACAACCTTGAACACAGGAAACAAGGTTTTAAAGGGAATCTGTCACCTGCTTTTACCATTTTAAGCTGTCACCATCGCCATGTTCACTAAAGTACCTTATTTCCTGCAGTCTTCTTCTTACTTTATTTCGTTTTGTCCTTTTGATAAAAAAAGCCCTTTTTATGATATCCTAATGAGGCTCCAAGGTGCCCAGAGGGGCGTTTTTTTCCCTCTCTGGTGCCCAGTGACACCCCCTGCCGTGCCCAAAAACGCCTCCTGATACTCAAATAACATCCCACAGCCCAGCAAACAGTTCCACCCCCTCCCCACGTCATAGTCTACCTTCTAGAAATGCCCCGTCCTTCTTCCTGTCGGCGGTCAGAAATCTTACGCAGGCGCAGTACCGCCTGCGGCCTGCGCAATCATCAACCTCCTCAGGGCAAAAGTCTCATTGGGCATGCGCCGAGCCCAGTGACGTAATCTGAGCGCTGTTGCCCTGAGGAGGTTGATGATCCCGCAGGCCGCAGGCGGTACTGTGCCTGCGCAAGATTTCTGACCGCCGACAGGAAGAAGGACGGGGCATTTTAGAAGGTAGACGATGACATGGGGAGGGGGCCGAACCGTTTGCCGGGCGGTGGGATTTAATTTGAGGATCAGGAGGCGTTCTTGGGATTCAAATTAAGGCGGGCTGGGCACTGCAGGGGGGCGTCACTGGGCACCAGAGAGGAAAAAACGCCCCCTGGGCACCTTGGAGCCTCATTAGGATATCATAAAAAGGGCTTTTTTATCAAAAGGACAAAACGAAATAAAGTAAGAAGAAGACTGCAGGAGTTAAGGTACTTTAGTGACCATGGCGATGGTGACAGCTTAAAATGGCAAAAGCAGGTGACAGTTTCCCTTTAAATGCATCAACTAGATAGATACAAGCAGGAACACGAAACGCACCAGAAACGCAACCAAAACCCTTCTGCGTTTTTTTGAAAACATCGTACCTAAATAGAACTACATGCCAGAAGTGGACTACCAATAGAATGAGCAAACCCTCTCCAAGCTAAAATTTGCAGCAGAATGAACTTTATACCCAAACAAACTCAGCTGTTTCCATCAAATATACCACACACACAGCGACACACCATATATCCATTCATTTTTTCACTATAAAGAGTTTATTGTTCTCAATTTTTTTTCGCCAATACCACTACCAATGTGAGAAATACCTAAGGACCTATCTAGTATGGGAATCCGGTCCACCTTTTACCTAACTCCAATTAGTAACATGGCAACACCCCTAAAGTGGGTATAAAAAGAAGCATACACCAGGGATAATGCTGAGCAACTGATGAAGAAGCAGCCAGCTTCGAAACGCGTCTGGTCTACTGCATTATCCCTAGAGAAACCGCATCATACCACACGAACTTTGAGGTTTAGCGGTATCAATTGACAGCACACCAAAAAGATTTGAACTCCGGCCGGACACCGGTTACGTGGGACGCCACGTGACCCGCCGGCAGACACGTGACTCACTACCCGGAAGCAAGCCGCAGCCTCCAGGCCGGGACAGAGAACGCCGCCCCAGCACGCTGACCCACAGGGGGGAAAGAGACGCCGGTGATAAATTGTCTGAAACTACGAGACCAGGTGAAATACTTTTTTACACACTAAAAGGCTCCCCCAAACCACAACAGATCCAAATAAGTAAAGTGGATCACAGGGGACACCACCTTGTGTAAACACCCAGAGAGTGGAACCCACCCCACCTCCCACAGCTAGTACCTCTACATGGGAGATATACTGGTATACTATATATGAATGAACTACACTTTCAGGACTATATATACCCCTTCAACTCCAATCGGATTATTTTTACAATTTTTAATTTTTTTTCAATTTTTTTTTACTTTCCAACCCTTTTTTTTACTTTTTAACCTATTATGAGGATTTCATGCAAATTTTTCACCACTTGTTATATGCCCTATTAACTAAATAAATATATTTTAATCATACATATGTCTCAGCGCACACTCTATTAAAACACTGCATTTCTGCAACATTAACATCTACCTATAGAAACACTTCTCTGCAGCTTCAGGTGATAGAGTCCTTGTACCACTCCATATACTCACCTATTTATATTTCATGTCCATCACCTCTACAGCCTTTATATATCATATCCATCACCTCTACTACTTATATATCATATCCATCACCTCTACTACTTATATATCATATCCATCACCTCTACAGCCTTTATATATCATATCCATCAACTCTACTATTTATATATCATATCCATCACCTCTACTGCCTTTATATATCATATCCATCACCTCTACTTATTTATATATCATATCCATCACCTCTACTGCCTCTATATATCATATCACCTCTACTATCTATATATAAGATCCTTCACCTCTACTGCCTCTATATATCATATCACCTCTACTATCTATATATCAGATCCTTCACCTCTACTGCCTCTATATATCATATCACCTCTACTATCTATATATTAGATCCTTCACCTCTACTGCCTCTATATATCATATAGGAAGCAGGAAGCTGGTGATGATAATGGAGTACAGATTGGAAATCGGTATCAGCTGATGATATGTGAGTTAACAGAAGCGTTTTCTGATTAAAACTAAAGTGTTTTGTATATCAATTTTCTCAGTGCTTCACCAATTTAGAAATAACTATTTTTTGGAGAGAAATCTGGTCTAGCAGGAAGATGGTGTACTCAAGGTTTCTGACATTGGTTTTGTCAATACGAAAGAGAGTCTTTGTGTGGAAATATAGCGAGGAGCAGCGCAGATCATACAAAAAAAGTTTAATATTTTGGGGATAGACTGACCCTTTGAGGATTCAACAGCACGCAGCAGTGAAATACAGATAAGGACAAAAACACTTTTCATTATGTCATCTACTGGTATTGGTCCACTGTGTCATATCAAGTCCAGAGTCAGTGCAGCCATCTACCAGGAAAGTTTAGAGCGCTTCATGCTTCCCTCTGCTATCACTGTGCTTGATTGGCCAGGAAACTCACCTGACCTAAACCCCATATATTCTCTAGTATTGTTAAGAGGAAGACCCAACAATGCAGACAAGCTGAAGGCCGCTATTAAAGCAAGCTGGGCTTCCATAACACCTTAGGAGTGCCACAGGCTGATCTCCTCCATGCCACGCCAAATTGATGCACTAATTCATGCAAAAGTAGCCCCAACCAAGTATACATTTCCATATTTGAAAAAAAAAAAAAAAGGTTGAATTTCTGAGACACTGACTTTTGGGTTTTCATTTGTGAGATGGGGAAACAGCTCTCCTTGTCTGAACACTGTGTAGATTAAATTAAATGATCTGGACATTCTGCTGTTTGGCCACAAGATGCCGCTGTTTCCTAAACACAGCTACAGACTGTATATACCAGGGGTAGGCAACCTCCGGCTCCCAGCTGTTGTGAAACTACAATTCCCAGCATGCTTCTTTCATTTCTATGAGAGTTCTTAGAAGAGCAGAGCAAGTATGCATACTGGGAGTTGTAGTTTCACAACAGCTGGGAGCCGGAGGTTGCCTACCCCTGGTATATACAGTCAGGTCCATAAATATTGGGACATCAACGCAATTCTAAGATTTTTGGCTCTATACACCACCACAAATGATTTGAAATGAAATGAACTAGACATGCTTTAACTGCAGATTTTCAGATTTAATTTGAGGGTATTTACATCCAAATCAGGTGAACGGTGTAGGAATTACAACAGTTTGCATATGTGCCTCCCACTTGTTAAGGGACCAAAAGTAATGGGACAATTGGCTTCTCAGCTGTTCCATGGCCAGGTGTGTGTTATTCCCTCATTATACCAATTACAATGAGCAGATAAAGGTCCAGAGTTCATTTCAAGTGTGCTATTTGCATTAAGAATCTGTTGCTGTCAACTCTCAAGATGAGATCCAAAGAGCTGTCACTATCAGTGAAGCAAGCCATCATTAGGCTGAAAAAAACAAAACAAACCCATCAGAGAGATAGAAAAAACATTAGGCGTGGACAAAGCAACTGTTTGGAACATTCTTAAAAAGAAGGAACGCAACGGTGAGCTCAGCCAAAAGACCTGAAAGACCACAGAAAACAACTGTGGTGGATGACCGAGGAATTCTTTCCCTGGTAAAGAAAACACCCTTCACAACAGTTGGCCAGGTCAAGAACACTCTCCTGGAAGTAGGTGTATGTGTGTCAAAGTCAACAATCAAGAGAAGACTTCACCAGAGTGAATACAGAGGGTTCACCACAAGATGTAAACCATTGGTGAGCCGCAAAAACAGGAAGGCCAGATTAGAGTTTGCCAAACGACATCTAAAAAAAGCCTTCACAGTTCTGGAACAACATCCTATGGACAGATGAGACCAAGATCAACTTGTACCAGAGTGATGGGAAGAGAAGAGTATGGAGAAGGAAAGAAACTGCTCATGATCCTAAGCATACCACCTCATGAGTGAAGCATGGTGGTGGTAGTGTCATGGCTTGGGCATGTATGGCTGCCAATGGAACTGGTTCTCTTGTATTTATTGATGATGTGACTGCTGACAAACGCAGCAGTATGAATGGGCCTTCTGCCATACCTTCTACTGTGTCACCTGTCAAATCCCCAACATGTCCTGCCTCCTTGCCGTCTCTGCCAGATGTGGCAGTGCATGCCTGCCAGACACGTTCTCCGGCCACGCTGCCTCCATGCTCCATTCCATGCTGGCATCCCATAGGGGAACATGCCCGCCATGTTCTGTTATTTATGCCTACAGAGGCGCATGCTTCCTGCCTCCCAGCATGGCAGGAATTTCCAGGATTTACAGAACCCTGGCCATCCCTGCCCTGTCAGATCCACTACCCTTTATGCAAGAGTGGGAAGAGGAATTAAATAGATCTTTCTCATCCGCAGAAGCTAAGCAATTACTACTCCGTTCACATGACTTCTCAAACACAGGAGAATTCATTTAAAACACTCACTCGCTCGCTCGTACAAAAACCCTGCTCTCCTTTGTTCCCAAGGATATAGTCTCACCAGTCAGTGTTGGAGATGTGATATGGCCCCTGGGACCATCTCTCATATTTGGTGGGAGTGTTCTGGGATTCAAAATTTCTGGAAAGAGATTGGAGATGCTATGTCAGATATGTGATTTGACGATTACTTTGAGTAAAGAGACGATTCTCTTATGACTAGACTCCCCTTCATTTAAAGGGAACCTGTCATCAACTTTATGCTGCCCATACTAAAGACAGAATAAAGTAAAGACAGGTGAGTTGATTTCAGCGATCTGTAATTTGTAAGTTGCAAGTAAGTGGTTGCCGAGAACCAACATCACAATCTGGCCTGGAAAAGAGTCACGGCCACCTGAGAAGAGTCCTGGTTATTCATGAATTCCTGCTCTCCTGCCCACCTGCTGATTACTGACAGTCTAAGGCCTCATGCACACGACAGTTTTTTTTCACGGTCCGCAAAAACGGGGTCCGTGGGTCCGTGATCCGTGACCGTTTTTTCGTCCGTGGGTCTTCCTTGATTTTTGGAGGATCCACGGACATGAAAAAAAAGTCGTTTTGGTGTCCGCCTGGCCGTGCGGAGCCAAACGGATCCGTCCTGAATTACAATGCAAGTCAATGGGGACGGATCCGTTTGATGTTGACACAATATGGTGCCATTTCAAACGGATCCGTCCCTATTGACTTTCAATGTAAAGTCTGGAGTTCTTTTATACCATCGGATTGGAGTTTTCTCCAATCCGATGGTATATTTTAACTTGAAGCGTCCCCATCACCATGGGAACGCCTCTATGTTAGAATATACTGTCGGATATGAGCTACTTCGTGAACCTCAGATCCGACAGTATATTCTAACACAGAGGCGTTCCCATGGTGATGGGGACGCTTCAGGTTAGAATACACTACAACTTGAATACACTTGAATACACTTTGTACAAGACTGCCCCCTGCTGCCTGGCAGCACCCGATCTCTTACTGGGGGATATGATAGCACAATTAACCCCTTTAGGTGCGGCACCTAAAGGGGTTAATTGTACTATCATATTCCCCTGTAAGAGATCAGGGCTGCCAGGCAGCAGGGGGCAGCCCCCCCCCCTCCCCAGTTTGAATATCGTTGGTGGCACAGTGTGCCCCCACCATCGCCCCCCCCCCCCCCTCCCTCTATTGTATTAAATCGTTGGTGGCACAGTGTGCCAACCACCATCGGCCCCCCTCCCTCTATTGTATTAAATCGTTGGTGGCACAGTGTGCCAACCACCATCGCCCCCCCCTCCCTCTATAGCAGTAACATTGGTGGCAGTGTGCGGTCTCAACAGTAGAAGATTCATACTTACCTGCTTGCTGCTGCAATGTCTGTGTCCGGCCGGGAGCTCCTCCTACTGGTAAGTGAAAGGTCTGTGCGGCGCATTGCTAAAGAACTGTCACTTACCAGTAGGAGGAGCTCCCGGCCGTTCACAGACATCGCAGAAGCAAGCAGGTAAGTATGAATCTTCTACTGTTGAGACCGCACACTGCCACCAATGTTACTGCTATAGAGGGAGGGGGGGGGGCGATGGTGGTTGGCACACTGTGCCACCAACGATTTAATACAATAGAGGGAGGGAGGGGGGCCGATGGTGGTTGGCACACTGTGCCACCAACGATTTAATACAATAGAGGGAGGGAGGGGGGCCGATGGTGGTTGGCACACTGTGCCACCAACGATTTAATACAATAGAGGGAGGGAGGGGGGGCGATGGTGGGGGCACACTGTGCCACCAACGATATTCAAACCGGGGAGGGGGGGGGTCTGCCCCCTGCTGCCTGGCAGCCCTGATCTCTTACAGGGGAATATGATAGTACAATTAACCCCTTTAGGTGCCGCACCTGAAGGGGTTAATTGTGCTATCATATCCCCCTGTAAGAGATCGGGTGCTGCCAGGCAGCAGGGGGCAGTCTTGTACAAAGTTTGCAGTGTATTCTAACTAGAAGCGTCCCCATCACCATGGGAATGCTTCTGTGTTAGAATATACTGTCGGAAATGAGTTTTCACGAAGTGAAAACTTAGATCAGAAAAAGCTTTTATGCAGACGGATCTTCGGATCCATCTGTATGAAAGCAACCTACGGCCACGGATCACGGACACGGATGCCAATCTTGTGTGCATACGTGTTCTTTCACGGACCCATTGACTTGAATGGGTCCGTGAACCGTTGTCCGTCAAAAAAATAGGACAGGTCATATTTTTTTGACGGACAGGATACACAGATCACGGCCTCGGCTGCAAAACGGTGCATTTTCCGATTTTTCCACGGACCCATTGAAAGTCAATGGGTCCGCGAAAAAAAACGGAAAACGGCCGTGTGCATGAGGCCTAATAATGAGTTTTCTCCCTTTCTCTCTAGGAGAGAACTGCCAACCATCAGCAGATGGGCGGGGAGAGCAGGAGATTATGAATAACCAGGACTCTTCTCAAGTAGATTTGACTCATCTCCAGGCCTGGGCTGCAATGATTATGATGCTGGTTCTCAGCAACCACTTACTTTTAGCTCATGAGTGACACATCACTGAAATCAGCATTTCTGTAACTATTTTATGCTGCTCTCAGTGAGATCAGCATAAAGCTAATTACAGATTCCCTTTAAGCCTCAAAGGAGATTCCTCCCGACACATCTTATCACTGCTGCTAAGTTATTGATTCCTGCTAAATGGCTGAGTCAGGAGCAGCCGAGGCAGTGTCAATGGATTGATAAGGTAGATGAGATCTTCCAGCTGGAGGAATTCACCGCATGGATCGAAGGCACCCATGACCGCTTTGAGCGTCTGTGGCTTCTCTGGTCGTGTTTAAAAAGATCCCTGACTGGTGACCCCACCATCTATAGTGCAATGAGAGTTCCCTCTACATCGAGATAGAGGATATAATGAGGACTCTATCTCCTTTTCGATAAGCCGAACCACTAGTGGGACCCTTGACGCTTGCTTCTGTGGCTCCTTCACCCCTGAGATCAGTTTGCTATTATGTGTACCACTTACATTGCATATTAGATGATACGTACTAGGCAATTGTATGCCTGAGATATTTATACGAATAGAAACTGACTGACCAATTCTCCTGACTTTCTTTATCTATTTTATTGTGTTATGTTACTCTTATACCAATTAGGGATGAGCGAATCGACTTCGGATGAAACATCCAAAGTCGATTTGCATAAAACTTTGCTCCTATACTGTACGGAGCAGGAGCTCCGTACAGTATTAGAATGTATTGGCTCCGATGAGCCGAAGTTATTACTTCGCAAAGTCTCGCGAGACTTCATGTAATACCTTCATAAATGAATTTGTACTGTAAAAAAACATTTCCGAACTCGGGTTCAGCTCCAAGGTACCACTTGGTGAATAGAAATTGAGCAAAACTGAACTGACCCTATGTGGGCTCTTAACCAGGGCCGGCGTCAGAACCCGGCAAACCCGGGCAAGTGCCGGGGCCCACTGTAAGTTAGGGGGCCCACTCGTCTCCGCGGCGGCCCCTTTAAAATGTTTGCATACAGCCAGAAATATTTATGCTGCGCAGCGCAGCGCCCGCCCGCCGCCCGAGCCATATTTATTCATGTTGCGCAGCGCAGCGCCCGCCCCCTCTCTCACGTGATCCTCTTCTGACTCCGAGTCCAGGCACTGCAGTTTCCATAGCAGCGCACGCCGCACAGATCAACGAATCCAACGATGATCATCATTTGAGTCTGACTGACTGTAAGCCCGCCCCCAGCCAGCAGCAGGACTGATAGCCGAGCCCAGAGGAAAGCAGACACAGCTGAATGCTGCTGCAGTGCTGTAGCTGAATTTCGTTTTAAATTTAGAATTCAGATTAACTAGTAAGTCTAGTAAGTTACTATTAGTAAAAGTCGCAGAAAGACCAGTCATTGTAGTATTTATTATTATGTTACATGAATGGGGGGGCCTGCCGCCTGGGGCTATCTACAGTGAGTGTCATGACTCACAGTCACTGTCTACACCAAAACACCTAAATAATTGAATAAAGAACAATGCTCAGCATCAGCAGCACACATCATGCCTGTAAGGCCAAATGCACACGGCTGTGAGCGTTCCGTGGTATCCCGGCCTGGCATCCTGCTGAGAGCAGGAGCGTATGGCGTCATTGGTTGCTATGACGCCGTGCGCTTCATGCCGCCGCTGCACTACAGTAATACACTCGTATGATCTATACTAGTGTATTACTGTAGTGCAGCGGCAGCATGAACAGCGTCATAGCAGCAACCAATGACGCTGTACGCTCCAGCTCTCAGCAGGATGCCAGGCCGGGATACCACGGACCGCTCACAGCCGCGTGCATTCGGCCTAAAACACAATATAAACTCCTCTAAGAAAATACCAGAACCCATGAAATCAATTATACAGTTTATTGGCAAAAATTCATAAGAGGAAATTTTTGCCAATAAAGTGTATTATTGATTATTATTTTCTTATAGGAGTTTATGTTTTAGGCCTCATGCACACGGCCGTTGTGGGCCCATGGCTGTATTGCTGCCCGCATACGGCAAGTCCGCAACGCAATACACGGGCACCAGCCCATGTGCACTCCGCATCACAGATGCGGACGGGACGCATTCACTTGAATGGGTCCGCAATCACGAAGATGCAGAACGAACGCATGGATCGGAACACCACGGAAGCACTATGGAGTGCTTCCGTGGTGTTTCTGGCCGTGCCTCTGCACCCCAATAAAATAGAACTTATTAAAAAAAATTGCGGGGGCGGACGGTTAACAGACCCATTCAAGTTGAATGGGTCCGGATCCGTCCCGGCCGCTGCACGGACGTTGCCCGTGCATTGGGGACCGCAACAGATGCATAACAGCTGTGTGCATGAGGCGCCTAAGGGCTCTTTTATACGAGCGGGTGCCGTGCGGGTAATCCGCTGTGTGAAAGACAGCCAAGCCCCGCTCCGGACAGCAGAGACACAGAGCATTAACATGATTAATAATGCTCCGTGCCTCTCTGTGACATTTTTACTACAAAATCACAGTGAGATACAGTTGTCACCGTGATTTTGTAGTAAAATGATCACAGAGAGGCAAAGAGCATTATCAATCATGATACTGCTCTGCGTCTCTGCTGTCCGGGACGGGGCTTGGCTCTCTTTCACGCAGCAGATTACCCGCATGCGCATGGCATTCGCTCGGATAAAAGAGCCTTTAGGCCCCTTGCAGATTAGCGTTCCTCCCGAAGCGAGTCCACATCGCAGCACCCAGCGCTGCCGGAGGTCACATAGCATTATATTGATTTATGATCTAACCCTTAAAGTTCTGGAATGTATTGGATAACACTGGCATAATGCTGTTAGTGTCATCTAATACATTCCAAGACTATAAAGGGTTACATAGCATCATAAATCAATATAATGCTATGTGAATCCTGTCAGTGCTGGGAGGTCACGTTGGTCTTTGTTTCTCCCCTACACTGGCAGTGGCAAGTAAGGACCTAATATATGACAATGCCTTGGCCCTCGCCACTGCCAAGTAGGGAGGATAGCACAAAAACAGGGTCTTGCTATTTTTTTAACGCCTAAAACTGGCATGGCGCACTTTGAAAATCACCCACATAATCTGTAAATAGTCAGAAGTCTCTTCTGTCCCAAAAAATAGAATTCAGGGAGAAGTGTAGAAGTGGTGGATGCAGCTGCAGTCTCTCTCAGTGTGTCTGTGAAACTGCATGCTGTGAGAGGGAAGAGAGAGACATTGCTTCAGCCAGATATCAGTAATGACAGACTCACTGCTGGCTGAGATTTGTAGTTCTCTCAGAGACCTGTCTACAAGGCTCAGCATGTCCAGTCTGTTATTGCTGATTACCAGAGGACAGTACAGGGAAGGAGTGTAAGACGGGCAAAGAGCTATAAGGCCGCTTTCACACGAGCGAGTTTTCCGCGCGGGTGCAATGCGTGACGTGAACGCATAGCACCCGCACTGAATCCTGACCCATTCATTTCAATGGGTCTGTGTACATGAGCGTTTTTTTTCCACGCATCAGTTCTGCGTTGCGTGAAAATCGCAGCATGTTCTATATTCAGTTTTGTTTTACGCAGCCCTGGCCCCATAAAAGTGAATGGGGCTTCAGTAAAAAACGCATCGCATGCGGAAGCAACTGCAGATGGAATGCGTTTTTCACTGATGCTTGCTAAGAGATGTTGTTTGTAAACCTTCAGTTTTTTATCATGCTCGTGAAAAACGCATCAAAACGCATTGCACCCGCGCGGAAAAAACTGAACGCAATCGCAAACAATATTAACTGAACCTGCTTGCAAAATGGTGTGAATTTTACTGAAAGCACCCTGAATGCATCTGGAGCCAATCCGTCACGCTTGTGTGAAAGAGGCCTCAGGCTGGGTTCACACCTGAGCGTTTTACAGCGCGTTCCTACGCGCTGTAAAACGCACAACAGGCAAGAACCAATGATTCCCTATGGGAATGGTTCTCACCTGGGCGTTTTACAGCGCGTACGATCGCGCTGTAAAACGCCCGACGCTCAAACAAGTGCTTGAGCTTTTTTTTGGGCGTTTGTCGCGCGTTCCCGCACATAGAAATTCGGGAACGCGCGACAATGTGTGAACGCCAGTCTCTGTATGCGCGATTGTAAACGCCCGTACAATCGCGCATACAGAGCGCTCGTTTCAGAACGCTCAGGTCTGAACCCAGCGTAAGGGCATGTCCACTTCAGCCTTTGTCATAGTAGTCTGCTGCAGCCTGCCCTGCGGTGCTCCAAATTAAAATATCATCATATTGATATTTATTGGGCTTTGGGGGCACAGGGGCAGGCAGCAGCATAGTGCTATCAGCATTCATATTGATATTTATTGGGCTTTGGGGGCACAGGGACAGGCAGCAACATACTGCTATCAGCATTCATATTGATATTTATTGGGTCATATCACATCACATATGTACAGCTGATATATACATATGTGAAGTGAAAAATGTACCAATTTTCTTATATATGGTGACACAGATCAATGTCATGCTGGTAGGGAACAGCTTCCCAGGGTTGTCCTTTTGAGGTGATTACCGTGGAAGGGACTGAATAGGTGATATTGGTAGGGGCAGTTTATCTACATTGTGTTTACTTCAAATACCTCCAGGTACTGATGCACACAAGCTTACAGATACCAAGTCATCTGAAGCTCACCATCTGAAGCTCACCATCTGAAGCTCACCATTTTTGCGCGATGACGTGTCACCGCAGTCACAGAAACCTATATTTCTTATCTGGGACCTACGATCTATACGTGGATTGGTGAGTGACCTATGGCTATGTCTGACATTATTTGCTAAATTATGACATTGTTGTTTACTCATTTTGCGCGTACCACGGAGGAGAAAAAAAAACATAGCTGCCACCTGTATGTGCTGTCCAAGGTTTCCTTAGACTGCGCATTGACACACCTATTCTGATCTGTAAAATACAGATCACAATAGGACAGGCGGTAAGTTTTTTCACATGGACTTGAATTCAATGGGGCTGTATGCCGTCCGTAAAATATGGCCTGAACAACGGCTGTATTTCACGTTAGCGTGAGCCCTTACTAAGTGAACAGTAGGGTTGTCATTCTGTCATTCCAATCTTATACATAATACTATCCTATGTGAAGTATGGGTCTCCCAACCTTCCCTTCATGATGTTGGGGAGAAGTAAGAGTAATTATTTTGAATTTGGTCATGCTTGTTACTATCTTGGCCTTTGTCTGACAGCATCTTACACTCCTCTCCACTGTTAAAACACACGTATGCTCAGCAGGGCATGCATGAGTATGCTGGAGTCAGGAGGCGTTTGGCTGAACAAGTGTTTGGTTGACAAGTATTTATGGTGTTTGAGCACCTTCTTTAATCCATTTGTGCTGATTTCAAAGAAGTACATTACATTTTTAATTGTAAAATACTTCCAAATTAAAAAGAACACATATTGGAGGGTTAATTATGCTATGTGTTGCCAAATTGCATTATGAATTGTCTCACACATGAAGCAAGGACTTTACTAGAAGTTATATCTGCTACCAAAACAAATTGACAAAAGCATGAATACATCATTAAGAAGCTTGAAGAACCAAGCAGAAGACACAAGTTTGGGAGAAACAGAATGACTGCAATAAATGTTGCATGAACACAGCTACAGAAGAGAATGGCCTTCATTTTATTCATTTTTTTAGGCCAAAATGAATAGGGATCAGGACCAAGAATTGGCAGGTCAACAGGCACCTCCCACCAAGAAGCACAAGTCTGGAAGCCAAAAAAGAAAAGAGAAGCAGATGCTGGAAGACAAAATCAAGAAGCTAGCTTCCATTGACCGCTTCTTCAGGAAAAGTGCACCTAAAGAGTCCTCCATTTGCAGTACATCAGAATCAGATATTCAACCAAGTGTCACTACCTCTCAAGAAGCATGTTCGAGCATTGGAGAAGTCAGTGAGCTGGTTGTAGACCCTCCAGACCAGCCAACCGTGTCCTGTAATTCTGGACCTCTTCCAGAGCTTAGTGATGATCCAGCAGAATGGCCAGATGTAATGACCAATCTACTGAGATGCCAAGCTATCAAAAGGGGCCCTAAGCAAGTGAAGCTGGAAGATTTTCCACTTACAGATTTTCCAGATGGTACAAAAAGAAGATTCTCATCTGGTCATTATTACAGATTGCTGGGTAGTGGGAAAAAGGTTCCACGAGATTGGCTCATTTACTCAGTGCTTGGAGATTCCATATACAGGGAGTGCAGAATTATTAGGCAAATGAGTATTTTGACCACATCATCCTCTTTATGCATGTTGTCTTACTCCAAGCTGTATAGGCTCGAAAGCCTACTACCAATTAAGCATATTAGGTGATGTGCATCTCTGTAATGAGAAGGGGTGTGGTCTAATGACATCAACACCCTATATCAGGTGTGCATAATTATTAGGCAACTTCCTTTCCTTTGGCAAAATGGGTCAAAAGAAGGACTTGACAGGCTCAGAAAAGTCAAAAATAGTGAGATATCTTGCAGAGGGATGCAGCACTCTTAAAATTGCAAAGCTTCTGAAGCGTGATCATCGAACAATCAAGCGTTTCATTCAAAATAGTCAACAGGGTCGCAAGAAGCGTGTGGAAAAACCAAGGCGCAAAATAACTGCCCATGAAATGAGAAAAGTCAAGCGTGCAGCTGCCAAGAAGCCACTTGCCACCAGTTTGGCCATTTTTCAGAGCTGCAACATCACTGGAGTGCCCAAAAGCACAAGGTGTGCAATACTCAGAGACATGGCCAAGGTAAGAAAGGCTGAAAGACAACCACCACTGAACAAGACACACAAGCTGAAACGTCAAGACTGGGCCAAGAAATATCTCAAGACTGATTTTTCTAAGGTTTTATGGACTGATGAAATGAAAGTGAGTCTTGATGGGCCAGATGGATGGGCCCGTGGCTGGATTGGTAAAGGGCAGAGAGCTCCAGTCCGACTCAGACGCCAGCAAGGTGGAGGTGGAGTACTGGTTTGGGCTGGTATCATCAAAGATGAGCTTGTGGGGCCTTTTCGGGTTGAGGATGGAGTCAAGCTCAACTCCCAGTCCTACTGCCAGTTTCTGGAAGACACCTTCTTCAAGCAGTGGTACAGGAAGAAGTCTGCATCCTTCAAGAAAAACATGATTTTCATGCAGGACAATGCTCCATCACACGCGTCCAAGTACTCCACAGCGTGGCTGGCAAGAAAGGGTATAAAAGAAGAAAATCTAATGACATGGCCTCCTTGTTCACCTGATCTGAACCCCATTGAGAACCTGTGGTCCATCATCAAATGTGAGATTTACAAGGAGGGAAAACAGTACACCTCTCTGAACAGTGTCTGGGAGGCTGTGGTTGCTGCTGCACGCAATGTTGATGGTGAACAGATCAAAACACTGACAGAATCCATGGATGGCAGGCTTTTGAGTGTCCTTGCAAAGAAAGGTGGCTATATTGGTCACTGATTTGTTTTTGTTTTGTTTTTGAATGTCAGAAATGTATATTTGTGAATGTTGAGATGTTATATTGGTTTCACTGGTAAAAATAAATAATTGAAATGGGTATATATTTGTTTTTTGTTAAGTTGCCTAATAATTATGCACAGTAATAGTCACCTGCACACACAGATATCCCCCTAAAATAGCTAAAACTAAAAACAAACTAAAAACTACTTCCAAAAATATTCAGCTTTGATATTAATGAGTTTTTGGGGTTTATTGAGAACATGGTTGTTGTTCAATAATAAAATTAATCCTCAAAAATACAACTTGCCTAATAATTCTGCACTCCCTGTATTGCTTCTGTTGCAGGCTATTTGACAACGAAGCTAAATCAAATTTCTCAAGCCCATATGGATTTAAAGACTGGAAGCATGTCAGTGGTAAGGGATCCTTGCATTCCCACGAAATATCTAGCAGCCACCTGTCTAATTATGCCAAATGGAAAGATCTGGAATCTAGCATAAAAAAAGAAACTACCATTGACAAAGATTTGCGTCGACAACTCCATATGGAAGAACAAAGATGGTGCAAAGTATTGTTACGTTTACTGCAAATAATTCGCTGGATGGCAAAAAGCAATCTGCCATTCAGAGGATCATCAGATTCTGTGTTCACAGAACATAATGGTATTTTTCTCCAATTACTGGAGCTGATCTCTGAATTTGATCTTGTGCCAAAGATGGGAACCAATGCGCATTATCTGAGCAAGGATATGCAAAACAAATTTCTGCGTTTAATTGCTGATGCAGTAATTGAAATAATCATAAAAAAGGTGAGACAATCTAAATATTTTAGCATCATTGTAGACTGCACACCAGACATCTCCAAACAAGAGCAGTTGTCACTTGTGCTGCGATATGTGGACATCGATGATGTTAGCAAAACAGTGGAAGTCAAGGAAAGCTTTCTGGAATTTCTGGCTGTCACAGATACAACTGGAAAAGGTCTTGCAAGTGTTGTTTTGGAAAGACTGACAGAACAACATGGACATTCGAGGTCAGTGCTATGACAATGGTGCTAATATGAGGGGACAATACAAAGGAGTTCAGGCAATTGTTTTAGAAAAAAATCCTCATGCCTTCTTTGTACCATGTTCTCCACATAACTGGAATCTCGTAATAGTGCACACTGCAGAGAGCTAAAGCCGAGCAAAACATTTTTATGACCTTTTGAATCACATTTATATGTTCTTCTCCGGAGCAACTAAGAGGTGGGAAGTGGCTTCACAGCATTTGTCACATCTGACACTTAAAGCTCTGTCTCAGACACGATGGTGTGCTCGCCTTGAATCAGTGAAAGCAATTTTGTTACAGTTTCCACAACTTGTTGATGCTTTAGAAGTTTTTTTACATGGTACCCAACATACAGTGAGGCAAAGATTTTATTGGATTCCATATGCACATACCCCTTTGTTGTCTCTTTATGTGTCTGGTATGACATTCTCCTCCAGGTCAACCAAATTAGCCTGGCTGTACAAACAAAAACCATTAATGTTTCAAGCGTTATTCCACTTGTAAAATCTATTACCACAGCTTTTAAAGAATATAAGGTGTCAGGTTTCAAACAAGCTGAATGTAAGGCATCAGGTATTTGCGAAAAGCTGGATATACCCACTGAATACCCGACACACAGGGTTAGGAAGAAAACTCGGCCATGCAGTGACCAAAACTGTCAAGAGCCAGCATGCCAGCAGGCAAGTGGAACATCGTTTTTAGATGCAAGGCAAGAATTTGAAGAAATATTCTTCAAGTCTCTGCTTGAAACTGTCCTTGGTGAAATTGAAATAAGGTTCAATTTTTTGCAAACATTTACAGACAAGTTTGGATTTCTATATGACATCAAGAAAGAAGCCGCTGACTTGTCTAACTTACAGCTCCAGTGTTTAAAATTCTCTGACCCAGCAGTTGATGGAGAAGTTATGCTTGAGGAGATCAAGACACTGGCTAGGATGTTACCTGAACATCTGTGCCCACAGGAGACTTTAAAGTATACAGTATATTCTCCCACTCACTTAATCTGGCATTCCCAAACCTTGTGTTGGCATTACAGTTGTTGTTAACTGTGCCTGTTTCAGTTGCATCTGCTGAAAGGAGCTTCAGTAAATTGAAGCTAATTAAAAACTACCTAAGGTCCCAAATGTCGCAAGACAGATTAAATGCACTGGCGGTTCTTTCAATTGAATCTCAAGAAGCAGAATGTGTAGATTTTAATCAGGTAATCCATGTTTTTGCAGCTGAAAAAACACGTAGAAAAGTGTTTTAACTGATTTACATAAGATACCACTTTTGTGTTCTGCCCAAAAAGTTGGACCATCAATGCTGGACTCCAACAAGACATTTCATAGTGTTCTGCATTAACTTCCTTTCATACTTTTTCAAATGTTTTATGTCTTTACAGTATGTTCAAATAAAATATTTTCATATTCAGTGCCTATCTGTTTCTCTTTAGGGGGTGTACAGGAAAAACTGAATACTGTGAGTAGACCTGAGGGATTAAAACACTAGGTAGATAAAATTAAGTAGGGACATAAGGATTCATTCACATATATTCACGCTGTAGCATGTTCTGTCTATTGTATTTGGCACCATATATAAAACATGCAGTTTTATTGCACGCGTGTTATGCAAAATGCCACAAGGGGGCCCACAGAGGCTTTATCGCCCAAGGGCCCACATGAACCTGGAGCCGGCCCTGCTCTTAACAGCCTGGACAATACAGTACAACAGCAACACACACACTAAGTGCTGTGGAACTACAGATTCCAAAATACACCAAAATCTAACTATTTTCCATGGAACTACTGATTCCTGAATACACACTAAACTAGAACAAGATCAGAATAACAGAATCTGGATGGAAATGCACATGGAAAACAGTATACCTGACAGCCAGAATGAAGTGAGGCCTGGCTACAACCAGTACACCACATTGATCAACCTGGTAAGGCTAGGCCATAATCAGATTCAGATGCAAGGCAGTCGCATATCAACTGGTGAAGCAAAATTAGTAACTAGGTGAATTTGGGCAACAGGCAGTGCTGGTTTTCTTTTCCAAACGTTCTACTATTTTAGGTTTTGCCTGGCTACAGGAGAGGAACGATGCATGAGAGCTAGCTCCTTGCTCGAGTCAATAAAATATTGTTTTTATTCAGAAAGACATCTTAAATTATTATTTATTTTAAAGCGTCATTAGCGCCATGGTGCTGTACATCTTAGGGTACTTTCACACTAGCAGCAAGGAAACTTTGGCAGGCTGTCGGATCCGTGCTGCCACTAGTGCATGTGTGGACCCGGACTACTGCTCCAGCCCCATTGACTATAATGAGGGCAGGCCGGTGTTCCGGCGGCAGCACAGCAGGAAGGACAGAGCCCAGGACTGCAGTGGGGAATAGGGAAACACCAGCAGCAGATCACCGCTGAACTCGGAGGAGATGGAGGACTCAGACCTCGTAATAATTACAGAGAGCTGAAAAAAATCTAAGTGAAAAATCTGTACCCTTTACCGTTAATTGTGGACTTGTTTAACCAGATTCTGGGGGCAGTGGGCACAATGGTTTACTAAATTTAACCTCAGGAGTGCTTATAATCCCATTCGTATTAAGGAAGGGGATGAATAGAAGACAGTGATTAATACTCATGAAGGTCTTTTTGAATATCTGGTCATGCCCTTTGGTTTAAGCAATGCTCCTGCCGACTTTCAGAATCTGATAAACGGTGTTTTCAGGGAATATATTGGGAAATTGTTTGTTGTATATCGTGATGATATATTGATCTGTTCTCCAGATTGAGCATCCCACATACAACATGGTATTATACTTTGTGATAATCATTTGTATGTAAAACAAAAAATATATATATTTGAGGTTCATGAGGAGCCCTTTCTTGGCTTCTAACCCCAAGGGAGTTTCGTATGCACACTGCCAAGGTCCAAACTGTAAGGCCTCTTTGACACAAGTGTGACGGATTGGGTCCGGATGCGCTCAGGGTGCGTTCAGTGATAATCGTGTGATTTTGCTTGCTTGTGCTGTCCATTTGTATGCGATTGCGTTGCGTTATTGCGTTTTTTTCCGGTGCGGGTGACATGTGGATTGCATGCGTTTTTAATGCGTGTGAAAAAACGGAACCATTTTCTAGAGTCACCTGTTACTGCAAACACATATAAATACCCCCAGCATGCATTTGTTTTCTGAAAAGCTCCATTATTTTTGGAGACTGGATTGTTTGGCTTGTTTGTGTGTTGGGTTTTTGGATTTTCCATGCAGGATGTCCACTTTCCCCTTATCATCGACTGACCATGTGTTCTTGTACTGGCTGGTCTAACATTGTTTTGAAGAGCGAGTAGAAATGATATAGGAGGAACCGCGGAGGAAGCGAATGTGGGTGCATCCTATCATTTGTAGGTTTGTACTCTGACCTCCATGCGCACCCTGTTAAGTTGTTTAATTATCGCTGCATGTCGGTGGCTATCTTTGATCGGCTGTTGGGGGAGTTGTGGCCTGCCTTGACTTTCCAGGACACCAACATGCGGCAGAGAGTGTCACCTGAAGAACGGCTAATTATTACTTTAAGGTAAGACTATATTATCAGACTCATACATGAATGACCCACTGTTTGCCAATACATAGCAGTATGGTCTATGGCCTGTGTATTCTGAACTGTACCTGTTCTATGTTCTATGTTTAATAGTATTACACATGTATTGTATATTGTAAATTAATAGTATGAAACTGTGTGTGCTTTTCCACCGCCCACTTTTTATCCTGTAATTTGGTGTACAACCAAGTAATTTCTTTGACAGACCAGATTAAAGTTCCTTGGGGGTGTTTTGTTTTATTCCTGGCTGTAATGATGAGGATACATCATCTGTGTGTATATGGTAATGGTCTTGAAGTTGATGTAGCTAAATGATTTTCCTTACTTTAAAGTGTATTTTAATAGAAAGTATTGAGTCCCAATCTTGTTGTATGGTATAATTGTATTTCAACTTGCCAGACACATTGCCATGAAATAATTATAAGTAATGCTGAAGTTTTTTCAAAATGTGACATTTTATGTATTATTGGTGTTAACTTATTTTTTTTTACTTTTCAGATATCTGGCGACTGGCAATTCTGTTTCGTCCTTACATTTTGAGTTTAGAATGGGGACCTCAACAATTGCTGGTGTGGTATGGGCTACATGTGCCACCATTTGATTGAGACTGAAATCTTCGGTGCTGCCACATCCAACCAGGCAGCAGTGGCTTGATATAGCTCAGGGCTTCCTGGAGAGGGTGCAATTCCTTAATTGTTTTGGTTCCCTTGATGGGAAGCACATACGGGTTAAGAAGCCACCAAACTCAGGGTCCCGGTTCTTTAATTATAAGCTGTTTTTCTCTTTAGTTTTGTTGGCCTTGGCTGACACAAACTACAGGTTTATAATTGTAGATATTGGGTCCTATGGCAGTACTGCAGATGCTCACATCTTCTGAGCTTCCAGAATGGGTCGGTGGCTTCAGTCCAACTAACTGGATGTACCATAGCCAGCAAACCTTCCTGGCTCCTCTGGTCCACCTGCGCCTTATGTGGCTGTAGGGAACGAGGGGTTTGCCCTTTCTACCAACCTCATGCGTCCCTTTCCTAGGCAAGGTTTGGATGAAAAGAGGCGCACTTTTAATTATCATTTAAGTAGGGCCAGAAGGTTTGTGGGGTGTGCCTTTGGAATTTTTTTAAGCAAATGGCGTGTTTTGCTTTCTGCCATACAGCTGGCCCCTGAAAATGTGAATGTGGTCATCAAGGCGTGTGTAGTGCTGCATAACTACATACGCACCTATGAGTTGACACCTGATGTAGATGCCCAAGGAGATAGGCCGCCATCTGGAAGAAACCCTTTCCAACTTGGAAGATCAGGATCTGCTGGACTGAGATTGAGGGAGCTATTTTCTGATTATTTTATGTCCCTTTCCAGCAGCAGTTCTCGACAAATGGAATGTAGTTGCCATAAAAACATAATGTAAACCTGGATGGTGTTTTTTTTTATTTTATATTTTAGTTAGGGACTCGCAAGATAATGAGGACTCTTGACGTGGGTTGCGAGCTTACATATTTTTCTTATATATATTGTTTAGAACACGGTATGTGAAATATGTACTAATACCTCATTAATATAATGTTAAAATTGTATTACTATATGTATACCTGTATCACCATCATCATTAATAAAGTTAGTTGGCCTCATTAAGAAGTCATAAAAAAGATCATTACATGTGTCATGTCACTCAACTCCATCTGTATTGTGTTTACTATTGTGTGCATAATGGACATTATACTTGATTGATTGATATTTTATATGTTGTCACGCTTTGGTGTGGGATGGAAACCTGCACCGAACATAGGAGGGAAAGGGGTGAGGGGAAAAGACCTGGAAACTAGGGAAAGGAGCAGGTCACCTCCTAGAGAAACCTTAATAAAAATCCTGACTGACTGCAAGTATGAACTGACCTCGAAAGTAGGGGAGTTCATATACAGTAACCTAAAGTCCTAACTCACCCTGTAGGACCCTGGTACTAATGACAGCACAAGAGACAACCTGTTCCTACAAACGTTAGTACGAACAGGAGTCTCCCTCAGACCTAAACACAAATGACAGGGAAAAGAGCAACACAAGTAAACCCACACAATAAACACAAGGGGAAGAAGACACTTAACTTCAAATGGCTATGAAAGCACAGGAACTCCGCCGAGATACAAACACCAGCAATCCACAACAAGACTGAAGCTATAAACTGCACAGCATGGTGGAAGAATAAATAAGGAAGGTAAAATGACCATATAAGCAACATCTGAAGCAAGGGGTGTGGCCATTACCAGAGAAAACACAGACACGAATTGATCCACAAGGAACCTGTCAGATCAAACCACATGTTGCCAGTCTTACTGATCTCCTGGCACCTGTCACTGGAACATCCATGACATATGTATTATAAATAAAAATATGTTGAATAAAGTTATAAAATTTATTAATATTGTTTATAAGGAAAGTTATATTTGTGTGTGTAAATCATGTTTATATTGTAAGTGTCTTTTGGTTATATTAATGTATATTAAACGTTTCAACATATTAATGTGTTAATATGTGTTTGCCCTACTATGTATTTGCCCTACATAAATATCATTATGCACTGTATATAATAAAGAAAACAAACAATAACATGCATTAAAATAAATGTGTTTATTTATACACAAAGTCATCAACTTGACGTATTTATTTTTATGTAACAAATAAAATAAACAGAATTTAGACAAAATGACGAATAAGACAAAATGATAATTACAATTTGAAAAAACGCCCAGGTGGCGATGGTGGACCCTGAACCTGAGGGCCAAGGTGGGTTGTGATGCGGGCCCTGAGTGTTGAGATGGCCTTGGTTGTGATGCAGAGGAGACAGGCCAGGCATATGAGGTCTCACCATGATATGTTTGGCCATATGTCCGACTTTGTGGGGTATAATGTTCCCTTAGAGGAGGGTATTGTGGTGGCCACTGAGACACCTGTGGATTTGGCATTTCCCGGGGGCCAGTCATGTGCCCATGGGTGCGCCAATTTTCTAGTGCCACAAAGATTTCTGTGGGATCATTAGGAGGTGTTGTTGCATCCAGAACGATTCCTAAAGCGGCTTTTGTTCACAACAATAATTCTGGAGGCATGTTCCTCAAATGATGCGCCAAACTCCTGCCATACAGCTCGAAGTGGTCTTCTTGGCAGGCTCTAGACAAATAGTCTAGTACCTGCAAATTGACCACTGCTTCGGCTGTAGGCATCTGTAGTTTTCTGCGACTTGGTAATGTAGAACTTGGGGGGAATTCACTCTCAAATCTGCGGGATGTGAGGCCACTGTGGTGCTAGGTCCTTCACCACTCTCTGGAGGAGGTTGGGAAGAGGGAGTCTCGTACTCGCAAGTACTTGAGTGGTGCGGAGCACCGTCTTCTGTTTCCTCCTCAAGGTTGTACTTCGTTCTTCACATATAAAAATAACAAAACATGGAAATGAATATATGATCACACTTTTTTTACTCAAATAGTTAAGTCACATATTACTATCATCACCAAAAAAAATGTAGCACATACAGTTGCAAGAAAAAGTATGTGAACCCTTTGGAATGATATGGATTTCTGCACAAATTGGTCATAAAATGTGATCTGATCTTCATCTAAGTCACAACAATAGACAATCACAGTCTGCTTAAACTAATAACACACAAAGAATTAAATGTTACCATGTTTTTGTTGAACACACCATGTAAACATTCACAGTGCAGGTGGAAAAAGTATGTGAACCCTTGGATTTAATAACTGGTTGAACCTCATTTGGCAGCAATAACTTCAACCAAACGTTTCCTATAGTTGCAGATCAGACGTGCACAATGGTCAGGAGTAATTCTTGACCATTCCTCATTACAGAACTGTTTTAGTTCAGCAATATTCTTGGGATGTCTGGTGTGAATCGCTTTCTTGAGGTCATGCCACAGCATCTCAATCGGGTTGAGGTCAGGACTCTGACTGGGCCACTCCAGAAGGCGTATTTTCTTCTGTTTAAGCCATTCTGTTGTTGATTTACTTCTATGCTTTGGGTCGTTGTACTGTTGCAACACCCATCTTCTGTTTTGATGTTGGTGTGCTGTGCCTATTTTTCTCCACACATAGTGTTGTGTGTTTCTTCCAAACAACTCAACTTTGGTTTCATCTGTCCACAGAATATTTTGCCAGTACTGCTGCGGAACATCCAGGTGCTCTTGTGCAAACTGTAAACGTGCAGCAATGTTTTTTTTGGACAGCAGTGGCTTCCTCTGTAGTATCCTCCCATGAAATCCATTCTAATTTAGTGTTTTACATATTGTACATTCGCTAACAGGAATAGTAGCATATGCCAGAGACTTTTGTAAATCTTTAGCTGACACTCTAGGATTCTTCTTCACCTCATTGAGCAGTCTGCGCTGTGCTCTTGCAGTCATCTTTACAGGACGGCCATTCCTAGGGAGAGTAGCAGCAGTGCTGAACTGTCTCCATTTATAGACAATTTGTCTTACCGTGGACTGATGAACAGCAAGGCTTCTGGAGATACTTTTATAACCCTTTCCAGCTTTATGCAAGTCAACAATTCTTAATCGTAGGTCTTCTGAGAGCTCTTTTGTGCGAGGCATCATTCACATCAAGCAATGCTTCTTGTGAAAAGCAAACCCAGAACTGGTGTGTATTTTTTATAGGGCAGGGCAGCTGTAACCAACACCTCTAATCTCATCTCATTGATTGGACTCCATTTGGCTCACACCTCACTCCAATTAACTCTTGGAGATATCATTAGTCTAGGGGTTCACATACTTTTTCCACCTGCACTGTGAATGTTTACATGGTGTGTTCAATAAAAACATGGTAACATTTAATTATTTCTGTGTTATTAGGTTAAGCAGACTGTGATTGTCTATTGTGACTGTAATCCGATTAGACTTGTAATGTTGTTCACCTACTTTTGCAAATAAAAGGAGGAATTGGCTTGGTTGCTATCGGTTGCTACCAAAATAGTCAACATACAGTGTATATTGATAAACATATAGTGGTCATTATTTATAACTAACTTACGGATGCAGTTGCATGACTTCACGCAGGAACATGAGATGTTCCCCAAACATGAAGGGCCTTTTCTTTGGTGGCCGGACCTGCAGCGGCCTTGCTGGTGCATTTCATTGCAGAACTGGTCCCTGCAGCTCCGACAGCGATTCTTTACTTCACTTTTAATAAAAATACAACAAAGGAAATAAAAAATAAAATAAAAAAATTAGAACAACAACGTATGATGTGCTATGCTAGGGAGGAAAACGTTTAACATGTGCTATGCTAGGGAGGACAAGGTATGACATGTGCTATGCTAGGGAGGGCAAGGTATGACATGTGCTATGCTAGGGAGGACAACGTATGACATGTGCTATGCTAGGGAGGACAACGTATGACATGTGCTATGCTAGGGAGGACAACGTATGACATGTGCTATGCTAGGGAGGACAACGTATGACATGTGCTATGCTAGGGAGGACAACATATGACATGTGCTATGCTAGGGAGGACGGCGTATGACATGTGCTATGCTAGGGAGGACAACGTATAACATGTGCTATGCTAGGGAGGACGGCGTATAAAATGTGCTATGCTAGGGAGGACAACATATTACATGTGCTATGCTAAGGAAGACAACGTATGACATGTGCTATGCTAGGGAGGACAACGTATGACATGTGCTATGCTAGGGAGGACAGCAAGGATCAAACTTGTATAGATTGGCCACTTACTCAAACTCTGGTGACTCTGGTCTTTAGTTTTGGCCCATACGCTTGAAAAAAGCCCCTGAGTGATTTCCACCCATGCAGCATCTTTTTTGTAGCATTCGTGGTATTCCCCAGACCCTGTGTCCGAAATGCAGGGCCTCTCCTGGACTAGGACTATGAGCTTCTCAACATCCATCGATTTTGGGGCCTTCGGCATGCTGAAATTTGCTCTGCAAGGGCAGGAAAGTCTCCAAACACAAACTTCTCACTCCACTACCTGGAGCCACACGCTGAGAAACACTACTTCCTGTAGAAAATCCCTTCACTGTTGCTAAGTTACTTGCGTTTATAACGCAACGCATTGCATCCAGATGCAATACGTTTTTCACACAGCCCCATTAACTTCTATGGGGCCAGGGCTGCAAAAAACGCTGAATATAGAACATGCTGCTATTTTCACACAACGCAGAAGTGATGCATGAAAAACAACGCTCATGTACTCAGACACATTGAAATGAATGGGTCAGAAATATAACAGAAATATTGTTCTAAAGACTAATTTAGCCTTTCTATCTGACCATTGGCTTCAGGTTGAAAGACGAAAAAGAAGATGAAAAAGAAAGAGTAATACCCAATTTAGAAGAATAAAGTCTTCCAAAATGTAGAAAGAAGTTGCACACCACAATCCGACACAATAAGGCAGATTTATCAAACTGGTGTGAAGCAGAACTGGCTTAGTTGCCCATAGCAACCAATCAGATCCCACCTTTCATTTTTCATAGCTCTTTTGGAAAATAAAAGGTGGAATCTGATTGGTTGCTATGGGCAACTAAGCCAGCTCTACTTTACATCAGTTTGATAAAGCTCCCTAAATGTCTTTAGGGATACCATGCAACTGAACTACATGGTCAGTGAACAGAGAAGACAACACTTTTACATTGGGCAACTGGCTGAGAGGGACAACTGGCACATCTTGCTAAAGCTATCCACAACCACCAAGACAACTGTTTTCCCCTGTGGCAAATCAGTGATGAAATCCACAGAAAGGTGGGACTATGGACTTTTGGGAATGGGTAAAGGGCAGAGCTCAACCGCGGGATGTGTCCTAGGGGTCTTGGAACAAGCATAAACTATACTCCCCTGCATACTCCCCCGTTTTGCAGTCCGTAGACTTCTATTATGACGGAATGAATAATGGAATGCCTCTGAATGCATTCCGTTATGCATTTCGTCATGGAATTGTGTTATGGTCCGTGGTAATGGAATCCATTAAGCAATTCACCTTCAACCAACAAACAAAGTGTGAGCGAATTTTATAAGCTGAAATTCGCTCATCTCTAATTATATTTATGATGTTACCTCCTGGTGTTGACCATGGGCTGTTATTTGACTCTGTGATTATACTTTCTTTTGGCTCTGACGTTTTACCTTCTAGATCTTTGTCTGCATATATTCATACCTCTGTTTGTTTAGCCATCATTTAGGAAAGATCGTCCACGTAGGTATGGACAGTGGTTTGGGTGGAAGTATAGGGCTGCAGTATTCTCTACCTAACATCACATTAGTATAGCGGTCAACACCCACACTCCCTTTCAAATCCTGATTGAATAAAAAGGACCCAGAGGGCACATATCTTTTCATTAAAGGGAAGGGAAGCTAGGAAACTCCACATCCTCCATAGCTAACTTTTATAGCCTCAACGCCCAAGAAGCTACCTGGATTACCCAGACTTTATCTGAATTCGCCTTGTTTGCAGATGGCATCATGATTGTGGGAGGTAACTTAAATGTCTCATTAAACCCGCTTTTTGACTTTACCAGCACGCCACATATATCTTATAGGACCTTAGGAAGAATCAATGGTGCATTCAATGAACTACACCTTACTGATGTGTGGAGACTGCTACATCTGACGGCCAGGGACTTTTCGTTTTTTTCACACATACACCAGACATGCCATAGGTTAGATCATATTTTCATTTCACAAACACACATTAACGGAAATCCAAAAAGCTGATATAGGCAACATTCTCTTCAACCATGCATCTGTATCCTTAACATTCACATCATGTGGTATATAAAAGGGAAACTGGTGTTGGAAACGTAACAAAACATTCATAGAAGACCCTACAATCACTCACGCTATAACAGATCACCTCACACATTACTTTGATACCAATGACAACCCACAACCTCCACAACCTATTTTATGGGAAGTTCACAAAGCAGTTATTTGATGGGAATTAATCTCTCTAGGTAGTCAAGTTAAGAAACAACGATCTACCCTTCTTAACTCTTTGTTTTCCCATGGCTCTATTTGGAGAATTTCCATAAACAATCTAGGGTATGAATGGTTAAACAAGAACTCTCTGATCTGAAACAAAAATAAAGGATATCTTAAACATCAAGACAGCTAAAATGTTCCAAGTTTCTAGATTTAAATAATATGCTCATGGAGATAAGTGCAATAAGATTTACAGATACTAAGGAAATAGTTGAGACTTTCCATACCTTTTATTCTAAACTATATGTTCTTCGTCAAGATTCTCATTGCCTTTTGGCTATATGTACTTAAACATTTCCGCCTCTGTGTCGTATGATTCAATAAAGGTTTTCCACATGTCTTTCTGCCTCTGTACGTTCTATTGTAATTAGCTTTCTCATTTGGGCAATGACATAATATGTCTGTCCAGTGGAGTGGTATCTAGCCATTTAGCAAAAAGACTACCAAAAGAATAACATGTATAATCTTAGGAAAGGCAATCCTTCCTTAGCCCCTTCAGTAGGTCTATATTGCTGGAATAACAGGGTTTGGGGCATATATGGCAACTTTATTTTCCAGATGCCTTGTATGTATGCAATAATATAATGCCAGTGGGTAAAGTAATCTGGGAAAGCTGATCATTTTTGTCAAATGGCTGCAACCTAGAAAAGTTTGGGGCAAATTCTGCCATTTCTGTAACTCTGAAATTATCGTATGCACCAAGGGGGGGGGGGGGGTAATTTAAGGTATATATGGATTAAGGACATTTTCCAGTTTTGCATCCCATGTAATTGATTTGGTTAGCTGGTAAGGTGAGAGGGATTCATTAGGATGAGAATTTAGATAGGGAGATTCCAGTGCCTAAACTTAACAGTTCGCTTTTTTGAGTGTTTACTCGATAACCCGAGAAGCTTCCAAATTGAGCGATAAAACCAAAAAGCTTTTGCAGGTGTTGTTGGGGGTATTCAAAAAACGGTTTACATCATCTGCAAATAAAGCAATCTTTGCTTCTCTATGACCTATTTGGATTCAACTGTATAAATTGAGTCTTCTAAGTATCGTACCATGGTTTCTAAGGCTAATTCAAATAAAAGGGGAGAGAGGGGACACCCTTTCATTAAGGAAAAAGGTTCCAATAGGAAGCCCGGTAAATGGATTCTAGCGGTCAGATTACAATAGATCCTGCTTAGGTAGTTATGAAAAGTTCCCATTACATTCATTACATCCAGATCCTGCTCTAGCCATTGCTATTTTACATTATCAAATGCCTTTTTGGCATCTAAAGACACTAGCACTGGGGTCTCACCCATGATCGGGCGGGTTTTAAGACTGCAAGGACTTTGTGCAAGTTTGTAACTGCGGCTCTGCCCCTTTTGAAACCCACTTGTGATTTGCCTATGAGGTCTGGCATAAAACTTGCCAGATGGTCCACAAAGATTTTAGACAGTAATTTGATGTCCTGGTTGATCAAGGAGATGGGTTGGTAAGAGCCCAGTTTGAGCACATCTTTCCCCTGTTTTGGTAATACTTTGATATATGCCATTTTTGCTTCACACGGTAATGAACCTGTATGTAATATTTTATTAAAGACCTCAGCTAGTACTGGTGATATTTGTTCAACCAGCGCTTTATAAAACTCCCCCGTAAACCCATCGGGGCCTGGTGCCTTTCCGTTATGCAAGTGATGTACTGTATGGCATGTTGCACCTCCTCTACATTAATATCAGAATTTAGGACATCTAATTGATCCTGGGTTAGAGCCGGAAGGGACAAAGACTTCAGAAATCCCCCCCCCCCTCCTCCTGTGTGTCAGATACCTCCTCTCGATACAAATTCTTGTTGTTTTGATGAAAAGTTGCTAATATCTTATGAGGGTCGGTATGACTAACCCTATCCAGGCTTCTGATTGAAAGTATGTGGGAATTTGGGAATCTACCGTTTGCCAGTCGGGCTAGTAATTTCCCTGCCTTGTTACCAAATTGCAATAGATCTGATTCAAACTGTGATCTATAAAATCTGTCCCTCCTGTTCATCCACAGTTCGTAAGATGTTCGCTCTGTCTGCCAGGCTTATTTATTTTCCGCAGGTGGGGAGGTGGGGAATTTGGTGTAGGCTGTTCTCAGGGGCTTCCTGGACTTGAGGTAGGTTTCTGCCACTTGCTTTTTTAATAGTTAAGTATATGACATAATGCGTCCTCCCAGCACTTTTTGGGCAGTAGCCCAATACAGATCAGGATCTATTCTATTTGCCTTGTTATCGGTGTCATATTTAAGCCACCACCCTCTTAATTACTGCATGGGCGATTATCTTTCAGCTAGCAACAAGTTATTTAACTCCGATTAAAGCAATGAGTTGCTTCTCATTTCCTAAACAACCATGTCGAAAGACACATCTCGTGGTCGTGGAAAATATGTTAGTCTGTTTGAGAACGGTCAAATCATTGGCATGCATCAAGCAGAGAAAACATCTACGGAGATTGCAGAAACTACTAAAATTGGGTTAAGAACTGTCAAACGCATTATTAAAAACTGGAAGGATAGTGGGGACCCATCGTATTCGAGGAAGAAATGTGGCGGGGAAAAAATGCAGAATAATCGTGATCAGCGATCACTTAAACGTTTGGTGAAATCAATTAGAAGAAAAACAACAGTAGAACTCAGGGCTATGTTTAATAATGAAAGTAAGAGCATTTACACACGCACAATGCAAAGGGATTGGGACTGAACAGCTGTGTAGCCATAAGAAAACCACTAATCAGTGAGGCAAACCAGAAAAAAAAGGCTTCAATTTGCTAGGGAGCATAAAGATTCGACTGATGAGTCAAGATTTACCCTGTTCCAGAGTGATGGATGCATCAGGGTAAGAAGAGAGGCAGATGAAGTGATGCACCCATCATGCCTAGTGCCTACTGTATAAGCTTGTGGGGTCAGTGCTATGACCTGGGGTTGCTGCAGTTGGTCAGATCAAGATTCAGCAACAGTATGTGCTCCATGAATGAGGTCAGCTGACGACCAGAACATACTGAATGACCAGGTTATTCCATCAATGGATTTTTTCTTCCCTGATGGCATGGGCATATTCCAAGATGACAATGCCAGGATTCATCGGGCTCAAATTGTGAAAGAGTGGTTCAGGGAGAATGAGACATCATCTTCACACATGGATTGGCCACCACAGAGTCCAGACCTTAACCCCATTGAGAATCTTTGGGATGTGCTGGAGAAGGCTTTGCGCAACAAACAGACTCTACCATTATCAATGCAAGATCTTGGTGAAAAATTAATGCAACACTGGATGGAAATAAATCTTGTGACATTGCAGAAGCTTATCGAAACAATGCCACAGGGAATGTGTGCCATATAATCAAGCTAAAGGCCGTTTAACAAAATATTAGAGTGTGTGACCTTTTTTTTTTGGATGGCGACTTTTTTGGGGGACAGGCAGTGTATAATCTCAACCTCTAGGATATATTTGTTGAAAAGTAATGGACCAGGATTGGTGAGAGCGTGAAAAATGGGAGTAACCTCTACCATCTTGGTTAAACAGTCTCCAGATATCCGGTAAACCAGTGGTTTCTAGAAAGACAGGTAGTATTTTATCTCTTGCTCTGGTTTTCAGTTTTCCCTTGCTCTCCATCTGACCTGTCTTCCCTGATTGTCATTATAGAATTAATGTCCTCTCCCACAATTTTCACTATTGTATTATAATTTTGAGGTATTTGCCCAAGTTCCTAAAAGAATCCTCTATTATTTTCATTTGGCCCATAGATATAGTAGATGCCAATTGGTTCCCCTTCTACTCCAATCAATATATGAGCTCTTCTGCCTTCCTTATCTGAGTCATGTGATACAAGTTTAAAAGGGAAATTTGTGTGGATCGCCCCTGACCCAAAGACATGCCTGACCCAGAGATTTCTTCATCCTAAAAACATCTCTCTCCACTAAGTGGGTTTCCTGCAATAATACAATGTCTACTCTGAATGAAGATGTTTTAGATGTCACAGAATCTGGGACCGTTTATTTGGGGATCTACGTCCCTTCACATTCCATGAGATCTTTTGCATAGCGCATAGGGAGGGAGACAGGGTCAGGGCATGACTTCAGGCAAGTCCCAATCAGAAATACATTGTGTAATCGGCGCAAGCAGGAGCAATGCAAACACATCCTGTATAAGATAGAGAACAATAAGTAACATAAAAAACTAAACTGAAAAGGAACATAAGACAATTGACATCTATAGTGAAAATTCTCACATTTCCACATATTGATGCTATAGACTTCTCTTATTTTCGGGGAGTATGAGGTCACTTCAAGCCCCCACCCCCACCAACTTCTGAGTATGCAGCACAGGTGTCCTACCAAAACTGAAAACATGACCCTCAGGACGCAGGGCTGTTACAAGAGTATTACAGTAGACTAAGTACCCCAATATAGTATAAATTGTACAGTACAAAACAAAACTAAACAAAGTTTGTAAAATCAGTTTTGAATACCTTGAGGGGTGTACTTTCTAAAATAGGGTCATTTTTGGGTGGTTTCTATTATGTAAGCCTCACAAAGTGACTTCAGACCTGAACTGGGTTTTGGAAATTTTCTGAAAAATGTCAAGATTTGCTTCTAAACTTCTAAGCCTTCTAACGTCCCAAAAAAATAAAATGTCATTTTCAAAATGATTCAAACATGAAGTAGACATATGGGGAATGTAAAGTAATAACTATTTTTGGAGGTATCACTATATATTATAAAAGTAGAGAAATAGAAATTTGGAAATTTGCTAATTTGTCCAAATTTTGGGTAAATTTGGTATTTTTTTTATAAATAAAAATGAAATATTTTGACAGAATTTTACCACTATCATAAAGTACAGTATGTGACGAGAAAACAATCTCAGAATGGCCTGGATAAGTAAAAGTGTTTTAAAGTTATTACCACATAAAGTGACACATGTCAGATTTGCAAAAAATGGCCTGGACAGGAAGGTGAAAACTGGCCTGGGGTTGAAAGGGTTAACTGCCTGGTATGCAGAAATATCATTCAGATTGTCCTCCAGAGGAGAGAAGACAGTTATACAGTCTGTTCTATATTAGGTAGTAGGGAGACACCGTGTGGCCAGTTCTGGTATTGCAGTTTGTCATCACGCTTGTAAGGAGCAGGGGGCCATTTTCCTCGGCAGTTAGCTGGTGAGCAGGAGTCTTCCCTGGTTGTTTCTTATTCAGTCAGGGGAATCGGCTGCAGAATCTGGAGCTTCTGGCTACAAATGCCACTATCAAGCCCCAGGACTAGTTCCTGAGCCGTGTTGGTGAGGCAGGGAGATAAGCTCTGAGTTGACCTCCTGTCTTTCCTTCACAGTGGGCTGAGGGCCGCCATGCGCTGAAGCAGGACAAGATGATGGCCGCTCACTGCTTTCAGCACTGCTGTTTCAGAGTGTGGCTGGTTTTACACAATATAAGCATTTTTGAAAAGAAAAAAGTTTGTTTCACCATTTTCTGAAAGCCATATTGTTTCATATGTATTATTTTGGGGTACATGCAACTTTTTGATCTCTCACTACACTTTTGTGAGGTAAGGTAACTAAAAACTGCTTGTTCTGGCACCGTTTTTTTTTTTTTTTACGGCATTCACCTAATGGGATATTTAATGTAATACTTTTTTAGAGCAGACCTAATATGTTTTTTTTATTTTTATTTTTGTTTTGGTTTTATACAATAAAAAGTTGTTTTTGCCCTTTTTTTTTTTTTTTATGGCGCTCACCTGAGGGGCAGATCACGTAAAATATTTATAGAGCCAGATATTACAAATGCAGCAATACCAAATATGTGCATTTTTTCTGTACATTTTTTTTTCTATTGCAAATGGTGGCTTGATGAAGAGTTTGGCCGAGTTCACATCCCTGTTTAATTGTTCATTCTGATTTGTCCGAAGAACAGAAAAAAAAAAGGGGTATTCCTGTATTTTAAGCATAGGTTTTAGCCATCTCTGTCGGATATCCGTTATTTTGGATGGAAAAAAAGTCCTGCATGAAGGATCTCAGACGGAAACGGCTCTGCCTCTAGCACCACCTGCTGGAAGGCAGTTATCCTGTAAGTCAATGTTCAAGCTTTTAAACAGGCCTTGAGACATAAATTAGGATTGTACTGAAATCAGTGATTTGCAGACAACTGTTTTGGGGTGATTGCCCCTCACTGGTGCAGAGGAGAAGTGCCTTAGTCAGTAGGTGGCAGTAGAGGCACAGCTTTCTTCTCTTAGACAGAGAGCTTATCTGATAGCAATAAGACAAAACAGGCTTTATTGTAAAAACTCCATAAAATCTAGCACAAATATGGGAGACACTGCCTACACATTTCAGGCAAAGTTGTTGCCCTTAATCAGAGCAATTAATTCCAAAAAGCCTGTCGGATGCTGGATTCCTCTTTCTTCTAGTTGCAAAAAATAGTACATGTAAGCATAGAGGAAAGTCTCATGCGCAGGACCAGGTCACGACTCCAGTTCCTCAGCGAGCTGTACTATGGCGCTCCAACCACTGAAAGGGCCCCTACAGTACCAGCATATGCCTCTGTTTCCATGCACAGGGATAAATTCCAATTATATCAGTTCGGCAGGATAAAGAGGGCAGAATAGCTCTATTCGTATGGCATTTAACAGATCATGATATGACAGCACACATGTGACATAGTGTGCTGCTGTATTGGCTACAGAGACGCAGTTCCGCCATGTGTATGAGGCCTAGGTGGTCAAATAAAAAATTTTGCAAACCGTGTTAATAATCCTATGGCCGAATTTCAACAAGAAATGTGATTCATTACGAAGTACTTCGAATCGCGTTTCATTGTATGTAGCGAGTGCAATGACGGGGAACGTCGATCGCGCTTTCCCTGTCATTGAAGCCCTCAGATGCCGCATTCAACACTGATCGCAGCATCTGAGAGTCACATTGAGGCCTTTCAGGGGTTAAAAAAAGTACATAACTCATCCGTTTGACGCCTCACCGCGTCCACCCAACATGATGACATGGTGATGTCATCAAGTCAGCATACTCGAGATTTGGTGCGCTTTGTACAATCAAGATGGCCACGACGGCCTCTCTGTGATCAAATGGATGATCGTTACCACGAAGCGAAAAGGAAATTCGCCTTCACGACTAATCAAATTTTTGATTAAATTTGGATTGAAGTCCAATTTGTTAACTTTGATTCAATCAACACTAGTCTTAATCACACAACAGTATTCTAGTCAGCATTTGTAAGCCAAAACCAGGAATGGAACCTATTGAGAAAAAGTAAAATGGAAAGATTTGCATTCTGTTGTTTGAACTAACTTCTGATTTTGGTTACCAATACTGATAAAACTACTGATGTGAATACTGCCATGTGAAAGAGGCCTTAAAGGGGTTGTTCGGCCATATGCTGTATATTGATGACCTGTTGTTGGGATCAACTGTTTGAAGAAGAGCGCCTCTTACTGTTTATTACACTGCAATTCGTCTTTGGGAGCCAATGCGTAGTGTAAAAATCAGGATTCATAAGAGCGCCACCTCCTGATCCCACCGCCACAACTGATCTGTGAGGGTGCCAGTTGTCGGACCCCCATTGATCTGATATTGATGACCTATCCTGACAACAGGTCATCAATATATATTGTTGGACATCCCATTTAAGGTGCAAAAATCCTATGTGATTTTACCACAAATTATCACGGTTTTGCCATACAGTTTTGTTGTTGTTTTGCTAATATAGCTGAAGCCATTGGTGTCAATGTGAATACCGTCACAGGTGTGGTCTGGTTTGAATTGGCAGTTTCAGTATGCGGTAGAAAAATATGTTTTCTCCATCTAATGAGACTATCCTATGCACAGGGTATACACCAGTGCTGATAACTGGGGAGGGGAGTGTCTCAGACTACATTATGCACGATGTGCATTGGTGGTCTGACACACTCTGGTCTGTTACCAGCACTGGTACATCTGCGCTGTGAATAAGGTAATCTGATTAACTGGCAGCCATTTTAGATATGAAGAAGGGGTATCAAATACACAATGGGCATCATTTATCAAAGACCGTCAATTTACCCGGTTCTCTGATACCCCATGCACTGCTGGACGATGCGCCTAATTTCCTAGCGTAAATGTTAGTGAATTTTCTGAGGTTGATGGCCCCCTCCACTCCACATTATCGTAAAGACGCCGCGTTACGTTTAGGCGTACAAATGTTTAAAAAGGTGTGTAACGGGCCTGTGTGACTTTTTATACCAAAAACTAGTGTAAGGCGTCTTAATAAATGTCCCCCAATAAGGTAACAGAAGGGCACAAGGTTCATTAACTATATATTCTCCAGCTAATATTAACCTTGTATGTAAAACCTGAGGGTTAATTTAACCCCTTGACCGGGTGATTTTTGTTTTTTACTCCCAGACTTCCTAAAGCTACAACTTTTTCATTTCTCCATTCACATAGCCTTGTTTTTTGTGGGACAAGTTGCACTTTCTAATGGCAACATTTACAGTTGCATACAATGTAGTGGGAAGGGGTAAAAACAATTCCAAAAAGGGTAGAATTATAAATAAAAAAACACAATTCCACAATTTATTTTCATTTTAAGGCCTCATGCACGTGACCGTTGTGTGCATCCGTGTCCGTTGTTCCGTTTTCTGTGATTTTCTGCGGACCCATTGACTTTCAATGGGTCCGTTGAAAACTCGGAAAATGCACCGTTGTTCATCCGCGTCCGTGATCCGTGTTTCCTGTCCGTCAAAAAAATATGACCTGTCCTATTTTTTGGACGGACAACGGTTCACGGACCCATTCAAGTCAATGGGTCTGTGAAAAAACACGGATGTACACAAGATTGTCATCCGCGTCAGTGATCTGTGTCCGTAGGCTACTTTCATACAAACGGATCCGAAAACTCGTGAAAACTCAGATCCGACAGTATATTCTAACACAGAGGCGTTCCCATAGTGATGGGGACGCTTCAAGTTAGAATATACTACGAACTGTGTACATGACTGCCCCCTGCTGCCTGGCAGCACCTGGTCTCTTACAGGGGGCTGTGATCTGCACAATTAACCCCTCAGGTGCCGCACCTGAGGGGTTAATTGTGCGTATCATAGCCCCCTGTAAGAGATCAGGGGCTGCCAGGCAGCAGGGGGCAGACCCCCCCCCTCCCCAGTTTGTATTTCATTGGTGGCCAGTGCGGCCCCCCCCCGGCCCCCCCTCCCTCCCTCTACTGTATTAATTTCATTGGTGGCCAGTGCGGCCCCCCCGGCCCCCCCTCCCTCCCTCTATTGTATTAATTCCAATGGTGGCCAGTGTGCGGCCTCCCCTCTCCCCCTCCCGATCATTGGTGGCAGCGGAGAGTTCCGATCGGAGTCTCAGTTTAATCGCTAGGGCTCCGATCGGTAACCATGGCAACCAGGACGCTACTGCAGTCCTGGCTGCCATGGTTACTTAGCAATATTAGAAGCATCATACTTACCTGCTGCGCTGTCTGTGATGGGCCAGGCGCTCCTCCTACTGGTAAGTGACAGATCTGTGCTTTAAGCAATGCGCCGCACAGACCTGTCACTTACCAGTAGGAGGAGCGCCCGGCCGGTCACAGACAGCACAGGTAAATATGATGCTTCTAATATTGCTAAGTAACCATGGCAGCCAGTACTTCAGTAGCGTCCTGGTTGCCATGGTTACCGATCGGAGCCCCAGCGATTAAACTGGGACTCCGATCAGAACTCTCCGCTGCCACCAATGAATGGGGGGGGGGGGGCGCACACTGGCCACCAATGAAATTAATACAGTAGAGGGAGGGACCGCACTGGCCACCAATGAAATTTAAACTGGGGAGGGAGGGGGGTCTGCCCCCTGCTGCCTGGCAGCCCCTGAGGGGTTAATTGTGTGGATCACAGCCCCCTGTAAGAGATCGGGTGCTGTCAGGCAGCAGGGGGCAGTCATGTACACAGTTCATAGTATATTCTAACTTGAAGCGTCCCCAATCACTATGGGAACGCCTCTGTGTTAGAATATACTGTCGAATCTGAGTTTTCACGATCTAACTCAAATCCGATGGTATATTCTAACGTAGAGGCGTTCCGATGGTGATGGGGACGCTTCAAGTTAAAATATACCATCGGATTGGAGAAAACTCCGATCTGAGGGTACAATAGGGACTCCTGATTTTACATTGAAAGGCAATGGGGGACGGATCCGTTTGCAATTGCACCATATTGTGTCAACGTCAAACGGATCCGTTCCCATTGACTTGCATTGTAAGTCAGGACGGATCCGTTTGGCTCCGCACGGCCAGGCGGACACCAAAACGAATTTTTCCTTCATGTCCGTGGATACTCCAAAAATCAAGGAAGACCCACGGAAGAAAAAACTGACACGGATCATAGAACTACGGAACCCGTTTTTGCGGACTGCAAAAAAAAATGGTCGTGTGCATGAGGCCTAATACTGAAAAAAAAAATCCAAATTTTGTAATAATTAATTTTTTTCTTTGCATCGCCATATCTGACCCTCATAACTTTTTTATGTGTACGGAGCTGTGTGAGGGCTCATTTTTTGCAGGGCAATCTGCAATTTTCATTGATACTATTCTGGGGTATGTATGACTTTTTAATCACTTTCTATTCAATTTTTGTGGGAGGTTAAGTTTCGTTTGCTGTATGGGATAAATATTTTTATATTTTAATAATACAAGCGTTTCCACACGAGGTGACGTCTATGATGTTTATTTTTTTAATTGTTTATGTTTTTTTATTTTTCCTTTTGGGGAAAGGAGATGATTTAAATGTTAAATTTTTTTTTTTTTTTTACACTTTTTAATAGTTCTTGTACAGAACTATAACAAGCAAGATTGCTTTTCTCATAGACTCCAATGCATCAGCATTGGAGTCTATGTGCATTTTACTACTTTCCTATGGAGCTCTGCCACGGGCAGGGGCTCCATTGGTACTAATGTTTGGCAGCCTAATTTCATTCAGGAGGACTCAGGCTGCCATGTGAGATTGTGAAACATTTTTTTTGAACACTGTTTATATTAAGATAAAACACTAGTAATACACCGGCGCTAGCACAATAAATATAACTGACGCTGCGGTACCGCAACGGTATCGCCACCATTGAGAATCAAATAAATGATGTGTGTAATGTGTATATAAAAGGTACTGCGCGACGTGTACCCCCTTAGTTTTCCCTGCCTCTCGGCACTTGAAAGATCAGCAGTATATATATACAGAAGCTCGCAGATTTTAGAATACCTTATCTTGGGTTTTCGTCTGCGAGGGCTGTTTCTCCTGCGTCTTTCTTGATTTTCTGGATCTTCTTTTTTTCCTTATTCTTTAGTGCCGTTCGGGATGGGGAAAGGTGTAGGGGGCTGGACCCTAGTAGTTATTAAATATTTTTTAGTTAATTGTATGTAGACTTCTGAGCTTGCCCCGGCCGGTGGCAAAGCTCGCTGTTTGAAAAAAACGCTTTCTCGCACTCGTATGGAGCGCTGCGTGACGTCACGGCAGAAGCTACGGTAGGCTAGGAGGACCAGAGGTCCGTAGCTTCTGCCGTAGCTTCTGCCGTGCCGTCACGCAGCGCTCCGTACGAGCGCGAGAAAGCGGTTTTTTCAAACAGCGAGCTTTGCCACCGGCCGGGGCAAGCTCAGAAGTCTACATACAATTAACAAAAAAATATTTAATAACTACTAGGGTCCAGCCCCCTACACCTTTCCCCATCCCGAACGGCACTAAAGAATAAGGAAAAAAAGAAGATCCAGAAAATCAAGAAAGACGCAGGAGAAACAGCCCTCGCAGACGAAAACCCAAGATAAGGTATTCTAAAATCTGCGAGCTTCTGTACAGGTCCTTCTAAAAAAATTAGCATATTGTGATAAAGTTCATTATTTTCTGTAATGTACTGATAAACATTAGACTTTCATATATTTTAGATTCATTACACACAACTGAAGTAGTTCAAGCCTTTTATTGTTTTAATATTGATGATTTTGGCATACAGCTCATGAAAACCCAAAATTCCTATCTAAAAAGTAAATTAACTAAAAAAAATTAGCATATCATGAAAAGGTTCTCTAAACGAGCTATTAACCTAATCATCTGAATCAACTAATTAACTCTAAACACCTGCAAAGTTTCCTGAGGCTTTTAAAAACTCCCAGCCTGGTTCATTACTCAAAACCGCAATCATGGGTAAGACTGCTGACCTGACTGCTGTCCAGAAGGCCATCATTGACACCCTCAAGCAAGAGGGTAAGACACAGAAATAAATTTCTGAACGAATAGGCTGTTCCCAGAGTGCTGTATCAAGGCACCTCAGTGGGAAGTCTGTGGGAAAGAAAAAGTGTGGCAGAAAACGCTGCACAACGAGAAGAGGTGACCGGACCCTGAGGAAGATTGTGGAGAAGGACCGATTCCAGACCTTGGGGGACCTGCGGAAGCAGTGGACTGAGTCTGGAGTAGAAACATCCACAGGCGTGTGCAGGAAATGGGCTACAGGTGCCGCATTCCCCAGGTCAAGCCACTTTTGAACCAGAAACAGCGGCAGAAGCGCCTGACCTGGGCTACAGAGAAGCAGCACTGGACTGTTGCTCAGTGGTCCAAAGTACTTTTTTCGGATGAAAGCAAATTTTGCATGTCATTAGGAAATCAAGGTGCCAGAGTCTGGAGGAAGACTGGGGAGAGGGAAATGTCAAAATGCCTGAAGTCCAGTGTCAAGTACCCACAGACAGTGATGGTCTGGGGTGCCATGTCAGCTGCTGGTGTTGGTCCACTGTGTTTTATCAAGGGCAGGGTCAATGCAGCTAGCTATCAGGAGATTTTGGAGCACTTCATGCTTCCATCTGCTGAAAGGTTTTATGGAGATGAAGATTTCATTTTTCAGCACGACCTGGCACCTGCTCACAGTGCCAAAACCACTGGTAAATGGTTTACTGACCATGGTATCACTGTGCTCTATTGGCCTGCCAACTCTCCTGACCTAACCCCATAGAGAATCTGTGGGATATTGGGAAGAGAAAGTTGAGAGACGCAAAACCCAACACTCTGGATGAGCTTAAGGCCGCTATCGAAGCATCCTGGGCCTCCATAACACCTCAGCAGTGCCACAGGCTGATTGCCTCCATGCCACGCCGCATTGAAGCAGTCATTTCTGCAAAAGGATTCCGGACCAAGTATTGAGTGCAGAACTGAACATAATTATTTGAAGGTTGACTTTTTTTGTATTAAAAACACTTTTCTTTTATTGGTCGGATTAAATATGCTAATTTTTTTAGATAGGAAATTTGGGTTTTCATGAGCTGTATGCCAAAATCATCAATATTAAAACAATAAAAGGCTTGAACTACTTCAGTTGGTGTGTAATGAATCTAAAATATATGAAAGTCTAATGTTTATCAGTACATTACAGAAAATAATGAATTTTATCACAATATGCTAATTATTTGAGAAGGACCTGTATATATATACTGCTGATCTTTCAAGTGCCGAGAGGCAGGGAAAACTAAGCGCAGTACCTTTTATATACACATTACACACACTGTTTATATTAAGTTTACCATCAACATCATTCTGCATTTTGGCCACAAGATGCTGCTGTTTCTTAATACAGCTAAACAGGTTGCAGTAATTGAATATTCATAGGAGGTGGAGTTGGACTGAGCAAGAAGACACAGGAAGCAGGAGAGCAGGCATCTTGCAAGGAATGAGTGTGAAACAGAATCTGCTCTCATCCAGGCGTCAGAGCGTCCTAGAGTGTCAGGAGCTGCAGCAGAGTGAGGCTGATCACTGTCCAAGACAGATCCTGTCCGGAGGAAAAGGATTGTTTTCCAGAAAGGCTAATAGGAGCTGAGGAACGGAGCGCTGCCTATCCTGCAGGACCTCATGTTTGCTGGACAGACTTGGTGTTCGGTTAAAAGTCATCATCGGATGAAGAACAGACCGAGGTCGGTAAGAGCGTGCACGCGCCACATTGTAGATTGGCACCTAAGAGACTGAGAACAGGCCTGTAGTTAGATAGGGTCTCTGTATCAGGCTAAAAAGTGCAGCACAGGGGTCTCAGCCAAGGGCTGGGTGTATGTAAATTTATTGCCTTGTCTCCTCATATTTGTTCGTGACTTCGCTGTATTCTAGGGAGTCCACCCCCGGTTCACGGCTTACAGCCGCACACTTGATCTGGCTTCTCGAAACCCTCACTAAGGGGAACCAATGCACGGTTGGGAGCACCGTGCCAGAGGTAATGGCATGTTATATATACTAATAATGGCACTGAGCACCGATGTTAATTATGCTGAGAAGCAGTTATTAGATCAAAGCATCACATGAGGAGGTGTGCTCCAGGTTCATTCTTGTTTTTGGATATTTTATAGTTCCTTTCCTTTTTTTGCTCTGTGGTATTAGTGTAGTGTCCCACTAGGTAGGAGTGGGCACTACACAAGGGTTAATTGGGTCACGTGTTACTCCTGCTCAGAAGGGACAGTGATATTATATTTATCTATGCATTTAATGTATTTTTCTGTGTGTTTTACATTGGTTGGTTCCCCTGTTATATGTTCAGCAGGCCTATTTTGGTGTAGTTAGACATCCTAGACACTAGAGGGAGATAAGGAGCCCCTAGTATAAATGTCCAGGCCCAGGCAGGGAGGAGTTAGGTCATGGTCAGGAGTCTGTGGAGACAGAAGTGAGAAGGCACCAGCCAGAGATATGCCGAGGGCCTCCTCCTGACATGCAGCTAGACAGTCCTGGTTTCTAGTTGCCACCAGGAGGTTAGTGGAGAAATACAGCCTGCCTGGAGACCAGTAATCCAGCTAACACAGATGAAGTAACCCCAGTAGTAGGAATGGACCTCCTGGGAGCAACCTGCAGCCACCTTCAAACCCAGCAGAGACAGTACACCCAGCTCAGAGAAGTAAGCTGAGAGGAAGATTAAGTACCAAGGATTAAAGCCAGCATTTAGGCATCCGGGCCTTGGGATCCAGACAGCCAGAATAGCTGTGGAGATAGTGCAGCCTGGTCTGTGAAGCATTAACTGTTTACCCTCCAAGTATCTTGCAAGATTATTACCTGCCAGTACTGAGATAAGCCTGCTTGTGGAGCATTCTTAGAAAGGGACTGCATCATTATCAACTGTATGTTTGCAGATGAGCATGTGTCACACTGCAAGTCCACAGCGCAGCTCCCGGCCTGACCTCCCAACACTGCCGGGGGTCACATAGCATTATATTGATTTATGATGCTATGTAACCCTTACAGTTACTTACTGGCAGCATTATGTCAGTGTCATCTAATACATTCCAGAACTGTAGGGTTTACATAGCATCATAAATCAATATAATGCTATGTGACCCAGGCAGTGCTGGGAGGTCAGGACGGAAGTTGAGCTGAGGACTCACAGTATGACAAACGCTCGTCTGCAAGGGGCCTGAGGGTTCACAAATTCCTACCATCTCTCAGTTGGAGTTCCTGATTGTATATGATAAGCTAAGCTTTGACAACTGTTCACATAGTGCGGTAGTGCGTGGCGGCCATTGTTGTTGTGGTGCTGTGCTGGTGGGTTGCTGGGGCCCAGTGCCAGGGTGGCATTGCCAAACAGCAGGGGTGCTGTTTGGCTGCTGGGTCTCACCATCTGGTAGTGCAGTGCTGTGGCGCTGGTGGTCACCACACAGTACCGCGCCAAATTTAGTGTAGGTTTCACTCTGGGAGGCAACCTTGTCGTGGTGAGTGGGCTTATGCTTTTTGATCAAAATGTACACTAATGCCTCATGTAAGCATGCAACATAGGGGCCTGTGTACTAATTATGGAGCTGAGAAGCAATGTTAATTATACCGAGAAGCAGTTATTAGATCAAATCATAACATGAGGAGGTGTGATCCAGGTTCATTCTTGGTTTTGGATATCCAGAGCTTATGGCATCTCCTGCGCTCCTAAGTGGGCACCATCTTTAAATTCCTAACATAGATACTGCATCAATAACGTGGCATGGAGGTGAACAATCCGTGGCACTGTGCTGAGGTGTTATGGAAGCTCAGTTTGCTTTGATAGCAGCCTTCAGCTGTTCTGCATTGTTGGATCTGATGTCTCTCATCTTCCTCTTGATATTACCTCATAAACTCTCTAAGGGGTTTACTGGCTAATCAAGCACAGTAATACTGTAGTTACTAACCAGGTATTGGTACTTTTGGCAGTGTGAGCAGGTGCCAGGTCCTGCTGGAAAATGAAATCTCCATAAAGCTGGTCAGCAAAGGGAAGCATGAAGTGCTCTAAAATGTCCTGGTAGATGGCTGTGCTGACTTTGGACTTGATATAACACAGTGGGCCAACACCAGCAGATGACATGGCTCCCAAAACCATGATTGACTATGAAACCCTCACACTGGACCTCAAGCAACATAGATTGTGTACCTGTCCACATTTCCTCCGGACTCTGGGACTTTGATTTCCAAATGAAATGCAAAATGTACTTTAATCTGAAAACGTCCAGCAGTCCAGTCCTTTTTCTCCTTAGCCCAGGTAAGACGCTTCTGACATTGTCTCTGGGTCATGAGTGGCTTGAAAGACGGAATGTGACAGCTGTAGCCCATGTCCTGGATATGTCTGTGTGATGGATGGCTCTTGAAGCACTGACTCCAGCCGCAGTCCATTCCTTGTGAATCTCCCCTAAATTATTGAATGGCCTTTTCTTGACTTTCAAGGCTGTGGTTATACCTGTTACTTTTACACCTTTCTCTAACACACTTTTTCCTTCTACTTACCTCTCCATTAATTTGCTTGGATACAGTACTCTGTGAACAGCCAGCTTCTTTAACAATGGCACCCGTTTAACATATACATCATGTATACATTAAGCAAAGGGAAACACCGTGATGTGAACACAGCCTAAGATATTAGCAGTAGATCTTTCAGATATTTTTTTCCAGCCCATTCCATACACACGGGACTATAGCTGCTACATATACCTGACATCCTTCCAGTAAAGTAGTGCACCACCAGCATTGTTTTATACCAAGTGTCTCATTATCTTAATGAAGTAAAATAAACGTTATGTTTTAGAATCACAATAAGGTACACTCACTTCAATAGCAATAATTCTAGACACCACTGAGTTTTCAAATAATTGGTCACGACTACCTAAATCCCTGACCTTTATTAAATGTGCATGGACCCATTCCATAGATACTTGATTGCCGTTTTGGCGGCTCGGATGCGGACCCATTCACTTTAATGGGGCCGCAAAAGATGTGGACAGCACTCCGTGTGCTGTCCGCATCCATTGCTCTGTTCCGCTAAAAATATATAACATGTCCTATTCTTGTCTGTGCTTTGCGGACAAGAATAGGCATTTATATTGACGGCCGCCCGTTCCGTTCCGCAAATTGCGGAAGGCACACGGACGGCTTCTGTTATTTGCAGATCCACGGTTTGCGGACTGCAAAAAACGGAACGATTGTGTGCATGAGGCCTAAGTCAACACCTTGAAATATTTTTATGTTCCTGAACAATTTTTGCAGTGTGGCAGGCTGCATTAACTGCTGAAAGTGGCTACTGCCATTAGCGAATAATGCTGCACTGAAGATATATATTTGGCCTGCAAAAATGTTTAGGTAGGTGGTATTTGGCTAAGCAACATCTACGTGAACACCAGAACGCCAAATTTCCCTAGAGCCTCCCACTGTCTTCTTCCTACAGTGCTTCTTCGTGCCATATCTTCGGCACGTAAGTGACGCAGACACCCAGTCATCAGGTTAGGTCACCTTCTTTCTCTGCTCCATAGTCCAATTCATGTGCCTACTGAAGGCAATTTTGGCAGTGAACAGGAGTCAGCACGGGCACTGTGATGCCCTGTGTGTTCTGCCACCATCTTAGCCAGCATTAGAACAATCAGCAATTTGTTTTACAGTAGATGTTCTGTGGGATGGGACCAAACAGGCTAGCCTCCACTCTCCACCTCCATCAGTGAGCCTTAGGTGCCCATAAACCTATCTCCGGTTTACCTGATGTACTTATGGATCATTTTTTATACTAAGCAATGCACATGGAGAACACCCTATTTATCCTTTGTTGTTTGCTCACTTTTTGCTTAAGGCCTCATTCACATCTCCATTTGGAGATCCGGCAGGCTGTTCCGGTACAGAGCAGTCTGCCAGATCATCTACTTCTCCGCGAGGCAACTGTCTGACACCCAGCAAGTACTGCACATGCATTCTATTAACTGATACCAGCATTATTCAAACTCGACTGCAAAAAAATTATGACTGCCTAACAGTGATGGCCAGTTCGCATTGTTCGCCAGCGAACATATGCGGGTTGCCATCTTTTTTCACAAGTCCGGGGAGGCACAGGTAAGCCCTTACCTGTGCCTGTGCGCGAGCCGGTCTGAAAAGAAGTGCGGTCAGCGGGAGCAGGCAGTTCCCAGAACAGCCACAGGGAGCCTTCATCGGGTTGTTCTGGGAACTGCCTGCTCCCGCTGACCGCACTTGTTTTCTGACCGGCTCTCGCACAGGCACAGGTAAGGGCTTACCTGTGCCTCGCCGGACTTGTGAAAAAAGATGGCAGCCCGCATATGTTCGCGGGCGAACAATGCAAACTGGCCATCACTGCTGCCTAATATCCTTGGAGGGAGGTCACTGAGACGTCTCGTTTTTCCAGAAATTATTTGGATAAGTCAAAGTCAGAGGCGCTATTTAAAAACAGAAGTAGCATTGTAGGTACAAAAACAAGCACATCTGGCTGTCAGATGCATTCACGCTGTACCATCACCTCACTGGCCACAAAAATACCCTGCACAGATTATATGGAAAAGACGTGGTGGGTGGGTGTCAGGAAAATGACAAGTGTATTTGTAAACTTGTCATTGTTGGAACAAATAAATGTAACAATTATGGTAATACTTATACATATCTTTATTGTAAGCACACAAAAATGTACAATAGTTAAGATTAGTTTTTATTTTACAAATGTGAGAGGAATAAACAGCATAATAATAATAAGCACAAATCATTGTGACCTACACTGACAGAGCAAAGTCTGACTCTGGTTTACACCTGGGTGTGGAGAAATAAATACGCCATTACGACTGTAGTAAAAAATCCGGCATTTGTTATTTTATTTGTTCATCGCAGTATGTTTCCTTAAGGATGGTTCCGCACACAATTTTGTGGTAGTTTTTGTGCCAAAGCCTCAAGGTTTTTGTGTTTTGTGCCAAAGCCTCACATCTAGTGCCGCCTCACTGTCCTTTTCCCTGGGCTGCAGCTGTGATCTATTGTTTTGGCGGCAGTGGTGATATCTCATATATCATGGAGCCAATGACTGGCCTCAGCTGTGTACTGCACAAGACCCTGACGCCAGTGATTGGCTGCAGTGGTATACTGGATGTCACCCCTGCAGCCTGGGGAAAAGGACAGATTGATGGCGCTGGATCAGAGGGGGCTCGGGCAGATATGTTTTTCATTATTGTATAATATAATGGTATGATTTATATTTAACTTTTTTTTAAAACATATTTACCATTACGCCCCATGACAGCACCTGTGAGAGATCCTCCCCCTTCCAGACAGGAAACAGGAACTTCCCAGATCTTTAAATTGGTCCATTGCCTTCCACCACTCAGTTCTTTCCTGTCCTTTCCTGTTTCCTGTCCAGGGACAGGAGGATTTCTTTTCAGGTCTATCTTTTGGCTGCAGGACCTCTAGGGTTAAATGGAAACCTAGTGAAGGCACCTGTCGGCGTAAGTCTCCACTAGGAGCCGCTAAGAAGCCTGGCGTCTTTTTCTTCCCTTCTTCGGTAGCCATGGGGGGATGCCTGTAGCTGCCTCGTGGCCCTGCCTAGCCGACGTGAGGGGGGAGGTGGATCTTCTCCTCTCATTGAGGCAGGCCGAGTCTGGGCGTGCGCGTCGCACCGGAAGTGATGCATGCGTTCCACCGTCCGGAAGGGGAGGAGCTTAACATGGCGGGCGCTGCGCTGCCCATTTGAAAAAGAGAACGCCGGCCAGCCAGCGTGGAGGGAGCAGCAGCAAGCGGATACCAACCGGACGGCAGGTGGCACTTACAGCCCTCTATTTGCCCCCTTGAAGCAGCATTATCATGCAGGAAGAAGGGGAAGTACAACCGCGCACTGACAGACAGGAGCAGCTTTCTGAATCCAGCATGGTACTCCTGGGGGTAAGAGGGGTTAACCCCTACAATCTCCCTTTGGGGAGTTATTATTATGGTCAGGTTTAGACTGATTAGGCTGTTTTATTAAATGCAGGTTAAAGAAGCCCCAAGAAAAGCTTCCTACAAAACAAGAGCTAAGGAGTGTGGAATTTGCAAGCGAAAGTTGGACCCGTCTTACCCCAAAACATGTTGTCAACCATGTCTGGATAAGTTAGTGGCAGAGGAGTCACCATCTTATTTGCAAAGTATCCAAGACTTAGTTAAAAATGAAGTCCGTTCTTCTGTGGAAGATCTTAAAAAATCAGGCGATAGTGGAGGATACTATGGACTCTGAGTCTGAGGAGGGCGCTATTACAGACTCAGATTCCTCCTCTGAGGATTTGACAGGGAAGCCGTTATTTAGAGCGGAAGATACGGATCTACTATTGAAGGCGGTTATATCCACGATGGAGCTGGAGGAAGAGAAGGAGTCCAGGTCTAGACCAGAGCTTATGTTTGAGAGCCTAAAGCCTAAAATGTCTAGGGTGTTCCCCATTCAGGACTGTATCAAAGACCTGATTAAACATGAATGGGAGAAACCCGATAAAAAATTATTTATCCCTAGAGCGGTCAAGAGAAAGTACCCCTTTGATGATCAAGAAGTATCAGCTTGGCAGGAGGTACCGAGGGTAGACGCTTCCGTAGCTAAGATAAATAAAAAATCAGCTCTCCCGTTTGAGGATTTAGGATCCCTTAAAGATCCCATGGACAAAAGGGCTAATGCATACTTAAGGAAGAATTAGGAAGCTTCCACTTCTGCCTTTAAACCAAATATAGCGACTACTTCGGTGGCAAGGTCATTAAAGCTCTGGTTGGAACAATTGGAGTCTCATATAGAGAACAAGACTCCTAGGGATCAGCTTCTGGAGGCTATACCAACTATGTCCAGTGCAGTGGACTTTATCTCTGATGCCTCAGCTGATGCATTTAAGGCTTTCCGCTAGAGCGGCCGCACTGTCCAATTCAGGCAGAAGGTCCTTGTGGTTGAAGGGGTGGAAGGGCGATGTGGCTTCAAAGTCTAAGCTTTGTGCCCTCCCTTGCCAAGGAGATTTTTTGTTTGGGTCGGCCTTAGATGATATTTTAGATAAGGCATCTGATAAGAAAAAAGGATTTCCAGCACCGTCCTTTCCTAGACAGGGGAAGCCATTTCGGTGTAATGAGAGAAGAAAAGGTTTCAGGGATCCAAAAAAAAGAAGGGAGTGGAGATCCGATAAATCAAAAAGTGTGCTGTTTAAATCCAGACCTCAAACTTCAAGTTCCACTCAACAATGACGCCAGACCCCAAGTAGGCGGTCGTCTTTCTTTATTTTTTCCAGCCTGACGAAATATTACCGCAAGCGCCTGTGTAAGGGGTATTATAGAGAAAGGCTACCGCCTAGACTTCAAAAGGCTACCACCCAGGACATTCAAAATTACTTAATTAAAACAAAATTCTCCAAAACAGGCGGCACTTACGGAGGAAATAAACAACCTCCTGGAAAAGGCAGTCCTTGTTCCAGTCCCAAAGAACGAACAAGGAGAGGGTTTTTATTCAACCCGATTTCTGGTCCCCAAGCCCAGGCTGATAATAAATTTGAAGAGTCTCAACCAATATCTGTCCTACCAGAAATTCAGGATGGAATCCATCTCCTCCACTGTCCTCCATCTGTTCCCCAACTGCGTGATGGCCTCAATAGATATAAAAGATGCCTACTATCACGTGCCCATTCATCCTTTGTCCCAGAGATACCTGAGGGTAGCAGTGAAGATGGGAGAATCAATCGTCCATTTGCAGTTCAGGGCACTTCCTTTTGGGATATCACAGGCGCCGAGGCTCTTCACAAAAGCTAATGGCAGAAGTAAGAAGGTCAGACATCATTATAATCTCATACCTGGACGACCTTCTTTTGGTAGGGCAGTCCCCAGAGCTGTTGAGATCTCAAATACAGAAGGTCCTGGGGATCCTGATGAGCCTGGGCTGGTTAATAAATTGGGACAAATCATCCCTGATTCCAACTTCCAAATGCGTTTTTCTAGGCATCCTATTAGATTCTTAGACACAGAAATCTTATCTTCCGGCAGACAAGATGGAGAGTATTCATCAGAAAATCAGGTCTTTCAGCAAAACCAAGGAAGTTTCCCTAAGAAAAGCAATGTCTATTCTGGGTCTGATGACGGCTTGTATTCCGGCTGTGAGGTGGGCCCAATTCAGGTCCAGAATACTTCAATGGCACATTTTGTCCAAATGGGAAGGGAGGTCGCTATCCCTGGATCGCAAGATTGTAGTCCCGGGGTCAGTAACCCGGTCCCTAGCTTGGTGGCTAAAAATTCCGAACCTCATTTGGGGGTAGAGTGGGTGAGACACGACCCCTTAATAATAACTACCGACGCAAGCCCTTGGGGATGGGGGGCCCATTCAGTTTTGGGGTTTTTCCATGGTCCTTGGTCAAAAACCCAGAGTGCTCAGTCCCAGAATGCCAGGGAGTTAAGAGCAGTTCTGTGCTCATTAAAGGAAAGTCTCCCATCTTTGCCTCAAAAACATGTCAGCATCCTATGAGACAACGCCTCGGTGGTAGCTTATATAAACAAGCAAGGGGGAACAAGATCCCCTCAACTAATGCAGCTGGCATCCAGGATTTTCTTGTTAATACAGGGGAAAGCTCTTTCTCTCTCAGCGGTTCATTTGAAAGGCTCAGAGAATCACCAGGCGGACTTTCTCAGCAGACACAGATTCAGTCAGGCGAATTGTTGTCTGAATCAGGAAGTATTTCACCAAATAGAGGCCCCTTTGGGGATCCCCCACGATAGATATATTTGCCTCGGTGGAAAACAAAAAGTGCAAAAGTTTCTTTTCTCTGAGCAGGGAGGATCAGTCGATAGGCACAGATGCGCTCTCACAGACATGGGGGAAGGGCCTAGTCCAGTGATGGCGAACCTATGGCACGGGTGCCAGAGGCGGCACGCGGAGCCCTCTCTGTGGGCACCCACGCCCTGGAAAAAGTCTATGGTTAGACTCTTCCTGCCATTCATCAGCGCAGGGCACACTTTAAAAGCATGGGCAGTGCATTGAATGTAGGCAGGCTATTATATCTAAATGATAAAGTACATGGAAGATATACTATACTGTACTGTAGTATTCAGGGTAAATTGCTGTGTTGGCACTTTGTGATAAATAAGTGGGTTTTGGGTTACAGTTTGGGCACTCGGTCTCTAAAAGGTTCACCATCACTGGCCTAGTCTATGCTTTCCCTCCCATCAGCCTATTGCCCAGAGTGATCCAGAAGATCAGGGGGGAGCAGGCAACAGTGATACTAATAGCACCATTTTGGCCAAGAAGAGTCTGGTTTGCTTGGTTGAGGAGACTATCAATAGCCGATCCCTGGGTACTTCCAGAAAGACAGGACCTATTACATCAGGGCCCTCTACATAATCCGGAAGTCAAGAACCTCCACCTGACAGCCTGGATTTTGAGAGGACATTCTTCAGGTCTAGAGGCCTATCAGAACAAGTCATTGGGACTAGTAGGAAAAAAGTCACCTCCGAAATCTATCTGAGGGTATGGAAGACCTTCCTTCAGTTTGCAGGGCCAGACTTAGACTTGAGCTCACCCAACATCCTGTTAATTTTAAATTTTTTACAGGAAGGCCTTAAAAAAAAAGCTTAAATCCAGCACTCTCAAGGTACAGGTCTCAGCACTAAGTGCCCTATTTGACTTTTGATTGGCTACTTATCCTTGGGTCAAAAGGTTCATTAAGGGATCCTCTAGACTATGTCCTATAGTTAAATCTAAGTCAGCCCCATGGGACCTTAACCTGGTTCTTTCTGCTCTGACCAAGGCCCTGTTTGAGCCTCTTGGGGACGTCCCCTTAAAGATGCTGTCCTATAAGACTGTATTTTTAGTGGCCATTACATCCGCCAGACGTGTAGGAGAACTATCCGCTTTGTCCTCTTACCCACCATATACTCAGATTCTGGAGGATAGAATTGTTTTCAAACCGGATCCTGCATTCCTGCCCAAAGTAGTGTCGGTATTCCATAAGTCTCAGGAAATAGTTCTCCCTTCCTTTTGTCAGAACCCAAAGAATGAAGGAGAAAAATCCTTTCATACTTTAGATGTCAGAAGGTGTGTCTGTGCATATTTAGAGTCTACAAAGGGCTTTAGAAAAAAACTGCAACTCTTTGTTCATTTTCAGAACAGGGGCTCGAAAGTTACAAGCCATACTTTAGCCAGATGGATGAAGAGAGCGATAGGTCTGGCATATTCACAATCAAATTGTCAGGTCCCTTCAGATTTTTCAGCTCATTCCACCAGGGCAGTAGCCTTTTCCTGGGCAGAAAAAGGGTGCGCTACCATTGAACAAATCTGTAGGGCAGCAACATGGAGTTCCCCCTCTACGTTTTACAAGCACTATAGGTTGGACCTTTCATCTGTGCAGGATATGTCTTTTGGGAGAAATGTGCTGCAGGCTGTAGTCCCTCCCTAATAGTTATCTAGTCTAGTCTCTCACAGGGGCTGTCATGGGGCGTAATGGAAATACTTCAATTACTCTTACCGGTAATATGTTTTCCACGAGCCCATGACAGCACCTACATAATTCCCTCCCTAAATAAAAAATAAATAAAAAAGGAGTATGTATATATATTGCAAAATATATATATATATATATATATATATATATATATGTATATATATATAAAAAAATAAAAAAAAATATATATATATATACAGGTCCTTCTCCAAAAATTAGCATATTGTGATAAAGTTCATTATTTTCTGTAATGTACTGATAAACATTAGACTTTCATATATTTTAGATTCATACACACCAACTGAAGTAGTTCAAGCCTTTATTGTTTTAATATTGATGATTTTGGCATACAGCTCATGAAAACCCAAATTTCCTATCTCAAAAATTAGCATATTTCATCCGACCAATAAAAGAAAAGTGTTTTAATACAAAAAAGTCAACCTTCAAATAATTATGTTCAGTTATGCACTCAATACTTGGTCGGGAATCCTTTTTCAGAAATGACTGCTTCAATGCGGCGTGGCATGGAGGCCATCAGCCTGTGGCACTGCTGAGGTGTTATGGAGGCCCAGGAGGCTTCAATGCGGCGTGGCATGGAGGCAATCAGCCTGTGGCACTGCTGAGGTGTTATGGAGGCCCAGGAGGCTTCAATGCGGCGTGGCATGGAGGCAATCAGCCTGTGGCACTGCTGAGGTGTTATGGAGGCCCAGGATGCTTCGATAGCGGCCTTAAGCTCATCCAGAGTGTTGGGTCTTGCGTCTCTCAACTTTCTCTTCCCAATATCCCACAGATTCTCTATGGGGTTCAGGTCAGGAGAGTTGGCAGGCCAATTGAGCACAGTAATACCATGGTCAGTAAACCATTTACCAGTGGTTTTGGCACTGTGAGCAGGTGCCAGGTCGTGCTGAAAAATGAAATCTTCATCTCCATAAAGCTTTTCAGCAGATGGAAGCATGAAGTGCTCCAAAATCTCCTGATAGCTAGCTGCATTGACCCTGCCCTCGATAAAACACAGTGGACCAACACCAGCAGCTGACATGGCACCCCAGACCATCACTGACTGTGGGTACTTGACACTGGACTTCAGGCATTTTGGCATTTCCCTCTCCCCAGTCTTCCTCCAGACTCTGGCACCTTGATTTCCGAATGACATGCAACAGTCCAGTGCTGCTTCTCTGTAGCCCAGGTCAGGCGCTTCTGCCGCTGTTTCTGGTTCAAAAGTGGCTTGACCTGGGGAATGCGGCACCTGTAGCCCATTTCCTGCACACGCCTGTACACGGTGGCTCTGGATGTTTCTACTCCAGACTCAGTCCACTGCTTCCGCAGGTCCCCCAAGGTCTGGAATCGGTTCTTCTCCACAATCTTCCTCAGGGTCCGGTCACCTCTTCTCGTTGTGCAGCGTTTTCTGCCACACTTTTTCCTTCCCACAGACTTCCCACTGAGGTGCCTTGATACAGCACTCTGGGAACAGCCTATTCGTTCAGAAATTTCTTTCTGTGTCTTACCCTCTTGCTTGAGGGTGTCAATGATGGCCTTCTGGACAGCAGTCAGGTCGGCAGTCTTACCCATGATTGCGGTTTTGAGTAATGAACCAGGCTGGGAGTTTTTAAAAGCCTCAGGAATCTTTTGCAGGTGTTTAGAGTTAATTAGTTAATTAGTTGATTCAGATGATTAGGTTAATAGCTCGTTTAGAGAACCTTTTCATGATATGCTAATTTTTTGAGATAGGAATTTTGGGTTTTCATGAGCTGTATGCCAAAATCATCAATATTAAAACAATAAAAGGCTTGAACTACTTCAGTTGGTGTGTAATGAATCTAAAATATATGAAAGTCTAATGTTTATCAGTACATTACAGAAAATAATTAACTTTATCACAATATGCTAATTTTTTTAAAAGGACCTGTATATATATATATATATATATATTTTTTTTTTTTCTCAAAGAAGAGGCAGCACTCCAGGATAAAAGTGAAAAGCGACGCGCTTTATTTCCCCTGTGCAACGTTTCAACTGCTCATTGCAGTCTTTCTCAAGCATGTGAATCAAGCTTGAGAAAGACTGCAATGAGCAGTTGAAACGTTGCACAGGGGAAATAAAGCGCGTCGCTTTTCACTTTTATCCTGGAGTGCTGCCTCTTCTTTGAGAAATCTACAACTATTTTGACCGAACAGCCTAAGGTCAGAGGATTTTGCACCCGGCTTCATCTACAAGTGCTGCTGTCCTTTCTTTGTGTTATATATATATAAATATATATATATATATATATATATATATATATATATATAAAAAAGATGATGAAAAAAGAGAAATCTATTCTTTAGTATTGTGCCAAAGAAGAGATATGCCTGGCATATATTTGGCGCAGTGTTTTTTTCTGGTTTGCTTTCTTGCTTGTGTTTTTAGTTTCACTATATATACAGTACAGACCAAAAGTTTGGACACAGCTTCTCATTCAAAGAGTTTTCTTTATTTTCATGACTATGAAAATTGTAGAATCACACTGAAGGCATCAAAACTATGAATTAACACATGTGGAATTATATACATAACAAAAAAGTGTGAAACAATTGAAAATATGTCATATTCTAGGTTCTTCAAAGTAGCCACCTTTTGCTTTGATTACTGCTTTGCACACTCTTGGCATTCTCTTGAGAGCTATGTAGGCTGGACAAGAGAAGTCAGGAGTTATAAACCTGCAACATACATCTAGAATTTCCCGGGATTAAAGCCCAGGTGACGTTCAGTAGGGCACTTGGTCATTGTTAGGTTAATGCTGACATTTAGAGAGGTATTCCAGTTTCAGCAAATAAATGTTTTTTCTTTTGTATGATGTCCAACAAACTGTCCGTATCAGTTCCTTGTGGTTTTTGAGATTTCTGTTTGCTGACATTTAAAAGGAATTTTTATTGTTTATTCCTAAGGGACAAGAGTCTGTTCTGGCCACGTGGTAGACACACAGGTACATGGCTCATCAGAAGGCACAGCTCTGATACACAAGTACAGTATGTATATCAGGCCTGCACCTGTCATCAAACACGCAGGTTCCTATTGAATGACAGCAATCAGAGATCTTGACCATGCTGTCCATTATCCAAATAATAACATTTACACACATGGACAAAATTGCTGGTACCCTTCGGTTAGACCACAATGGTGACTGGAATAACTAATGAAACTGGCCTGGACCAAAAAGATCATACCCCTAAAAAAAGATTGAAAATAATTTAACCATAGGGACATGGTAAACTAAGGCTGGGTTCACATCACTGTTTTGTTTTCTGTTCTTTTAAACAGTAGAGCAGAAAAACAGATCCTGTATTTTAAGCACCCATTATGCACATTTTGTATGTGTTTTAGGCTACTTTCACACTAGCGTTTTTGTTGGATCCGGCAGGGCTCAGCAAAAATGCTTTCATTACTGATAATACAACCATCTGCAATGAGCAGGACCGTGGTACGGTTAGGCGGACGTTAAAGTATGCAGTGGGCCCGGATACGGGTATAATAGTCTATTGTTTTTGTTCGTGACGCCAATTGCAGCGTGCGCAGGGTACAGTCTCAGGGCCCTTTAAGGTGTTGCAACTCACGTACCAGGTTAGGAATGCCAGGGTGGTGTAATGTCTCTGTGTGGTAATAGGTATAGTGTCAACGGTGTCTCCTACCTTGGTACGGCGGGACTCCTGGATCCTGGCTCACTTGCAATAAATGAGTGTGTTGCTAGTAGGAGTAATTGAGGAGTAATTGGTAGTAATGAATAAGATCCAGACTTGAAATATAATTCAACTTGTCTTTACTGGAGGCAGCATTAATCCATATGAGTTACAGCAATAGTCTTGGGTCCCAGCAGGTATAGGCAATGTATGGCAAAGATCACTATCTCTTCTGCTCCGTCTATCTTCTGCTGTGTATGGGACTGACTAGCTGAGAAGGAATTTGGCTTCTCCTGGTCTCTGGATGTTACTCACAGTTATGCTCACAGGGAATGGTTCTTCCTGGAGTTCTGGAGATGGCTACTTGCTTGTCACCAGTTGAGGCTGAAGGGCTCAGACTGGGAATGAAGATTTTTGGTCTCAACCGAGATAAGATCCTGGTTTGGGATCCTTATTTCTAGGAGCTCCTACCAGCACAGCCTTCCCCTAGCCGGGGTGGCTGGCGCACACACTGTAACTTCTTTCCCTCCCCATGAGGCAGGACATGGGCCAGCCCACTTCTGCTCATAGAGGGGGAGCTAAACTGGAATGTACTATTCCAGTCTAGATATGCTAAACTGTTACTAAGGCCCTGCTAAACACATTGCTGCAACCTGCTGGTGTACATGAAAATTGCAGCAAATACATGTAACAGGCTTAGAAAATGCACATTTGTGAGAAATATCAAATACAATCACATTAGATGACAAGGCACATGTTACCAACAAATAGTAGCGGGGAAAAAGAGTTTAGTAACATAACTCTGGGATGTTACACATCCGTATGAAAGGATCCGGTTGTATTATCTTTAACATAGCTAAGACGGATCCGTCATGAACTCCATTGAAAGTCAATGGGGGACGGATCTGTTTTCTATTGTGTCAGAGAAAACGGATTCATCTTGCTCCGCATCCCATGATGGAAAGCAAAACGCAGCATGCTACGGTTTTCTCTCCAGTATGAGAACTCAACCAAACGGATTGGAAGGCATTTTGGAGCATTCCATTCTGTTCAGTTACATTTTGTCCCCATTGAAAATAAATAGGGACAAAATGGAACTGTTTTTCCCGGTATTGAGACCCTATGACAGATCTCAATACCGGAAAATAGAAACGCTAGTGTGAAAGTAGCCTTAACCCCTTAAGGACACAGCCTTTTTACACCTTAGGACCAGGCCATTTTTTGCAAATCTGACCAGAGTCACTTTAAGTGCTGATAACTTTAAAACGCTTTGACTTATCCAGGCCGTTCTGAGATTGTTTTTTTGTCACATATTGTACTTCATGACACTGGTAAAATGAAGTAAAAAAAAATATTTTTTTTGCACCAAAAAATACCTAATTTAACAAAAATTTGGAAAAATTTGTAAATTTCAAAGTTTCAGTTTCTCTACTTTTGTAATACATAGTAATACCCCTAAAAATTGTGATGCCTTTACATTCCCCATATGTCTACTTCATGTTTGAATTATTTTGGGAATGATATTTTATTTTTTGGGGATGTTACAAGGCTTAGAAGTTTAGAAGCAAATCTTGAAATTTTTCGGAAATTTACAAAAACCAAATTTTTAGGGACCACTACAGCTCTGAAGTCACTTTGCGAGGCTTACATAATAGAAACCACCCAAAAATGCCCCCATTCTATAAACTACACCCCTCAAGGTATTCAAAACTGATTTTACAAACTTCGTTAACCCTTTAAGTGTTGCACAAGAGTTATTGGCAAATGGGGATGAAATGTGAGAATTTCATTTTTTTGGCAAATTTTCAATTTTAACCCATTTTTTCCACTAACAAAGCAAGGGTTAACAGCCAAACAAGACTGTATCTTTATTGCCCTGACTCTGCCGTTTACAGAAACACCCTATATGTGGCCGTAAACTACTGTACGGCCACACAGCGGGGCGTAGAGTGAAAGGTGCGCCATATGGTTTTTGGAAGGCAGGTTTTGCTGGACTGTTTTTTTGACACCATGTCCCATTTGAAGCCCCCTGATGCACCCCTAGAGTAGAAACTGCATAAAAGTGACCCCATCTAAGAAACTACACCCCTCAAGGTATTCAAAACTGATTTTACAAACTTCATTAACCCTTTAGGTGTTGCACAAGAGTTATTGGCAAATGGGGATGAAATTTGAGAATTTCATTTTTTTGCCTAATTTTCCATTTTAACCAATTTTTTTCCACTAAAAAAGCAAGGGTTAACAGCCAAACAAGACTGTATCTTTATTGCCCTGACTCTGCTGTTTACAGAAACACCCAATATGTGGCCGTAAACTACTGTACGGCCACACAGCGGGGCGTAGAGTGAAAGGTGCGCCGTTTGGTTTTTGGAAGGCAGGTTTTGCTGGACAGTTTTTTTGACACCATGTCCCATTTGAAGCCCCCCTGATGCAACCCTAGAGTAGAAACTCCATAAAAGTGACCCCCATCTAAGAAACTACACCCCTCAAGGTATTCAAAACTGATTTTACAAAGTTTGTTAACCCTTTAGGTGTTGCACAAGATTTAATGGGAAATAGAGATACAATTTCAAAATTTCACTTTTTTGGCAGATTTTCCATTTTAATTTTTTTTTTCCAGTTACAAAGCAAGGGTTAACAGCAAAACAAAACTCATTATTTATGGCCCTGATTCTGTAGTTTACAGAAACACCCCATATGTGGTCGTAAACTGCTGTACGGGCACACGGCAGGGCGCAGAAGGAAAGGAATGCCATACGGTTTTTGGAAGGCAGATTTTGCTGGACTGTTTTTTTTACACCATGTCCCATTTGAAGCCCCCTGATGCAACCCTAGAGTAGAAACTCCATAAAAGTGACCCCATCTAAGAAACTACACCCCTCAAGGTATTCAAAACTGATTTTACAAAGTTTGTTAACCCTTTAGGTGTTGCACAAGATTTAATGGAAAATAGAGATACAATTTCAAAATTTCACTTTTTTGGCAGATTTTCCATTTTAATATTTTTTTTCCAGTTACAAAGCAAGGGTTAACAGCAAAACAAAACTCATTATTTATGGCCCTGATTCTGTAGTTTACAGAAACACCCCATATGTGGTCGTAAACTGCTGTACGGGCACACGGCAGGGCGCAGAAGGAAAGGAATGCCATACGTTTTTTGGAAGGCAGATTTTGCTGGACTGGTTTTATTGACACCATGTCCCATTTGAAGCCCCCCTGATGCACCCCTAGAGTAGAAACTCCAAAAAAGTGACCCCATTTTAGAAACTACGGGATAAGGTGGCAGTTTTGTTGGTACTAGTTTAGGGTACATATGATTTTTGGTTGCTCTATATTACACTTTTTGTGCGGCAAGGTAACAAGAAATAGCTTTTTTGGCACCGTTTTTTTTTTTTGTTATTTACAACATTCATCTGACCGGTTAGATCATGTGGTAATTTTATAGAGCAGGTTGTCACGGATGCGGCGATACCTAATATGTATACAAATTTTTTTATTTATGTAAGTTTTACACAATGAATTAATTTTTAAAACAAAAAAAAGTTTTAGTGTCTCCATAGTCTAAGAGCCATAGTTTTTTCAGTTTTTGGGCGATTATCTCAAGTAGGGTCTCATTTTTTGCGGGATGAGATTACGGTTTTATTGGCACTATTTTGGGGTGCATATGACTTTTTGATCGCTTGCTGTTACACTTTTTGTGAAGTAAGATGACAAAAAATTGCTTTTTTTACACCGTTTTTTTTTTTTTTTTTTACGGTGGTCACCTGAGGGGTTAGATCATGTGATATTTTTATAGAGCCGGTCGATACGGACGCGGCGATACCTAATATGTATACTTTTTTTATTTATGTAAGTTTTACACAATGATTTCATTTTTGAAACAAAAAAAATCATGTTTTAGTGTTTCCTATAGTCTAAGAGCCATAGTTTTTTCAGTTTTGGGGCGATTATCTTGGGTAGGGTATGATTTTTGCGGGATGAGATGACGGTTTGATTGTTACAATTTTGGAGTACATACAACTTTTTTGATCACTTTTATTAACTTTTTTGGGAAGTAAGGTGGGCAAAATTTCAATTTCATCATAGTTTTTAATTTTTTATTTTTATGGCGTTCACCGTTTGGGTAAAGTAACATGACCGTTTTATAGATCAGGTCGTTACGGACGCGGCGATACCAAACATGTGTAGGGAATTTAATTTTTTTTTATTTTTAATCAGTGATAAATGTGTTTTTTGATTTTTACTTTATTTTCACTTTTTTTCACTTTCTTTTTGACCCAGACCCACTTGGTTCTTGAAGATCCAGTGGGTCTGATGTCTGTATAATACAGTACAGTACAATATATAGTACTTTACTGTATTTTACACTTTGTCTGAACAGATCTATGCCTTTCAGCACAGATCTGTTCAGCACCATGGACAGCAGGACGCCTGAGAGGCGTCCTGTTGCCATGGGAACCTTCCCCGTCTGCTCAGTTATGGTCAGAACTGCGCAGACGGGGAAGGGTAAGGACGGGGCTCTGGGGGGGCTGCCTGGGAGCTCTCTCCCTCTCCATTCGGGGGGCTGCAAAGGCACAGCAGCCCCCCGATGGGAGAGGGAGGGAGCTCCCTGCGCTGTTAACCTTTTCCATACAGCGGTCCGTACGGACCGCGGTATGGAAAGGGTTAAACGGCTGACATCGCAGCACAGATGTCAGCCGTTTATACCAGGGTGCCAGCAATGTGCTGGCACCCTGGTATACCCACTAGAAACCAACGATTATTCAAGGGGAGGCGGGCGGGGGATCGCGATCCCGCCTACCGCACCGCCCGCCTCCCGCACCGCCCGCACCGCCCGCAACCCTCCCCCTGCACCTCCCACCGTGCTCAAATAACTTAGGGGTGCAGGGGGGAGGGATGCAGGAACATTTTTGGAATCCTAAAGTTTCTGATCCCCGCGGTCAGGGACCGCGGGGATCAGAAACTGCAGAAATCGCAGCAAACCGCAGGTCTGAATTGACCTGCGGTTTGCCGCGATCGCCGACATGGGGGGTCACGGGACCCCCCCGCGCATTTAGCCTAGGTGCCTGCTCAATGATTTGAGCAGGCACCGGGTTCCGATCACTGCCAGCCGCACGGCAGTGATCAGAAATACACAGGGCGTACATGTACGCCCTATGTCCTTAAGAGGTTAAGCCATTTCTGCCTGAGATTCATTAATTTAGATGGAAAAATGTACCTAATGGATGCTTAAAATACAGGACCCATTTTTTTTCTGCTCTTCTGACTGATCAGAAGAACGGAAAACCAAATGGTGATGTTGATCCAGCCTAAGGTGCGTCCTATGATTAGCCATAACAAGTATCTTCAAACTTGTAATCAGTCAGTCTGCCTGATATTCATGTTTTTTATTTTGATTGAATACACCTTTATTGCAATCAAATCCTCAAACATACATACTTAGTACTGTGACGCAGTGCAGGCCATGAGACAGTACAATAAATAATCACAATCGTCTTTCATAGCATGGTATTGTTATGTAAAACACAGGCAAAGATATTCATGTTCCTACAGTTGCACATATTATTCAGAAGTTTAAGGTCTATGGGACTGTAGCCAACCTACAAATAGTAACCAAAGAGCCCAGAACAGCTTTCAAAGAGATTAGTGGTGAACTCCAAAGTCAAGCTACGGAGGTCCACTTATGCAAACTGCATTAGTGTCCGATCGCACCATCCATCACTGTCTTAGCAAAAGGGGACTAAGGAGGAAAACATTGTTGAAAGCAAATCATAATAAAACAAGACTGGAATTTGCTTACAGACAAGCTACAAAGCTTCTGGGAGAATGACCTTTGGACGGATTCGACAAAACTGGAGCTTTATGTTCACAGATGCAGAAATGAAGCATACAAAGAAAAGACTATTGTACCTACTGTGAAACATGGAGGAGGCTCGGTTATGTTTTGGGGCTGCTATGCTACATCTGGCACTGGGTGTCATAAATCTGTGCAGGGTACAATGAAATATGAAGACTATCAAGGCATTCTGGAGCAAAATGTGCTGCTCAGTGTCAGAAAGCTTGGTCTCAGTCACAGGTCATGGGTCCTCCAACAAGATGACCCAAAACACACAGCTAAAAAGATGCAAGAATGACTAAGAGCAAAGCATTGGACTATTCTGCAGAGGCTTTCTATGAGCCCTGGTCTAAATCCTATTGGACATGTGTGTAAGGAGATGAAACATGCTGTCTGGAGAAGGCGCACTTCAAACCTGAGACGGCTGGAGTAGTTTGCTCATGAGGAGTGGGCCAAAATACCTGTGGACAGGTGCAAAATCTAATTGAGAGATATAGAAATCACTTGATTCAACTGTTTCCCTCAAAAGGATGTGCAACAAAATATTATAGTTAGGGGTTTTATCATTTTTATCCAGGCCAGTTTTATTAGTTTGTTTTATTAGTTATTCTGTTGAACCACAATTCAAAAGCAATGTCTGATTGTCATTAGTTGATTTTCAGTAAATTTTTACTTTTGTCAGTTTCAAGTTATTTCAGTGGCCATGGTGGGTTTTTCTTTCCTTAATGGAAGGGTAGCAGTAATTTGGTTCACGGCTGTATTTGCTGAAGCAGGATGGGCCACATATAAAAAGTATACACAGGTACAGCTTCCTTTTTCATCCCGACGGAGCTGCATCATGTTGCCACAGAAGCAAGAAGGTGCAGTTTGTATGTACAGTCCAGAGCAGTTTGCATGCACAGTCCAGAGCAGTTTGCATGTACGGTCCAGAGCGGTTTGTATGTACAGTCCAGAGCAGTTTGCATGTACAGTCCAGAGCAGTTTGTATGTAGAGTCCAGAGCAGTTTGTATGTAGAGTCCAGAGCGGTTTGCATGTACAGTCCAGAGCGGTTTGCATGTACAGTCCAGAGCAGTTTGCATGTACAGTCCAGAGCGGTTTGCATGTACGGTCCAGAGCGGTTTGTATGTACAGTCCAGAGCAGTTTGCATGTACAGTCCAGAGCAGTTTGCGTGTACAGTCCAGAGCAGTTTGTAGGTACAGTCCAGAGCGGTTTGCGTGTACAGTCCAGAGCGGTTTGTATGTACAGTCCAGAGCAGTTTGCATGCACAGTCCAGAGCAGTTTGCATGTACGGTCCAGAGCAGTTTGCATGCACAGTCCAGAGCAGTTTGCATGCACAGTCCAGAGCAGTTTGCATGCACAGTCCAGAGCAGTTTGCATGTACAGTCCAGAGCAGTTTGCATGTACAGTCCAGAGCAGTTTGCATGTACAGTCCAGAGCAGTTTGCATGCACAGTCCAGAGCAGTTTGCATGTACAGTCCAGAGCAGTTTGCATGTACAGTCCAGAGCAGTTTGCATGTACAGTCCAGAGCAGTTTGCGTGTACAGTCCAGAGCAGTTTGTAGGTACAGTCCAGAGCAGTTTGCATGTACAGTCCAGAGCAGTTTGCATGCACAGTCCAGAGCAGTTTGCATGCACAGTCCAGAGCAGTTTGCATGTACGGTCCAGAGCGGTTTGTATGTACAGTCCAGAGCAGTTTGTATGTAGAGTCCAGAGCAGTTTGTATGTACAGTCCAGAGCAGTTTGTATGTAGAGTCCAGAGCAGTTTGTATGTAGAGTCCAGAGCGGTTTGCATGTACAGTCCAGAGCGGTTTGCATGTACAGTCCAGAGCGGTTTGCATGTACGGTCCAGAGCGGTTTGTATGTACAGTCCAGAGCAGTTTGCATGTACAGTCCAGAGCAGTTTGTATGTAGAGTCCAGAGCAGTTTGTATGTAGAGTCCAGAGCAGTTTGCATGTACAGTCCAGAGCAGTTTGTATGTAGAGTCCAGAGCGGTTTGCATGTACAGTCCAGAGCGGTTTGCATGTACAGTCCAGAGCGGTTTGCATGTACGGTCCAGAGCGGTTTGTATGTACAGTCCAGAGCAGTTTGCATGTACAGTCCAGAGCAGTTTGTATGTAGAGTCCAGAGCAGTTTGTATGTAGAGTCCAGAGCGGTTTGCATGTACAGTCCAGAGCGGTTTGCATGTACAGTCCAGAGCGGTTTGCATGCACAGTCCAGAGCAGTTTGCATGTACGGTCCAGAGCGGTTTGTATGTACAGTCCAGAGCAGTTTGTATGTAGAGTCCAGAGCAGTTTGTATGTACAGTCCAGAGCAGTTTGTATGTAGAGTCCAGAGCAGTTTGTATGTAGAGTCCAGAGCGGTTTGCATGTACAGTCCAGAGCGGTTTGCATGTACAGTCCAGAGCGGTTTGCATGTACGGTCCAGAGCGGTTTGTATGTACAGTCCAGAGCAGTTTGCATGTACAGTCCAGAGCAGTTTGTATGTAGAGTCCAGAGCAGTTTGTATGTAGAGTCCAGAGCGGTTTGCATGTACAGTCCAGAGCGGTTTGCATGTACAGTCCAGAGCAGTTTGTATGTACAGTCCAGAGCAGTTTGTATTTGTGAAGAGGGGAAAGCTGTTAAGGTAGCAGGTTAGCAGCTCACATTGCAACTGCACTAACTCGCACATAAGTGGACCTCCGTCAGCTGACAGATCTTAAAGGGATTCTGTTACCTCGTTTTACCCTATAGAGATGCGGACATGCACGGCTAGATCGCCGCTAGCATGTCCGCAATATATCTGTCCTATAGGGCTGTGTCCTTTTATTGTGCTTAAAAAAAGATTTTATAGATATGTAAATGAGCCTGGTAAGGAGCCCAAGGGGCTGGACTAACCTTCTTGGAGCCCAGCCACCACCCCTGTGAAGGAGCCCCGCACCGCCTGCGTCCTCCGAATCTCCTCCTTGCTCACAGTTAGATCCCTTTAATCTTGTGATGCAGCAAGCTCGCGCATGCAGCACAGGGAAGGAACACTATACCGGCACTGCGCATGCGTGAGCTCGCGCATTGAAAAATTACGGGGATCTAACTGTGAGCAAGCAGGAGGTCCGGAGGATGCAGGCGGTGCTGGGCTCCTTCACAGGGAGGGGGCATGGCTTGCCTCCAAGAAGGTTAGTACAGCCCCTTGGGGTTATGGGACAGATATATTGCGGACATGCTAGCGGGATCTAGCCGTGCATGTCCGCATCTCTATAGGGTAAAACGAGGTGAACTACAGTGCTGCCCCCTCTAACATACTGCAAACAGCCTCCTGAGTCCAGAGTCTTCATCGGCCTCATTGTTCCTGACTAATAGCTGCCCATTATGTTAAAACAGCACAGCAGTCTGGTCTGTGAACCTCTGTGCAACTTTGGGTTCTGACAGCGGGGTAGTGGGAGCAGTAGAGAAAAACTGTTATCTAGACTAATGATTGCAGTACTATTCATGTAGTATTGCAAATAATACTTCCAAATTGTGGTGACAGATTCCCTTCAACATTCTCAGAAGTTCCTGTTGGGAAAATGTATTCCAGGCGAATATATCTTTGGCATGTGTTCCAGCTACTAAATAGCATACCCCGCACAAAAACCACACAAACGTCTTTATGTTTTACCATATATGACAGTAGGATCCAACAGAACCAGATTTTCACTGTGTCTGATGTAGATGTTAACCCCTCCAGAACATTGTGCCTAAAAATATATATTTTTTCACCCCTCAACTAACGTAGTGGAACGGTTATGCATTACCCACGCATTAAAGGGAATGTATCACCTATATTTGTGTTTAAGCATTAAAACCATATATTGATATATAATCTTTTTTATTTTCTGGTTGTAGATTTTTCATTCTATTTTCAGTACATGATAATGGAGGAAGCCATATTGCCTAATCTGTTGTAAAAACAGGATTAAGAGATTTGCTTTACAGCAGCCAGATGGCCCAGAGAAACAGGGGCGTAACTAGAAATGACTGGGCCCCCAACTCCCCTGCAGCCCCCACTCCTGTGGCTAGTTAAGATGGCAGCCGCTCTGTCCAATTCCTACAGTGTCTCTATACATAATGTCATTTTATCATATTGTTGAGGGGCCCTGACAATAAAATATTTTATTACGCCTCCTGAGTGGGGCCCTTCTGAGTTCAGGCCCCAAAGCAGCCGCTTCCCCTATAGCTACACCCCTGCATAGGAACCTGTAGGCTGTAGATGTTCATTGACTATCATGGGAGTGTTCTTGGCATGCTCCCTTGTGCAGATGTCATGCAGGGAGGGGTAAATATCAACTTTATAATAAAGGCGCTACCTTTCATTGTAATCCTGTATTTGACGTTAATAAGATGACTGCTGAGTAGTGACCTCTACAGACCAAAAAACGTCGGCATATTATGAGGCTCAGTGTGAAACGGCAAGATTTAAGTATTATTTAGAATAGCAATAGGGACATTAAAAATAAAAAAATGCTAAAATTATTGAAAAATATGGTTAAGGGTCCATTGACACTTCCACACTGCAAATGGCCGGCACTATAATTGAAAATGCCTATTCTTGTCCGCTATTGTGGACAAGAATAGGACATATTCTATTTTTTTGCGGAGCTGCGGACCGGAAGTTCGGGGCCGTGGAACGGAAGTGTGGATGCGGAAAGCACACTGTGTGCTGTCCGCATTTTTTACAGCCCCATTAAAATGGATGGGTCCGCACCCGTTCTGCATAATTGCGGAACGGATCCGGACCATTTATACGGACGTCTGAATAGAGCCTAACAAACACTTGATTTCAATAATACGTAGATGCTCTGATGACATATCCCCTTTAGGATTGTGACACTGCATTTTATCCTACTGCCAAGGAAATTCTCAAAAAAAAATGGAAGGAAGAAGACACCAAATATTTTATACACGCTTCTATAAGAAACATCATTCACCAGTTCAAGGTATCATGTTACTGGAACTGGAACAGGAAACGCTTCCCATGATAAACTTCATGATAATGATCGCACTGACTAATGTTCTGTGCGCTATTTACAGCTCGTACATTGACCGGTAATAATATACAGTATCTTGCATGATATGACCTCACTGTCATGAGTTGAACGTTTCACAGTCTTTGTAGGTTTAAGCCGATAATGCTACACTTCAGAAATTCTCCTTATTAAAGTAGAATTGCACTTTCCTGGGGTCCATGCTAGAGTATTGATGGCAGCATTGTTGGAGAGTCTTAGCGAGTGCTTGAGGGCCACAAAGGAAAACGCCCACTGTAGACCTGGAAGATAAATATATGGCAATAAGGTAGGAGTTCAGACAATTGTCAGGGTTATGGCATTCAGAGGACAGCACGTTATTGTTTGTGACCCAGTGAAGTACACCATCAGTGATGCCAACCTCCGAGGCCATAATGAGCCGATGTTATCATCCTGCAATCCTAACATATTCATAATAAATGTAGTAAAGGAACTTCAGCACCAGAATCTTTTCAGCTTAATGGTGCATTTTATTTGGCAAAAAGATGTTTAACAATTGTAACGTTTGGGCTGACAGGCCTTCATCAGAGCAGAAGGGAGGAAAGAAGAAAGAAGAGTGCACTGGCAAATGCTCCTAAACATATATATGTATTGTGAGACAGTGATAGGTCTCACGCAGGTTGGAGGCAAGGAAGGGGTGGATAGTTCGGTCCACAACCCTATTCCACCACAGGTGAGACCAGCTGGATGTAGTCAGGCTGGCATAAAGCACCTCCGAGGGTGTCAGAAAGGGGGTAGTGTGTTACCTGTGGACAGAGGCCTGGAGGCTCTGTCTGTGTGGTCTCAGCTGGGCAAGGCTGAGGGACCACGAGGCTGGGTGGTAGCCTGGAGTTGGGGGACGCAGCGACGCCTGGGAGGGTGAACTGGAGACAGTGGGCATACTGTGCCTGTACAGCCAGGAGGCTGTGGGACATTGGCTGACAAAGCCGCACGAGTTCACAGGGTGTGGACTGGGACTTAGGTGAGTCAGGAAACTCTGTGTTTAGTTAGAGCCTGGACGGGCAAGTGTTTATTATTTTGTCATTTTGTTGTTGCTGGTGTTGCACAATAAATGCAATGTTTGGACATTATATCCGTGTCTGGTCAAGTAACCTGTGAGAATGACCCCCGGAGAAGAACTAACTCCCCCCCCCAATATATATAATGTATCAGGCTGACAGACAAAAGAATGTCCTTATGGCATCCCCATTATGTCTGTATACCTTTGTCAGCTTTCTGCACCTTTCTATGTAGCTGGGAACTGCATAAAAAACTCTAAAAAGCCACAGAACATTTTTCCTGAAGGTGCTCTATGGATCACTGCGGCAATGGTATGTGCTGAGGAGCTGGAAATCTCATACATTTAGCACAATGAAGAATTGCAGCTGTGAGTTGACTTTTTCAAAACTGATCAAAATTAGAGCTTCACTTTAAAAACATGACTAAATACCCTTATTACATTAACTTTAGTGTTTTTACTTTGCTCAACAAACCTGGGATGAGACTCTGCCACGTTTGAAAATTCATTCTCCCAATAGGGTCGCCCATAACTGGTTTTTTGCTTTAATCCTGTAACTGCATCAGTCGCCACATCAAAGTTAATAATGGCATGACCAGCCTGGGGAGAAAAACATCACATATTATTGTCTCAGATAACAAGTAATGAGCGTAAAAGGCTTCTTTGAGACCCCGAAAAAAGGAGCCGGGAGTGTTATGAAATAAAAACTAGCAATACTCACCCGCTCAATCCTCTGCCAATCCAGCACCGGTGACCCCAGCTTAAGGCGCTGCGGCCATGATGTGCCCAACTACTCCAGGTGACTGCAGTAACCAAACACTGACCTCAGCGGTCACATTGGGTACATGATTACTACAGTAATATTGGAGCACCAGAATGGCAGGTCTTAATGGAACATTGCTTCTTTTTATTTTACAACATTCCCGGCCTACAGCTCAATTTCTTGGAAGATCCCTTTAATACAACAGCAAGGCAATGAAACCTGAACATAAAACTTCAGTGCTTAAACATGCATCCCACCAGTGTGAGTCAGGTTCAGTGAACACCTTCAAGGCCTGACTATGTATCCATCAGTGATATCTGTGATACCCAATGTGGAAGCTTCATGAGTAATATGGTATTTCATGATATTAATGAAAAGGATGGAGCTCTTCACTATTAGAGTATATGCAAAGAGTATTCATTTATTATGTCTACACAGACAAAATACATGAGCCACAACCTGTTGGTAATGCTTAACGGGGCTACAATCAAAGGCAGTAGCTCTATGTGTGATATATTCACGATCCGATTCAGAGCCGCACTTTGGCGCCGCACTTATGACCAACACACTTCACTCGGTCGTGTCTTTTTTGTTCAACAATTATTCGTGAGAAATAAATGATACTCATTCTATCTTTATCCTTTATATATACTGCATGGCTACAATGCCCCCTTTTTCTGAGAGCGCTGAACTGATTTCTATACCATGCTGAGGGATGTTTCGGGGGTTACAGATTAGTAAAGGGGCGTTACCCCCAAAACATCACGCAGCATGGGATAGAAATCAGTTTAGCGCTCTCAGAAAAAGGGGGCATTGTAGCCATGCAGTATATATAAAGAAGAAAGATATGGAAAGTGCAACTGGCGCCCCTGAAGAGTATGATTTATTTCTCACAAATAATTGTTAAACCAAAAAGACACAACCGAGTGAAGTGTGTTGGTAATGCTTAAAGGGGGTTATCTCTTTGATATCATGTAATGCTTAAAGGGGTTATCTCTTTGATATCATGTAATGCTTCATGTTAATTGTGGTGGTGCGGGGAAGCTCGCACATCACAGCTTTACATTCCCCCTTAAAGGGAACCTGTCATCATTTTTATGCTGATCTCCCTGAGAGCAGCATACAATAGTAACAGAAATGCTGATGTCAGCGGTGTGTCACACATCAGCTAAAAGTAAGTGGTTGCTGAGAACCAGCATCATAATCATTGCAGCCCGGGCCTGGAGAAGAGTCAAATCTACTTGAGAAGAGTCCTGGTTATTCATAATCTCCTGCTCTCTCACCCATCTGCTGATGGTTGGCAGTTCTCTCCTACAGAGAAAGGGAGAAAACTCATTATTAGACTGTCAGTCATCAGCAGGTGGGTGGGAGAGCAGGAATCCATGACTCTTCTCAGGTGGCTGGGACTCTTTTCCAGGCCCAGTCTGCAATGATTGTGATGTTGGTTCTCAGCAACCACTAACTTTTAACTGATAAATGACAGACCGCTAAAATCAACTCACCTGTCTCTTCTTTATTCTGCTGTTAGTATGGGCAACATAAAGTTGATGACAGGTCCCCTTTAATAAAAGTCATTGGGGACTTGCCACTTTCTGAAAAGGGGGAATGCTCAGGACTGGTGTGGGCCAGGCCATCACCCCCAGCACACTTGCTCTCATTTATCCCAGTCTACGGGCATAAATAGAAATCTACTCTAGCCGGGCGGATGCGCCTAATTTATAATGAGGCCTGCACATTGTCATAAATTAGGTGCATCTTCCAGCGCAGGTGATAAATAACCCCCAATGTTGTACAACTTTTTCTTTCTGATAGGAAACACTCTGGACGTAGTAACCCCGTAGCTGTGGGGCTCTAGCCTACAAGTTGTACAATTAGCTTTACAACTTTGTATATGATCATTCTTGTCACATTGCGTGTACAATGGTTGTTTTTTTTTTTTATATATAAGGGTTTGTAACAGTTTGGCAACATGTATGAGATTTAACAAGGTACATACTATGCTGCTGTCCCAGCTCGTCAAAAAGAGTCGATAATTAAGAAATCCATCTTTTCCTGAGCTGATCATCTCCTGTTCCAGGGAGCGCAACAGATCAGCAAACCAGGCAAAAGCTCCAGTCTCACGACAGATCCAGTAGAAAAAAATCTGCAAATGTAAAGTTTATATTCTCACTTTTTCAGTCAAATAATTTCCAATTTCTCTACTCCACTTGCTTATAGGTTATTCACCTTGGGTGACTTTTTCTTCAGACCCCCAGCATGGCTGGACCCATGGTGGTAATCATACTTCATCAGCATTGGTTTTGACACGGGTCATGTGACCACTGCAGTCAATGACTGGCCACAGCGTTGACATGTCACCTATACGGCACAGAATCCTGTGATGTGCCGCATATGGGACGCTTCACATTATTCTTTTGGATGCACAGCTAAAGTTTTTAACATGGATGGCTTTAAGCCTGTTTTGGGCCTTAGTGACCAAGCAATTTTTAATTGTATTCCAAGAGCTATATCTTTTTATTTTTCCATCAATGTAGCCATATAGGAGCTTGTTTTTTTGCAGAACAAGTTGTAGTTTTTAACCACCTCCCAACCGCATAACGCAGGGATGCGTCCTACGGGCAGCCGGGTATTCCTCCTGGACGCATCTACGCGTCATCTCGCAAGACGCGAGAACGAGAAGGCGCGCATATGCGACCCGCACATGCGCAGTGAGGGTTGGCAAAAGGCGCACAAGGAGTTGGTCACCAGCCTGCCAGCCAATGATCAGCGCTGGCAGGTTGGTGACTTTTAAAATAACAAACCACAAGCCATATAACACATTATATTTATAAATATAATGTGTTAAATGGCTTCTGTGCTCTCTGCTCGGTCCTTTTCGTCAGTTGGTCCCAGCAGAGAGCACAGATCACAGTGAGTACACCAAGCACTACATATTTAGCCCCAGATCACCCCCCCATCACCCCAATTAACCCCTTGATCACCCCTGTCAATCACTAGTGAAAGGGAAAAAAGTGATCAGTGTAAACTGTCACTTTTTTTTTCACCAGTATTGACTGTTAGGTTTAGGTTAGTTTAGGCCCCTTTGGTAGGTAGTAAGGGTCCATTCACACGTCCGTTGTTTCTTTCCTGATCTGTTCCGTTTTTTGCGGACCAGATCTGGACCAGATCTGGACCCATTCATTTTCAATGGGTCCTGAAAAAAAAACGGACAGCACAATGTCTGATTTTTTTTCAGGACCCATTGAAAATGAATGGGTCCAGATCTGGTCCAGATCTGTTCCGCAAAAAACGGAACAGATCAGGAAAGAAACAACGGATGTGTGAATGGACCCTTAGCTTCAGTTAGCGCCCAGCCCACCGCACCGCAGTCACTGATTCGCTGATTAGCGTATCGCTAATCAACATTGGTACTTTTATAGTATCTGTAAGTGATCAGAACTGATCACAGTCAGATCTATAATAGTATTAGTGTCACCTTAGCTCACCCTCCACCCAAAACGCAGTGTTTGCCCGATCAGGCCTGATCGGTCGCCCACACGTGCGTTCACCCATGCCTGCCCCAAGATATTCCGGCGAGTTAGCGGAATTTTTTTTAATTTTATTTTTTATTTTTTACAAAGTCTCATATTCCACTAACTTGTGACAAAAAATAAAATTTTACATGAACTTACCATACCCCTCACAGAATACCTTGGGGTGTCTTCTTTCTAAAATGGGGTCACATGTGGGGTATTTATACTGCCCTTGCATTTTAGGGGCCCTAAAGCATGAGAAGTAGTTTGGAATCCAAATGCGTAAAAATGCCCTGTGAAATCCTAAAGGTACTCATTGGAATTTGGGCCCCTTTGCACATCTTGGCTGCAAAAAAGTGTCACTCATGTGGTATCGCCATACTCAGAAGAAGTAGGGCAATGTGTTTTGGGGTGTATTTTTACATATACCCATGCTGGGTGAGAGAAATAGCTCTGTAAGTTGTCATTTACAGAGATATTTTTCACACACAGTATGGATATATGTAAAAATACACCCTAAAACACATTTCCCTACTTCTTCTGAGTACGGTGATACCACATGTGTGACACTTTTTTGCAGCCTAGGTGCGCAAAGGGGCCCAAATTCCAATCAGTACCTTTAGGATTTCACAGGGCATTTTTTACGCATTTGGATTCCAAACTACTTCTTACGCTTTAGGGCCCCTAAAATGCAAGGGCAGTATAAATACCCCACAAGTGACCCCATTTTAGAAAGAAGACACCCCAAGGTATTCTGTGAGGGGTATGGTGAGTTCATGTAAAATTTTATTTTTTGTCACAAGTTAGTGGAATATGAGACTTTGTAAGAAAAAAAAAATCTATTTCCGCTTGTGACAAAAAATAAAAACTTCCATGAACTCACTATGCCCATCAGCGAATACCTTAGGGTGTCTACTTTCCTAAATTGGGTCATTTGTGGTTTTTTTTCTACTGTCTGGGCATTGTAGAACCTCAGGAAACATGACAGGTGCTCAGAAAGTCAAAGTGCGTAAATTAATTTTTTTTGCACCATAGTTTGTAAATGCTATAACTTTTACCCAAACCAATAAATATACACTTATTGCATTTTTTTTATCAAAGACATGTAGAACAATACATTTAGAGAAAAATGTATATAGAAATGTAGTTTTATTTGAAAAAAATTTACAACAGAAAGTGAAAAATGACATTTTTTTGCAAAAATTTCAGTCATTTTTTATAAATTTAAAAAAAAGTTAAAATATCAGCAGCAATGAAATACCACCAAATGAAAGCTCTATTAGTGAGAATAAAAGGAGGTAAAATTCATTTGGGTGGTAAGTTGCATGACCGAGCAATAAACCGTGAAAGTAGTGTAGTGCAGAATTGTAAAAAGTGGTCTGGTCATTAAGGGGGTTTAAGCTAGGGAAGCTGAGGTGGTTAAAGGCACCATTTTGGGATACACATTGATTAACCTTTATTAACTCTTTCTAGGTAGAAAAACCCCCAGCAATACCTGCCTTGTCACAATAGAAACCCTTTTGTTTAAAAAAATATATATGGTTTTACATCGCTGCATACTATTTTTTGGGTATATAAGACTTTTATTTCAGTTTTTTATTTTATGGAGTTCAACGTGTGGGATAAATTACATTAACATTCTTTAGTTCCATTTGTTACAAATGCAGCAATACCATGTATGTGGATGAGTTTTTATTTTTTTTTTCTATTGAAAAGCATTTTTTCATGGAAAAAGGTTGATTTTATTTATTTTTTACTTTAAGACTTTTTTATTTTTTTATTTTAGTTAAATCTTACTTTTGATCACTGGATTGGTCAAAATCAGATTGGTAAATGTTCAACACCCAGCATACCCACCAATCAGCTTTTTCGGGAAGCCGCATTGTCAGAAATTATAAACAGCGTCCCACTCCAGAAACTACATTTTTATAATGTATATGCATTTTTGTATATTTATGCACTAGATGTTAATAGGCCATATTCACAGCCACCATTAGATGGGACTGATGTCACCCTCTCTCTATAGAGAGGAGGAACATAATAGAGTGGAATTAGTCTAGTCTTAGCCAATGAAGAGAACAGATGCAAAATGTAATAGCTGACCAGCTTTAGTGTGATAGAAACCAGCCCTGGATTGGGCGTCAGCCAGGGCCAGGCCAAAAAAGAAAAAAGAGAGAAAGCTGCAGAGTCAAAATTCTGTTGAATTGCATTACAAGAAGCATATAGATTCTACACATTTTTCAGTAGTGTAATGGCTTTAGGCCCTAAGTTTATAAAAGGCATACATTTGGATATGCCCAATGTTCCACATCCCACTGAGGACATTGTGGAAATCTAAATTGTGGGTACAACAGCTTGTTCAAAAGACGCTAAGGTCCACCCTGTGGTGACATTGTACCAGAGTAAGTGTGCACCCTCATTCCTGGATGCTTTTGCAAATGTCAGCTACAGTAATGCAGCGTTAGGAGAATTTCTTTAAAGAGACATTTTAGCCTATGAACTACCTGTGCAGCTATGAAACCTGTGAAAACGGTGGAACATGCATTTGTGTAGCATCTGCAAGTCCATTGCCGCAGCTTAGTGATAGGTGCTCTGCCTTGCATGTAGAGATCCTACGTTCAAGTCCCAAGAGAGACATATATGTTTTTTTTCCCGTCATTTTTTCCCTCTCATTTAATCCATAATAAAAGGATGCACTATAACAAATTTATAATAATAATAATAATAATAATAATAGGTCTTACTACAGTGAATATAAAAAGTCTACACACCCCTGTCAAAATGTCAGGTTTCTGTGATAAAAAATGAAAGGTAAAGATAAATCATTTCAGAACTTTTCCCACCTTTAATGTGACCTATAAACTGTACCACTGAATTGAAAAACAAACTGAAATCTTTTAGGTGGAGGGAAGAAAACCACAACAACAACAAAAAAAACACTAAAATAATGTGGACACCCTCTTATAACTGGGGATGTAGCTGTGTTCAGAATTAAGCAATCACATTCAAAATCATGTTAAATAGGAGTCAACATACACCTGCCATCATTTAAAGTGCCTCTGATTAACCCCAAATAAAGTTCTGCTGCTCTAGTTGGTCTTTCCTTAAATTTTCTTAGTCGCATCCCACAGCAAAAGCCATGGTCCACAGAGAGCTTCCAAAGCATCAGAGGGATCTCATTGTTAAAAGGTATCAGTCAGGAGACGGGTACAAAAGAATTTCCAAGGCATTAGATATACTATGGAACACAGTGAAGACTGTCAACATCAAGTTGAAAAAATATGGTACAACAGTGACATTACCAAGAACTGGACATCCCTCCAAAATTGATGAAAGACGAGAAGAAAACTGGTCTGGGAGGCTACCAAGAGGCCTACAGCAACATTAAAGGAGCTGCAGGAATATCTGGCAAGTACTGGCTGTGTGGTACATGTGACAACAATCTCCCATATTCTTTATATGTCTGGGCTGTGGGGTAGAGTGGCAAGACGAAAGCCTTTTCTTACAAAGAAAAACATCCAAGCCAGGCTACATTTAGAAAAAACACATCTGAAGTCTCCCAAAAGCATGTGGGAAAAGGTGTTATGGTCTGATGAAACCAAGGTTGAACTTTTTTGTCCATAATCCCAAAAGATATGTTTGGCGCAAAAACAACACTGCACATCACCAAAAGAACATCATACCCACAGTGAAGCATGGTGGTGGCAGCATCATGCTTTGGGGCTGTTTTTCTTCAGCTGGAACTGGGGCCTTAGTTAAGCTAGCGGGAATTATGAACAGTTCCAAATACCAGTCAATATTGGCACAAAACCTTCAGGCTTCTGCTAGAAAGCTGAACATGAAGAGGAACTTTATCTTTCAGCATGACAACGACCCAAAGCATACATCCAAATCAACAAAGGAATGGCTTCACCAGAAGAAGATTCAAGTTTTGAAATGGCCCAGCCAGAGCCCAGACCAGAATCCGATTGAAAATCTGTGGGGTGATCTGAAGAGGGCTGTGCACAGGAGATGCCCTCGCAATCTGACAGATTTGGAGTGTTTTTGCAAAGAATAGTGGGCAAATCTTGCCAAGTCAAAATGTGCCATGCTGATAGACTCATACCCAAAAAGACTGAGTGATGTAATAAAATCAAAAGGTGCTTCAACAAAGTATTAGTTTAAGGCTGTGCACACTTATGCAACCATATTATTTTATTTTTATATTTTTTCTTCCCTCCACCTAAAAGATTTCAGTTTGTTTTTCAATTGAGTTGTACAGTTTATAGGTCACATTAAAGGTGGAAAACATTCTGAAATGATTTATCTTTGTCAAAAAAAAATTACATCATAGAAACCTGACATTTTAACAGGGGTGTGTAGACTTTTTATATCCACTGTATATTGAGAAAAATGTTTATATTTTATTCTTAGAATCCTAAAACTTATTACTGGTTTGATCACTGGCACAATATATGATTATAAAGAAACCAGCAATGCAAATTAGCTTCTAGGCATAAAAAATGTATTCTCAAAATGAGATGATATAGACTTTTATTATTGGTTAAATGAGGAAGAAAAAAATATGAAAGTCTCTCCCAAGATTCAAATCTAGGATCTCTACATGCAAGGCTGAACACTTATCACCAAAGCTACTTTCCACATATGGAAGAATGTTTTTTCTATACTTAGAAAGATATACATATACATATTACTGATGTCTTTATAGTCATATATTGTGCCTATGAATAAAGCAGTAATTTGTATATTAGCTTTCTAAGCACATCTCAATCTGGTAAGTGGTGTATATGATATGTACATGCTAGGAAACAGCTCTAGGACACAGTTCTGCATGCTGTCTAGCCCTGTCAATCGAATGGAGAGGGGAGTGTGCAGAGCACAGGGGGTGTTACAAAGAAGTGCTCCAAGGATTCATCCCTGCCTCCTGGTTCTCCAAGATGCTCATTTGCGAGTGAATAAAAACACAGATATCTCTGCAGCTGTTAAGCATGCAGACAAAAGAAAGGATTGATCATGCAGACAGAGCCTCTTTAAGTATCTGGAAAACTGTATGGGAAGCTGAGAAAATAAAAAATTACCTTTTTTGTTTTCAAGCGGTGATCTTCATTTTGAAACTTGTACCAGATGGATTTTAAGATTGAGGCAAATGGTGTAACACCAATGCCAGCACCAACCAGCATGCTGACTTCATACTTAAAAACATCTTCACTTGCTGTTCCAAATGGGCCATCTACCTGAAGGCTGATTTAAAAAATGTAAATTGTTGATTTGACTCTCAAGAAGCACATAACTACTAAATAACTTTTATATAGAACCAGCTTACCGTGGGGGGTTATCAGCTGTCTCTTGACAAGCCTTAATAAGATTATCAGTCCAGTCCCCTGCGGATCGAATGTGCACAGAAAACATGTCTTCTTCGGGGGCGGATGTGAGAGTAAAAGGGTGCCACTCCAATCGGGAGACTGAAGGACAGTTAATGAAGATGTACTGACCAACTTCCATCTTGAATCCCCTTTTCTGCATTTGAATTTCAAGCACCTTAGAAGGATGGCTGACCGTCTAGAAATAGAAAAAATTCTCATTGTACAGTAATGAAATCTTTCAGTGGTTTCCCACATAATCATTCATTTCTTAAGGTCCTTTTACATGGGACAAAAGAGGTGCAGATTATCAGGAAGGAAGCTTCCTTCCCAACAATCTGGTGGTGGTGGAGGAGGCGCGCCGCATTTACAGGCAGTGATCTCCTCCAGGATACATGGATGAGGGATCGCTAATGCCATCGCTCTTAACCATACTGACTTGTTTGCCGGCAGCAGATCATGTTTACATGACACGATTTGCTGCCAGCAAACAATGATTTCTGTGTCTGTACAAACGATCGCATTACCCGATGAACGAGCATTTTGCTTGTTTATCGGCGGTACATTTACACCTCCAGATAATTGCTAATGAGCGTTCCCATGAACACTCGTTAGTGATTATCTATAAAATTCTTGTTCCTCTCCGAATGAAACAACAGGATGTCAGTCCACCATTACATTCTCTAATGTAGGACTGACGGAGTTCTGTCTCTAGGAGGTGAGCTGTTACCATCACCTTTTGTGAATGGTGGCTCCTGTGTTATATACAATGCATTTGCAAGGTCTTCAGACTATTTAACTTTTTTCACATTTTATTATGTTGTGGCTATGTGCTAAAAATTAAAAAAAACTATTTGATTTTTTTTCTCATCAGTCTGCACTCTTTGCCTCATTTAATGGCAAAGTGAAAACAAAATGGTTAAAATCATTGCTAATTTATTGAAAAGGAAAAACAAAAATATTGCATTGACATAAGTATTCTGACCCTTTACTCTTTACACCTGGATAGAGGGATTTTTGCCATTTGTCTCTGCAGATCTGTTCAAGCTCTTTTAGGTTGGATGGGGACCCTCGGTGGACAGTCATTTTTAAGTCTCTCCAGAGATGTTCGACTAGGTTCAAGTCAGGGCTCTGGCCCGGCCACTCAAGGGCATTCACAAAGTTGTCCCTAAGCCATTCCTGTGTTGTCTTAGCTGTGTGCTTAGGGTCATCATCTTGTTGGAAGATGAACCTTCAGGCCCAGTCTGAGGTCCAGAGCAATCATATTTTTATTAAAGGGGTTGTCTCACTTCAGTTAGTGGCCTTTATAATGTAGAGAAAGTTAATACAAGCCTCTTAATAATGTATTGTAACTCTCCATATTGCTTCCTTTGCTTCCATCACATTATATACTGCTTGTTTTCATGGTTACAGACCACCCTGCAATCCATCAATGGTGGTCTGTAACCATTATATGTATGATTTCACGCTGGAGGTAACTGGGAGCTATTCGCTGTGTGCCAGACCTTATGCCCCTGTGATTGCCCATACGGCACAGGTAGGTTAGCGTTAGGTCCCGTGCCACTTTAAGATGCCTTTATGGGGTGCGCGGGCTCGGGTATGTTCTTGATATAAGAATATATTGTCGAAAGTCTCCTTTTAATATCAGTGTGAGGTTTTAGCCATATATTGTCAATTGCATTTACCATTGTAGTGCAAATTTTTTGTAAATTTCTGTATATAGAGTTTCATTGTAAAAAAACATTTTTTTTACCGGACTCTGCAGTATGGAAAAGTGTGGTGTACTAAGCTTTTGTATCACTTTCTTAACATACACGACAAATGGATGGCAAAAACATGATGTGAACCCACCCAAAGACTGTTTTTATATCTCAGAGGTGCAGCTTTGTATGACATTTCCTAGATCCTTTGGTTTAATACATGCTGGCTGAACCTTTATATATTACATATAGTCCCCACATCATCTCATGGAAAATCAAAAAGATATCAAAAACAGTTAATTTATGTTTAGCATAAAAACCTTCATTTAAACAATCTAAAAATCTTGGCCATGCCCCCTGAATGCTGTAAAATAAACAATAATGGTATACTTTCCTCTGTCTCCGCACGGCCAGTCCGATCTTCCTGCTGCTGCTTGTTTCCAGACTGCAGCTGTGATATACAGTACAGACCAAAAGTTTGGACACACCTTCTCATTCAAAGAGTTTTCTTTATTTTCATGACTATGAAAATTGTAGATTCACACTGAAGGCATCAAAACTATGAATTAACACATGTGGAATTATATACATAACAAAAAAGTGTGAAACAACTGAAAATATGTCATATTCTAGGTTCTTCAAAGTAGCCACCTTTTGCTTTGATTACTGCTTTGCACACTCTTGTCAGTCTCTTGATGAGCTTCAAGAGGTAGTCACCTGAAATGGTTTTCACTTCACAGGTGTGCCCTGTCAGGTTTAAGTGGGATTTCTTGCCTTATAAATGGGGTTGGGACTATCAGTTGCGTTGTGGAGAAGTCAGGTGGATACACAGCTGATAGTCCTACTGAATAGACTGATTAGAATTTGTATTATGGCAAGAAAAAAGCAGCTAAGTAAAGAAAAACAAGTGGCCATCATTACTTTAAGGAATGAAGGTCAGTCAGTCCGAAAAATTGGTAAAACTTTGAAAGTGTCCCCAAGTGCAGTCACAAAAACCATCAAGCGCTACAAAGAAACTGGCTCACATGCGGACCGCCCCAGGAAAGGAAGACCAAGAGTCACCTCTGCTGCGGAGGATAAGTTCATCCGAGTCACCAGCCTCAGAAATCGCAGGTTAACAGCAGCTCAGATTAGAGACCAGGTCAATGCCACACAGAGTTCTAGCAGCAGACACATCTCTAGAACAACTGTTAAGAGGAGACTGTGTGAATCAGGCCTTCATGGTAGAATATCTGCTAGGAAAACACTGCTTAGGACAGGCAACAAGCAGTAGAGACTTGTTTGGGCTAAAAAACACAAGGAATGTACATTAGACCAGTGGAAATCTGTGCTTTGGTCTGATGAGTCCAAATTTGAGATCTTTGGTTCCAACCACCGTGTCTTTGTGCGACGCAGAAAAGGTGAACGGATGGACTCTACATGCCTGGTTCCCACCATGAAGCATGGAGGAGGAGGTGTGATGGTGTGGGGGTGCTTTGCTGGTGACACTGTTGGGGATTTATTCAAAATTGAAGGCATACTGAACCAGCATGGCTACCACAGGATCTTGCAGCTGCATGCTATTCCATCCGGTTTGCGTTTAGTTGGACCATCATTTATTTTTCAACAGGACAATGACCCCAAACACACCTCCAGGCTGAGTAAGGGCTATTTGACCATGAAGGAGAGTGATGGGGTGCTGCGCCAGATGACCTGCCCTCCACAGTCACTGGACCTGAACCCAATCGAGCAGAGTGAAGGCAAAAGGGCCAACAAGTGCTAAGCATCTCTGGGAACTCCTTCAAGACTGTTGGAAGACCATTTCAGGTGACTACCTCTTGAAGCTCATCAAGAGAATGCCAAGAGTGTGCAAAGCAGTAATCAAAGCAAAAGGTGGCTACTTTGAAGAACCTAGACTATTACATATTTTCAGTTGTCTGTGAAGGTTCTCATTTATCCAGGTCATGGTATATCTGCAAAGAATAAATCAAGGCAACTGGACGTACTGTAGATTTCTTGAAAACGTTTACTCGTTCTTCCAACGAGCTGATTTATTATTTGCAGATATATTTTCAGTTGTTTCACACTTTTTTGTTATGTATATAATTCCACATGTGTTAATTCATAATTTTGATGCCTTCAGTGTGAATCTACAATTCATAGTCATGAAAATAAAGAAAACTCTTTGAATGAGAAGGTGTGTCCAAACTTTTGGTCTGTACTGTACTTCTCCACGTCATTGCTGCAGATTGGAAACAAGCAGTGGCAGGATGACTGGGACAGAGGCACAGAGGATGACACTGGAGAATGAGCTAAGTAAACCATCATTTTACAGCATTCGAGGGCATTGCCAAGATTTTTAATTATCTCAGACAGCCCATTTAATAAATTGTCCCCTTTTGGGGCTCTGCATCAGAAATATAGGGCTCAGATCATTGTAAAGATATAAAGTATTAGGGAATTAATCAGCACATAATATTCTAGATGCAAATAAAATAGTATTAAAAGATGGACATTCATTTACAGCTATGGATGTGAGCGTCGGATGTACAGGTACTTATGTGCAGATACAATTACACCTACCTTTATAACAACAACTCTCTGCTGGGACCGATAAAACCTTAGACACCTTTCAAGTATATATATTATAATTGGAGCTATAATCCACATCCATGTCTAGAGTAAAAAAAACATAAAACATGATGTTAAGTTGGTATTTTTGCCACAACATCTGAATTATGTAATAACACTATTGCTAAGATATATTGTATACCTATCTATACACAGCACAGCACTCTTCTGTAGGCAAAGAATTGTAATTCAATTCAGAGTATAAAAAAATGTAAAAAAAATCTGCGCTAATGACTCATGCACAATCCCATGTTCTGTATCTATGTTGTAAGGAACTGTAATGTGGTCCCTATATACTGGTATACTGTACCTCAGTTGACCTTTTTTCCTCACAGAATCCCTGAGATACAATAAACCGGTGCACGCCCTACCATATACTGCTTAGCAGAGATATTCTCCCATACAGGGATAGCAGACTCATAGCGTACAATGTACAGGGCCAGGAAGTGTGCAGTGAGCATTTACTGCTGCCTCCTCTGCAATAATTTGCATTACTAACCTACAGTACTTGTTGATGTTTAAACCCCTTTTCTTGTACTTTGATTTGTGTAGATATTGCAAAATTATTTGTATTAAAATTGAAAATATATAAGACACAATTGAGAAGTCCAACCACTTTGCATTACTTTACCATTGGAGGATTGCCTTCGAAGCTAGGCATAAAACAATCATCATCATCGTCATCTTCATCACCATCTCTACCTTTTTTTTCCTTCCAAACAGCATATTTATCATGGCAGTCATCATAACTGTGACTGCTAAGACTATCGGGGGTCTGGCCTCTAACTATGCGACTGCAAATAAAACAGTAATGTTAGAGAAAAGAATGATGTAGCAGAGGAAGAAATAAAGCAATGAAACAGGTTGCCGTATTATTATTAGACGCACTATGTAAAGTATATGTTAATCTTCCAAATACAGAGCTGTGCCGAAAACGATGTACAGTATTTACACATTTAGATCAAGGTATATTGAAATCATGGCAGAAAATCTGACAAAAGCAGGACAGTGTTATTACCAGATTCCCTTATTATCATATAGTATCAGACTGGTCCACGGGGGAACAATGGAATCCCCCGGTAGGCCCCTAGCTTGGTGGGCCCCCAGTTCCCCACCCCATCCATAAATGGCATATGGCTTAACAGACTGATTATACTACATACAGAGAGGCAGCCTACAGCATCTCAACCAGCGTAGGCCTCCATATAAAAAACTAGGTAGATTATTTAAGAGACTAGCCAGTTTATTACAGACACATCAGGTGGCTGAGATGACTTGTAAGAACAGAGGTAGGCTAGCAAAGTACCCTCTTTCCCCTGGGACTATCCTTCTCAAAATCATTCAGGGACCCCTATAATCAATCACCTTGACCATCGTGCTGCTGTCTGAGCAGGTAGCATTTGCATGTAGTTGTACAGTGGGTCCCTAGAATGAACTGGTGGGCCCTAGGCATCCCAATCCAACACTGTAATCATATAATGAAATAACTAGCGATGAGCGCGGTGGGTCACTGTAACAGCTAATCAGTGGAGGAGCTGGGACTTGGATCCTTAGGGATGTGCTGATGATGACCTATCATGAGGATACGCCATCATTATCTTTTCTAGGATAACCCCTTTAAGGTTACTGTCCACTAAAATTCCTAACTCCTTTTCCATGTCAGTGTTACCCAGTGTTTTACCAATAAGAATGTACTAGTAACTTTATTTTTCCTTCCCATGTGCATAACTCATAAAGGACTTAAGGGACTATATACAGGAGTATGTGACTATAAATAATATTATAAGTGATAACCAGCATGGGGTTACCAAGGACAGAAGTTGGTAGACTAACCTGATCTGTTTTTATGAGGAGGTGAGTAGTAACCTGGACAGAGGGGCGGCTGTGGATGTAGTGTTTCTGGATTTTGCAAAGACTTTTGATATTGTCCCTCCTAGATGTTTAATAGGTAAAGTAAGGTCTATAGGCTTGGAAAGTATAGTCTGTAATTGGATTCAAAACTGGCCGTGTCCAGAGAGTTGTGGTCAATGATTCCTATTCAGAATGGTCCCAGGTTAGGCTACTTTCACACTTGCGTTCGGGGCTCCGCTTGTGAGTTCCGTTTGAAGGCTCTCACAAGCGGCCCCGAACGGATCCGTCCAGCCCTAATGCATTCTGAGTGGATGTGGATCCGCTCAGAATGCAACAGTCTGGCACCGTTTGTCCTCCGCTCAGCAGGCGGACACCCGAACGCTGCTTGCAGCGTTCGGATGTCCGCCTGGCCGTGCGGAAGCAAACGGATCCGTCCAGACTTACAATGTAAGTCAATGGGGACGGATCCGTTTGAAGTTGACACAGTATGGCTCAATTTTCAAACGGATCCGTCCCCCATTGACTTTCAATGTAAAGTCAAAACGCATCCGTTTTTTTTTTTTGTTCATGGTAATGCAAACGGATCCGTTCTGAACGGATCTAAGCCTTTGCATTATAGGTGCGGATCCGTCTGTGCAGACACCAGACGGATCCGCTCCGAACGCAGGTGTGAAAGTAGCCTAATAAGTGGTGTACCCCAAGGTTCAGTGCTGGGTCCTTTATTATTTTATTTTTTTAATGATATTGAGAACGGGATTAATAGCACCATATCTATTTTTGCAGATGACACTAAGCTGTGTAGAACTGTAAAGTCTATGGAAGATGTCCAAAAACTACAAGCTGACTTGAACACTCTGAGTGATTGGGCATCAACTTGGCAAATGAGGTTCAATGTGGATAAATGTAAAGTTCTGCATCTTGGTAGTAATAATCTCTGTGCTTCATATGTCCTAGGGGATGTAGCATTGGGAGAGTCACTTATAGAGAAGGATTTGGGTGTCCTTGTAGATGGTAGATTAAATTACAGCATACAATGTCAATCAGATGCTTATAAGGCGACCAGGATATTGTCATGCATTAAACGAGGCATGGACTCGCGGGGCAGGGATGTAATATTACCACTTTACAAAGCGCTGGTGCGGCCTCATCTGGAATACGCAGTCCAGTTCTGGGCACCAGTACATAGAAAGGAAGCACTACAGCTGGAAAAAGTACAGAGGAGAGTGACTAAACTGATAAGGGGCATGGAGGGTCTTATTTATATGAATAAAGTGTAAAAGATTGAATTTATTTAGTCTTGAGAAGAGACGTCTAAGGAGGGACATGATTAACCTGTACAAGTATATAAACGGGCCATACAAAAAATACTGAGAAAAACTGTTCCATGTAAAATGCGCTCAAAAGACAAGGGGGCACTGCGTCCGACTGGAGAAGAAAAAGTTCATTCTCTGGAAGCGCCAAAGCCTCTTTACTGTAAGAACTGTGAATCTGTGGAATAGACTTCCTCAGGATGTGGTCACAGCAGGAACAGTGGACAGTTTCAAAAAGGGTTTAGACAAATTCTTAAAAGTAAAAAACATAAATGCTTATAAAAAAAAAACTTGTAGAAATCTGAGTCTCACTTCCTTCTGGGATTCACATCCCCACCTATTCCTTGGTTGAACTTGATGGATGGATGTCTTTTTTCAACCATATTAACTATGTAACTATGCAAAATAATCGTGGAGCCCCAGTTATGGGTCTTCAACACAGCGAAAGCCAGATATCCCTAAAAGGAAGGAAAACCGAGCAAAGGGATGTCCCCATTACAGAGATCACCAAATCCACCATATTAAGTGGCCCCTATGTCAAGATCCCGCTCTTTTACAAGCTTTAAGAATATGACGGGGAAGACCTAAGCCAATTATCCATCCACAGACAGCTGTTTCGGGGTGTTGCCCCTCATCAGTGTGGAGTAGGATTCTGGCTAACCGGGAGCAATGCCTTGAAGACTACTCAAACAAAACAATAGCTGACCTTAGGGAGACCAGCTACAGAAAACACTGTGGAGCCTCATTTAAGAGTCAACACAGCAATCCAAAGTGCAAAGCTCCCTGGGAATTAGTAATATGCAAAATAACCGTGGAGCCCCAGTTATGGGTCTTCGACACAGTGTTTGCTGTAGTGGGTCTCCCTATGGTCAGCTATTGTTTTGTTTGAACTATGTAACTATGTAACTTTACATTTATCAGTGATAAACCACTTCTCTGACCAAACCTCCCAAAGATTACTGTCTTCTGTTGTGTTTACACAGTTTAGTATTGTCAGCAAAAAATGACTGTGTAATCCTTCTGCAATATCATTTATAAATATATTAAAGAGAATAGGGCCCAATACTGACCCCTGAGATACCCCACTAGTGACAGTGACCCAATCTGAGTGTTTACCGTTAATAACCACCCTCTGTTTTCTATCACTGAGCCAGTTACTTACCCGCATCCACACACATTCATAAACCCATGCTTATGCACACTTATACAGGATAGCATCTTTTAGAAAGTCTTCAGATATTTTACCCAGTTTAAACTTAGGCCTATAGGTCTGTAATCAGGCTCACTTTTTACATATTGGCACTTTTCTGTGGTTAATATGCTAATAGATGAATACGTTGACAACCGCAGTCTCCACCACCCAGTGAGAACCTGAGCCTCTCTCCATGGTAAAAGGCAACAATCAAACTTTTGTAGCTTGGTCCTGCAGTCATACTCCCTTCTATCTGCCCCCTACACCCTGCTAACCTAATGAATGTAAGGATGGACTGACAGATTTTATTTTTTTGCAGTTTGTTATCATGGAGACACATAAGTCTGCATAGGGGCTGTAGACACAACATTGTATGATACTAATCAAGACTATTTGCTATTACATTTTATTTTAAATGCTTGAGGCTACTTTCACACAAGCGTTCGGGCGGATCCGTTCTGAACGGATCCGATCATATTAATGCAGACGGAGGCTCCGTTCAGTACGGATCCGTCTGCATTAATAACTTAGAAAAAATTCTAAGTGTGAAAGCAGCCTGAGCGGATCCGTTCAGACTTTCAATGTAAAGTCAATGGGGGACGGATCCGCTTGAAGATTGAGCCATATGGTGTCATCTTCAAGCGGATCCGTTCCCATTGACTTACATTGTAAGTCTGAACGGATCCGCTCGCTTCCGCACGGCCAGGCGGACAGTTGAACGCTGCAAGCAGCGTTCAGCTGTCCGCCTGTCCGTGCGGAGGCGAGCGGAGCGGAGGCTGAACGCCGTCAGACTGATGCAGTCTGAGCGGATCCGCATCCATTCAGACTGCATCAGGGCTGGACGGAGGCGTTCGGGTCCGCTCGTGAGCTCCTTCAAACGGAGCTCACGAGCGGACCGACGAACGCTAGTGTGAAACTAGCCTTAGTGAAAGAATAAAAATGGATGCAGAGGTGGGCTAAGCATTTACATAGAGAGGGGGTTTCTGGGAAACATAGGGAAAAATACGAGTGGAAATTGAAACAATCTGGATGCAAATGTCAACTCAGAGCAATGCTCCACTGAGATGTAGACTAATTGCTGAATGAATACTCACCCAACTCCATGAATCAAAAGGCCAGCAAAGAAGATAATAAATAGGTGGTGGGTGTACCAGAAAACTTCAAAATAGCACCTGCGGATAAACTCAGTAGATGATGTGATCATTAATATCAGTGCTAGCGTGATCACCACGCCTGTTACACCAGCAATGGAAGTGAAACCAAAATAAGATGGTGTCTGTGAAGAAGAGAGAAGAAAAACATATTGTGACTTATATGTGCAAAATGCTTGGAAGACTGCAATGACTTGTGCTAGCATCTGCATTGTAACATAAAAAAAAAGTTACAAAAACATTTTCTATTGGTGTGCAGTGTTTGTAAGGTGGAAATAAAGTGGTTATCAAAACTATAAAACTATTATACTTATCGCTCCCGATCCCAGCACGGCCATCGCTGCATTTCGGGTGACACTTGGGAGACTTGTGCCCGACGTGGCCTGCTATTGGCTGCTCCCCCGGTTGCCAGATGTTTTGATCCATGGTGCGCAGGGAGGTGCAGCGGTGGCCCTGTGGGCATCAGGAGCGACACAGGTGACGGGAAGTGGGTTAAGTATAATCTGTATGAGGTACCCGGGCATTGGGGGGAATGTTTTATATTTTGGATAACCCATTTAACATAGTAACACAGTTTGGAAGGCTAAAAAAAAACATGATGTAGAAGCCAACTGGCGCTGCACTCTACACTTTTAATAAACGTTGCCAACCCAAGCACAATGTTTGGAGTCTGCTGGCTTCCCGGAGGGAGCAGCCGTATTGCACACCAGCTACATTAGCTACTTCAAGCTATTTCCAGAATTATACATGCTTGCACAACTGACTCTGGTAAGCTTTCTTATATTTCTGATGCTGCCGTCTTATACTATGAGGAGCAGCTTCTCTGTTTTATGTATTATACTCCAGCAATGCATCCAGGCCCCTCTTGGACTCCACCACTCCGCAGGCAGAGAGTTCCATACAGTGTCCGACTGAGGTGCCTATGGCCCACCAGTAAAATGTATTTTGGGGGCCCACCGTACGAATACATACAAATATCACCTGCTCACATAGCTGGGGGGGCCCACCTGATACCAAATAATTGTATATGGGGGTCCCTGCAGCAACTTTAAGAAGGTAGGTCCGGTGGAAAAGAGGATACTGGTAGCTTTCCTCTATGCCTAGAAGTCCTCTCAGCTCTGATCGTGTCTATAATAATATTCTGGGTAGTTTCTTTAATAATCTATCAAGTTTTTTATATGAACACAGGCTGGTGGAGCTGCTGTACATTGACTATATGTCTGTAGTGCAGTAAGTCTACTGTGTTATGTGCCACTTGTGCAGGGGGTGGAAGACAAGGGGACCATCTTGCTCAGGGGCCCACCGGGGGATTCACCTGTACCCCTGTGGGCCAGTCCGAACCTGGTTCCATAGTCTCACTGCTCTTACCGTAAAGAATCCTCTTCTATGTTTGTGTAGAAACCTTATTTCCTCCAGACGCAGAGATGTCCTGACGTAGGATGTTCTGACCCCTGATATATTTATACATGGTTATTAGATCTCCCTAGCTTAAAGGTCCAGTCCCACCCAAGTATTCTGTTATTTAGGGTTGCAGAGCTCTGAACAGAGCAGATTTATTCTGCAGATATGCACATGACAGCCAATTCTAGATGTGTAATGATGTATAATGTTGGATTGGTCTATGTAAATCCAATTTCCTGGTCTGCAAGAGCAGATAAAAGTATTACACAAGGCTTACACAGGAAATTAGCACAGGTGCAATGAGAGATGGATGGGGTCGTGTTACATGCCCTCAATCAGCAGCCTTTTTCTGGACAAAAGCAGAAGCGCTGTAGGGGGAGAAGAGCTAAAAAATCAGGGGACAGCGCTTCAAAAAGTGCAATAATTCTGAACACTGCATATTAGTAAGTGGCATACTTCGATTTTGCCCACTGTTTAGAACATTGTGAGGAATATGGATTAATGTTTACTGTCAGCCAACCAACCATCTGCTGTAAGGTAGCAGAGGTAGTGAGCTCAACAGGGGGAGCCCTACTTCAAAGCCAGCCAGATGGCAGAGAGCCTCTAGCAATCCACCTTTGTTTACATTTCTCACCTCCATTCAGGCAGCCAGGAAACCAGCTAATGGACCAGGAAAAACTTCCCTGCAGGGGGTCTAGGCCATTCCCGAGTTCAATGCACATTATCAGACATCACGTAACCGGCAATTTATAAGGAATTATGAATCGCCCGTCCATCACAGACATAAACCAGATGCATATTTGTGTCCCTGTGGCAACGATGAACAGGCCCGTTGTCATAGTCTGGCGGTGGGATGCCAGGGAGGGGAGATATACATATTTCCCCACAGAACCAAATAACTGTACCATTCTTGGACTCTACTGGTAGCCGGAATCCAGGCGGATCCATCCCAGAACCACCTTCCTGCGACATTCTGGTCTGGAGCCATGAGTCCTAATCGGTTTTGTGGCTTATGTGCTGCCAGCCCAGCAGAGTTGTATCTCGATCACGAATCCCCGCGTATGTGTTTCGGCCTAGTAATACGCTACCGTGGGTTGATTTTTTAAGTTATATAATCCCGTTAGCGGACCGGGCTTATATCAAACAAGAAACTGGTGGCAGTCTTCCCGGGCTGAGAACGCGCTGTTTTACTGGGGCAGTGAAAAGGCTCTCTAAATTGTTGCCTCTCTGTGCCCGCGTGGACAGGAGGTGTCTGTGAAAACTGTACCAACCTGACCTTACCCGCTCCTCCAGGAGGGTGTAATGTCACGCCTTGGTAACCAGTAACCATACCGGATCTCGCTGGCTCTACGTAGTTGACATCTGACGTCAAGCGGGCAGTCGAGCTCTGGTATCCCTCACAAACATGTTATATAAAAGTGGTCAACCCATTTTAGGCCAAACAACTTTTTTATTTTACAAAACAGGCTGTATTTTTTAAAATATTATATGAATTTGGCATTGTCATGACAGAATAAAGTCAATTATACCAATATCAATAACACCATAAACACAAAAGTGTTCTCGTCAAACCAAAAGTGACAGGTCGACACACCCCTTCCCCCGCCCATAACCCCTCCCAAACGACACCTAAACACCGACCCAAACCACATCTAAACACCGCCCCATTCAGTTAATAACAGTTGACAAAATAGCCAAAAAAACTGGACTAATTAAACGCATGACTTTCATTTGATGTGAAAAAACACACTCAGACCACAAGAAAAATGGTTCAAGCCGTAACATGTCTAGTTATACAAAGATAAACCGACATATTGATTATGATGTTGCCGTATTAAAGGGGCCCCGTTACCATGAAAAAACTGATTGATATATACTTTTATTGGTAAAGATACAGCAAAGCTTGTCATTTATGATGGGCGGGGGTTATCACTGATAGCAGGCGCACTGTATACAGAGATAGCTTTCAGGCACTGCTATGAATGTCTGGCTATACACCCTTTACATATTACACAATTACGCTTTAGTGGCCACATTGCTAATACACTATATAGAACCCATTGGTGCGGGAGTGCGTAACACAATCTAGGCCTAGATGCCGTGCACCCAACAGCCGCTGTATGATCACTACATTCAGTAGTAATTTAATAAGAGCTATGTAAATATGAATAATAATGAAGTGTCTTTTTTTTTTACTGAATACTTGTATTCCTCATGAAATAACAAGGCTGTGTACTTTTTCCTTAGAACTCTATATTGTTCCTCTGTTATTCCTCCTAGAAATTAAGACATAAATGAATAACTGACTCCTTAATATTTATGTTAGCCGTTTGTCCCCTACAATTACATATTTATAAATAACTAGACATTATGCCCCGTTACAATAACAGGTGCAAGAATTGGCCGGCGGGCAGACCAATCAGCACACTGCACTCCACAGGCCACCCACGTCGGCCAATCAATGCCGCTTCACATGCCACCTGCACGGGCGGCTTGTGGAGCGCGGTGTGCTGATTTGGCTCCATCAATAATAAAAATAAGTTAGTGCTCTCTGAAGGTGAAGATGAAAATGGATGGAAAAAAATGGATGGAAAAAAATATGGCGGTTGATATAGGCCACATGCTTAATGGGTTAAAGAGCACCATAGCTGGAGTAAACAATGTGATCCACACAAAAAAAATCTAAAAAATCAGAGATGGCATACTGGCCAGGTGTGAGCTGTAAAATAATGAAACAGTTTTTTACTCTGAATGCTCCAATAATTTTATGATGTTTTACCTCACTTTTGGATCTTATTGGGTTGATCCAATCTCCAGTCGTGTTATCTATGCTTGATAACATTCCTTGAAGAGTATTCTTTGAGGACTGTGCACCATCATAAAACCTTTCAATGTTAAATAAGTGTGCAATTGTGTGGACAGCTGAAAAATACAAAATAAAAATATGAAACATCACAAGTACATTGAGGAAAGCTGTTTCTGGAAAAACAAAGGGAAATTAGAGTGACTACTAATACAACTTTAACTGGGGTGTCCAGAATATTTTCAAGGCCTTGAACAAAACTTATACATTTTCTCTTCTTAAAGGGAGCCCGTCACCAGTTTTATGGTGTCCTAACTAAGGGCAACATAAATACGTGACTGATTCGTTTAGCAAAATGTTGGGTCACTTTCTTTAATTGACCCAGTCAATCTGCCAACATCTTGTATTGAAAAGCTCCAGCTGATAATGATGAGTCATGAATATTCATGAGCTCCTGACTCTCCCCGCCCACCTGCTGCTGAATGACAGTTTGTTTCCATAGGAATCAGCAGCAGGTGGGCAGGGGAGTGGCTATAGCTCTGAATTAAATATACGCTGGACTCAATGACATCACGCCGGACTCGAATCAGCTCATTAGCATGCAGCATGCGGCATCTTTGTGTGTATATTATGAGGTAACCATCTGTCACACCAGTAAGTGAATACATCTAAGGCACTTTTTAGTAGTTAATGATTGTATATAATTAGTTAGATTATAATCAAATATCCACATGACAGGTTCCCTTTAAGGGCTTTCCTAGAGGTGAGGGGGCCCATATCAATGATTAAACGGTTTTCCAATTATAATTATCAGCCATTTTGCTTCGGGAAAAGCTTACTTACAATATTTACTATTCCCTTAAAACTACAGTTGATGCCTTATCAACTACACTTAAAGGGGACCTTTCACCACTCATGACATGCCTCTTTTAATTGCTTCATGCATTCCCCGTGTAATAATAATTCTAGACCATCGAGTCTTATGGCTCTACGTTGTGCCATTCCTTTATTATCTGCACTAGAAGTTATGGATGAATTCTTAGCAGTCTGCAGTAATGGTACAGAGGGGGGTAACCAGTTGGGGGTGTACCTGCACAGTCACTCTATCCAGTCAGTGCTGCCATTGTCAGACTGTGCAGAGCCCCCCCCCCCCCCCTCTGTACCCTTACTGCAGACTGCTAGCAATTCATTCATAACGTCTAGTAGAAATACATGGGGAATGCATGCAGCTATTAAAACAGGCATGTCAGGAGTTGTGACAGGTCCTCTTTAAAGAGAGTCTGTCAGCAGTTTTGACTATGCTGAATGAGGTAGGGTCTGGAAAGAGTCTTACAAACATACTTTTTGTGGAGTTTTTTTTAAAATCAGTAGTAGTGTGAATGTGCACATTTGTTCTGCCAGACTCTGTAGTGCAATGGAAGCAGAGGTAGTAACAGCTGTAGCATCCAACCAGGAAATGTAGCTAGGGCTTAATGGCCCTTTGCAGTCTATGCCTACCTTATTACAGATGGATCTGTATTGCAGCTGTAGGCATAAGGCCTAAAAGGATGACATTAAAATACAAACCTTATGTGTAGGGCATGTTTTTACTTAAAGAGATTTTCTGGTCTAAAATAAATATATGTAAAGAGATTTTCCTGTACTATCTTCAGTATAGGTCATCAATATCTAAATGGCAGGGGTTTAGGAAACAGCCGAGTGCTGTATATGGATAACTTAAAAAATGTTTTTTACCTCATAATAAGTGCAATGCAATAATAAAAACTATTGCCCCTAAAGGTGTACATAGCCTTCAACACTTGGTATGATTTAGGCTGCTTTCACACTAGCGTTCGCTGGTCCGTTCGTGAGCTCCGTTTGAAGGGGCTCACGAGCGGACCCGAACGCAGCCGTCCAGCCCTGATGCAGTCTGAATGGAGCGGATCCGCTCAGACTGCATCAGTCTGGCGGCGTTCAGCCTCCGCTCCGCTCGCCTCCGCACGGACAGGCGGACAGCTGAACGCTGCTTGCAGCGTTCGGGTGTCCGCCTGGCCGTGCGGAGGCGTGCAGGATCCGCCCAGACTTACAATGTAAGTCAATGGGGACGGATCCGTTTGAAGATGTCACCCTGTGGCTCAATCTTCAGGCGGATCCGTCCCCCATTGACTTTACATTGAAAGTCTGGACGGATCCGTCCGAGGCTATTTTCACACTTAGCTTTTTTTAGCTAATATAATGCAGACGGATCCGTTCTGAACGGAGCCTCCGTCTGCATTATTATGAGCGGATCCGTTCAGAACGGATCCGCCCGAACGCTAGTGTGAAAGTAGCCTTACTCTAGAGTAATTTCCTCCTGCTTGTCATTCCATAACTTTCAAAGTTAATTCCTATCCTGGACTAATAGGCTTCAAATAATTGATACAATTTTATGCAAACATGACTGAAGAAGCAGATAAAAAGACTAAAATCCTACCTGTCAATAATGCAATTGTATAACCCAAGATCTTGTGAAAGGCCAGATTGTTATCAAGCTGTTTCCTCACTGAGCGTCGACAACACTGGAAGAAAACACATTGCCTGGTGAAGTATATGAAGAATGTCTGTGAAGGTTCTCATTTATCCAGGTCATGGTATATCTGTAAGGAATAAATCAAGGCAACTGGACTTACTGTACTGTAAGTCCAGTTGCCTTGATTTATTCCTTACAGATATTTGAAGAATGTTCATTCATTTTCAGCTGACCGTGGACATGAGGTTTTTGTTGGCAGCTCCTGATGATTTAAGGGGGACCTGTCTGCCGATTATCTCAATGTTTTTCATGGAGTAATCAAGCAACTTGAATTTCTAATTCTATTCCGGGTTCGTCCAAAGCAGGACAAACTGGTCCACTCATCACGAACTGACAACTTGGTCCTCTTCTGGTCGTTTTCATTTGATCATACAATCCATTTGGCTTTTTTCACTTCACTTTTCTTTACATTATTGCCGATCCCTGATCTGAGTGTGTCACAGGTTGTATTTCCATACTCTCCTTTGCCTCTGAGAGTTGAAATTCTCTTTCAATACTATGATTTCCATGTATGTGATGATGAAACAAAAATGTTTCGGTACAGGAAGATCTTTTCTTTTTTCTTTTATTGTATGGTGATGCGAGTTTATTCTTGTTTCTTCCCTCCAGCTATGGCCCATTCCTAACTAAGGATACCCAATCCCCTAATTAACAATTCATTTGCTTTTTTTCCCTTTTTTCCCAACTTTTATATAAAATGGAAGTGCAATGTGACTGGGGGTCAGGGGTAAAGAATGAGGAGCAGGGGGTGGTTAACACAGTGGGCACAAAGCTCTGCTCTTCTCGACGCTCGCTGGCAAGATGAGATCGGAGCTGTGTCTCATACATTTAGACCTGCCGCCAAGCAGTCTGATGATGTGACTGGTTAGTCGGATAGGACTGACCAATCGCAGCGTCTGACGAATGGGGGCCTTTCTGATCGGTCCCCTGACACATCTATCAACTGCTAAAGAGAAAGTCTCCCGCTCACGTGCATCACATATTGTGCTTCATGACTGCTCAGCCTCTTGCAATAGTTCTCAGTTACAGCCTCCTCGAACTGAACATGCTCGACCAGCAAGCTGAAGCTGAACCTAGGCAGGGAGTTATAAGCATCTTATTTTAGGCAAGTAAGTGCTGACGGATTATGTGGAAAACTATTGGAACCGTTTTCTGGTGTAGAAAACTCACAATTATGTGCGCTAGGCCAGTTTTTTCACAGCAATTTGCATCTTTTGCCCCGTTTAAGCCATGCTTGCCTTATTTCTACAAAGTGGACAAGAGGCAGGCACAGAAGGCGCAGTACTCAACCCGCTTCTCTTGCTGCTGCCAGCGGGTCTAAGCACCAGCATTCCGTGCACGCTTCCTGCTGGCCTCAGCCTGTTCCTGCCTAGGCATTCTTCCTCTGTCTTTAGGGCACACACTCCTGCTAACTCTTAAAGGGCAAGCACACAGCTGGCCACCTATGTCTATTTAAGGTACCTTCCCCAGCAAGGTTTAGGTTTCATAGTACTAGCTAAGGTGTGCTTATTCTGACTGCCCATGTACCAAACTCTGCCTGTTTACTGATTCTTATCCTCTGCTGTCTGTCCTGACTACTGCCTGTTTACTCTAATGACTCTGAGCTGTCTACACTTTGCCCGCCTGAGAAAAATCGTCATGTTTGGTACCCAAACCCGAACTTTTTCACAGAAGTTTGGGTTTGGGTTAGGTGTTGTGTAGATTGTATTATTTTCCCTTATAACATGGTTATAAGGGAAAATAATAGCATTCTTAATACAGAATACTTAGTACAATAGCGCTGATGGATCATGTGACGGACCATGTGATGAGCGTAGTGACGTCACCACAGGTCCTTTTCCTGTGCATAGCAAAGATGAAGACAGAAGAGAAGCCAGGCTGTGCGAACAAGTGGATTAAGGTGAGTTAAATTATTTTTTTATTTTTTGTAACCCCTCCAGCCCTATTTTACTAAGCATTCTGTCTTAAGAATGCTATTATTTTCCCTTATATCCATGTTATAAGGGAAAATAATAATAATCAGGTCCCCATCCCGATCGTCTCCTAGCACTTGTGTGTGAAAATCGCCTCCTGATCCTCAAATAACCTCCCACAGCCCCAGTAAACGGTTCCGCCCCCTCCCCACGTCATAGTCTACCTTCTAGAAATGCTCCGTCCTTCTTCCTGTCGGCGGCCAGAAAACTCGCGCAGGCGCAGTACCGCCTGCGGCCTGCGCCTGCGCAATCATCAAGCTCCTGTGGGCAACAGCCTCAAAAGTCTCACTGGGCATGCGCTGAGCCCAGTGATGTAACCTGAGCGCTGTTGCCCTGAGGAGGTTGATGATTGCGCAGGCGCAGGCCGCAGGCTTTACTGCGCCTGTGCGAGTTTTCTGGCCGCCGACAGGAAGAAGGACGGGGCATTTCTAAAAGGTAGACTATGACGTGGGGAGGGGGCGTAACCGTTTGCCGGGCTGTGGGAGCTTATTTGAGGATCAGGAGGCGTTCTTGGGCACTGCAGCGGGGCGTCACTGGGCACCGGAGAGTGAAAAAAATGCCCCTCTGGGCACCTTGGAGCCTCATTAGCATAATCATAAAAAGGGCTTTTATATCAAAAGGACAAAACGAAATGAAGTAAAAAGAAGACTGCTGGAAATAAGGTACTTTAGTGACCATGGCGATGGTGACAGCTTAAAATGGTAAAAGCAGGTGACAGATTCCCTTTAAAGATAAATTGACAAATGGCATATTTTCCATGTTTTGGCAGCAAGCACATAGATTTCAGCACGCTTTGCTAAAATGAACGGAGCATAGTCAGTAAACCCTTACTATTTTGCAGTTTGTCTTGAACTGTTTTTTTTCCGTTTCTTTTTTTATTATAGGTTGTTTGCCTCCAGCATATAATAATTTCCCAAGTTATGTTTACAATAAAGTTTAAGAATAAGATAATAATGGCACTTACTGAACAGGTTCCACGTAGAAATGACAGTAGATTTCGACAGACAGGTAAAAGAATTAGTAAACAGTTAAAATTAAGACAAGCAGCAGATCCTCGGGCCCAAGCAAGGGCAGACTGAAATAAATAGAAACACAGAAAATCAGTTTAAGCAAATCCCTTCAGTGTAGGTAAAAACCCTATACACACTATACATGAGTCCGTTTTCACTCTCTTGATATATATTGAGTTTGTGACCAGAAGACTAGTTCTCTACTCCTGGGGCTTCCATGGCTCTGTCTGCATAGTCCCATTCTGGACTGATCCTTTCTTGGGGCTCAGCCTGCCACTCCCAGCATCTGATCACCTCTGCCTGTCCAAACTTCATCAGTTTTACAAAACTTGCATAGGCTACTAGTCATGTATTCCTCCTACACTGAGGTTCTTAACAAAAAGAAGGCCGAGTCCCCATCGGCCCTATAATTTTCCAATTGAGTTGCTTCCGGGGACAACACCTCCTCAAGGTCATGTCTATCTCCTATCTCTTTTCGAAATCAAACCTTTTCATCAGCGCTGATTCTTTATCACCCTGATGTTTCCAAACATTTCCGTCTGGAAGGTGGATGCATTATCCATAGGGGCTGGAGCTTTGCAATGACTGCTGCTGTTAAAATGGTCACCTGCTGTTTTTCTGCCAAGGTCTTCTTGATAGCTCCAAGGAATTGCACTATAAAAGACAGAGAACTAAAGGGGTTGTCAGCTTTATTTATATTGATGGCCTATCCTCAAGATAGGTCATTAATATCAGATCGGCCGGGTTCTGAATCCTGGCACCCCCTGCTACTCTCCTGCAAATGCTGCCTTCTCTTCATTGTTTACTTGCTTGCTGTCGCAACCGCCGCAGTGAGCAGGTGTTATTACAAGTAAGCCACCCCATTCACCTTAATGGGACAGCTCCTTCCTATTCAAGTGTAAAGGAAAGAGCCATCCCATACAAGTGAATGGGGCAGCGGAGTTGTAATTACACCTGCTCACCTCTGGGGTTGTGAGGTTGAGCAGGTAAACAATGAAGAGAAGGCAGCACTCGCACAAATGCAGCCCTCTCTTCAAACAGCTGATTGGTGCCGGAAGTCAGAGACCCAGAGATCTCTTCCTGAGGATAGGTCATCAATATAAATAAAGCAGAAAACCTCTTTAATTGCTATTAAGATGGCTTTGGAGGCATGGCGTAACTTGTACGAGGGAGCTTGACACCCAGTAATTATCTACACTGATCACAAAGGCTTGACCTATTTACAGTCTGCACAGCTGCTAAATTCTCACCATTGTATCTTGCACTTCCAGTCTGCAGATAAGAATACTAAGGCGGATGTTCTATCCACTTGTTTTGACCCCACTGATCATCTAGAGGAGGCTCAGCATATCAGTTCATCTGGTCCAGCTGAGGAATACTCCACCAGACAAAACATTTATCACTTCAGCCAAGAGGAGACAGGTTCTGATTTGGGTACATCGATCCAAAATTGCCGGCCATCCTGGCTTTAGTAAAACCATTAAATTGATAACATTGCTGGTGGCCTTCCATGACCAAGGACATCGGAGATTTTGTCTCTGCATGTACTACATGTGATCAAAATAAGACTCCAAAAGAGAAACCTACAGGATTCCTCCTTCTTTTGCCCATGCCCGAGGTTCTGTGGTAGCACATTGCAATGGACTTTATTACTCATTTACCCCCTTTCTCTAGTTGTACTGTCATTTGGGTGGTGGTTGACCATTTCTTTGATGGCTCACTTTGAACCTCGGCCTAGTCTTCCCCTAGCCAGCCTGCCATTTAAAGGAAATGTGTCACGAAAAACTTTATCTGCGAGTTAAAACCAGGTGGTAACACATATCCTTTTTTGCTAATTTGTTTTTATTTTCCGATTGCAGATATTTTTTTTGTATTCTATTTCCTGAACATGATTATGTGGGCGGTCATCTTGCCTGAACTGTTCTTACAGCATTTAGAAAGCATTAAGAAAACTGCTTTATGGCAGTCCCACGGGCCATAGACCTTATTCACTTCTATGGAAGAGTTTTGAGGGAAAAACAGCAATACTGCCACTGCGTTGCTATGTTATACATTTTAGTTCATTTTTCTGTATAAATAACATAATATATTTATTCTCTGGGTCAGTACGATTACATTGATATCAAATACATATAGTTTTTTTTTAGGTTTTACTACTTTTTTGCAATGAAACCTTTTTTTAAAAAGAACATTTTTTTTTTGCATCGCAGATTCCCAAGACCTATAACTTTTTTATTTTTCTTTCTATGGAGCTGTGTGAGGGCTTGATTTTTGCGGGCCGATTTATATTTTTCATTGGTATCATTTTGGAGTAAATGGAGCTTTTTGATCGCTTGTTATTACATTTTTTCAGTGGCTCGCTTGTTATAAAGTTTTTTCAGTGGCAACTAAGAATAAATTAGCAATTCAGTTTTTTTTTGTTTGTTTTTTACGGCGTTCACCGTAAGGGATAATTTACATGATATTTATGTAGTCCGGGTCATTACAGATGCAGCAATACCAAACATATGGGGGGAAAAAATTTGGGGGCAATTTTTTTCATTGAAAAACGTATTTTCAATGGGGAAAAAAGTGTCATTTTTTATGGGATTTTTTAAATGGAATAAATGTGTTTTTTTTACCACTTAATAGTTCCACAAGGGCACTATAACAGACAGCTTTTTGATTGATTTTAAAATGCAATGCATTATACCTATAGTGTATTGCAGTGATGCCCAACCTACGAAGCTGTGTTATGCGGCCCGTGCAGTGACCGATGGCAGAGCTTGTGGCGCTGTCAGCTATACAGGGGGTGCAGTGCCGCAGGTATCAGGCAGCGAACTGTGAGGGAACGCGCATCTCGGCTAAACATTGTCATTCAGTGAATCATTAACTGAATGGCTCAGGCGGGATGAGTGCAGCCAGCAGTGACAGACAGAGGAGGGGAGGTCACGTGGGCCGCGCTGCAGCAGGGGATCAGCCTATGAAGTGGCGTGTGTGCTCTGAGTCAGGGAGTGGGCGCGCACCTATCTCACTGACTTGTACGCTTGCTGCCAGCCAAAGCTCACCCTCCTCCAGGTACTCCAGGTAGGAAAAAAAATTCCATCTTTGCAGCCGCTCGCTTGATCCAGTGCTCTTCTCTAGTCCTCCTGAAAACGGCTGTGTGCCTTGTAGTGAATTGAAGTGACCACCAGTGTTGTGTGTCACAGACAGTGTGTGTGCAAATAGCTGAGCCTGCTGCTGCTTCAGTTAAAGACACCACTGTGGTGTGTGTGTGTGTCAGGACATTATTACTGTGAAGGGACGCAGAGGGCATTGCTACTACAAAGGGACACAGAGGACACTATTGCAATTAAGGGGGCACAATGGGCATTATTACTGTGAAGGGGGCACAGAGGGCATTACTACTGTGAAGGGGGCACAGAGGGCATTACCACTGTGAAGGGGGCACAGAGGGCATTACTATTTTAAAGGGGACATAGAGGACATTACTACAAAAAAACGCCCAGATGTGCCCACTTTACAGTGGTAATACCCAGATGTGCTCCCTTTACAGTGGTAATACCCAGATGTGCCCCCTTCAGAGTGGTAATACTCAGATGTGTTCCCTTCACAGAGGTAATGCCCAGATGTGCCCCCTTCACAGTGGTAATGCCCAAATGTGCCCCTTCACAGTGGTATTGCCCAGATGTGCCCCCTTCACAGTGGTAATGTCTAGATGTTCCCCCTTCACAGTGGTAATGCCCAGGTGTGCCCCCCTTCACAGAGGTAATACCCAGATGTGCCCCCTTCACAGTGGTAAAGCCCAGATGTGCCCCCTTTACAGTGGTAATGCCCAGATATGCCCCTTTACTGTGGTAATGCCCAGATGTGCCCCCTTCACAATGGTAATGCCCAGATGTGTCCCCTTCACAGTGGTAATGGCCAGATGTGTTCCCTTCACAGAGGTAATGCCCAGATGTGCCCCCTTCACAGTTGTATTGCCCAGATGTGCCCCCTTCGCAGTGGTAATGCCCAGATGTGCCCCCTTTACAGTGGTAATGCCCAGATGTGCCCCCTTCACAGTGGTAATGCCCAAATGTTCCCCCTTTACAGTGGTAATGCCCAGATGTGCCCTTCACAGGGGTAATGCCCATATGTATCCCCTCCACAGGGGTAATGGCCAGATGTGCCCACTTCACAGGGGTAATGCCCAGATGTGCCCCTTCACAGAAAAAATGCCCAGATATTTGCCCCTTTACAGTAGTAATGCTCACACATGACCCCTCACAGTGTTTGCATTTCTTTCTGGCAAAGCTACCTGGTTCTGGCCCGCAAAATTTATACCATGTCTAATGCGGCCCTCAGGCGAGAAATGGTTGGGCACCACTGGTGTATTGCATTTTAATGTCAGTGCTATTCTGGCATTGACCAGCAGGCTGCACCAGAGAGGCGCAGCCTGCTGGAAATTACTCAAGGCAGGTCTGGGGCCTACATTAGACCCCTGCCAGCCTTTACACACACCAGCACCCCGCGATTGCATTTGAGGGGTGCCGATGGGAGACAGAGGGAGTCCGCTTTACATGCGGCAGGCGCCATTGCCCGCGGCATGTAAAATGTTAAACAGCCCGGATCGGCACTTAGACTGGGTCACTATAAAAAAGCGGCAACCCAGCCTAAGGCCCCTTAGTGACCGCAGTAAAAAGGCGTATGGGTGGTCACTAAGAGGTTAAACAATAAGTCATTTTCTGATGACACATTTTCTTTACTTATTGAACACATCTTCCAGTGGAGCGCATTAATCAGATCCTAACTATTCACTTCATTAATGTACATCTAGATGAATGGGCTGCTTTGCTACCTTGGGCGGAGTTGTCATATAATAAACATGCTAGTGAATCTACAGGAAAGCCCCTCTTCCTCATGACATAGTCATCAAGTGAGGGTTTCTCTTCCTCTTTCTATTCCTTCTGGAGTAATGGCTGCTGACTCATCTGCTGAAATTGTTTTATTGTATTTAGCAGCAGACTAAAGCTGCTCTTCTGAAGACCACCATTCAGATGAAGAGATTTGCTGACCATAGATGCAGAGCTCCACCACAACACACACCTAGGGACAAGGTTTGGTGATCCTCTAAGAAAATCAGAGAGTTCCCTTTTACAAGCTGGCACCTTGTTTCTTTGGTCCTTTTGAAGAGATTACACAGCTGAACCTGGTATGTTACAGGCTGTATCGTCTTGCTTCTCTGAGCACACCGAATTCTTTTCATGTCTTTCTCAACCTCTATGATCAGTTTTTAGGGTGTGTATGAAGTGAAGGATATCTTGGTCATGTAGAAACTCAGAGGCAAGACCTTTTTCCTGGTGGACTGGAATGGCTTTGGTCCTGAGGAGACATCCTGAAAGCTTTGGAGAACAGTCAAGCCCCTGTCCTCCTGAAAAGATTTAATTGAAAATAGAAGTCCAAAGAAGAGAGGGCGAAAGGGTAGATAATACTGTTATGGTGGTGCTCCATTCCTGCTGCTGTTCAGCTGTTGAGGGTGGGCATTGGTGCTGCATCACTCACCCCTTTCCTTCTGCTCCGGCTGGGGGCCTCTGGGCTCCAGTTCTGCTTTGGCCTGCTCCTTCCAGCAATGGTCCACATTCTTTATTCTTAGGGTGAGCACACCCTGATTTGCTCCAGCCTATGGCCGGCCAATTGCATGCATTTCCAGGTGGAAGGGGCTTGAGTTTTAAGTTCCTAGTTTGCTAGTTCACAACTGAAGGTCTGCTTTTTCTGTTAGCCTGCTTGTGTATAAAACTCTGCTCGTTTATCGACTCTGACTCTCTGAGATTTCTGTGGTTTGCTAATTATTATAGGAAATGTTTATGGTCTATTGCCAAGCCTTTGGCTGACCTTATGAAAGAGGGAAGAGTCTTGAGGCTGTTTTGGCTTTTAAAACTTTTAAGCAGGCCTTTATGTAAGCTCCAGTTCTGGTTCAGCATAACCTTTCTTGTCCCATTATTGTGGAGGCAGATGCGTCTGAGGCGAGAGAGGGGGCAGTTTTGTCTCAAGGGTACACTTCACTTACCAATTTGTGCCGTTGTGCTAATTTCTCCCATACATTTTGCAGGCGATTGGGAGCTATTAGCTATTGACTATTTGAAGAATGGTGATATTTTTAGGAGGGGGTCAGACACCAAATTATTGATTTGACTGCCCACAAGAATTTGGCAAAGAAATTCAAACCTAGACAGGCTAGGTGAGCTCTGTTCTATAAAAGGTATAAGTTTGTGATAACTTATAGACTTCACAGGCAATAAAGGTGGCCATACAAATTAGTCTAAAGTTGATCAAAATGGACAATTTACCAGAAAGGTCTTTTATCCATCGCCAGATTATCACTGAACGTGTATGGGCAGTATAAACAACTATAAGGGCCAATATGCACTAAAGTCTGTATGGCCATGTCTGCAAAACGAAAATTGATGAGATGTCAACCAACTTCTTTCTAATGTGTATGGCCAGCTTAATGTTGATTCTTTGCTGCACAGTTTCTGCTCACCTCAACCTCTTGATATTGAGCCAAAATCTATTTTGCTGATTCTGGGGATCATAGGCACTAAAAGACTCATCTCATCACTATTGGTGTCTGCCTGTGATACATGTGCCAATCCTAAGACTCCCCATGTTCGTCCTGGTGGTGAACTTTGTCTGTTCCAGAGATCATAGATGCATCTATCTATGCATTTTTTCACTGATCGGCCTCCGTCTGGGGGTAAAACAGTAATTTGGGTGATGTTGATTGTTTCAGTAACATTTACTATTTTATTCCATTTTTGGAATTCCAAGACCTTGTCCCATTTATTTATTAAGCATATTACTCGTTTACATGGTATTCCTGAAACCATTGCTTCTGATACGTTACGATTTTAAACCCTTTTTGTGATAAGCTTCAGATCCACTTGTCATTTTCTTCTGCATTTCACCCTGAGACTAATGGACAGACTTAGCAATTTAATCAAACCCTTAGGCCCCTTTCACACGAGTGAGTTTTGCGTGCGGGTGCAATGCGTGACGTGAACGCAAAGCACCCACACTGAATCCTGACCCATTCATTTCCATTCATGGTCTATATTCTGCGTTTTTCATGCAGCCCTGGCCCCAAGCACTCGTGCGGAAAAAACTGAATGCAATTGCAGACAATACTGACTGAACTTGCTTGCAAAATAGGTGCGAGTTTAACTGAACGCACCCGGACCTAATCCGTCTTTGTGAAAGAGGCCTTAAGCAGTATCTTAGGTGTTTTATTACTGATCACCATCATTTTTTTAAATTATGGGTTTCATCCTCGTGTTGGGTTATTTTCTGAGAAACTGGATGTGGAGATTCTGTGCACAGTTTGGACCCAGGTTTAAGAGAACCTGAAGAAAACCCCTTTTAAAAAAAATAAAAATCGAAGTTGATAAGAAACATTCTATGGGGTCTTTGTTTTCTCTGGAGCAAAATGGTTGTCTACTAAAAATTTGAGTCTCAAAGTACCTTTGCCTTTCCAAGTTGGTTCCCTGGTACATTGGTCCTTATAAGAGTGTGGAAATTATTAGTCCTGTTTCTTTCCAATTGTTTCTGTCCTCATCATTTAAAATTCACAAAATGTTTCATAAATCCCTGCTCAAAAACTACATTTCCCTATAACTCCTTATAAGGAACCTCCTCCTCCTGTTTAGGTGGAGAGAGACCTGTAGTATAAAGTACAATGCATTGTGGATTTTCTTAGGGTATGAGAATCCACAACATGGTATCTGGTGCATTGGTAAGGTTATGGACCTGAGGAATGTTCTTGGGTTTCCGCTTTTTCTATATTTGCAGATTGTTTGGTTGGTTCTTTTCATAAGAAATGTCCACCTAAACCTAGTGCTAAAATTAAAGGTCCAGTGGCCCCTCACAAAAGTGGTGGGGGTTACTGTCAGGAATTTATCCAGCCATAGCTGTTCTCGCAGCATTGCTATTCTGACCAAGTCCTGTGAGCGCTCTACCTATCCGTGAGCATGGATGCTGAGCCAATCAGGTGCCTTATTTGGTGTCCATACTGCTTCTTTTGCTTGCTTGATTACTTTTTCCTTAGCATTATACACTGCTTGTTTTGAGGGGTTACGAACACCCTGCAATCCAGCAGAAGTGGCCATGCTTGCACACTATAGGAAAAAGCGCCAGCCTATATGCACTCCTATGGTCCCGGCCACCAGAGAGTCAGTACCTTTTACCTATAGTGTAAAAGCATGGCCACCACTGCTGGATTGCAGGGTGGGCTTAACCCCTGGATACGAGCAGTATATAACGTGATTGCAAAATTAATAAAACCAGCAGTGGGGGCAATATGGACAATCACAATACATTAGTAAATGCCTTTTATTAATTTTGTCAACATGATAAATGCTATTTGCTAAAGTGACAACCCCTTTAAGTCTTGTGATGACTGTTTTGCCTGTGATTTTGATCATGGCTCCTGTTTCTCTGTGTGCTCAGAATGGCTCTGCATTACTGTTGGACTTTCTTACCGTGGCTTGTTTCTGGATTAATCCCTGACTAATGTTTTTTGTTTCCATTGACTCACATTCTGACTTGTTTTACTCTTCTGCTACTCCCTGACATCTGAGAAATCTGCTGTTTTCTGGTGCGTTACTTTGGTTCCCTAGCAGCCAAGTCCAACTGGCCTCACAGTGAGATCTGGCGATCACGTAGGGGTAAGCCTTAGATCTACGTACTAAGCACCACTCATGAAGGAAGACAGGTAGCAGACTTTGCTGGCAGTGCCCTCAGAGGGTGATCCTGTATTCTGCCTTACCTCTTTTTCCTTATACTGAGCATGCACACGTAGCTGTCAGTAACTGATAAGAAAACCCATTGGACTCCTAAACCCAGAATGAGCAGAGATCTTTATGAATAAGTTACACATTATAGTGAATCTTCCCCCGTATATCACTTTGTTCAGCACCTCCTGCTCTATAAAATGGCGCCTGAAGATGGGATAGAATTTTCCACCTGACAGAGCCCTTTGTTGTTTTGTCCTATGGCAGTGGCAATTGTGGTCAAAGCTTTCCCAGAAAATAATAAATCTAAAACATTTGAACAGAGTTTGTAAAAACAAAATTAAGTTTTAGGCCTTGTGCATGACTGTATTATGGCTATGTTTTGTATTGAGCCATTATAAATTACCCATAGGGGTACTTCTATTTAATACAGTGTGGCACACAGATGTTGTAGTTACTGTTGAGTTTGACAGAAAAAAAATCTGCTCCATGACATGTTATACTACAGCTTCTGGATAAGACTATATCATACAAAACACAGCACAGCATGATAGGGATTTATATGGCGCGAATGAGGTTTATATGCATCGCTATACAACCCATGAGATATACAGTAAAGGTGCCTGTGGTGTCAGCTGGTGTACATATAACTAGCACTGAGTCTCTAATATATACATTAGTAAAAAAGGTTTTCCATTTTCATATATACAATGTATTGGTCAATACTTACTCCCAATAAAACTCTTGTATATGCATATTTTTTCTCTTTTTCAAATATCATAAAGAAATAAATAAATAGGAAAATATTTAGTCCAAGCCAGGCGAGCTGCAAGATAGGAACAAAAATGTGTGGACAAAAGGTGAAGAACTATGGCAAAATGGGATGAAAAAAAACTGGTAAAAACAGAAAACACACATTACAATCAAGATAATGCACTTACTATGTACGGTAAATAAATATAGCATACATAATATACATATTATATTCTCATTTACAACCCTGTAATTATTTTTAAAAGCAATTGTGTGTGAAAACCAGAGAGATGATCTCAGGAATGAGTCAGAGACGCACACCAATTATTATGAATATGATCACTAGTATATGTGACCAGAATTAAAGGATGGTGGCATATAATTGACTTAATTGTATTTTATATCACTACATATCAGATTATGAGAAAAAAAAGTAGAACTCATCTGCCTAAATGGGTTGTTTCACCTCACCATGTGACTTATTATGTGCAAAATGCTAATATAAGTATATTAGTAACTTACTTTCTTTGTCTCTAGGGGTTATGGCCACCCTTGTGCAATATGCAGACAAAAACACTGGCCTTTCTGGTGCCTAGTATATGGTCGTGAGGGTACATAGACCCTATCATTAACCTCTGGTGTCTTCCCCTCTGCTTTTAAACATGCTACCATTACACCCATCCTTTGTCCAGTTATTGCCCCAAATCACTTCTTCCGTATGCCTCAAAGCTACTTGAACAACATGTCCATCCATCTCTTGGCATCACTGACCTGGCCCTCTCCTGGATCACATCATACCTCACAGACCGGATGTTTAGCGTCTCCCACTCTCGCACCACCTCCTAGTCTCATTCCCTCTCTGTTGGTGTCCGGCAAGGCTCTGTCCTAGGGCCCCTGCTCTTCTCTATCTACACTTTTGGCCTGGGACATCTCATAGAGTCCCACTGCTTTTAGTATCACTCTTATGCTGACGACACACAAATCTACCTCTCTGGTCCAGACATCACCACCTTACTATCCAGAATCCCACAATGTCTATCTTCTATATCATCCTTCTTCTCCTTTCGCTTTCTAAAACTTAACATGGATAAAACAGAATTCATCATCCCCCATCTTGCTCAACCCCCCCAACAGACCTATCTATCACGATCAATGGCTGCACACTCTCCCCGGTCAACCAAGTCTGCTGCCATGGAGTGACCTTGGATTCTGCCCTCTCCTTCCGACCACACATCCAAGCCCTTTCCACCACCTGCCGTCTCCAACTCAAAAACATCTCCCGCATCCGTGCTTTCCTTAACTTTGAATCTGCGAGAATGCTTGTACATGCCCTCATCATTTCCCGCCTAGACTACTGCAACATTCTCCTCTGTGGCTTTTCATCTAGTACTCTCGCGACCCTCCAATCTATCCTCAACTCTGCTGCCCGACTAATCCACCTCTCCCCCTGTTACTCCTCTGCCTCTCCCCTCTGCCAATCCCTTCACTGGCTCCCCATTGCCCAGCGAATTCCTCACAAGACCTCCTTCTCTCCTCTCCTCTTATCACCTCTTCCCACAATCGCCTCCAAGATTTATCCATTACATCCCCCACACTCTGGAACTCACTACCCCAACATATCAGACTCTCACCTACAGTGGAATCCTTCAAAAGAAAACTGAAAACCCACCTCTTCAGACAAGCCTACAACCAGTGACCCTGCTGCCTCTATACCGCCATGACCAGCTTCATCCGCACCTACTGTGTCCTTCTCCTATACCATGTAGATTGTAAGCCCTCACGGGCAGGGCCCTCTCTCCTTCTGTACCAGTTTGTAACTAGTCTTGTTTATGATTAGTGCAATTGTCTGTATTATGTATGTATACCTCTTCTCATATGTACAGCGCTATGGAATAAATGAGGCTTTAATAATAAATAATAATAATAAATAGCAGTCAGCCAAAGCAGCATTTGGATAACATCTATTTAAAGAGGACCTTTCATGGGTCCAGACATTATTTAAATAAGTAGAGAGTTGTGTAGGGCACAGTGCAGGGATGTAGGTCACTTACTAGTTTATCTGTGCGGTGCTCGGTTCCCCCGCTGTGCCCACCTTTTACTTTTCCCGCCTGGTATGGATAGTAATATCATCGGTACAGGGAGGCGGAGACTGCCCTGTTTGTCAATCGGCGTCTCCTTCTCCCTGGCTGTAGCGCGGTCCAATCGCAGAGTGTCACAGCCAGGGAGAAGGTCAGCTTTTTTTTAGCTATATGAATTGAACCTGATGGGAAAAGAAGCTGCCTGGATGAGTGTCGCTGCTGTATAGGCAAATGAAGTTTTGGAGATCACATTATAGGGTCAAATCTATTAAGCCTGGGCTACACTGTGACTTTTTGTAGTGCAAATGATTTTCACTATTGACAGCTGCAGTCCACAAGATTACATTTAACTGAATACATTCATTTGGACTGCAGCTGTATTTAAACAGTTAAATCAGTCGCGCTACAAAAAGTCGCAGTGTAGCCTCATCCTAATGAACTGAGCAGGTCTCTAAACTCTTTTCTTTCAGTCCAGATTTCCACTTCTAGGAACATACATATACATAAGTATGAAATAGTTACTTACCAGAATTACTGCAGAGACCCAGTTATTAACAATCCAGTTTCCCATGTTGCTCTGGATCTTCTGTCTGTGCTTCCCTAACTGCTGAACGTACCTCTTCTTACGCTGAACACTGACTACTTTGTGTTTGCATTGCTCTGTCTTTATTAACCATGTTGCATCTATTAGTCACTCCTTTTTCTGTAACAGGTGAATTCCCATTGAATCTCTATAAGGAAATAGAAGAATTCCACCTAGTATTGCATCAATCTGACAGTCCTGGCCTTTCAGCGATTTCATAGTTGGAGAACTGGTTCAGTGCTCCAGCGTAACTTCAAAAGAATTTTCTCCTCATCTCTCAATAGAGCTTTATTGTGTAACAATATTAGGTCACCACAGGTTTATTTAAGTATTTTCCTTTTTTTTTTTTTTTACTAGAGTGACCATCAAAAAATCACACCCAGTAATGCCAAAAAGGTAGTAGACTTGTTTTTTCCTAGTATTAGGAAACCCCTTTCAGGGATAATCTGTATTGTTTCAACTGTCAATAAGGGATAATCACTGAAAGGAAACCCTAATCTAAAATATAACTTTCAAACATTATAAAAATAACTTTTACAAAGACAGGTGCACTCTGCGGTCATACTAAACCCTCATACTAATGTAAAAATGAGAGATTATCCTACTTTGGAGGACATGTCTGAGCCAGAACACCACACCAAGGTTGCTTCAGTAGCTTGGTACCTAACGCTAAACCTACCTGTGCCGTATGGGCAATACCAGGAGCCAGTGGGCAAATTACAAGAGCACAAGGTCCGACTCGTGGCAAACTCCCAGTTACCTCCAGCATGCAGCCATGCTTACAATGGGAGGAGGGAGAGAGCTCTGAGCCCCACCCAAGACTGGCTGATACAGCCCAGGCCTCACATGTGCACCAGAATGTTGCCTGTAGGTGGAAATAAAGACACATTCAGACTAGGAGTTTTTACACCTCCAAACAATTCTATATATAAACTACAAATTGGTGTGGTAATGATGAAAAGCAGGAAGTGCTCAACCCCATATGCAGTGGCGCATCTATATGTCCCGGGGGAGCAGATCCTGTACTTGTGGTCCGCTGCTAATGGCAATCCCCAGCAAAAATGCATACAATGGAGGATGCCCGCAGCGGACCACAAGTACCACAATAGACATTCTACACAGGATAGCAAATGTGTGGATGTGATAAACAATAAAACAAAATAAAAATAACTTTTACAAAGACAGGTGCACTCTGCGGTCTTACTAAACCCTCATACTGATGTAAAATTGAGGATTAGCCAACATGTTCTACTGTGGAGGACATGTCTGAGCCCGAGCACCGCGCCAAGGTTTCTCAAGTAGCTCGGGACCTAACGCTAAACCTACCTGTGTCGTATGGGCAATACCACGCCAATTTGTAGTTTATATATAAAATTTTGGGAGGTGTAAAAACTCCTAGTCTGAATGTTCCTTTATTTCCATCTACAGGAAACATTCTGCTGCACATGTGAGGCCCAGGCTATATCAGCCAGTCTTGGGTGGGGCTCAGAGCTCTCTCCCTCCTCCCATTGTAAGTATGGCTGCATGCTGGAGGTAACTGGGAGTTTGCCGCGAGTCGGACCTTGCACTCCTGTAATTTTACAATAAACTTTATAAATTAAAAAATAAAACACCATACTAAAAATTCTAATTATTAACAATATATCACCAACGAACTAATTTAATTTTGCCACCAGATATTATATATATATATATATATATATATATATACTGTATATATATAGAAATAAAAATTGGACTGCACTCCTGTAGACTTTCAAAATTGTCAGTGAAGAAACTTTATTCACCCATAAAGTGGCACGGAGTGACGTTTCGGCTCATACATGAGCCTTTCTCAAGCATTGGTACAAAGTGAACAGCAAACTTAAAAAGGTGTATCAATCAAAGTGATCAGTGACATTACATAATTGATGATCAGTGAAAAAGTCATATATAAAAAACATATCATCTCCATATAATATCAAATATGGACACTACACAATAAAGTGACGAAGTGCATTCAAGGGATAAAATATAATATACAGTACATTACATAAAAACCGTGCAAGTGCATAATTAAATTCATCTGTATCAAATAGGTGTATAATCAGTGCATATACGTCATCAGTGAACATGTAAAGGGGAGGAGAAGACATGTTCGTACCTGGATGAACGATGGCGCCCACATACACCATCGCGCAAATCAGCGCGTTCAGAGATTACCATCGCGCATGTCCCGGCTGCGTTACATCATCAAAGAGGGCTGGACAGAAGAGCGCATGCGCCACATCGTCACCCCATCCTAAGACCCGAACGGTGCCTGCACACAGCATTGTTAGCACGCAACATGTTCCTAAACCATTGACTATCGGAAAAATAGAACGATGCATGCGCGTCACAGCTCCCTCAGCAAAAAACGCCATATTTGAAAAGGGATCGTTGCCAATCGTCCTTGAACAACTTTCCTAAGTAAATGAATCACGTGATGGTCGCAATGTGCTCACAAATTCAAAGCGCTAAAGCAGAATTGTCACTATGGGTTAATCCCAGTCTTTAGCAGGTCCGGTGAGCATTCATCCCTTCCAGGACGAATTGCCCACCCACACAAGGGTCCCCGGGTGGTGACAACACGTCAATGTCAGCACCACCATGGGTCCTCATACTGCTAAATATTGTGACTAAGAGGGTTCTCCTCTATAGGCTGTTCCAGTTACGCTTTAAAAAGCACTTTGCTATAAGGGAATATGCAAGGGATCCTGTTGTATTACTTTCTCACTTGTAATGTTCAATAAACAACATATTACTAGAACAAATGAAAAACTCTCTTGCAATGCAATCGGGACATGTAAAAAAACTCTTTGTTAAAAAAGTTCCTTTATCAAAAAGGGGCATTGTTATTCATTGTGGGCATTTCATCCAACTTCCAGGCATGAAACCAGCTGATAACGGTGCTGCAGTTGTTGTGATGGACACCACTAAATATATGATGGAGATTTTAAGACAATTAAGTGATTCAAATGTATATGGTATGCTACAAAATGACCCCAAGTTTCATATCATGCAAATCATTAAACAATGTCTATCAGATGCTTTGGTAGCGGGTATTATAGATGAAGGATTAAGGGAATATTTAGTTGTTCCCTACCCCATCACCCCGGTGATATACGTTTTACCCAAGGTCCATAAAACCCTGTTGGACCCACCGGGACGTCCCATAGTCTCTGGTACAGATTCTGTTTTTGGACATATAGCAATTTTCCTTGATAAGGTAATACGTGACTTCTAGAGTTGAGCGGACACCTGGATGTTCGGGTTCGAGAAGTTCGGCCGAACTTCCCGAAAATGTTCGGGTTCGGGATCCGAACCCGATCCGAACTTCGTCCCGAACCCGAACCCCATTGAAGTCAATGGGGACCCGAACTTTTCGGCACTAAAAAGGCTGTAAAACAGCCCAGGAAAGGGCTAGAGGGCTGCAAAAGGCAGCAACATGTAGGTAAATCCCCTGCAAACAAATGTGGATAGGGAAATGAATAAAAATAAAAATTCAATAAATAAAAATTAACCAAAATCAATTGGAGAGAGGTCCCATAGCAGAGAATCTGGCTTCACGTCACCCACCACTGGAACAGTCCATTCTCAGATATTTAGGCCCCGACACCCAAGCAGAGGAGAGAGGTCCCGTAACAGACAATCTGGCTTCATGTCAGCAGAGAATGAGGATTCATGTCACCCACCACTGCAACAGTCCATTTTCATAAATTTAGGCCCAGCACCCAGGCAGAGAAGAGAGGTCCCGTAACAGACAATCTGGCTTCATGTCAGCAGAGAATCAGTCTTCATATCATAGCAGAGAATCAGGCTTCACGTCAGCCACCAATGCAACAGTCCATTTTCATAAATTTAGGCCCAGCACCCAGGCAGAGGAGAGAGGTCCCGTAACAGAGAATCTGGCTTCATGTCAGCAGAGAATTAGTCTTCATTTCATAGCAGAGAATCAGGCTTCACGTCACCCACCACTGTAACAGTCCATTTTCATAAATTTAGGCTCAGCACCCAGGCAGAGGAGAGAGGTCCCGTAACAGACAATCTGGCTTCATGTCAGCAGAGAATCAGTCTTCATATCATAGCAGAGAATCAGGCTTCACGTCACCCACCACTGCAACAGTCCATTGTCAGATATTTAGGCCCAGCACCTAGGCAGAGGAGAGAGGTCCCGTAACAGACAATCTCACTTCATGTCAGCAGAGAATCAGTCTTCATATCATAGCAGAGAATCAGGCTTCACGTCAGCCACCAATGCAACAATCCATTGTCAGATATTTAGGCCCAGCACCCAGGCAGAGGAGAGAGGTCCCGTAACAGACAATCTGGCTTCATGTCAGCAGAGAATCAGTCTTCATATCATAGCAGAGAATCAGGCTTCATGTCAGCCACCAATGCAACAGTCCATTGTCAGATATTTAGGCCCAGCACCCAGGCAGAGGAGAGAGGTCCCGTAACAGACAATCTGGCTTCATGTCAGCAGAGAATCAGTCTTCATATCATAGCAGAGAATCAGGATTCACGTCAGCCACCAATGCAACAGTCCATTGTCAGATATTTAGGCCCAGCACCCAGGCAGAGGAGAGAGGTCCCGTAACAGACAATCTGGCTTCATGTCAGCAGAGAATCAGTCTTCATATCATAGCAGAGAATCAGGCTTCACGTCAGCCACCAATGCAACAGTCCATTGTCAGATATTTAGGCCCAGCACCCAGGCAGAGGAGAGAGGTCCCATAACAGACAATCTGGCTTCATGTCAGCAGAGAATCAGTCTTCATATCATAGCAGAGAATCAGGCTTCACGTCACCCACCACTGCAACAGTCCATTGTCAGATATTTAGGCCCAGCACCTAGGCAGAGGAGAGAGGTCCCGTAACAGACAATCTGGCTTCATGTCAGCAGAGAATCAGTCTTCATATCATAGCAGAGAATCAGGCTTCACGTCAGCCACCAATGCAACAGTCCATTGTCAGATATTTAGGCCCAGCACCCAGGCAGAGGAGAGAGGTCCCGTAACAGACAATCTGGCTTCATGTCAGCAGAGAATCAGTCTTCATATCATAGCAGAGAATCAGGCTTCACGTCAGCCACCAATGCAACAGTCCATTGTCAGATATTTAGGCCCAGCACCCAGGCAGAGGAGAGAGGTCCCATAACAGATCATAGCAGAGAATCAGGCTTCACGTCACCCACCACTGCAACAGTCCATTGTCAGATATTTAGGCCCAGCACCTAGGCAGAGGAGAGAGGTCCCGTAACAGACAATCTGGCTTCATGTCAGCAGAGAATCAGTCTTCATATCATAGCAGAGAATCAGGCTTCACGTCAGCCACCAATGCAACAGTCCATTGTCAGATATTTAGGCCCAGCACCCAGGCAGAGGAGAGAGGTCCCGTAACAGAGGATCTGGCTTCATCTCAACAGAGAATTAGTCTGCATGTCATAGCAGAGAATCAGGCTTCACGTCACCCAACATTGGAACAGTCCATTGGCATATATTTAGGCCCCGGCACCCAGACAGAGGAGAGGTTCATTCAACTTTGGGTAGCCTCGCAATATAATGGTAAAATGAAAAAAAAAAAATAGGATTGAATGAGGAAGTGCCCTGGAGTACAATAATATATGGTTAAGGGGAGGTAGTTAATGTCTAATCTGGACAAGGGACGGACAGGTCCTGTGGTATCCATGCCTGGTTCATTTTTATGAACGTCAGCTTGTCTACATTGGCTGTAGACAGGCGGCTACGTTTGTCTGTAATGATGCCCCCTGCCGTGCTGAATACACGTTCAGACAAAACGCTGGCCGCCGGGCAGGCCAGCACCTCCAAGGCATAAAAGGCTAGCTCTGGCCACGTGGACAATTTAGAGACCCAGAAGTTGAATGGGGCCGAACCATCAGTCAGTACGTGGAGGGGTGTGCACACGTACTGTTCCACCATGTTAGTGAAATATTGCCTCTTGCTAACACGTTGCGTATCAGGTGGTGGTGCAGTTAGCTGTGGCGTGTTGACAAAACTTTTCCACATCTCTGCCATGCTAACCCTGCCCTCAGAGGAGCTGGCCGTGACACAGCTGCCTTGGCGACCTCTTGCTCCTCCCTCTGCCTTGGCCTTGGGCTTCCACTTGTTCCCCTGTGACATTTGGGAATGCTCTCAGTAGCGCGTCTACCAACGTGCGCTTGTACTCGCGCATCTTCCTATCACGCTCCAGTGCAGGAAGTAAGGTGGGCACATTGTCTTTGTAGCGTGGATCCAGCAGGGTGGCAACCCAGTAGTCCGCACACGTTAAAATGTGGGCAACTCTGCTGTCGTTGCGCAGGCACTGCAGCATGTAGTCGCTCATGTGTGCCAGGCTGCCCAGGGATAAGGACAAGCTTTCCTCTGTGGGAGGCGTATCGTCATCGTCCTGCCTTTCCCCCCAGCCACGCACCAGTGATGGGCCCGAGCTGCGTTGGGTGCCACCCCGCTGTGACCATGCTTCATCCTCATCCTCCTCCACCTCCTCCTCATCCTCGTCCTCCTCGTCCTCTAGTAGTGGGCCCTGGCTGGCCACATTTGTACCTGGCCTCTGCTGTTGCAAAAAACCTCCCTCTGAGTCACTTCGAAGAGACTGGCCTGAAAGTGCTAAAAATGACCCCTCTTCCTCCTCCTCCTCCTCCTGGGCCACCTCCTCTTCCATCATCGCCCTAAGTGTTTTCTCAAGGAGACATAGAAGTGGTATTGTAACGCTGATAACGGCGTCATCGCCACTGGCCATGTTGGTGGAGTACTCGAAACAGCGCAACAGGGCACACAGGTCTCACATGGAGGCCCAGTCATTGGTGGTGAAGTGGTGCTGTTCCGCAGTGCGACTGACCCGTGCGTGCTGCAGCTGAAACTCCACTATGGCCTGCTGCTGCTCGCACAGTCTGTCCAGCATGTGCAAGGTGGAGTTCCACCTGGTGGGCACGTCGCATATGAGGCGGTGAGCGGGAAGGCCGAAGTTACGCTGTAGCGCAGACAGGCGAGCAGCGGCAGGATGTGAACGCCGGAAGCGCGAACAGACGGCCCGCACTTTATGCAGCAGCTCTGACATGTCGGGGTAGTTGTGAATGAACTTCTGCACCACCAAATTCAGCACATGCGCCAGGCAAGGGATGTGCGTCAAACCGGCTAGTCCCAGAGCTGCAACGAGATTTCGCCCATTATCGCACACCACCAGGCCGGACTTGAGGCTCACCGGCAGCAACCACTCGTCGGTCTTTTGTTCTATACCCCGCCACAACTCCTGTGCGGTGTGGGGCCTGTCCCCCAAACATATGAGTTTCAGAATGGCCTGCTGACGTTTACCCCGGGCTGTGCTGAAGTTGGTGGTAAAGGTGTGTGGCTGACTGGATGAGCAGGTGGAAGAAGAGGAGGAGGAAGCCGAGAAGGAGGAGGTGGCAACAGGAGGCAAAGAATGTTGCCCTGCGATCCTTGGCGGCGGAAGGACGTGCGCCAAACAGCTCTCCGCCTGCGGCCCAGCTGCCACTACATTTACCCAGTGTGCAGTTAGGGTGATATAGCGTCCCTGGCCGTGCTTACTGGTCCACGTATCTGTGGTTAGGTGGACCTTGCTACAGATGGCGTTGCGCAGTGCACACTTGATTTTATCGGATACTTGGTTGTGCAGGGAAGGCACGGCTCTCTTGGAGAAGTAGTGGCGGCTGGGAACAACATACTGTGGGACAGCAAGCGACATGAGCTGTTTGAACCTGTCTGTGTCCACCAGCCTAAATGACAGCATTTCATAGGCCAGTAGTTTAGAAATGCTGGCATTCAGGGCCGGGGATCGAGGGTGGCTAGGTGGGAATTTACGCTTTCTCTCAAATGTTTGTGAGATGGAGAGCTGAACGCTGCCGTGTGACATGGTTGAGACGCTTGGTGACGGAGGTGGTGGTGGTGTTGGTGGTACATCCTCTGTTTGCTGGGCGGCAGGTGCCAACGTTCCTCCAGAGGCGGAGGAAGAGGCCGAGGCGGCAGCAGCAGAAGAGGCCGAGGCGGCAGCAGCTGAAGAGGTAGCAGGGGGAGCCTGAGCGACTTCCTTGTTTTTAAGGTGTTTACTCCACTGCAGTTCATGCTTTGCATGCAGGTGCCTGGTCATGCAGGTTGTGCTAAGGTTCAGAACGTTAATGCCTCGCTTCAGGCTCTGATGGCACAGCGTGCAAACCACTCGGGTCTTGTCGTCAGCACATTGTTTGAAGAAGTGCCATGCCAGGGAACTCCTTGAAGCTGCCTTTGGGGTGCTCAGTCCAAGATGGCGGCGGTCAGTAGCAGGCGGAGTCTCTTGGCGGCGGGTGTTCTGCTTTTGCCCACTGCTCCCTCTTTTGCTACGCTGTTGGCTTGGTCTCACCACTGCCTCTTCCTTCGAACTGTGAAAGTCAGTGGCACGACCTTCATTCCATGTGGGGTCTAGGACCTCATCGTCCCCTGCATCGTCTTCCACCCAGTCTTGATCCCTGACCTCCTGTTCAGTCTGCACAGTGCAGAAAGGCGCCGCAGTTGGCACCTGTGTTTCGTCATCATCAGAGACTTGCTGAGGTGGTATTCCCATGTCCTCATCATCAGGAAACATAAGTGGTTGTGCGTCAGTGCATTCTATGTCTTCCACCGCTGGGGAAGGGCTAGGTGGATGCCTTTGGGAAACCCTGCCAGCAGAGTCTTCAAACAGCATAAGAGACTGCTGCATAACTTGAGGCTCAGACAGTTTCCCTGATATGCATGGGGGTGATGTGACAGACTGATGGGGTTGGTTTTCAGGCGCCATCTGTGCGCTTTCTGCAGAAGACTGGGTGGGAGATAATGTGAATGTGCTGGATCCACTGTCGGCCACCCAATTGACTAATGCCTGTACCTGCTCAGGCCTTACCATCCTTAGAACGGCATTGGGCCCCACCATATATCGCTGTAAATTCTGGCGGCTACTGGGACCTGAGGTAGTTGGTACACTAGGACGTGTGGATGTGGCAGAACGGCCACGTCCTCTCCCAGCACCAGAGGGTCCACTAACACCACCACGACCATGTCCGCGTCCCTTACTAGATGTTTTCCTCATTGTTATCGTTCACCACAACAACAAAAATATTATTTGGCGCTGGGTGACAGGTATGGGTTTACTGACAGAATTAGACTTGGAAATGCACAGTAGCGTGTGTGTGAAGTTATTCAGAATGACCCTATGTGCACCTTGAATATTATATACCCTTTTAGGGATAGATTTCAAATAGCTCTGATACAGCAGAAACCACTAAATTAGTAAATTGATAAATTGGGAATTGTATTTCAACCCAGAACAAAAAATGTGCTTTGACGGACACTAAATAACTTGCCCAGCCACAACAGTACAGCAGTAACGACAGATTTAGCGGGATATAAATTTGAGGCCTAGTATTTAGGCGCTGGGTGACAGGTATAGATTTACTGACAGAATTAGACTTGGAAATGCACAGTAGCGTGTGTGTGAAGTTATTCTGAATGACCCTATGTGCACCTTGAATATTATATACCCTTTTAGGGATAGATTTCAAATAGCTCTGATACAGCAGAAACCACTAAATTAGGAAATTGCTAAATTGGGAATTTTATTTCAACCCAGAACAAAAAATGTGCTTTGACGGACACTAAATAACTTGCCCAGCCACAACAGTACAGCGGTAACGACAGATTTAGCTGGATATAAACTTGAGGCCTAGTATTTAGGCGCTGGGTGACAGGTATAGATTTACTGACAGAATTAGACTTGGAAATGCACAGTAGCGTGTGTGTGAAGTTATTCAGAATGACCCTATCAGCACCTTGATTCTGATATACCCTTTTAGGGATGTATTTAAAGTATGCCTGATACAGCAGAAACCACTAAATTAGGAAATTGCTAAATTGGGAATTGTATTTCAACCCAGAACAAAAACTGTGCTTTGACGGACACTAAATAACTTGCCCAGCCACAGCAGTACAGCAGTAATGACAGATTTAGCTGGATATAAACTTGAGGCCTAGTATTTAGGCGCTGGGTGACAGGTATACGTTTACTGACAGAATTAGACTGGGATATGGCCAAAAAATAACCACACTATTGATGGTTAAATGCACTTGGTGTGACAGCTTGACCAACCACACTACTGAGGGTTAAATGCACTTGGTGACAGGCGCAGCTTGCCCCTGATGTAGTATATGGCCAAAAAATAAACAGACTATTGCTGGTTAAATGCACTTGGTGTGACAGCTTGACCAACCACACTACTGAGGGTTAAATGCACTTGGTGACAGGCGCAGCTTGCCCCTGATGTAGTATATGGCCAAAAAATAAACAGACTATTGCTGGTTAAATGCACTTGGTGTGACAGCTTGACCAACCACATTACTGAGGGTTAAATGCACTTGGTGACAGGCGCAGCTTGCCCCTGATTAAATGCACTTGGTGTGACAGCTTCACCCTGATGTAGGCTTTAGCCAAAAAACAACCACACCATTGAGGGTTAAATGCACTTGGTGACAGGCGCAGCTTGCCCCTGATGTAGTATATGGCCAAAAAATAAACAGACTATTGCTGGTTAAATGCACTTGGTGTGACAGCTTCACCCTGATGTAGGCTTTAGCCAAAAAACAACCACACCATTGAGGGTTAAATGCACTTGGTGACAGGCGCAGCTTGCCCCTGATGTAGTATATGGCCAAAAAATAAACAGACTATTGCTGGTTAAATGCACTTGGTGTGACAGCTTCACCCTGATGTAGGCTTTAGCCAAAAAACAACCACACCATTGAGGGTTAAATGCACTTGGTCGCAGCTTGGGCTGGCGCACCACAAGACACAAAATGGCCGCCGATCACCCCAGAAAAAAGTGACTGACAAACGGTCTGGGCAGCCTAAAAACAGTGAGCAATTGAGTATCAGCAGTTCAATGATCCACAGCTGCAGATCGATCACTGGATGGAGTCTTTTGGAGGAGTTAATCAGCCTAATCTCGCCCTACTGTCGCAGCCGCAACCTCTCCCTACGCTAATCAGAGCAGAGTGACGGGCGGCGCTATGTGACTCCAGCTTAAATAGAGGCTGGGTCACATGGTGCTCTGGCCAATCACAGCCATGCCAATAGTAGGCATGGCTGTGACAGCCTCTTGGGGCAAGTACTATGACGCTTGTTGATTGGCTGCTTTGCAGCCTTTCAAAAAGCGCCAAGAAAGTGGCGAACACCGAACCCGAACCCGGACTTTTATGAAAATGTCCGGGTTCGGGTCCGTTTCACGGACACCCCAAAATTCGGTACGAACCCGAACTATACAGTTCGGGTTCGCTCATCCCTAGTGACTTCTCTACAGGAGGTCAGTCTTATATCAGTGACACATCAGATTTTTTGAAGAAATTGAAGGAAATGAATATTGGGGGACACGATTCCTTTTATGTCACATCTCTTTACACTTCAATTGACCATCAGAAAGGCATTAATGCAGTAAAAAGAATGTTAGATTTATCATCTATGACGTCTGAAGCTTGTTCTTTCATCATTTCATTAGTAAGGATTGTTCTGGAACATAATTATTTCCTTTTCCAGGATACATGTTATGTCCAATGTGGCCCCAACGTACGCTAATATATATATGCGCCGGTTTGAGGAGGATTTCGTCTATGGCTTCCACCCCTCCCAGCACATTTTGGGGTGGTGGCGATACATAGACGATTTCTTCCTCATCTGGACAGGCTCTGAACAACAACTGTTTAACTTTCACCGGTATCTGAATAGTATTGATGGGGATTTACAATTTACTATCACCTTTTCAGATACCGCTGTGCAATTCTTGGATGCAAACGTTTTACTCACTAATGGGGCTCTCTCCACAAAACTTTACACCAAACCAACTGATAGAAACACGATGTTAAGATATGAGAGTTGTCATCCACGTAGTATGGTGAAACATTTACCATATTCTCAATTTTTGAGGGCCAAAAGGATAGTTACTGATGAAGCAACATTGGACAAGACTGTTGACGAGATGATTATTAAATTTAGGCAACGAGGGTATCCCAATAAATTACTTGCTGAACAAAAACATAAGGTTCTAGCAATTGACAGGGAATCCACACTTCGAGGAGGTAAAGAAAAAAACACACAAAGTAGGATTACATTTGTATCCACTTATTCCCAGTTAAGCGGTGATATCAACAAAATTCTTAAGAGACATTGGGCGATATTAGGAGGTTGCTTGAAAGAGGTGTCTGAATTCAGGGCTCCGCCCCTCTTTTCCTATTGCAGATGTAAAAATATTAGGGATCAACTAGTAAGAGCCGATGTGGGCCCTAAAAAAGTCTCCAGACAAACGACACTTGCACCATCAGGCATAGGATGTTTCCCATGCCTACATGGTGTAAATTGTCGCTATATCTGTAGAGCTAAGGTATTTACACACCCTAAGGGTACTTTCACACTAGCGTTTTTCTTTTCCGGCATAGAGTTCCGTCACAGGAGCTCTATACCGGAAAAGAACTGATCAGGCATATCCCCATGCATTCTGAATGGAGAGTAATCCGTTCAGTTTGCATCAGGATGTCTTCAGTTCAGTCGTTTTGACTGATCAGGCAAAAGAGAAAACCGCAGCATGCTGCGGTTTTCTCTCCGGCGAAAAAAACTGAAGACTTGCCTGAACGCCGGATCCAGCATTTTTTCCCATAGGAATGTATTAGCGCCGGATCCGGCAGTCAGAATACCTGAATGCCGGATCCGTCGTTCCGGCATGCGCATGCGCAGATCGGTCAAAATGTGAAAAAATGTACAAGACGGATCCGTTGGTCCGCATGACAAGCGGAGAAACGGATCCATCCTTGCAATGCATTTGTGAGACGCCCGCCGGATCACACTGCCGCAAGTGTGAAAGTAGCCTAACACGGGCTGTATCTATCCTATTAAGTTTCATCTAACGTTTGATTCATCTTTCGTTGTATATATACTGTCATGCCCCTGTGGGCTATTATATGTAGGAGAGACTTCCACAGATTTAAAGACTAGGCTGAATAACCATCGGTATGCGATCAGAAAATGTTGTATGGATCTACAGGTCGCTAGACATTTTGTGTCACTCAAACATAAAGAAAAGGATCTGAGATGTTGGATCATAGATGAGATTGCAATGCTATGGAGGGGTGGAGATCGTTTGTCTCTACTCAAAAAAAGAGAACTATATTGGATCCAGACTTTGAATAGTCTTCATCCTAATGGATTGAATATTGAATACAGTTATGGTGCCATGGTGTGAGTATTGGTTGGCTTGCCCATATTTCCCTGTATTGTAAGTGAAGCTTTCTACTTGTGAGAGATAAGTTTATTGGTAAAAAAATAAAAAAATAAATTGTACTGTGGTACTAACAATGTATATTATTTACAGTAATTTCATATTTATTTTTTCTAGACACTCAAACACATTTTGGAGAGGATTTTTTATGGACAAGGATCGTGCCTGGAAGTTGGATGACATGCCCACAATGAATAACAATGCCCCTTTTTTGATAAAGGAACTCTTTTAACAAAGAGTTTTTTTACATGTCCCGATTGCATTGCAAGAGAGTTTTTCTTTTGTTCTAGTAATATGTTGTTTATTGAACATTACAAGTGAGAAAGTAATACAACAGGATCCCTTGCATATTCCCTTATAGCAAAGTGCTTTTTAAAGCGTAACTGGAACAGCCTATAGAGGAGAACCCTCTTAGTCACGATATTTAGCAGTATGAGGACCCATGGTGGTGCTGACATTGACGTGTTGTCACCACCCGGGGACCCTTGTGTGGGTGGGCAATTCGTCCTGGAAGGGATGAATGCTCACCGGACCTGCTAAAGACTGGGATTAACCCATAGTGACAATTCTGCTTTAGCACTTTGAATTTGTGAGCACATTGCGACCATCACGTGATTCATTTACTTAGTTAAGTTGTTCAAATATGGCGGTTTTGCTGAGGGACCTGTGACGCGCATGCATCGTTCTATCTTGCCGATAGTCAATGGTTTAGGAACATGTTGCGTGTGATCAATGCTGTGATCAATGCTGTGCGCAGGCGCCTTTTGGGTCTTAGGATGGTGACGATGTGGCGCATGCGCTCTTCTGTCCAGCCCTCTTTGATGATGTAACGCAGCCGGGACATGCGCAATGGTAATCTCTGAATGCGCTGATTTGTGCGATGGTGTATGTGGGCGCCATCGTTCATCCAGGTACGAACATGTCTTCTCCTCCCCTTTACATGTTCACTGATGACGTATATGACGACTTTCACAGGGACTTTCACAGTGACCGCCCCTTTAACAGTGACTTTCGCAGTGACCTCCCCTTTAACAGTGACTTTCACAGTGACCGCCCCTTTAACAGTGACCTCCCCTTTAACTGTGACTTTCACAGTGACCTCCCCTTTAACAGTGACCGCCCCTTTAAAAGTGACTTTCACAGTGGCTGCCCCTTTAACCCCTTAAGGACTCAGCCCTATTTCACCTTAAGGACTTAAGGCTAAGACTACCCCTCCAACGCTATTTACTTTGGCATCAAGATCTGCAGGTAATTGTTGTGAAATTTTCGTCTTTTGCCTCAGTAGCATATTATGCCTTTCCAAGAATCTAGTACACCAGGATGCAGTGGCCTTAAATCTGTTGCTGTGATCTGGGTTAGATTTGGCTCACTGAAGTGCAAACAAACGTATTTTATTTCTTGTCACTACATAACCGTTTTGGCAATGCTCATTCACCATGTCTGCTACATGTTTTTCGAGTTCTGGCCAATGTGGGGTGCCTCTTCTTAATGCACACTTACCCCATGGCATACTCTTTTCTGTTACTCCATATTGTCTTGCAGCAGCGCAGTTATTATGTTCTATGGCAAAGTTTACAACTTTAAGTTTGAAACTGGCTTCATATTTCTTTCTTCTTGCTGGTGGAGCCATGATGGGGTCTTGACTGTTAGCCATTTTTATATTGTACTGTATGTACTGGTGCTATACTGTATGAACCGATGCACATGTATCTGCTCCCCAGATAGACTTTTTTGCAAATCTGACCAGTGTCACTTTAAATGCTTTGACTTATCCAGGCCGTTCTGAGATAGTGTTTTTTCGTCACCTATTGTACTTCATGACACCGGTAAAATAAAGTTTAAAAAAAATCATTTTTATTTATAAAAAAAAATCCAAATTTACCAAAAATTTGAGAAATATTTGCAAATTTCCAAGTTTCTATTTCTCTACTTCTATAATACATAGTAATACCTCCAAAAATAGTTATTACTTTACATTCCCCATATGTCTACTTCATGTTTGGATCATTTTGGGAATGATATTTTATTTTTTGGGGATGTTACAAGGCTTAGAAGTTTAGAAGCAAATCTTGACCCCATTCTATAAACGACACCCCTCAAGGTATTCAAAACTGATTTTACAAACTTTGTTAACCCTTTAGGTGTTCCACAAGAATTAATGGAATATAGAGATGCAATTTCTAAATTTCACTTTTTTGGCAGATTTTCCAGTTACAAAGCAAGGGTTAACAGCCAAACCAAACTCAATATTTATGGCCCTGATTCTGTAGTTTACAGAAACACCCCATATGTGGTCGTAAACCGCTGTACGGGCACACGGCAGGGCGCAGAAGGAAAGGAATGCCATGCGGTTTTTGGAAGGCAGATTTTGCTGGACTGTTTTTTTTTTGTACCATGTCCCATTTGAAGCCCCTCTGATGCACCCCTAGAGTAGAAACTCCATAAAAGTGACCCCATCTAAGAAACTACACCCCTCAAGGTATTCAAAACTGATTTTTACAAACGTTGTTAACCCTTTAGGTGTTCCACAAGAATTAATGGAAAATAGAGATGCAATTTCTAAATTTCACTTTTTTGGCACATTTTCCATTTTAATATTTTTTTTTACTTTTACAAAGCAAGGGTTAACAGCCAAACAAAACTCAATATTTATGGCCCTGATTCTGTAGTTTGCAAAAACAACCCCTTATGTGGTCGTAAACCGCTGTACGGGCACACGGCAGGGCGCAGAAGGAAAGGAACGCCATATAGTTTTTGGAAGGCAGATTTTGCTGGACAGTTTTTTTTGACACCATGTCCCATTTGAAGCCCCCCTGATGCAACCCTAGAGTAGAAACTCCATAAAAGTGACCCTATCTAAGAAACTACACCCCTCAAGGTATTCAAAACAGATTTTACAAACGTCATTAACCCTTTAGGTGTTCCACAAGAGTTATTGGCAAATGGAGATGAAATTTTTGAATTTCCATTTTTTGGGCAAATTTTCCTTATTAATCAACTTTTCCCAGTAACAAAGCAAGGGTTAACAGCCAAACAAAACTCAATATTTATGGCCCTGATTCTGTAGTTTCCTTAGACATCGCACTGGCTTCCATGCCATCAGGTCCCCCGTACAGCCGCATGGGGACCCGATGGCACTGCCGCACAGCCGCCGCAACCGCAGGTAAAAGCCGCAATTGACCTCCGGTTTGTGGCGATTGCCGATACGGGGAAACACGTAGATTGTATACTACTGTCCTGTGTATGGAAAACTTTTAAACCACTGCAATAAATAAATTGGATTTTTAGAAGCTGGACCTTCCGTTTTTTCTTCATAATGCAAGTCAGCAGCTGATCCAGGCTGCGTCCTTGCTTCTGGGAGTCGTTTTTTAGGTGAGCGCTGCTACCTTTGTATGCTCTATATTCGTATTTTCCGGCGTATAAGATGACTGGGTGTATAAGACTACCCCCAACTTTTCCAGTTAAAATATAGGGTTTGGGCTATACTCGCCATATAAGACTACCCCTCCAACACTATTTACTTTGGCATCAAGATCTGCAGGTAATTGTTGTGCAATTTTCGTCTTTTGCCTCAGTAGCATATTATGCCTTTCCAAGAATCTAGTACACCAGGATACAGTGGCCTTAAATCTGTTGCTGTGATCTGGGTTAGATTTTGCTCACTGAAGTGCAAACAAACGTATTTTATTTCTTGTCACTATATAACCGTTTTGGCAATGCTCATTCACCATGTCTGCTACATGTTTTTCGATTTCTGGCATACTTTTTTCTGTTACTCCATATTGTCTTGCAGCAGCGCAGTTATTATGTTCCATGGCAAAGTTTACAACTTTAAGTTTGAAACTGGCTTCATATTTCTTTCTTCTTGCTGGTAGAGCCATGATGGGGTCTTGACTGTTAGCCATTTTTAAACTGTACTGTATGTACCGGTGCTGTACTGTATGAACCGGTACAGAAACTAGTGTTGTACTGTATGTAAAGATACTGTACATGTATTCACCACCACATGTATCTGCTCCCCAGATAGACTCCCAGATTCACCACCGATAAGATGCACACCAAACTTTATTAGAGATCCGCCGTTCCAACATTAGAATTGGCTGAAGTGTAGATGCTCCTGCTTCCCCCTGCCTTGCCTCAGAATCGCCAATCCAACCCAGTATACAACAACCAGCCAATCACGGCAAGCGATGTACCGGTATTTTCTGTGCACACTGCATACAAAGCCTGCTTGGATTGGGTGGGTCAGCTCTCTCTGCCTGCCCAGCCCTTCCTGTCTTCAAGACGATCTGAGCGGTAGTATGCAATGTGATACTGCCGGCATGAGAAAACCACTGAGAGCAGGAAGAGGGGGCTGCTTCAAGAGCGGCTGGCCAGGATGCAGCGCACGGTGGCTCAGCTAGAGGGCGCCGGTTCCTGAAGGACAGCTTCTCAAGTCCGGCTAGGAAGTAAGTTTTACCACACTGTATAAGACGACCCCCGACTTTTGAGAAGATTTTCATGTGTTACAAAGTAGTCTTATACGCAGGAAAATACAGTATTTCTTTATATTTATGTGTGCTACTTCACACGACTTTATGGTCGACAATGCATGGGTACTGGACCAATGAATCCCTTATCGTGTCGTGCATAGTGTTGATCGAGCACCAAAGTGCTCGGGTGCTCTGGCCGAACGCATCGGGATGCTCGGGTGCTCTATAATGCAAGTCAATTTGAGGACCCGAGCATTAAACCAGGCTCCGCCTGCTCTGAAGAGGGGAGGGTGCCTGGTTCATAGGAAAAGGTGAGAAATTGATGGAAACGCCACAGAAATGGTTCGGGAACAGCATGGGGAGGATGTCTCAATGCATCTTGGACTCCCAGGTCACCGCTCTTGGCTACTGAGACTGAACTTGTATATGCGAGGGCCTGCAGGTGAGCTGACCCTGTAAAAAAGGATATGCGAGGGCCTGCAGGTGAGCTGACCCTGTAAAACATTATATGTGAGGGCCTGCAGGTGAGCGGACCATCTACAAAATTATATGCGAGGGCCTGCAGGTGAGCTGACCATCTACAAAATTATATGCGAGGGCCTGCAGGTGAGCTGACCATCTACAAAATTATATGCGAGGGCATATATGCGAGGGCATTATATGCAATGAATAAGCATGTTAATATGAAGGAAGAGGAGGAGCAGGATGAGAAAAGGAAGATTTAACCATATACCCTTTTTTGTGGTGGGAGGGGTGCACATTTAACCACCTCCGGACCGCCTAACGCAGATGTGCGGTCCGGAGGTGGCAGCCCTGCGCACGACGACGCATATACGTGTCATCTCGCGAGGGCCGGGATTTCCTGTGAACGCGCGCACACAGGCGCGCGCGCTCACAGGAACGGAAGGTAAGCGAGTGGATCTCCAGCCTGCCAGCGGCGATCGCTCGCTGGCAGGCTGGAGATCCGAATTTTTTAACCCCTAACAGGTATATTAGACGCTGTTTTCACAACAGCGTCTAATATACCTCCTTCCTGGTCCTCTGGTGGTCCCTTTTGTTAGGATCGACCACCAGAGGACTCAGGTAGGTCAGTACAGTCGCACCAAACACCACACTACACTACACTACACTACACCCCCCGTCACTTATTAACCCCTTATAAACCCCTGATCACCCATGATCACCCCATATAAACTCCCTGATCACCCCCCTGTCATTGATCACCGCCCTGTCATTGATCACCCCCCTGTCAGGCTCCGTTCAGACGTCCGTATGATTTTTACGGATCCACGGATACATGGATCGGATCCGCAAAAAGCATACGGACGTCTGAATGGAGCCTTACAGGGGGGTGATCAATGACAGGCGGGTGATCACCCATATACACTCCCTGATCACCCCCTGTTATTGATCACCCCCCTGTCATTGATCACTCCCCTGTAAGGCTCCATTCAGACGTCCGCATGATTTTTACGGATCCATGGATACATGGATCGGATCCGCAAAACACATGCGGACGTCTGAATGGAGCCTTACAGGGGGTGATCAATGACAGGCGGGTGATCACCCATATACACTCCCTGATCACCCCCCTGTCATTGATAACCCCCCTGTAAGGCTCCATTCAGACGTTCGCATGCGTTTTGTGGATCCGATCCATGTATCCATGGATCCGTAAAAAATCATGCGGATGTCTGAATGGAGCCTTACAGGGGGGGTGATCAGTGACAGGGGGGTGATCACCCTGATTACCCTGATCACCCCCTGTCATTGATAACCCCCCTGTAAGGCTCCATTCAGACGTCCACATGCGTTTTGTGGATCCGATCCATGTATCCATGGATCCGTAAAAAATCATGCGGATGTCTGAATGGAGCCTTACAGGGGGGGTGATCAGTGACAGGGGGGTGATCACCCTGATTACCCTGATCACCCCCTGTCATTGATAACCCCCCTGTAAGGCTCCATTCAGACGTCCACATGCGTTTTGTGGATCCGATCCATGTATCCATGTATCCGTAAAAAATCATGCGGATGTCTGAATGGAGCCTTACAGGGGGGGTGATCAGTGACAGGGGGGTGATCACCCTGATTACCCTGATCACCCCCTGTCATTGATAACCCCCCTGTAAGGCTCCATTCAGACGTCCACATGCGTTTTGTGGATCCGATCCATGGATCCGTAAAAAATCATGCGGATGTCTGAATGGAGCCTTACAGGGGGGGTGATCAGTGACAGGGGGGTGATCACCCTGATTACCCTGATCACCCCCTGTCATTGATAACCCCCCTGTAAGGCTCCATTCAGACGTCCGCATGTGTTTTGTGGATCCGATCCATGTATCCATGGATCCGTAAAAAATCATGCGGATGTCTGAATGGAGCCTTACAGGGGGGGTGATCAGTGACAGGGGGGTGGTCACCCTGATTACCCTGATCACCCCCTGTCATTGATAACCCCCCTGTAAGGCTCCATTCAGACGTCCGCATGTGTTTTGTGGATCCGATCCATGTATCCATGGATCCGTAAAAAATCATGCGGATGTCTGAATGGAGCCTTACAGGGGGGGTGATCAGTGACAGGGGGGTGATCAGGGAGTCTATATGGGTGATCACCCCCCTGTCATTGATCACCCCCCTGTCATTGATCACCCCCCCTGTTATTGATCACCCCCCCCCCCCCCCTGGTAAGGCTCCATTCAGACATTTTTTTTGGCACAAGTTAGCGGAAATTTTTTGTTTGTTTTTGTTTTTGTTTTTTCTTACAAAGTCTCATATTCTACTAACTTGTGTCAAAAAATAAAATCTCACATGGACGCACCATACCCCTCACGGAATCCAAATGCGTAAACATTTTTAGACATTTATATTCCAGACTTCTTCTCACGCTTTAGGGCCCCTAAAAAGCCAGGGCAGTATAAATACCCCACATGTGACCCCATTTCGGAAAGAAGACACCCCAAGGTATTCCGTGAGGGGCATATTGAGTCCATGAAAGATTGAAATTTTTGTCCTAAGTTAGAGGAAAGTGAGACTTTGTGAGAAAAAACCAAAAAAAATCAATATCCGCTAACTTATGCAAAAAAAAAATAATTTCTAGGAACTCGCCAGGCCCCTCATTGAATACCTTGGGGTGTCTTCTTTCCAAAGTGGGGTCACATGTGGGGTATTTATACTGCCCTGGCTTTTTAGGGGCCCGAAAGTGTGAGAAGAAGTCTGGGATCCAAATGTCTAAAAATGCCCTCCTAAAAGGAATTTGGGCACCTTTGCGCATCTAGGCTGCAAAAAAGTGTCACACATGTGGTATCGCTGTACTCAGGAGAAGTTGGGGAATGTGTTTTGGGGTGTCATTTTACATATACCCATGCTGGGTGAGAAAAATATCTTGGTCAAATGCCAACTTTGTATAAAAAAATGGGAAAAGTTGTCTTTTGCCAAGATATTTCTCTCACCCAGCATGGGTATATGTAAAATGACCCCCCAAAACACATTGCCCAACTTCTCCTGAGTACAGCGATACCACATGTGTGACACTTTTTTGCAGCCAAGGTGGGCAAAGGGCACATATTCCAAAGTGCACCTTTCGGATTTCGCAGGCCATTTTTTACACATTTTGATTGCAAGGTACTTCTTACACATTTGGGCCCCTAAATTGCCAGGGCAGTATAACTACGCCACAAGTGACCCCATTTTGGAAAGAAGACACCCCAAGGTATTCCGTGAGGGGCACGGCGAGTTCCTAGAATTTTTTATTTTTTGTCACAAGTTAGCGGAAAATTATGATTTTTCTTTTTTTTTCTTTTTTCCTTACAAAGTCTCATATTCCACTAACTTGCGACAAAAAATAAAAAATTCTAGGAACTCGCCATGCCCCTCACGGAATACCTTGGGGTGTCTTCTTTCCAAAATGGGGTCACTTGTGGCGTAGTTATACTGCCCTGGCAATTTAGGGGCCCAGATGTGTAAGAAGTACTTTGCAATCAAAATGTGTAAAAAATGGCCGGTGAAATCCGAAAGGTGCACTTTGGAATATGTGCCCCTTTGCCCACCTTGGCAGCAAAAAAGTGTGACACATCTGGTATCGCCGTACTCAGGAGAAGTTGGGCAATGTGTTTTGGGGTGTCATTTTACATATACCCATGCTGGGTGAGAAAAATATCTTGGTCAAATGCCAACTTTGTATAAAAAAATGGGTAAAGTTGTCTTTTGCCAAGATATTTCTCTCACCCAGCATGGGTATATGTAAAATGACACCCCAAAACACATTCCCCAACTTCTCCTGAGTACGGCGATACCAGATGTGTGACACTTTTTTGATGCCAAGGTGGGCAAAGGGGCACATATTCCAAAGTGCACCTTTTGGATTTCACCGGTCATTTTTTTACAGATTTTGATTGCAAAGTACTTCTCACACATTTGGGCCCCTAAATTGCCAGGGCAGTATAACTACGCCACAAGTGACCCCATTTTGGAAAGAAGACACCCCAAGGTATTCCGTGAGGGGCATGGCGAGTTCCTAGAATTTTTTTATTTTTTGTCGCAAGTTAGTGGAATATGAGACTTTGTAAGGAAAAAAGAGAAAAAAAAAAAAATCATCATTTTCCGCTAACTTGTGACAAAAAATAAAAAATTCTAGGAACTCGCCATGCCCCTCACGGAATACCTTGGGGTGTCTTCTTTCCAAAATGGGGTCACTTGTGGCGTAGTTATACTGCCCTGGCAATTTAGGGGCCCAAATGTGTGAGAAGTACCTTGCAATCAAAATGTGTAAAAAATGCCCTGCGAAATCTGAAAGGTGCACTTTGGAATATGTGCCCCTTTGCCCACCTTGGCAGCAAAAAAGTGTGACACATCTGGTATCGCCGTACTCAGGAGAAGTTGGGGAATGTGTTTTGGGGTGTCATTTTACATATACCCATGCTGGATGAGAGAAATATCTTGGCAAAAGACAACTTTTCCCATTTTTTTATACAAAGTTGGCATTTGACCAAGATATTTTTCTCACCCAGCATGGGTATATGTAAAATGACACCCCAAAACACATTCCCCAACTTCTCCTGAGTACGGCGATACCAGATGTGTGACACTTTTTTGCTGCCAAGGTGGGCAAAGGGGCACATATTCCAAAGTGCACCTTTTGGATTTCACCGGTCATTTTTTACACATTTTGATTGCAAAGTTCTTCTCACACATTTGGGCCCCTAAATTGCCAGGGCAGTATAACTACCCCACAAGTGACCCCATTTTGGAAAGAAGACACCCCAAGGTATTCTGTGAGGGGCATGGTGAGTTCCTAGAATTTTTTATTTTTTGTCGCAAGTTAGTGGAATATGAGACTTTGTAAGAAAAAATAAAAAATATAAAATCATCATTTTCCGCTAACTTGTGACAAAAAATAAAAAGTTCTATGAACTCACTATGCCCATCAGCGAATACCTTAGGGTGTCTACTTTCCGAAATGGGGTCATTTGTGGGGTTTTTCTACTGTTTGGGCATTGTAGAACCTCAGGAATCATGACAGGTGCTCAGAAAATCAGAGCTGTTTCAAAAAGCGGAAATTCACATTTTTGTACCATAGTTTGTAAACGCTATAACTTTTACCCAAACCATTTTTTTTTTGCCCAAACATTTTTTTTTTATCAAAGACATGTAGAACAATAAATTTGGCGAAAAATTTATATATGGATGTCGTTTTTTTTGCAAAATTTTACAGCTGAAAGTGAAAAATGTCATTTTTTTGCAAAAAAATCGTTACATTTTGATTAATAACAAAAAAAGTAAAAATGTCAGCAGCAATAAAATACCACCAAATGAAAGCTCCATTAGTGAGAAGAAAAGGAGGTAAAATTCATTTCGGTGGTAAGTTGCATGACCGAGCGATAAACGGTGAAAGGAGTGTAGTGCCGAAGTGTAAAAAGTGCTCTGGTCATGAAGGGGGTTTCACCTAGCGGGGCTGAAGTGGTTAAAGTGCCTTTGTTCATCAGCTTTCCTCTGGTGGAGTCGAGAAGTCAGAGGCAATCCAACCTTTCAGCATTTTCAGTTGACAGGCGGATACGCTTATCTGTAATAATGCCACCAGCAGCAATAAATACCTGCTCAGACAAAACGCTGGAGGTGCAAGGCAGGCCAGCACCTCCAAGGCGTAGAGCGCCAGTTCGTGCCACGTGTCCAGCTTGGACACCTAGTAGTTGTAAGGCACTGAGGGATGACTGAGGACGCTGATACGGTCTGCAACGTATTCCTTCACCATCTTCCAAAACTTTTCCCTCCTTGTGACACTAGGCTGCGCATCAGGGTGAGGGTGCTAGCAGGGTGTCATGAAACTGTCCCAAGCCTTGTAGAGTTTCGCCCTGCTTCTGTTGGAACTGCTTTTCTCCCCTCCTCAGTTGCCCAAGGAAGTACGGACTCTGCCGCCAGCATTGTCAGATGGAAAATTTTGGTGAAATTTTTTAACAAGGACCTTCTGGTATTGCACTGTTTTGTTCGTCCTCTCCACCTGAGGAATGAGAGATGACAAGTTCTCTTTGTATCGGGGGTTGAGAAGGGTTAACACCCAGTAATCTGTGTTGTCTAAAATGCGTATAACGCATGGGTCGCGGGAAAGGCAGCCTAACATGAAGTCAGCCAAGTGTGCAAGAGTACCAACAGGCAAGACTTCGCTGTCGTCATCAGGAGGATGACTGTCCATCTCCTCATCCTCTTTCTCCACTTCAGCCAACCCATGCTGAACAGATGGAATGAAACTTCCATGGGTACTACCCTCTGTAGCGGAGGCAACCATCTCCTGCTCCTCCTCCTCCTCTTTATTGTCCAATTCGCGCTGAGAAAACGGACGGAGGGTGGTCTGGCTATCACCCTGTGTAATGTCTTCTTCCCCCATTTCCACCTCTTCCACATGCACGTTCTACTCTCCTTCACTTTTTAACGGCATACTATTTATTTATATCATATTTTAATCATGTCACAATAAAAATTATACTTTTATAGACGGTACTATGAGCTCCGTTCTTTGTTTTTTGCTTGTTTCACTGTGGGGAGCTAGTACCGAGTTATTTGCATAGGTGACCTTTGGTTCTATTGGGTGGACACAGTTTCCACTCTCACCATTTGGCCATCTCTGGTCTCTCTTTTCTAATCACATGCAAAGCGTTGTCCTTAATTGTGAGCAGCGAGCCTTTGAGTAGACACATAAGTGGGATGGTTACGCTGATAATAGCGTAATAACATATAACTGCACCACTGAATGGCAAATCAGCCCTTTTTTTCCCACTTATACATGACAAAAAAGGCTTTAAAACATATAACTGTACCGCTGGACAGCAAATATATTTTACTTTTGCCACTAATGCACAACAAAAAGGGTTTTAGAACATATAGCTGCACCTCTGAACGGCAAATATATTTTTATTTTGCCACTATTACACAACAAAAAGGGCTTCAGAACATATAACTGCACTTCTGAACGGTAAATATATTTTTATTTTGCCACTAATACACGACAAAAAGGGCTTTAGAACATATAACTGCACCGCTGAACAGCAAATATTATATATTTTTTGCCACTAATACACAACAAAAAGGGCTTTAGAACATATAACTGCTCCACTGAACAGCAAATATATTTGACTTTTGCCACTAATACACGACAAAAAGGGCTTTAGAACATATAACTGCACCACTGAACGGCAAATAGGCCCTTATTTTTTCAACTTATACACACCACAAAAGGCTTTAGAACTTATAACTGCACAGCTGAATGGCAAATATATTTTTCGATTGACACTAATACACAACAAAAAGGGCTTTAGAACATATAATTGCACTGCTGAACGGCAAATATATTTTTTCTTTTGCCACTTATATACGACAAATAGGGATTTAGAACATATAACTGCGCCGCTGAACGGCAAATATATTTTTCGTTTGCCACTAATACACTTCACCACACAACGGCTAAGAAGTCCTTTTTTTCCCCTTAAATGCAAGCCAAAAATCTTTTTTTAACATATAACTGCACCGAACAAGGGCAAACAAGGCGTATAAATATTTCCTTGTACTATACAGGGGCCCCACAGCTAGTATTAGAGCTAATGGGGAGATATTAGAGACATTTAAACTGGGCAGGGGAACGCGTCAGGGGTGCCCGTTATCCCCTCCCTTATTTGCCATTGCAATTGAGCCGCTGGCATGTTTACTCCGTTCCTCAGGCAAAATTGTAGGATTTCCTATGGGAGATGGGGAAGAGCGGGTATCTCTCTACGCTGACGACATGCTCATATATACGGGGAATATAGAGAAGTCGCTAGGTCCTATTATGTCCCTCATAAAAAGATTTTGGTGACAGGTCTGGTCTTCGTATTAACTGGGATAAATCCACTTTGTTGCCGCTAGATGTGTCCTCCTAGATAGTTTCCTCCTTCGGTCCACTCAGTTGCAGATTGTTCAACAATTCAAATATCTGGCAATAGTGGTCTCAACGAACCTGGGGCACTATTTGAAAAATAATATAGAGCCGCTCCTGGGCATTATGTCTGAAAAAATTAAGGCGTGGTGCAAACTCCCAATGCCAGAAATTGGTAGGAGTATTCTCCTAAAAATGGTTCTTATGCCAAAACTTATTTATGTCCTGCATAATTCCCCTGTATGGATACCTCGCCGGATCTTTATTAGAATAGATAGACTATTTAGGAATCTGATTTGGCGCAAAAAAACTGCTAGGATCCGACTAGATACGTTGCAGAGAGGGAAAGATACAGGGGGGCTCTCTATCCCTAACCCCTGGCTATATTATCTATCTTCACAGCTGCAGCAGCTGAGCGGGTGGGGAAGGATCCCTGGGGACGTTGGGTCTGTTCGACTGATAGCATATATCATAGGTCATGAGTCATCGGTAGCTTTGCTGGAAAATAGTGGTCTCTCTGATAAGATATTGGGATACCCTACACTCAGTATGATACATAAAGTCTGGCAGAGGTGTTGTGTATTACCTGAAATATTTAGCCTAGAAGGTTTTTTGCCTTTGGACCGTAAGGGCGTGAAATTCTTATATCAGCTGCAAAAAGATGGTGAGTTTAAGTCCTTTGAGCAACTTAGAAATGAGTTTGCTCTTCCTCACACAGCCTTTTATCAGTTTTTGCAGCTACGACACGCCTTTCAGGTCCAGGCGAAATCTATGTCACTTAAAGGGACTCTGTCACCAGTTTCTAACCCCCCCTTTTAAAACTATTGTTCTCTCCATGGTGCCCTTGTCATTACAAAGCTGTTGTTATAAGATAAATCCGCCGTGTAGTTTTGATAAAAATCGCTTTTATCTAACCTGTCAATCTTCTGGATAAGGTGTCCAGGGCGTTTCTGAAGGTCTGAATCTGCCGCTCTCCGCCGCCGCCGTTGGTGCCCAGCTCCTCCCATGATCCTTTCAGCGCCACCTCGATGTAATGAAATCCGCCTCCGGCTCTCCTCAGTGCCCCCTCCTCCTTTTCAAAGATCCCGCGCGTGCGCACAGGCCTGTGCCTGATGCGCCCGTGCGGACTTTTAGATTCTGCCTCGTTGAGCGAAGTGCGCATGCGCGCTTCGCTCAACAAGGCAGAATCTAAAAGTCCGCACGGGCGCATCAGGCACAGGCCTGTGCGCACGCGCGGGATCTTTGAAAAGGAGGAGGGGGCACAGAGGAGAGCCGGAGGCGGATTTCATTACATCGAGGTGGCGCTGAAAGGATCATGGGAGGAGCTGGGCACCAACGGCGGCGGCGGAGAGCGGCAGATTCAGACCTTCAGAAACGCCCTGGACACCTTATCCAGAAGATTGACAGGTTAGATAAAAGCGATTTTTATCAAAACTACACGGCGGATTTATCTTATAACAACAGCTTTGTAATGACAAGGGCACCATGGAGAGAACAATAGTTTTAAAAGGGGGGGTTAGAAACTGGTGACAGAGTCCCTTTAAGTGTACGACAGTCTCACTGTTCCAACAAATCCTCACGGGTTACTCCTCGAGTGCATTAATTTTGTCCATTTATAGGAATCTATTTGTGAAATCAGTGAAACAGGATACTCTAGTGGTCAAGTATAAATGGGAGGGGGAGGTTGGACCAATATCAGAGGAACAATGGAAGTCGATATTGTCATTGACATCTCAATTATTGCTTTGTGAAGGCCAACACATGTCTCAACTGTTTCTTGTCCACAGGGTATATAGGACTCCAGTATTTTTATTCAAGATAGGAGTTAGATCTGATGCATCCTGTCCTCGATGTGGAGTGAGTGCTGCTTCCTTTATACACATGTTCTGGGAATGTGCAGAGCTTAAGAAATTCTGGACTAATGTGTTGGCAGATATTAAAGACGCGTACAATCGCGTACAATATCAAAATCTCGGCTAACCCAAGGACATGTGTACTGGGAATACTGGACATTAAAATTCATCATTATTGTATGGGAGTGCAGCGTCTGTTTTTCAAGGCTAGAAAATTGATTGCTAAGTACTGGCTTAGACCTCAGGCCCCATCGAGGCCAGAATTCATAAACCGAATGTCCGATATCATTTGTCTAGAAAAGGGAATATATCTTAAGAGGCAGTGCCTGGAAAAGTTTAACAAATTCTGGGACAAATGGGTGGACTATAGGAATGGTGCAATGTAATTAGGCCTCTCACTGTGGAGTTGCCTTTATGTGAAGGCAGTAAAGTGTTATGTGTACATGTGCTCATGTCTACGAATGTAAGTCATACATGGAAGGGTTCATTTGATTGGTGATCTAGTATGGTACTCAAGGATTGATGGTTATCCCTATGGATTTTAACTGAATGGTTGATGTCGTGCCCGCTTCATCGCCTGGGGGAGGGGGGGGGGGGGTTTGATGGGGGTTGAGGGTTTTAAGAGTGAATAGGTTATTATAGCTAACTTCATTGATAAGAAATCATATTGATATCTTGCACTGATGTTAGATAATATGCAAAATGTGTGTTACTGCTGAGATAATATATGTCAATTAACAGAGATTATGTATACCCCATACTGCAATATGTACGTGCAATGACATTTGTATTTTATTTCTACCTCTGGGAAAAAAATTATCTGATATAAAAAATAAAAAAAATATTTCTGTGTAATAGACCCTGTTAATGGCTGTATCAAACAGCACTTGCACCCCAATAACAAGAACGGTTTGCTGGAATTACAGAGCTGTATAATGGCTATTTGGGTTCTCAGTCAGTGAAGCAAGGTGTAATAGGAATATTACCCAGGCTGTAACCTCCCCTACTGAACCCTGTTCAACATAAATGCAGTGGAATGATTCTTCCCTATCCTTTCCCTACACCTTCAATAATCTTTCCCTGCACTTGTAAATAGTTTTGTTTAGCTTAAGGCCCCATGCACACTGCCGTGTTTCACAGCCGTGTGCGGGCCGTGGAACCGCGGCCTGGATCCCTCCTGAGAGCAGGAGCGCACGGCGTCACTGGTTGCTATGACGCCGTGCGCTCCCTGCTGCCGGCACAGTACAGTAATACACTGGTATAGATCATACCAGTGTATTACTGTATTGCGGCGGCAGCAGGGAGCGCACGGCGTCATAGCAACCAGTGACGCCGTGCGCTCCTGCTCTCAGGAGGGATCCAGGCCGCGGTTCCACGGCCCGCACACGGCTGTGAAACACGGCAGTGTGCATGGGGCCTAATGAAGTTTTTTCTAGCACTGTCCCTAGCACCTGCTGATGTCTCTCCCTGCACTAAGTAAACTGGAAAATGGCATAATCCAAAGTGGCTGAGGCTATTTATAGGGCTGTGACATCACAGAGCTGTCTGGCTGCTGATTGGCTGCATGCACGGCATTATGGGTGATTCTGCCTTCCCAGAGTTCCTTGCTCCATGTCCTCACATGTGTAGCAGCCATTTTAGAAAAAAATTTGATTCGTTACCACAAAGCGTGAGGAAACTCGGATTCAGTGCAAATAAAAATTTTCCTGAAATTCGGATCGAATTCCACTTCATCAACTTTGACTGGCTCATCTCTACCAATCACCTACAGATTATATAAAAGGACAGTGTCCAGAACCGTCTGTAGGAACAGTAGTGGATCACTAATCCACAAAATGCTGTCGGTATTTCTAGACGCGTTGTCGGGTGTAAGAGGTCCACAAATATCAAATTCTTAATAAAGCCCTTAGTGTACTAGTAAGGAACAACTCAATCTTTAGAGATCCTCTAAATAAAAAAAATGTCATGCCTATAATATGCCTACAGTAAAGTGAATAGAATTAACAGCTTTGTGTGGCAGGACAGAGGCATACAAATGAAATGATAAAAATTAGGGGGAAAAAATCTGAAAATGTAAAATTTGTTCCAAAGTCCGAAAAACATATGCGCCACAACCCATCCCAAGAGGATCCTTCCTTCCCTGGAAGAGGCTTCCTGAAAAGATCCCCCACCCACCCCTTTTGGTATTAAATTAAATAAATAATTGGAAACCGTATGGTACGTTTCAAAATGGGTAATTGCAAAGACCTGGTTGTGATGGACAACTAGGGCAGTAAAAATGGGTATCTTTCCTCCTTCCATGCTTGCTACACACTTGTTTCTGAGGATATCTCTGGTTGGCAGGGGCAGGGTGATGTCACGACCATGTTTATGGCCCGCGACTCCTTGGGAGCCGCATACAGTTGCCCGCGGTTTTTGGGCTGTTGTGTCAACCGCAGCTGGAGGCATTTTGCTGTTTGCCTCAGGTGCGGTTGCCGCGGACAACAGTTATGTGTGCAGTTCCCTTGGAGTTGTGTGCGTGTTTGTATGCACTTTCGTATGTCTGTGTGCACTCACTGTGTTATGTGTGGTGTGCACTTACATCTTCCCTTCACTGTGGTTGCCCGTGGCAACGTTTGGTCGTTGTGTGTACATGTGGTGGCAGTGTCCCGGCCTTCGGGCTGACTCCCAGGACATGAGTGCCACCCATGTCGTTGCCTGCGGCAACAGCCACAGTGTGTTTCGTCTTTTGGACACTTATACTGTCACGGCTGAGGATGCTGAAAAACCCTCAGCCGTGCGATGCCCGATGGGGAAAAGGGGAACACAAACAGACTTACGGATATGGCAGGCGAACTAAGTAGTTCCACCTACCTGCCACAGCCTTGCTGACTAGATCCCTGTGCACACAGGAATCCAGAACCATAAGCTGCACAAAACAACAAAGGAAAGTCCCAACAGAACATCACATGGACATCACACACAACATGACATAAACATAATGTGACATAATCTTTATGACCACAAGGGTGGCTCTCACTGGCAGGTAGAAAACACAGGAGGCTGCTCCAGCTAAGCATGGCTGAAGCAACCCTCAGACCTGTGCTAACAGTGAGGCTATATAGGCCAAGAAGCCACACCCCACAGTCGGACACACCCAGTGACACACACACACACACTGGGAAGGGAGTTAACCCTTCCAGCACCAGGGAAGGGAAAACACAACTTAAAAAGGGAAGTGTCCAAAAGACAAAACACACTGTGGCTGTTGCCGCAGGCAACGACATGGGTGGCACTCATGTCCTGGGAGTCAGCCCGAAGGCCGGGACACTGCCACCACATGTACACACGACGACCAAACGTTGCCACGGGCAACCACAGTGAGGGGAAGATGTAAGTGCACACCACACATAACACAGAGTGCACACAGACATACGAAAGTGCATACAAACACGCACACAACTCCAAGGGAACCGCACACATAACTGTTGTCCGCGGCAACCGCACCTGAGGCAAACAGCAAAATGCCTCCAGCTGCGGTTGACACAACAACCCAAAAACCGCGGGCAACTGTATGCGGCTCCCAAGGAGTCACGGCCATAAACATAATCGTGACAGGTGATGGAAGAAGCCTCTGAACATCCTCATATTTGAAGGGGGACTCAAACATGAGACTCTCAACCACCTTCTCCTGGAACTTGAGGAAGCTGAGGGTTCCTTGGGCGTTTTTAATTAAAACAAAACCATTAGGGTCCATTCACACGTCTGTTTTTTCTTTCCTGATCTGTTCCGTTTTTTCAGGAACAGATCAGGACCAGATCTGGACCCATTCATTTTCAATGGGTCCTGGAAAAAATCGGACAGCACAATGTGTGCTGTCCGTTTCCGTTGTTCCGTTCCGCATGTCCGTTTAAATATAAAACATGTCCTATTCTTGTCCTGAAAAATCGGATCCTGGTACAATGCAAAGTCAATGGATCCGCAAAAAACTGATGACATTCGGATGTCATTCCGTATGTCATCCGTTTTTTGCGGATTCCGTTCCTGGAAACACATAACAAATTTTTTTTTTTTTTTTTTTTTCAATTTTTTTTCAAAGAAATCCAAACAACTTTATTTGATAATTGAAATGTATACATGTTCCCGTTTTTTGCGGATCCGCAAAAAACGGATGACATACGGATGACATACGGAAACATTTTCAGGAACAACGGATCCGCAAAAAACGGACCGTTTTTCAGGATGAAAAAAAACAGGACGTGTGAATGGACCCTTATAGGTAGGAATCTGAATGAGGTAGATTGCTACCTTGTAATACCAGGCTCTGATTTGTTTTTTTTGCTTCACCAGGTAGCGTTGAAGCACCTGGTCCGAGAGGTCTACACCTCCCATACATTTATGATAATGCATTTCACAGACCGGTTTGTGCTTATCATCAGTAGCCTCTCCCAAACTGCCACTGTGGTGTCTGCATGCACAGAGCTGAGCATATATACATTGTTCCTGTCTTTGCACTTCACTGTAAGCAACTGGTCACTTGCAAGAGCGAAGGATGCTCCTTTCTCCAGACGCTTGGACAACAGAGGCTGTGGGAATCCCACTCTATTTTTGTAGACTGTCCCATAAGCCCCTGTGTTTGCAGCATGGAGGGATTTAAAAATGGGTACACTTATATATAAATTATTGGTGTACACTTGGTACCCTTTGTGTAGGAATGGCGCCAAAAGGTCCCACACAATTTTGCCTGATGTCCCAATAATTTCGGAGCAGCCTGGGGGGTTAAGTTGGCGGTCTGTGCCCTCATATACTGACAGACCGCAGGTGTACCCTCTCATGCTCTCACACACCTTACATAAATTTATATCTGGCATGCTTGGGGAATAAATTGTCAAACGGAAAGGCGGCCTTTAAAACTAAAAAGGTATTCATTAATGGATAGGCTTGTATCAGGGGTGTATAATTTTAAGATTCATTTATTTAGCTGATCATAGGCTGGGTCAGTTCTGGGGGGGGGGGGGGGGACTTAGGAATTGTCAGAAAAATGCATAAACCGCATTAGGGCTTCATAGCGGTTTTGGGACATAACTGTGGCAAACATAGGGTTTGAGTGGACAGTACTTGGAGCCCAGTAAGATTGGATGGATAACTTTTTAAGTTTTTTTTACAATACCCATATTAAGGGAAAGGCCCATGTTTCTTTTTTTTTATTTCAGGGATAATTGTGGGGGTCCACCTTTGTAAGTAAATACAGTACAGACCAAAAGTTTGGACACAGCTTCTCATTCAAAGAGTTTTCTTTATTTTCATGACTATGAAAATTGTAGATTCACACTGAAGGCATCAAAACTATGAATTAACACATGTGGAATTATGTACATAACAAAAAAGTGTGAAACAACTGAAAATATGTCATATTCTAGGTTCTTCAAAGTAGCCACCTTTTGCTTTGATTACTGCTTTGCACACTTTTGGCATTCTCTTGATGAACAACTTCAAGAGGTAGTCACCTGAAATGGTTTTCACTTCACAGGTGTGCCCTGTCAGGTTTAATAAGTGGGATTTCTTGCCTTATAAATGGGGTTAGGACCATCAGTTGCGTTGTGGAGAAGTCAGGTGGATACACAGCTGATAGTCCTACTGAATAGACTGTTAGAATTTGTATTATGGCAAGAAAAAAGCAGCTAAGTAAAGAAAAACGAGTGGCCATCATTACTTTAAGAAATGAAGGTTAGTCAGTCCGAAAAATTGGGAAAACTTTGAGTGTCCCCAAGTGCAGTCACAAAAACCATCAAGCGCTACAAAGAAACTGGCTCACATGTGGACCGCCCCAGGAAAAGAAGACCAAGAGTCACCTCTGCTGCGGAGGATAAGTTCATCCGAGTCACCAGCCTCAGAAATCGCAGGTTAACAGCAGCTCAGATTAGAGACCAGGTTAATGCCACACAGAGTTCTAGCAGCAGACACATCTCTAGAACAACTGTTAAGAGGAGACTGTGTGAATCAGGCCTTCATGGTAGAATATCTGCTTGGAAACCACTGCTAAGGACAGGCAACAAGCAGAAGAGAACAATTAAGTTTATGATAAACAGAGACACTTGCGCTGCCGTTAGATATATCTCTGAGGCTGATGTCTTTCACCTTGTTTGCTGCTGCCTAGTATTGGGGTGAGTGTCCAACCTGTTCTCACCTTTAATAGGTGGCTAATAGCTATATGTATGTGTATATAATACCGGCGCTGGCATACAGAGAGGGTAGGGGAGGGTGAGGATTATTATGTGTATATGCACAGGACGCTAATTACCAGATCTCTACCTGTTATCTGATGGATAGTCGTTCCGTGATGTGGTGTGATCCCGTTGTTCCAGGAAGCGCTGTATCGATCTGCTGAGACGCTTCTTGCTCTAACTCTCACCTAGCACGCTGCCCCGGCCGGTAGCTAGCGCACACGTGGAGGAGCCTGCAGAGATGAGTTCTCTGGGTGCCTCCAAAGGACAAATTTCCATCCAACGCGTTTCAGAACCTACGGGTTCCTTCGTCCCTGACGTCCCTAGGTGAGAGTTAGAGCAAGAAGCATCTCAGCAGATCGATACAGCGCTTCCTGGAACAACGGGATCACACCACATCATGGAACGACTATCCATCAGATAACAAGGTAGAGATCTGGTAATTAGCGTCCTGTGCATATAAGCAGAAGAGACTTGTTTGGGCTAAAGAACACAAGGAATGGACATTAGACCATTAGACATTAGTGGAAATCTGTGCTTTGGTCTGATGAGTCCAAATTTTAGATTTTTGGGTCCAACCACCGTGTCTTTGTGCGACGCAGAAAAGGTGAACGGATGGACTCTACATGCCTGGTTCCCACTGTGAAGCATGGAGGAGGAGGTGTGATGGTGTGGGGGTGCTTTGCTGGTGACACTGTTGGGGATTTATTCAAAATTGAAGGCATACTGAACCAGCATGGCTACCACAGCTTCTTGCAGCGGCATGCTATTCCATCCGGTTTGTGTTTAGTTGGACCATCATTTATTTTTCAACAGGACAATGACCCCAAACACACCTCCAGGCTGTGTAAGGGCTATTTGACTATGAAGGAGAGTGATGGGGTGCTGCGCCAGATGACCTGGCCTCCACAGTCACCGGACCTGAACCCAATCGAGATGGTTTGGGGTGAGCTGGACCGCAGAGTGAAGGCAAAAGGGCCAACAAGTGCTAAGCATCTCTGGGAACTCCTTAAAGACTGTTGGAAGACCATTTCAGGTGACTACCTCTTGAAGCTCATCAAGAGAATGCCAAGAGTGTGCAAAGCAGTAATCAAAGCAAAAGGTGGCTACATTGAAGAACCTAGAATATGACATATTTTCAGTTGTTTCACACTTTTTTGTTATGTATATAATTCCACATGTGTTAATTCATAGTTTTGATGCCTTCAGTGTGAATCTACAATTTTCATAGTCATGAAAATAAAGAAAACTCTTTGAATGAGAAGGTGTGTCCAAACTTTTGGTCTGTACTGTAGATGTTGGCTTTTGTGCAGCAAACTGTGTAGCATACAGATTAGTCTGCTATACAATAAATTTGAGGACACAAACAAATGAAAAAAAATCATAGGGATACATTTTTATATTTCCACATTCATTTAGGGAGTAGGTAAAAATTGGGGTACTTGGGGAGAAAATGAAGTTGCGGTGTCACAGGATGGATAGGACAGGAACACTGGGATGTGAATGTGATGAGGTGGTGACTTCTTCTACCACCATAGGGCTATGGGGTCCAGGGATGGAAGCAGAGTTTGAGTCACCGCTATCTGAAAAGATTCCCGCCTCTGAAGTGGTGTCCGTTTCAGAACTGTTGGAGCATAAAAACTCATATGCCTGCTCAGCACTATACAATCTTTAAGCCATTTTTTATTTATTTATTTATTTATTTATTAGGAAGCCCAGTAGGTAAAAAAAAAAAAATTGTTTTTTTATTTCAGTAGCTGTGTAATGGACAATAACGGACCCTAATAGATGCCCACTGACAGTTATGGATGGAACCCAATAGATGCCCACTGACCGACTATAATGGACAGACAGAAGTAGATGCCCACTGGCTGACAGTTATGAATGGACACTCATTTATTCCCACTGACCATTAGTAACTGACGGACACTAACGGACGCTTAATGACAGATGACAGTAACGGATGACACTGACAGTAACGGATGCCTAGTAACAGACGCCCACTGACCGACAGTTATGGACAGTGTATGAATTGATTTGATTGATTTGTGTTTTTTTCCCTGTGAGATGCACAGCTAGGACAGAAGGCTGATCTCTCTCTTCTCCCAGAACAACTGCACTGAGGGGAGAGAGAAGCACAGCCCCTGTCCTAGCTGAGTTTGGTAAATATACTGTGTGTGATCTCCATGATATGGTAATCATGGAGATCACATGATAAGGGATCAATAGTAATGGTCTCTGATTGTTTCTGTGCTTTAGTAACTGTGCTGCGTTTTTTTTTTATATATATATTTTTTGTGGGAAGGCTACAGCAGGAGAAATCGGGACCCAGCTTTTCCCGATTGGATCCCCCAGCACCCTGGATCTATGGCTCCCTCTCCTCTCCTATGCAGCATATTCATTGCATATGTAGGTCACCACTGCCACCACTCCTCTCTTAGGTATTATATGCAAGTGCCAGAGCATAGTGTGCAGTGAGGCCCCACCCTATCACTAGGCAGCTCTGCAAGTCGTGGCAATCAGTCCTGCACACATTCTAGGACATTCTAGTTTCTTGTAGTTATTTTAAACCATTCCCGGAGAACAGCTTTTTAAAAAGCTTCCAAGAATTATCAGGGACAGATGGTGTTTAAACACACTCGTTGTCATGGGGAAAAAAAACAATGGCTTGTTGGGGGACCATGCATCCAAAAATTAATCGGGGTCCGAATGCCTGTCGATATGACACGCACAGGGCAAGAGTCGCACCAAACTGGTGGAAATTTTGTGGAAAGCATGGAATTGCACCACATTTGCAGACCGACAAGTCAAATTTTTAATATAGCAGCAGTACCCTTGGATCAAGGGATTCTGTATTTTGCAGGCATATTCTATGTTTGCGTAACTCCATTTCACAAAAGGAAAGGATAGAGATGTTCTATACTTGGCCTTAAAATGTGGACCATGGTTCCATTGAAGTCAACGGGTCCGCAAAAGGCGTGTATGCAACGCGGACGAAATCCGTATTTTGCAGATCGCAAAATGCATATGGTCATAAGCTTGAGGCTTTAAGGTACCTGCACACGATGTGGATTACGTGCGGATTTTCATATGAAAAAATAATGTGTAATACAGTATCAGCAAAGTGTATGACAGACAAATCTCATGTACACATTTGGGGGACGAGAGTTTACATAGCCTTGTAGGTAGTAATAAAGGGGCATTTTTGCACTTTCTGTCCTACCATTACAGCCATCTATAATTTCACTGCCAAAAAAAATCACCACATTGGGGGTCTTTTTCGAACATATTTACGCTAGTTTTTGGCGTAAAAATGTTGCATAACCCCTTTTTGCGACTTGTCACATGGCTGTTTTTGCATCACATTCGACAAGTAGAGTTGAGGGTGGGGTGGGGGCCAGGACTTCGGCCCAGACACATTTACCAAAATTTCCACCTGGAAACAGACATAAATGTTTGTAGAAAACTACTCTAGCCAGGGACTGGTCTAGTTTTTCAGCCAGGCACATGGACTGCTAAAGGAGCACTTAATTTGCATATGACGAAGAGCATACCTCGTTATAAATTAGGCACCTCTTCTGCCAGCAAAGCCAGCGCAAAAGGTGAGTAATAGACGGTGTAGAAAGTCAGCCTTTGTAAAGTACCTCCTTTGCTTCTTTCTTCCATGCAGAAATTGACCTGACGAGTGGATTTTGAAATCCATAGCATGTCGATTGTGCGATTTTCTTGGTGCAGTTTTCACCCTTTTCATTGGTTCCAACTTGGAACCGAAACAGAGTTCGGTAAAAGGTTTTTAATAGTAGAAATTAATTTCTGAAGTTATTACCCGAAGTCTCTCACAAAGTAATAACTTTGGATTATAGGAGCCAATACATTTTAATACTGTACAGAGCGCTTGCTCCATACAGTATTCCAACAAAGCTTTATGTGAAACGACTTTGGATGTTTCATCCGAAGTCGATTCGCTCATCCCTAGAGGTAATTTGTAAAGACAACCTTCGAGATCATTTACAAAGACTCCCCTGATTGGAGTAGTTTTACGACAACATTTACTCCTGTTTCTAGGTGTAAATGTTAGTAAAAAATGCTGGGGTCAATATCCCAGCCCCGAGCTGGCCCACAGCACGCACTCCCAAGTAGTAATGTCCCAAACTATTTGCCGGCGAACATATGCGATGTTCGGTCCGCCCCCTATACATCATCATTGAGTAAACTTTGACCCTCTATCTCACAGTCAGCAGACACATTCCAGCCAATCAGCAGCAGACCCTCCCTCCCAGACCCTCCCACCTCCTGGACAGCATCCATTTTAGATTCATTCGGAATCTGCATTCACAGAGAGACGAGGGAGAGTGTAGCTGCTGCTGATTCAATAGGGAAAGCGTTAGCTAGGGCATTGTTCTGTGTCCACAGACTTATCTGCTGTAAGCATCCAGACAGCACCCCAAAAAGCCCTTTTCAGGGCTGGTACATCAGTCTGCTTTTCGTGGTGCTGTGATTTCCACTGGCCCTGGAATAATGCCCAGTGTTCAGAGGCCACGTACCCTGAACCCAAAAAATTCTGAGAAAATAGTTGACTGGCTTACACAGGACACCCAATCTTCAACAGCTTCCGCTAAGAACCTTGACACACCATTCTCCTCCAGCTCAGCTTTGGTCACCACTCTCCCGCCCGCCGCCACCACCACCACCACTACCACCACAGCCACCACAGCCGCTTCACTTGATCCCTCAGAGGAGTTTTTTACACCATCAGTTGGATGAAATTAGTGATGCGCAACCATTTTGGGATATGTCTCAGTCAGGCAGCATTACACACATGGACGTACAGTGTGATGATGATGATGATGATGTTGTACCCACTGCTGCTTCCTTTGCTGAGGTGTCAGATATAAGTGAAGTGGTTGATGATGACGATGTGTCCGTGGATGCCACGTGGGTGCCTGCTCGAAGAGAAGAAGAAGAGGAGGAAAGTTCAGAAAGGGAGACAGAGAGAAGGAGGAGACGAGTTGGAAGCAGGGGCAGGTCGTCGCAAGGAGCTAGTGGCACAGTCAACCAGCATGTATCGGCACCCGGGGTCAGCTAGACAGCACGCCAATCAACGCATGCTGTTGCCACCACCAGAATGCCGTCATTGCAAAGCTCAGCAGTGTGGCATTTTTTTTGTGTGTCTGCCTCTGACAACAGCGATGCCATTTGCAACCTGTGCCAAAAGAAACGGAGTCGTGGGAAATCCAACACCCACCTAGGTACAACTGCTTTGCGAAGGCACATGATCGCACATCACAAACACCTATGGGATCAACACATGATGACGAGTAGAAGTAGCACACAAGCTCAAAGCCACCATCCTCCTCCTGGTCCAGCATCTTCAGCCACGTCAACCACTGCTGTCCTCCTTGCCCCCTCTCAACCACCCACCACTTCACCTCTCACCTTGAGCAGTTACATCTCATCTGCCCACAGTCAGGTGTCTGTAAAGGAAATGTTTGAGCATAAGAAGCCAATGTCACAGAGCCACCCCCTTGCCCAGCGTCTGACAGCTGGCTTGACGGAACTCTTAGCCCGCCAGCTTTTACCATACCAGCTGATGGAGTCTGAGGCCATAAAAAAATTTGTCGCTATTGGGACACCACAGTGGAAGGTACCCGGACGAAATGTTTTTTTTAATAAGGCAATCCCAAACCTCTACTCGGTGATTGAAAAGGAAGTCATGGCATCTCTGGCATACAGTGTTGGGGCAAGGGTCCATCTGACCACTGATACCTGGTCTGCAAAGCACGGTCAGGGCAGGTATATCACCTACACTGCGCATTGGGTCAACCTGCTGACGGCTGCCAAGCATGGAATGCGTGGCTCTGCAGCGGAGTTGGTGACACCGCCACGACTGCCACCTCCTCTACTCCTCCTACTCCATCCTCTTCCATAACCTTCTTGGCTGAGTCCTCTTCTGCTGCGGCGTCTAGCTGCACATCAACTGAACCCCCCCAGCTCCCCAGGGGCTATTCCACATCCCGGATACGACAGTGTCGCGCTGTCTTGGAGTTGACTAGCCTGAAAGCAGAGAGCCACACCGGACCAGCACTCCTGTCCGCCCTGAACGCACAGGTGGATCAGTGGCTGACCCCGCACCAACTGGAAATCGGCAAAGTGGTGTGTGACAATGGAAGCAATTTGTTGGCGGCATTGAATTTGGGCAAGTTGTCACATGTGCCGTGCATGTCACATGTGTTGAATCTCATCGTACAACGCTTTGTGTCTAAGTACCCAGGCTTACAGGACGTCCTCAAGCAGGTCAGGAAGGTGTGTGGCCATTTCAGGCGTTCCTACACGGCCATGGCGCACTTTGCAGACATTAAGCGCCGGAACAACATGCCAGTGAGGCGCTTGATTTGCGACAGCCCGACACGTTGGAATTCAACACTCCTAATGTTCGACCGCCTTCTCCAACAAGAAAAAGCCGTCAACGAGTATTTGTATGACCGGGGTGCTAGGACAGCCTCTGCGGAGCTGGGAATTTTTTTGCCACGTTACTGGATGCTCATGCGCAATGCCTGTAGGCTCATGCGTCCTTTTGAGGAGGTTACAAACCTAGTCAGTTGCACCGAAGGCACCATCAGTGACCTCATCCCATTTGTTTTCTTCCTGGGGCGTGCCCTGCAAAGAGTGCTGGATCAGGCTGTAGATGAGTGGGAAGAGGAAGAGTTGTGGTCACCATCACCACCAGAAACAGCCTTGTCATCATCGCTTGCCGGACCTGCGGCAACGCTGCAAGAGGAGTATGAGGAAGAGGAGTCAGAGGAGGAATGTGGCTTTGAGGAGGAGGAAGACCAACCACAGCAGGCATCCCAGGGTGTTCGTTGTTGTCACCTATCTGGGACCCGTGGTGTTGTACGTGGCTGGGGGGAAGAACAGACCGTCAATGACATCAGTGAGGAGGAGGAACGGGAAATGAGTAGCTCGGCATCCAACCTTGTGCAAATGGGGTCTTTCATCCTGTCATGTCTGTTGAGGGACCTTCATATAAAAAGGATGAAGGAGAACGACCTGTAATGGGTGGCCACGCTACTAGACCCCCGGTATAAGCAGAAAGTGGCGGAAATGTTACCAAATTACCGGAAGTTAGAAAGGATGCAGCAGTTCAAAACCAAACTAAAAAAATTCTTTACACAGCTTATAAGCGGGATGTCACAGCACAACGGGAATCTAACAGGGGAAGAGGTGAAACCCCTTGACTACTGGGTGTGCAGGCTTGACCTGTGGCCTGAGCTATCCCAGTTTGCGATAGAACTTCTGGCCTGCCCCGCTTCAAGTGTCCTGTCAGAAAGGACCTTTAGTGCAGCAGGAGGCATTGTCACTGACAAAAGAAGTCGCCTCGGTCAAAAAAAGCGTTGATTACCTCACCTTCATTAAGATGAATGAGGCATGGATCCCAAAGGGACTTACAGTAGGGGATACGTTTAACTAACAAAAGGACTGACATGCCTTGGCCTCAAAATGGTCCCCACGCTGCTGTATTTAATGTCTGCATACCGGATGACTTTCGTGAATTCTCCGCCACCAACTAGGGTTCAAGCCGCAATGTTTTAGTCACCTTTCTGCCTTGAAAACATAAATTTTTCCGGCCGCTGCTACAACAGCGGCTGCAACAATGACATTGTTTTTCAGGCATGTGTACATGCCAAATTTTTCTGGCCTCTGGTGCTGCACTGTGGCTGCAAAAACAAAACAAAAAAAAGGCACAGACAAGTGTCAATTCCCCTTTCGTGATCGTTACCTTGTTGTGGTGAAGGGACTTGCGTATCACAATGAAGCGATCATCACCTCTATGAGTGTGTTGGCAATGTTGCCACACCCCAGATGATAAGGCCGTTGCTTCATTATGATCAGACCAAAAGCGATCGGGACGGCTGGATGTTTTTTCATAGAAAAAACAACAAAAAAATTTTTATCTTTTTTTTAAGTTGTATGGGTGGGTTTTTAATACATAAAATAAAAAAATCATAATAAAGTCTCTTAATAGTTTATTAGAAATAATGCAGACAATTAAAAAAATCCCCAACAATTCCAATACAAATCAAGTACAAAGCTCAGAACTAAATTATTCCAGGATGTCGTAATGGTTCGGTAATTCGACAATGGTTAATCAATTCGACACACGTCCCCAGATAGGGGACGTAACAGGGAATAAACTGATAGGAATAGGCAGGGCCGGCGCTTCCATAGAGGCAAGGGGGGCAATTGCCCCCGGGCCCCTGAGTCCTTAGGGGCCCCCAGCGCCGGCCCGCAATACTATTCTATAGTTCTTTCTGACCTGTCGGCGCTGCTAAGTTTGCTAGCTGCGCATGGAGTGCCGGAAGAGTCGGTTCCTCTGACTGAGCTGATCCGTGTGAAACAGCTCAGTCAGATTAGCATAGAGGCAGCAGCAGGCAGTGTAATAGGAGCCGACAGTGGAAGCTAGCCCCTCCCCTCCCCGCCCTCCAACCAATCAGAGGCAGCCAGCAGTCCAGCACTGACTCACAGCACAGGGGGAGTTGCAGGGACTCAGAGATTCGTCTGAGGTTATTAGTTAAAAGAATCGAATGAGTCAGAGAGTAGCAGAGCTGTGTGTGTATAGGGTGACATGGGGGGGGATATTATAGCATGTACCAGAGCTGTGTGTGTATAGGGTGCTATAGGGGGGGGTATAGTATTGCCTTCTTGTTTTTCGCCCCATTTCACCTAGAACCGGCCCTGGGAATAGGACTAGTTAAGACACCACTCATATAGGGTGTCACAGCACATTGCTCCGTGCACGCGCAGTGCCCCAACTTGGGAGTAAGAGGACCGACCAAGCTGCTTTTTCCATCTCCCGGTTCCTAAAATCAATTCAGTTTGGTATATCAGAGTTTGGTCTGTCACTGTGAAGGCAGTCAAAGCTACCCGGCCTAAATTTTTTTTCACAAAAGGCAATCCCACCCTGATTCGGGACGTAACAGGGATTAAACTGATGAGAAGAGAACTACAGGAAATACCACTCATATCTGGTGGGACAGTAAATTGCACGGCACAGACGCAGTGACCGTGGATTCGAACAAAGGGGAGGGAGCCAGCGTTTTTTTAACCATCTCCCCGTTCGAAAAATCTTTTTAATAAATGGACCCCAGATTGGGCACGTAACAGGGATTAAACTGATGAGAAGAGAACTACAGAAAATACCACTCATATCGGGTGTGACAGTAAATTGCACGGCACAGACGCAGTGACCGTGGATTCAAACAAAGGGAAGGGAGCCAGCGTTTTATTAACCATCTCCCCATTCGAAAAATCAATTCAATTCACCTTTCGGGGACCCTTGGTGTTGTACGTGGCTGGGTGGAGGAAGAAACCTTCAATGACATCCACGGGACATGGCCAGCTTGGTATCCAACCTTGTGCAAATGGGAAGTTTGCGGTTGGGCAAATGGACTGTTTGCAGTTGTTTGCGGTGCATTAAAAGGGGAGTTTGGTCTGTCGATGTCTGTGAAGCGGGAGTAACCCTTACACTACCTGATCGATACAACATCATACCTGATCGTATACACACACTGGATGTTTTAAACCACGTTGTTCAAAAAATAATTGGATTGTTAGGTGATTTATGCCCTTTATGGATTAAAATCCAACTATGCGTCAACTATGTAATTTTCCATGGGAGCTTTGCCATGGATCCCCCTCCGGCATGCCACAGTCCAGGTGTTAGTCCCCTTGAAACAACTTTTCCATCACTATTGTGGCCAGAAAGAGTCCCTGTGGGTTTTAAAATTCGCCTGCCCATTGAAGTCAATGGCGGTTCGCCCGTTCGCGAACATTTGCGTAAATTTCGCGAACGGAAAATGTTATGTTCGCGACATCTCTACTCCCATGTCCTCTTGTTGAAAAACAAGTTATGATCACCCTATTTTTGGAGTCAAAACCAGTAGTTGATTCAAAGAACATTTGAAGCAGTATCTGTCCTTTACACTCATTGGGGCTCACTTACAATTTTTTTACATCAGTTTTTGGCATTTAGTCTCGAGACCCCTTTTTGCAACTTTTTTAATGTCCGTATGACAATAGCGCTTGTTGCAGATTTTATGCAATTTTGCAGCAGATCTCTCCCTTCCACCGAAGAGGGTGAATTTCACATTAACAATTTCACAAACAACTGACATGTTGTGGATTTCAAAATCTGCACAGAAGAAAAAAGCTAAGTGTACATGAAGTTTGTCTAATCTCTAACACTTGATTGGTACTGTATTCGGCCTCGTTCACATTTGTGTTTGACATCCATGGAAAAATCCGTCCATGTTTTATCAGTGAAAATGTCCGTAGAAAATCAGTGTTTGGTTTGTGAGTCCGTTTTTGCCCTCTGTGTGTCATCCGTATTCCACAGACATTGTTCAGCTGATAATTTCCAGAGCATCTGGAATCTGGAAGGACCAAACATGGATGCTTGTAAAGCAAATCACCAGCTCACCTACAGCTAAATGCAGGAAACACAACAAGTATTTATTCAAACGAAAATAAAATCCATCACTGGAAAATTACTAGAAGAGTAGTATCAAATTTCAACCTTAAAAAAAAGGGTCTTAATCATGGCATATGATACACGGAAACAGTGAGGTATTAAAATACATATCATAAGCAATCACAAGTGTTCCTGAAGGCACGAGAGGTTACAACATGCTTCAATTAGGAAACTACAATTACACATGATGGTATAAGGTTCAAGATTTAAAGTGACATACCAACCGAAAAAAAAACATAGAAAGTAATAATGTAAAATTGAATTAGATTTTTTTTATTATTAAAACCAGTAGGTACACGTTTTTAGAACAAAAATCAAAAAGGTTTCTCTGGTTTCTATTTTCTTTGATGATTAAAACCCCTGATGGGACGCGAGACCTTTTCAATAGCCTGTACTCGTGTATAAGAATTCTTATTGTGAAAATGTAAAAAATGAGAAAGAACTGCAGAAATATTTTTGGAATTGGTGGAATCCTTGTAAGTGACATCTGAAACATGGTGCCTTAGGGCTTAATAAAACGGCCGTTGTGGTTCCGTTCATTGGGGACCGTAATTTGCGGCCCCCAATGTACAGGCAAGTCCGTGCTGTGGCCGGGATGGATCGAGACCAATTCAACTTGAATGGGTCCGTGATCCGTCCGCACCACAAAAAAATACGGACATATTTTTTTTGCGGTGCAGAGGCACAGACAGAAACATCACGGAAAGCACTCCGTAGTGCTTCCGTGGGGTTCCGATCCGTGCTTCTGTTCCACATCTCTGTGATTGCGGACCCATTCAAGTGAATGGGTCTGCATCCATGATGCGGAGTGCACACGGGCTGGTGCCTGGGTATTGCGGACCCGCCGTATACGGGCCGCAATATGGCCACGGAACCTCAACGGCAGTGTTTTTTAATGTGCATGTATTACATACAACCTACATATTGAACCTGACAGGCTGTGCATGTTACTAAATAAACAACGAAACTGGCTGACCCATGGTCCCATGTACAGTGGCGGAAATAATTATTTGACCCCTCACTGATTTTGTAAGTTTGTCCAATGACAAAGAAATGAAAAGTCTCAGAACAGTATCATTTCAATGGTAGGTTTATTGTAACAGTGGCAGATAGCACATCAAAAGGAAAATCGAAAAAATAACTTTAAATAAAAGATAGCAACTGATTTGCATTTCATTGAGTGAAATAAGTATTTGAACCCCTACCAACCATTAAGAGTTCTGGCTCCCACAGAGTGGTTAGACACTTCTACTCAATTAGTCACCCTCATTAAGGACACCTGTCTTAACTAGTCACCTGTATAAAAGACACCTGTCCACAGAATCAATCAATCAAGCAGACTCCAAACTCTCCAACATGGGAAAGACCAAAGAGCTGTCCAAGGATGTCAGAGACAAAATTGTAGACCTGCACAAGGCTGGAATGGGCTACAAAACCATTAGCAAGAAGCTGGGAGAGAAGGTGACAACTGTTGGTGCGATTGTTCGAAAATGGAAGGAGCACAAAATGACCATCAATCGACCTCGCTCTGGGGCTCCACGCAAGATCTCACCTCGTGGGGTGTCAATGGTTCTGAGAAAGGTGAAAAAGCATCCTAGAACTACACGGGAGGAGTTAGTTAATGACCTCAAATTAGCAGGGACCACAGTCACCAAGAAAACCATTGGAAACACATTACACCGCAATGGATTAAAATCCTGCAGGGCTCGCAAGGTCCCCCTGCTCAGGAAGGCACATGTGCAGGCCCGTCTGAAGTTTGCCAATGAACACCTGAATGATTCAGAGAGTGACTGGGAGAAGGTGCTGTGGTCTGATGAGACCAAAATAGAGCTCTTTGGCATTAACTCAACTCGCTGTGTTTGGAGGAAGAAAAATGCTGCCTATGACCCCCAAAACACCGTCCCCACCTTCAAGCATGGGGGTGGAAACATTTTGCTTTGGGGGTGTTTTTCTGCTAAGGGCACAGGACAACTTATTCGCATAAACGGGAAAATGGACGGAGCCATGTATCGTGAAATCCTGAGCGACAACCTCCTTCCCTCTGCCAGGAAACTGAAAATGGGTCGTGGATGGGTGTTCCAGCACGACAATGACCCAAAACATACAGCAAAGGCAACAAAGGAGTGGCTCAAGAAGAAGCACATTAAGGTCATGGAGTGGCCTAGTCAGTCTCCGGACCTTAATCCAATCGAAAACCTATGGAGGGAGCTCAAGCTCAGAGTTGCACAGAGACAGCCTCGAAACCTTAGGGATTTAGAGATGATCTGCAAAGAGGAGTGGACCAACATTCCTCCTAAAATGTGCGCAAACTTGGTCATCAATTACAAGAAACGTTTGACCTCTGTGCTTGCAAACAAGGGTTTTTCCACCAAGTATTAAGTCTTTTTTTGTTAGAGGGTTCAAATACTTATTTCACTCAATGAAATGCAAATCAGTTGCTATCTTTTATTTAAAGTTATTTTTTCGATTTTCCTTTTGATGTGCTATCTGCCACTGTTACAATAAACCTACCATTGAAATGATACTGTTCTGAGACTATTCATTTCTTTGTCATTGGACAAACTTACAAAATCAGTGAGGGGTCAAATAATTATTTCCTCCACTGTAGTTTTTACACCGTTTCCTATGTGTTACTTTTATTCTTCAGGTCATTACGATTTCATCTATACCACATATGTATAGTTTTTTTTGTGAACTATATTTTCCTTTGCATTGCCATATTATGAACTAGGGTTGGGCAATATCAAAAATATTCCCACGATAACGATATTAAGAAATGTATCGCGATAACGATGTTTATCGTGATAAATACCCATTTAGAAGAAAAAAAAACACTTGGGGCCACAAGGAGACATTATACTGTGTGGGGGCAACCACAAGGAGACATTATACTGTATGGGGGCAGCCACAAGGAGACATACTGTATGGGGACAGCCACAAGGAGACGTTATACTGTATGGGGGCAACCACAAGGAGACATTATACTGTATGGGGACAACCACAAGGAGACATTATACTGTATGGGGGCAGCCACAAGGAGACGTTATACTGTATGGGGGCAGCTACAAGGAGACATTATACTGTATGGGGCAGCCACAAGGAGACATTATACTGTATGGGGGCAACCACAAGGAGACATTATACTGTATGGGGGCAACCACAAGGAGACATTGTACTGTATGGGGGCAACCACAAGGAGACATTATACTGTATGGGGGCAACCACAAGGAGACATTATACTGTATGGGGGCAGCTACAAGGAGACTATACTGTATGGGGCAGCCACAAGGAGACATTATACTGTATGGGTGCAGCCACAAGGAGACGTTATACTGTATGGGGCAACCACAAGGAGACGTTATACTGTATGGGGGCAGCTACAAGGAGACATTACACTGTATGGGGGCAGTTACAAGGAGACATTATACTGTATGGGGCAGCCACAAGGAGACATTATAGCGTATGGGGCGCTGGGGCAGCCACAAGGAGATGGTATACTGTATGGGGCAGCCACGAGGAGACATTATACTGTATGGGGCAGCCACAAAAAGACGCTATACTGTATGGGGCAGCCACAAGGAGACGTTATACTGTATGGAGACATGGGCAGCCACAAGGAGACATTATACTGTATGTTCAGTGGGCCAGGATACGGGTGGATAATAGTCTGTATTTGTCGTGATGCCAAATGCAGCGTGCAGGGTACTATCCCAGAGCCCTTCCAAGGTGTTACGCATAACGCACGTCCCAGATTAGGAATGCCAGAGTGGTGTAATAGCCTATAATGTCTCTATAGGGTGATAATAATGGTGTCAACGGTTTCTCCTACCTGGGTACGGCTGGACTCCTGGCTCACTTGCAATAAATTTGAGTGTAGTGATAGTAGGAGTAATAGAGGAATTTTGCAGCAAAAATGATGTCCAGACCTTTAGGTGAAATTCAAATGTGTCTTTATTGAAGATAACTTGTATCAAAGCAGTATACAGCTTTGGTCTCTGGTCCCAGCAGGTTTTAGCAATAATTGGCAGGAAATGAATGCTGCTGCTTTAAATGTGAGCTTGCAGAATAAGTTGTCTGCTTAGTAGCTCTGTAATTGTGACAGGAACTAATCCTCCTGCTGTATGGGGACAGACTAGCTGAGGAGGAATGGGTTCTCCTAGGTCTCTGGACTTAACTCACAGATGATTCTCAGGGGATGCTTTCTTCCTGGAATTTTGGAGGTTGTCTGTAGCGTTCTGCTTCTCTTCCAGCTGAGACTTAATGTGCTCAGACTGGGGATATGATCAGGTCTCAGCCGAGACAATATCCTTGCTGTCTTCCCAATGCAGGGGAACTCCTCACACACATACCCTACTCCTAGCAGGGGGTGGGCTACCCTAACTCTAACTTCCTTCTCCATCCATGCTGCAGGATGTGGGAACAGTCCACACCTCCACAGAGGGGGAGCTAAGCTGGAATAATCCATTCCAGCCTAGATATACTAAACTGGGACTAGTTCCTTGCCAAAGCGTTGCTGCCACCTGCTGGTAAGCCTGGAAAATTACAGGGACAATAGTTTTAGATGCACATTTGTGAAGACATAATATAAATGACATCAGATGACAATATACAGGCTCTTAGAAGATAGTAGCAGGGTAGAGGCGTGTAGTAACACAACTCTGGGGTGTTACATTCTCTGTTACTTTGAGTTAAGCCGCCCTCGGCTTATGCTTAGGACAAAAGGATTAAGCTCTCCACTATGGTGACTATGGGTAGCAAAAATGGCTCTAAGGCAGAGGCGCCATACCTTATGCAAAGGCACAGAAGGGGAGGTATCAGCTTCTCCAAGCGCTTCTGGCAGTCACAGGAGGAGGGTATAATAATCCCATGGAACTCCTGGAAGACAAACCAGGATGGTGGTTTAGTAGTCCCATTACCAATCCCGGCACATAGAACAAGCAGGAAAGAGGGGTGTATGACTCCGCTAGCCATTCCCGAAGCAGCGGGGTTACCCTTGTTGGACCTGCCTGGGACTTACCACTTGTCTTACTCGTGCACTATGAGTAAGCCATTAGTATTTAGTGTCCGCAGAGGCAGTCCGTATCAAGAGAAGAGATCTATAAAGCAAAGTGACAAAAGCAAGGTGCTACTGATCTGACTAAAGGCAAAAGTTAGTGCAATATCACAAAAAGTGCAGAAATTCACATTGCGGCATCTGTAAAAGAGTCCATACAATGGACATAAGTACTTGAACATTGCTACACCTGTAAACTTGAGTGCAAAACATAGTGTAAAAATATCACAGTAGGGATCACAAAGAGCTCAGGTACACGTTTGAGTCCTTTCTTTGGGTGCTGGCTTGTAACATTGAATAATCTGTAAACATATTGGGAAAAAAAGTGCAAATATATTATGCATTTATTAATGCAATCAATATTCATTATAAGCTGAAATATGACTCGAGACCTTTTACTTGAAGTGTTTTATGTGGACCTGAAGAAAAGTCCATAAGTTTCCTAGAATCCTCTGGAAACAAATAAAAGTCACTTGTAATCCACGGGAAACAATACAGTTAATTGTAATCCAATAGGAGGTATATTTGTAATCCAAGGAACATTATAAAGTGTTATATAAAACACGTATGAAATAGCAGCAGGATGAGAACCATAATCCCATGAGGCTCTCAAGTAACCTGAGAAAGGGGGTGAAACAATGTAAACTTGGTATAAAAAGTTATTGAAGTTGGGGGGAGTCCTTACAAGGGTGGCCATCCAGCTGAGGCTGTAACTAGCGGCAACGGATACAACAAAACTGGCCAGCAGTCCCTCAGATTTTAAGACCAGTCCTTTATTTGTAGTAAAGGAGCATTTAGAGAAGGACTTGCAGGTCATCCTCACTACTGGAGCTACTAAAGCTCATCACGGGGTGCTTGTTCTGCTTCGCGTTATTGACTGTTGTATAACGCTAGTCAGACAGCTTAACAATAATTCAGAAGTCAAGAAACGTGAGACATCAGATCTGTATGTGTTCTTTTTTCTGAATAACTTTGTAAAACTACAACGTAAGGATAAAAAAATCATATGGGCAGAACAGCGCTCTTGTTTCTGATAGTTAAAGGTCACAGCAGTTGTGGTGCGCCACTGCCCTCTTGTGGTGTTCTTGGGATTTGGCTGAGCAGTCAGCCTGGTGAACGCTGCAGTGACCTGCTACAAACCGGGATCCCTAGCCGGTGCAGAGGTGGACAAAAACTCCGGCTGGAAGGGCTCTGGAAGGCAAACTGGGCTTCCGGGGCAGGATGCAGGGTTGCACCCTGGGGTTCAAGTTAGTACAGAATTGTTTATATGACCCACCCATAGTGTTGGGGGTGCTGCCAGGTCAGGGATTAGTGGCTCAGGTTCAGGCTGGGCTTATTCCCTGAACCTTAATTTGCCATCTGGGGTCTCCTGCAAACAATGGACCCTACCTGAAGTGACAGCATTGGAGTGTATTCAAGCTGGACCCCCACATACAGATTTTGCCGGGCCTGAAGCAGGTAAGTGCGCTTGACAGAGCTGTGAGATTGTTGAAAAGCTCTGCCTGCATAATGTTTATGCCTAGATTGTATTGGAGCTGTCATTTGGCATTCCAGGCACTATAGGCCACTGTTTTGCAGCTACAGTCAGCACACTCTGGGATCTGCATATGCAAAGCAGATGATGACTCATGCAAGCTGCTTCTGAGAACCAGGGAGTCTGAGCTAATCTGACATGGTGGAAGGATTGTGCTGTGAGGGACTGAATCCGATTCCATCCTGGCTTGCGGATGTCCGGCAGTGAATGGACACTCAAAGGAAGGAGAGTATCTGCTGTCCCCTGTCTGGATCCAGCTCTTTGAAAGAGAGGTTGTCCCAAGAAGACCAGTTCCAGTGTGTGTACAGAAAGCCTTATCATCAAGCAAGGCCGCACAGTTGCTGAGAGCTTGGTGGCCATCCCGGGTAAGCGGCATCCTAGGGCCCAGAACGGACGCAGGTCAGTACACCCGTTTACTTGCTTTATACTAGTGGCGCCTGAAGCAACAGAGACTAAGCCTAGGCCTGAAACTAGATAGAGAGGGTCGTGTGATTGCCAGGTTGTACGGAACTGTTCTGCGGTGCAGTATTGACTTTGCTGGCTCGGCTGTGTCCGCCATCGACTAGGTTTGTCCTGTTCTGCGGCACAGTACTGACTTTGCAGGCTCTGCTGTGTCCGCCATCGGCTAGGCCTGTCCAGTGGGCAGGGACAGTGACTGTGGGTCCGGGGTATAGCTTTTTCTGTGTATGTTTGTATTGTTGCGATTATGATTGTGTTATTACTTTTGCCAAAGTAAAGTTTCTGTTCTTGCATATTAAGGCTACTTTCACACCTGCGGATCCGCACCTATAATGCAAACGCTTGCATCCGTTCAGAACGGATCCATCTGCATAACTTCTTTTTCATGTGAAAACTCAGATCCGACAGTATATTCTAACACAGAGTCGTTCCCATAGTGATGGGGACGCTTCAAGTTAGAATATACTAAGAAATGTGTACATAACTGCCCCCTGCTGCCTGGCAGCACCCAATCTCTTATAGGGGCTGTGTGCGGCACCTGAGGGGTTAATTGTGCGCATTATAGCCCCCTGTTAGAGATCAGGTGCTGCCAGGCAGCAGGGGGCCAGACCCCACTCCCTCCCCAGTTTTAAATTCATTGATGGCCAGTGCGGCCCCCCTCCCTCCCTTCCCAGTATTAAATTCATTGGTGGCCAGTGCGGCCCCCCCCCTCCCTCCCCAGTATTAAATTCATTGGTGGCCAGTGCGGCCCCCCCTCTCCCCCCCCTAATTAAAATCACCCCCCCATCATTGGTGGCAGCGGAGAGTTCTGATCAGAGTCCCAGTTTAATCGCTGGGGCTCCGATCGGTTACCATGGCAGCCAGAACGCTACTGCAGTCCTGGCTGCCATGGTTACTTAGCAATTTTAGAAGCATTATATTTACCTGCGCTGTCTGTGGCCAGCCGGTCGCTCCTCTTACTGGTAAGTGAAAGGTCTGTGCGGCGCATTGCTTATAGCACAGACCTGTCACTTACCAGTAGGAGGAGCGCCCGGCCGGTCACTGACAGCACAGGTAAGTATAATGCTTCTAAAATTCGGAACTCTCCGCTGCCACCAATGATTGGGGGGGGTGATTTTAATTAGGGAGGGGGAGAGGGAGTCCGCACTGGCCACCAATAAATTTAATACAGGGGAGGGAGGGGGTCCGCACTGACCACCAATGAATTTAATACTGGGGAGGGAGGGAGGGGGAGCTGCACTGGCCACCAATGAATTTAATACTGGGGAGGGAGGGAGGGAGGGAGGGGGAGCTGCACTGGCCACCAATGAATTTAATACTTGGGAGGGAGGGAGGGAAGGCCGCACTGGCCACCAATGAATTTAATACTTGGGAGGGAGGGAAGGCCGCACTGGCCACCAATGAATTTAATACTGGGGAGGGATGGGGGTCTGGCCCCTGCTGCCTGGCAGCACCTGATCAGGGGGCTGAGATCCGAACAATTAACCCTTCAGGTGCGGCACCTGAGGGGTTAATTGTGCGGATCACAGCCCCCTGTAAGAGATCGGGTGCTGCCAGGCAGCAGGGGGCAGTTATGTACACAGTTCTCAGTATATTCTAACTTGAAGCGTCCCTATCACTATGGGAACGCCTCTGTTTTAGAATATACTGTCGGATCTGAGTTTTCACGATCTAACTCAAATCCAATGGTATATTCTAACATAGAGGCGTTCCCATGGTGATGGGGATGCTTCAAGTTAAAATATACCATCGGATTGGAGAAAACTCAGATCCGATGGTATATTAATAGGGACTCCTGACTTTACATTGAAAGTCAATGGGGGACGGATCCGTTTGCAATTGCACCATATTGTGTCAACGTCAAACGGATCCGTCCCCGTTGACTTGCATTGTAAGTCTGGACGGATCCGTTTGGCACTTCTTTAATCGACCCCAGGGAGAGGGCGAGACCCTGATGCAATACTCCAATGCTCTACAGGAGACGCTGAATGAGATACAATGACGAGACCCTGAGGCCATGGGCGCCTTCCGGGAGGTGGACCGGGCTCGCTAATAAATTCTTACAAGATAAATTACAAGAGATGACCCGAACAATGGCTGATATAACATTCTACAGGGTCTACTTAGCTGCCGTAGAGAGAGAGGAAGAGCCCATATCTGCGGCAGCGAGAGTGGTGAATAACACGCATGTTACAAGGGACCGGCCGGGGTTCTGAAGAATCGGAGTCCTTAACCCCATAGGGACACAGCCTTATTTCACCTTAAGGACCAGGCCATTTTTTGCCAATCTGACCACTGTCACTTTAAGTGCTGATAACTTTAAAACGCTTTGACTTATCCAGGCCGTTCTGAGATAGTTTTTTAGTCACATATTGTACTTCATGACACTGGTAAAATGAAGTCAAAAATGTATTTATTTTTTGCACAAAATAATACCTAATTTACCAAAAATTTTGAAAAATTTGCAAATTTCAAAGTTTCAGTTTCTCTACTTCTGTAATGCATAGTAATACCCCCAAAAATTGTGATGACTTTACATTCCCCATATGTCTACTTCATGTTTTAATTATTTTGGGAATGATATTTTATTTTTTGGGGCTGTTACAAGGCTTAGAAGTTTAGAAGCAAATCTTTAAATTTTTCTGAAATTTACAAAAACCCAATTCCCTTACGTCCTACCAGCAGCACAGATGGGGTTAACTGCCCCTGTGGACTGGTAGGACCGGCGGAATTTTAATGAGCCCAAGAACCAATAAACGATCTTCAGCTCCCTGAAAGGGAGGAGATCACCCCCCAGCCCACCGTGTTTTTTTCTGTCCTTTGGACAGGTTGGACTGGCGTATCGCTCCTTCTGGGAGCTGTGAGTTAGGGGCTCCTTTTCTTTCTTGTAAAGGATCGCCCCGTTTTTTTACATGGCTCTCTTTTTGCCTTTATTTCAGGCGGATTGCGGCGATTTTTTTATATACCTGGGGACCGCGGGGTGTCCCCCTCCCCTCTCCTTTCAGTTTCTCCTGGTCTCCCGTTCCTCCCATCGCCACATGCGCGTGGCGCTATGGGCGCCGCCATCTTCCGGAAGTGACTCGCACTAGCTGCGCTACGTCACTTCCGTTTTTTTTCGCAGCGCGGCTGAGGTTTTATCCTCACCCTCTTGATAAGAGTTACTTCCCTATAGACATCCTGTGATCCAGGATGACTGGGGCAGCTATCCAAAGCATGTTGAGCTAGTTTGTTTAGCTCTCTTATATCTTAGGAGACTTACGATTTGGGACCCGCCCAGGGGGCGGGGCTTCTTCCTTTTAAGCGCCCAGAGCCTGTCATTCAGTGCTCTGGTTGCATTGCTTTGACAAGCTAGCTCCAGAGTTCCCTGTGCCTTGTGATATCCTTATATTATTGCTTGACGTGGGTTTGTGTGTTCCTCTTCTGCAGCTCTATATTTCTCTAGTGCTGGTGGGCCCCCTTAAGGTCTCGTTTCTCCACCTCCAATTTTTTTTGTAGGTGTTATGACCTGTCTTTTTTGTTTCCAATTACAGACTATGGCTTCCCCCAAGGATCTGGATCAGCGAAAAACTGGGGCCAAGAGGAAGCATTTGGCGTGCTTTGATTGTAACACGCCCTTAGACGACGGCTGTCCCTACTCGAGGTGTGAGAGTTGTCGCACGGCGTCCACGGAACCCACGATGCAGGAGATGTTTCAGTGGACGAAGACATACGTGGATGATTCCATTAAGGGAGTGGTGCGCTTATTGAATGAGAGGTTACCAGGACCCTCTCAGACTCCCATGGATGTGGCCGCTCCAGTCGCACCAGCCGAAAGACCCACCCCCTGTTCGGTGGGGTCTTCTTCTGAGGAAGAAGAGATCACTTCTTGCTTTTTCCCTCCAGAAAAGACGCAGAAGCTACTTAAGTCCATCAGGTCGGGGGACCATGATGTTGACATTGGGGAGTCCTCCGATCCCGCCGTACGGACACAGCGTGTCTTCAGAGCGGATTCTCTCTGTGATGCGCACAGAATGGCGAAAGCCTGAGAAAGGCCCAGTTCTCACTAGAAAGTTTAAACTTATGTACCCGATGGCTAAACCCTTGGTGGAATCATGGGGTTCCATTCCCAAGGTGGACATGGCTATAGCCAAGTTGTCCCGGCGCACTCTAGTCCCTGCAGATGATGGGTCTAGTCTGCAGGACCCTCTAGATCGGAGGGCAGAGTGCACCCTCAGAAGGAGTTATGCGGCGGCCGCTGCCTCCGCATCAACTTCGATTGCGGCCACTGAAGTAGCCACCTATCTACGCTCTAGGCTCAATCAGATCCAGACAGATGTGGACCAGAGCGTATCCAGGGATGATATCTTAGCAGCTTTCAAGTCCGCCAACCTGGCTATGGATTTCTTAGTCGACTCCACCCAGATGCAGTTGAAACTGGCCGCCAAAACTATGGCCTTAGTTTCGGCTGCCCGCAGACCACTCTGGCTGAAACCTTGGGTCGCGGACAACGCGTCCAAGTTTAATCTTTGTGGGCTCCCCTTCGAACCAGACAGGCTGTTTGGGTCCGAATTGGATAAAATAATGGAGGGGCTCTCCGACAAAAAGGGGAAGAGCCTCCCCCAGCAGCCCTTTCGGGGACGCCCCAGGCAGGAAAAGAAGCGCGAAGGACGCCCGGGGCAGCAATCTAGGCGCAGAGATTGGGGGGGACCGTCTCGTAAATATTCAAGGCGCTCCCGTAAACCCGCTAAGGAGGCAAAACCCTCCTGACTATGGGCCTCGTCGAGGCTCTTGGATAAGCCCTGCTGTCCCTGCAGTGTCTCCTCTAGACTTTCCCATACCACTCCCCCAAACGCCCGTGGGGGGCCGTCTCTCCCATTTCAAAGACTCTTGGAGTCAGTTGATTGCAGACCCTTGGGTTCTGAACTTAGTCTCCGTCGGGTACCGGGTAGACTTTCTCTCTCCCCCCCCAGAGAGATTCGTCGCTACACGAAACTTCGGGCCGGCCAAACAAGTGGTCCTGGAATCTTACATCCAGGACTATATCTCCAAGGGAGCCCTAGAGGAGGTGCCGGCAGGGGAGAGAGGCCTAGGCATTTACTCACCAGTGTTCCTGGTTCCCAAAAAGACGGGAGACCTCCGGATTATCATCGATTTGAGATTTCTCAATCGATTTATAAGGAAAACAAGGTTTCGCATGGAAACCATAAGGTCAGTCGCCCATATCCTCAACCTCGGGGATGTCATGGCTACTCTGGACCTCAAAGATGCTTATCTTCACATTCCGATCCATTCCGCCTTCCGGAAATTTCTCAGGATCGCGATCCAGATTTCAGGGGTTCGCAGGCACTTTCAGTTCACCGCGCTCCCCTTCGGAATCTCTTCTGCCCCCCTTATCTTCACCAAGGTGGTGGTATCGGTGGTGGCAGCATTGAGACTTCAAGGGCTGACTATTATTCCTTATCTGGACGATTGGCTTTTCATAGCCTCTTCAGTTCCGATCCTTACCCACCATCTTCAGGTCGCAATCTCCTTTCTTCTCCGCCTAGGCTGGATCATCAACTGGCAGAAGTCGAATGTGAGCCCATCATCTTCAATCCATTATTTCGGATTCGTGGTCGACTCTGTGGAGATGTCCCTCCGGTTGACTCAAGAAAGGAAAGCGCGGATTCAGGACCTGGCAAAGGTCCTTCATGTCCCTCGTCGAGTCTCTATTCGGACTCTCATGAAGATGGTGGGGCTCATGTCAGCGGTTGCGGACGCAGTCCCTTGGGCGCTATGGCACCTCCGTCCTCTTCAGTCGGAGGTCTTACACTTATGGAACGGCAGCCCTGCGGGACTAGATTCCCTGTGCTCCCTGTCCGGTCAAACCCGGAATTCCCTCAGATGGTGGTTTCGACTGCCAGCAGGGAAGTCTATGACCCAACCAGTTTGGGTCATATTGACTACAGACGCGTCCCTTGTAGGCTGGGGCGCTCACCTGGACGGATCCCAAGTGCAGGGATCTTGGTCCCCCCTGGAGCGGCATCTTTCCTCCAATCTTCCCGAGATGCGAGCTATCCGGCTAGCCCTCCTTCACTTCGCCCCTCAGATTCGGGGCAAAGCGGTGAAAGTCCAGTCAGACAATATGACTGCGGTTCTTTATATAAACAAGCAGGGAGGCACAAGGTCATTACCCCTTCTATCAGAGATCGGGGTGATCCTTCGGTGGGCAGAGCTGAACCTTTCCCATCTATCTGCCGTTCATATCCGAGGTTCCCTCAATATGATAGCAGACCGCTTAAGTCGAGGATTACCGACCATGGAGTTGTCTCTGCATCCGGAGGTCTTCAGGCAGCTAGTTCACAGTTGGGGTATGCCAGAGGTGGACCTCATGGCAACCAGGTTCAACGCCAAGGTGCTGAGGTTCTGTTCCCTGTACCGGGAAGACAACCCCCTGGCGATAGATGCTCTGTCGATACCGTGGAGGTTCAGGCTGGCTTACATCTTCCCTCCTTTTTCCATGATACCGAGGGTATTGATGAAAATCCGTCAGGATCAGGCCTCGGTAATAGCCATCATACCGTTTTGGCCCAAAAGATCCTGGTTTACCCAGCTCATTCAGATGAGTCGGGGACAATACTGGAGACTCCCCCCGGAGCAGACCCTGGTGTCGTGGGACACTCACCTCTGCCCAGATCTGCACAGGTTCAACCTGACAGCCTGGAGGTTGATCAGTCCCTTCCCAACATAGAAGGGCTTTCCGAGTCGGTCCTGAGAACTTTGTCGCATTCCCGAGCAGAGTCTACAAACAAGGCCTACTCCAGGATCATGAGAATCTTCGTGGCATGGTGTGATTCCAAACAGGTGGCGTCTGCAGATCCGCCCCTTCCTGCGATACTGCATTTCCTTCAGGACGGATTAGATAGAGGCCTATCTCCAGCTACCTTGAAGGTACAAATTTGTGCCATCTCGGCCTGTCTCAACAGGCCATACTCTCGGGACCCACTCATCAAACGCTTCTTGAAGGGAGCGGAAAGACTAAAGCCTACTATACTGAAACCCATTCCCCAGTGGGATCTTTCAGTAGTGCTCAGGGGTCTAGCATCTCCCCCCTTCGAGCCTTTGGAGGAGGTTGATTTCAAATATTTAACTCTAAAGATGGTCTTTCTTCTGGCTATAGCCTCAGCCAAAAGAGTCTCTGAATTGCAGGCCTTCTCTGCAATTCATCCATATATTATTTTCTTACAGGACAGAGTACTCCTGAAGTTTTTACCATACTTCAGACCTAAGGTGCCTACTTTTCAAAACATCAACAGGTAATCTCTTTACCAGTTTTGTTTACAGCCTCCTCCTCTGATACTCCAGCTAGAGATCCGCTGGATATTTCTAGATGCCTCCAGATCTATGTGGATAGATCCAGAGAGTTCAGGATAGATGAGAATCTCCTTATCCTGTTTGCCGGTAAGTCTAAAGGCCGTAGAGCGTCTAAAGCCACCATTAGTCGCTGGATCAAGGAGGCCATTAAGGAAGCTTTTGTCTCCCAAACCTTAGATCCTCCCGAGTTTGTGAGAGCCCATTCTACTAGGGCGGTCTCCACCTCGGTTGCGGAAAGAAGCCTTCTCCCCTTAGAGTTGATCTGTAAGGCGGCCTCCTGGAGCTCTGAGTCAACCTTCATCTCCCATTATAGGATAGATGCTAGGATGGCAGAGTTTTCGGCTTTTGGGCAGACAGTTCTTACTTCTGCCAGGCATGAGGACCCTCCCTAGGGGGTTTTATCTTGCTATCTCCCCATCTGTGCTGCTGGTAGGACGTAAGGGAATCGTTAATTTCTAACGATAATTTGTTTTCCCTTAGTCCTAACAGCAGCACACAAATATCCCTCCCTAAGTTACATCATACTTGTTAAAGACACGGTGGGCTGGGGGGTGATCTCCTCCCTTTCAGGGAGCTGAAGATCGTTTATTGGTTCTTGGGCTCATTAAAATTCCGCCGGTCCTACCAGTCCACAGGGGCAGTTAACCCCATCTGTGCTGCTTTTAGGACTAAGGGAAAACAAATTATCGTTAGAAATTAACGATTTTTAGGGACCAGTTCAGGTCTGAAGTCACTTTGCGAGGCTTACATAATAGAAACCACCCAAAAATGACCCCATTTAAGAAACTACACCCCTCAAGGTATTCAAAACTGATTTTGCATACGTTGTTAACCCTTTAGGTGTTGCACAAGAGTTATTGGCGGGGCGTAGAGTGAAAGGTGCGCCGTTTGGTTTTTAGAGGGCTGATTTTTAGGGACCGGTTTATTTACACCGTGTCCTGTTTCAACTCCCCTGATGCACCCCTGGAGTAGAAACTTCCTAAAAGTGACCCCATCTAAGAAAGTACACCCCTCAAGGTATTTAAAACTGATTTTACATACGTCATTAACCCTTTAGGTGTTGCACAAGAGTTATTGGCAAATGGGGATGAAATTAGAAAATTTTATTTTTTTGCCTTATTTTCCATTTTAACCCATTTTTTCCACTAACAAAGCAAGGGTTAACAGCCAAACAAGACTGTATCTTTATTGCCCTGACTCTGCCGTTTACAGAAACACCCAATATGTGGCCGTAAACTACTGTACGGCCACACAGTGGATCGTAGAGTGAAAGGTGCGCCATTTAGCTTTTGGAGGGCTGATTTTTATGGACCGGTTTATTTACAATCTGGGGTCCATTTATTAAATAGATTTTTGGTCAGTCCTCTTACTCCCAAGTTGGGGCACTGCGCGTGCACCGAGCAATGTGCTGAGACACCCTATATGAGTGGAGTCTTAACTAGTCCTATTCCTATCAGTTTATTCCCTGTTACGTCCCCTATCCGGGGACGTGTGTCGAATTGATTAACGATTGTCGAATTAACGAACCATTATGACATCCTGAAATAATTTAGTTCTGAGCTTTGTACTTGATTTGTATTGGAATTGTTGGGGATTTTTTAAATTGTCTGCATTATTTCTAATAAACTATTAAGAGACTTTATTATGATTTTTTTATTTTATGTATTAAAAAAACCACCCATACAACTTAAAAAAAGATAAATAAATTTTTTTACATTTTTTTCTATGAAAAAACACCCAGCCGTCCCGATCGCTTTTGGTCTGATTATAATGAAGCAACGGCCTTATCATCTGGGGTGTGGCAACATTGCCAACACACTCATAGAGGTGATGATCGCTTCATTGTGATATGCAAGCCCCTTCACCACAACAAGGTAACGGTCACGAAAGGGGAATTGACACTTGTATGTGCCTTTTTTTGTTTTGTTTTTGCAGCCACAGTGCAGCACCAGAGGCCAGAAAAATTAGGCATGTACACATGCCTGAAATACAATGCTATTGTTGCAGCCGCTGTTGTAGCAGCGGCCGGAAAAATTGATGTTTTTAAGGCAGAAAGGTGACTAAAACATTGCGGCTTGAACCCTAGTTGATGGTGGAGAATTCACAAAAGTCATCCGGTATGCAGAAATTAAATACAGCAGCGTGGGGACCATTTTGAGGCCAAGGGATGTTATCAGGCCTTTTGTTAGTTAAACGTATCCCCTACTGTCAGTCCCTTCGGGATCCATGCCTCATTCATCTCAATGAAGGTGAGGTAATCAACACTTTTTTGACCGAGGCGACTTCTTTTGTCAGTGACAATGCCTCCTTCTGCACTGAAGGTCCTTTCTGACAGGACACTTGAAGCAGGGCAGGCCAGAAGTTCTATCGCAAACTGGGATAGCTCAGGCCACAGGTCAAGCCTGCACACCCAGTAGTCAAGGGGTTCATCGCTCCTCAGAGTGTTGATATCTGCAGTTAAGGCGAGGTAGTCTGCCACCTGTCGGTCGAGTCGTTCTCTGGTGCTGCACTGTGGATCCCGAAGGGCTGTGGCGATGTGTAGGACTGAAAAAGCTCTGCATGTCCTCCATCAACAACACATCTGTAAAGCGTCCTGTCCTTGCCGCCGTGGTCGTGGTAGGAGGAGGATTACTTTGACCTCTTCCCCAGTTAGATTCCCGTTGTGCTGTGACATCCCCCTTATAAGCTGTGTAAAGCATATTTTTTTGTTTGGTTTTGAACTGCTGCATCCTTTCTGACGTCCGGTAATTTGGTAACATTTCCGCCACTTTCTGCTTATACCGGGGGTCTAGTAGCGTGGCCATCCAGTACAGGTCGTTCTCCTTCATCCTTTTTATACGAGGGTCCCTCAACAGACATGACAGCATAAATGACCCCATTTGCACAAGGTTGGATGCCAAGCTACTCATTTCCTGTTCCTCCTCCTCACTGATGTCATTGACGGTCTGTTCTTCCCCCCAGCCACGTACAACACCACAGGTCCCAGATAGGTGACAACAATGAGCACCCTGGGATGCCTGCTGTGGTTGGTCTTCCTCCTCCTCAAAGCCACATTCCTCCTCTGACTCCTCTTCCTCATACTCCTCTTGCAGCGTTGCCGCAGGTCTGGCAAGCGATGATGACAAGGCTGTTTCTGGTGGTGACCACAACTCTTCCTCTTCCCGCTCATCTACAGCTTGATCCAGCACTCTTCGCAGGGCACGCTCCAGGAAGAAAACAAATGGAATGAGGTCGCTGATGGTGCCTTCGGTGCGACTGACTAGGTTTGTCACCTCCTCAAAAGGACGCATGAGCCTACAGGCATTGCGCATGAGCATCCAGTAACGTGGCAAAAAAATTCCCAGCTCCGCAGATGCTGTCCTAGCACCCCGGTCATACACATACTTGTTGACGGCTTTTTCTTGTTGGAGCAGGCGGTCGAACATTAGGAGTGTTGAATTCCAACGTGTCGGGCTGTCGCAAATCAAGCGCCTCACTGGAATGTTGTTTCGGCGCTGACTGTCTGCAAAGTGCGCCATGGCCGTGTAGGAACGCCTGAAATGGCCACACACCTTCCTGGCCTGCTTGATGACGTCCTGTAAGCCTGGGTACTTAGACGCAAAGCGTTGTACGATGAGATTCAACACATGTGCCATGCACGGCACATGTGACAACTTGCCCAAATTCAATGCCGCCAACAAATTGCTTCCATTGTCACACACCACTTTGCCGATCTCTGGACGCATGAGCCTACAGGCATTGCGCATGAGCGTCCAGTAAAGTGGCAAAAACATTCCCTGCTCCGCAGAGGCTGTCCTAGCACCCCGGTCATACACATACTTGTTGACGGCTTTTTCTTGTTGGAGCAGGCGGTCGAACATTAGGAGTGTTGAATTCCAACGTTTCGGGCTGTCACAAATCAAGCGCCTCACTGGCATGGTTTTTCGACGCTGAATGTCTGCAAAGTGCGCCATGGCCGTGTAGGAACGCCTGAAATGGCCACACACCTTCCTGGCCTGCTTGAGGACGTCCTGTAAGCCTGGGTACTTAGACACAAAGCGTTGTACGATGAGATTCAACACATGTGCCATGCATGGCACATGTGACAACTTGCCCAAATTCAATGCCGCCAACAAATTGCTCCATTGTCACACACCACTTTGCCGATCTCCAGTTGGTGCGGGGTCAGCCACTGATCCACCTGTGCGTTCAGGGTGGACAGGAGTGCTGGTCCGGTGTGGCTCTTTGCTTTCAGGCAAGTCAACCCCAAGACAGCGTGACACTGTCGTATCCGGGATGTGGAATAGCCCCTGGGGAGCTGGGGGGGTTCAGTTGATGTGCAGCCAGACGCCGCAGCAGAAGAGAACTCAGCCGAGGAGGTTATGGAAGAGGATGGAGTAGGAGGAGTAGAGGAGGTGGCAGTAGGCCTGCCTGCAAGTCGTGGCGGTGTCACCAACTCTGCTGCAGAGCCACGCATTCCATGCTTGGCAGCCGTCAGCAGGTTGACCCAATGCGCAGTGTAGGTAATATACCTGCCCTGACCGTGCTTTGCAGACCAGGTATCAGTGGTCAGATGGACCCTTGCCCCAACACTGTATGCCAGAGATGCCATGACTTCCTTTTCAATCACCGAGTAGAGGTTTGGGATTGCCTTATTAGAAAAAAAAAAATAAAATTCCGGGTACCTTCCACTGTGGTGTCCCAATAGCGACAAATTTTTTGAAGGCCCCAGACTCCACCAGCTGGTATGGTAAAAGCTGGCGGGCTAAGAGTTCCGTCAAGCCAGCTGTCAGACGCCGGGCAAGAGGGTGACTCTGTGACATTGGCTTCATACAGCTCAAACATTTCCTTAACAGACACCTGACTGTGGGCAGATGAGATGGAACTGCTCAAGGTGAGAGGCGGAGTGGCGGGTAGTTGAGAGGGGGCAAGGAGGACAGCAGTGGTTGACGTGGCTGAAGATGCTGGACCAGGAGGAGGATGGTGGCTTTGAGCTTATGTGCTGCTTCTACTCGTCATGATGTGTTGATCCCATAGGCGTTTGTGATGTGCGATAATGTGCCTTCGCAAAGCAGTTGTACCTAGATGGGTGTTGGATTTCCCACGACTCAGTTTCTTTTGGCACAGGTTGCAAATGGCATCGCTGTTGTCAGAGGCAGACACACAAAAAAAATGCCACACTGCTGAGCATTCTGGTGGTGGCAACAGCATGCGTTGATTAGACGTGCTGTCTGGCTGACCCCGGGTGCCGATACATGCTGTCTGACTGTGCCACTAGCTCCTTGCGACGACCTCCCCCTGCTTCCAACTCGTCTCCTCCTTCTCTCTGTCTCCCCTTCTGAACTTTCCCCCTCTTCTTCTTCTCTTCGAGCAGGCACCCACGTGGCATCCACGGACACATCGTCATCATCAACCGCTTCACTTGCATCTGACACCTCAGCAAAGAAAGCAGCAGTGGGTACAACATCATCATCATCACACTGTACGTCCATGTGTGTAATGCTGCCTGACTGAGACATATCCCTGTTATCTACATCCCTTGGCAATAATGGTTGCGCATCACTAATTTCATCCAACTGATGTGTAAATAACTCCTCTGAGGGATCAAGTGAAGCGGCTGTGGTGGCAGTGGCGGCGGGCGGGAGAGTGGTGACCAAAGCTGAGCTGGAGGAGGATGGTGCGTCAAGGTTCTTAGCGGAAGCTGTTGAAGATTGGGTGTCCTGTGTAAGCCAGTCAACTATTTTCTCCGAATTTTTTGGGTTCAGGGTACGTGGCCTCTGAACACTGGGCATTATTCCAGGGCCAGTGGAAATCACAGCACCACGAACACGACGGCCCCTGCGGCGTGGCCTGCCTCTGCCTGTCATTTTTTATTAGATAGGTGTTACTATGCGTGCAAGGTACCGTGCCACTCTATATAAGTGGTGGGCAGTGGGCACAGTACAGTCTGTGTGGGCCTGGCTGACACACACGGGCTTGCAAATGTGATTAGATCACAGTTAAATTTTAAATAGAATTTTTTTTTCTGAAAGGTATTTGGGCGAATGACACCCTGTAACGGTTTGAGTGCAGGCCGAACCAGCCACTAGCCAGTGGACACAATACAGTATGTGTGGGGGCCTGACACACACGGGCTTGCAAATGTGATTAGATCACATACAAATATTTAATAGAATTTTTTTTTATCTGCAAGGTATTTTCTGTCGCACCCTGTATGAATGGTGTGCACTGTGCACACAGTGCTGTCTATGACTGAGCCTGCAGCGTCTCACACACGGGCAGCCAGGCAACTGCAATATATATTATATATATATATATATATATATATATATATATATATATATATATACACAGACGTGGACAAAATTGTTGGTACCCTTTGGTCAATGAAAGAAAAAGTCACAATGGTCACAGAAATAACTTTAATCTGACAAAAGTAATAATAAATTAAAATTCTATAAATGTTAACCAATGAAAGTCAGACATTGTTTTTCAACCATGCTTCAACAGAATTATGTAAAAAAATAAACTCATGAAACAGGCATGGACAAAAATGATGGTACCCCTAGAAAACACAGAACATAATGTGACCAAAGGGACATGTTAATTCAAGGTGTGTCCACTAATTAGCATCACAGGTGTCTACAACCTTGTAATCAGCCATTGGGCCTATATATATGGCTCCAGGTAATCACTGTGTTGTTTGGTGATATGGTGTGTACCACACTCGACATGGACCAGAGGAAGCAAAGGAAAGAGCTGTCTCAAGAGATCAGAAAGAAAATTATAGACAAGCATGTTAAAGGTAAAGGCTATAAGACCATCTCCAAGCAACTAGATGTTCCTGTGAGTACAGTTGCACATATTATTCATAAGTTTAAGATCCATGGGACTGTAGCCAACCTCCCTGGACGTGGCCGCAGGAGGAAAATTGATGACAAATCTAAGAGACGGATAATCCGAATGGTAACAAAAGAGCCTAGAAAGACTTCTAAAGAGATTCAAGGTGAACTTCATGCTCAAGGAACATCAGTGTCAGATCGCACCATCCGTCGTTGTTTGAGCCAAAGTGGACTACATGGGAGACGACCAAGGAGGACACCATTGTTGAAAACGAATCATAAAAAAGCAAGACTGGAATATGCCAAACTACATGTTGACAAGCCACAAAGCTTCTGGGAGAATGTCCTGTGGACAGATGAGACAAAAATCGAAGTTTTTGCCAAGGCACATCAGCTGTATGTTCACAGACGAAAAAATGAAGCATATCAAGAAAAGAACACTGTCCCTACTGTGAAACATGGAGGAGGCTCTGTTATGTTCTGGGGCTGCTTTGCTGCGTCTGGCACAGGGTGTCTTGAATCTGTGCAGGGTACAATGAAATCTCAAGACTATCAAGGAATTCTAGAGAGAAATGTACTAGCCAGTGTCAGAAAGCTTGGTCTCAGTCGCAGGTCATGGGTCTTGCAACAGGACAATGACCCAAAACACACCGCTAAAAACACCCAAGAATGGCTAAGAGGAAAAAATTGGACTATTCTAAAGTGGCCTTCTATGAGCCCTGACCTCAATCCTATTGAGCATCTTTGGAAGGAGCTGAAACATGCAGTCTGGAAAAGGCACCCTTCAAACCGGACACAACTGGAGCAGTTTGCTCATGAGGAGTGGGCCAAAATACCTGCTGAGAGGTGCAGATGTCTCATTGACAGTTACAGGAAGCGTTTGATTGCAGTGATTGCCTCAAAAGGTTGCGCAACAAAATATTAAGTTAGGGGTACCATCATTTTTGTCCATGCCTGTTTCATGAGTTTATTTTTTTACATAATTCTGTTGAAGCATGGTTGAAAAACAATGTCTGACTTTCATTGGTTAACATTTATAGAATTTTAATTTATTATTACTTTTGTCAGATTAAAGTTATTTCTGTGACCATTGTGACTTTTTCTTTCATTGACCAAAGGGTACCAACAATTTTGTCCACGTCTGTATATATATAAAAAAAAAAAAAGACTGAAAAGGGCTTTTTGGGGTGCTGTCTGGATGCTGTCCTTACGGCAGAGGAGTCTGTGGACAAAGAACAATGCCCTAGCTAACGCTTTCTCTATTGAATCAGCAGCAGCTACACTCTCCCTCCTCTCTCTGTGAAAGCAGATTCCGAATGAATCTAAAATGGATGCTGTCCTGGAGGTGGGAGGGTCTGGGAGGGAGGGTCTGCTGCTGATTGGCTGGAATGTGTCTGCTGACTGTGAGGTAGAGGATCAAAGTTTACTCAATGATGATGTATAGGGGGCGGACCGAACATCGCATCGCCGGCGAATCGTTCGGGACATCACTAGTCATGGTAAGGCTTAGTCTGATCAGACTAAGTGTAAAGTGAAAATACAGTACAGCACACTATAGTGTACTATATTGTATTATACAGACATCAGAACCACTGGATCTTCAAGAACCGAGTGAATCTGGGTAAAAAAAAAAAATATAGGGAAAAATATAAAAAAAAAACACATTTATCACTGATTAAAAATAAAAAAAATAAAATGCACTACACATGTTTGATATCAACGCGTCCATAATGATCTGATCTATAAAATGGTTATGTTATTTTCCCCGCACGTGGAATGCGATAAAAAAAAAGAAATTAAACTATGATGAAATTGATATTTTGCCCACCTTACTTCTTAAAAAAGGTAATAAAAGTGATTAAAAAAGTCGTATGTCCGCTAAAATGGTACCAATCAAATCGGCACCTCATCCCACAAAAATCGAGCCCCTACATGAGACAATCTCCCAAAAAGTAAAGAAAATATGGCTCTCAGACTATGGAGACACTAAAACATGATTTTTTTTTCTAAAATGCTGTTATTGTGTTAAAGTAAAATAAATTAAAAAAACTATACATATATGGTATCACTGCGTTCGTAAGAACCTGCTCTATAAAAATATCACATGACCTAACCCCTCAGGTGAATACCATAAAAAAAAACGTTAAAAAAAAAAAAAAAAAAAGTATTTTTTTGTCACCTTACATCACAAAAAGTGTAATAGCAAGCGATCAAAAAGTCATACGCAACCTAAAGTAGTGCCAATCAAACAGTCATCTCACCCAGAAAAAAATTAGCCCCTTTACAAGACAGTCGCCCAAAAAATAAATAAAACGATGGCTTTCAGAATGTGGAGACACTAAAGATTTTTTATTTAATTTTTTTTAAATGCTTTGTTATGTAAAACTCAAACAAACAACCATATTTGGTATTGTCGCATCCGTGACAACCTGCTCTATAAAAATACTACATGATCTAACCTGTCAGATGAATGTTGTAAATAACAAAAAAATAAACTGTGTCAAAACAGCTATTTCTTGTTACCTTGCCTCCCAAAAAGTGTAATATAGAGCAACCAAAAATCATGTGTACCCTAAAATAGTACCAACAAAACTGCCACCCTATCCCATAGTTTCCAAAATGGGGTCACTTTTTGGGGATTTTCTACTCTAGGGGTGCATCAGGGGGGCTTCAAATGGGACATGGTGTCAAAAAAACAGTTCAGCAAAATTTGCCTTCCAAAAACCATATAGCGTTTATCTGTATTTTCCATTCATTCTTGTGGAACACCTAAAGGGTTAAAAAAGTTTGTAAAATCAGTTTTGAATACCTTGAGGGGTGTAGTTTGTTAAATGGGGTTATTTTTGGGTGGTTTCTATTATGTAAGCCTCACAAAATGACTTCAGACCTGAACTGGTCCTGAAAAAGTAGGTTTTAGACATTTCTGAAAAATTTCAAGATTTGCTTCTAAACGTCTAAGCCTTGTAACATCCCCAAAAAATAAAATGGCATTCACAAAATGATCCAAACATGAAGTAGACTTATGGGAAATGTAAAATAATAACTATTTTTGAGGTATTACTATCTATTATAAAAGTTGAGAATTTTTGGGGGGGAAATTAGCTAATTTTTCAAAATTTAGGGTAAATTTCGATTACTTTTTTTTATAAATAACATTATATTTTTTTTACTCCACTGGTCAGATTTTAAATAAATGGCCTGGTCCTTAAGGTGAAAATGAGCCCGGTCCTTAAGGGGTTAGAGGGTGGTCATCGTGAAGGTCACTGTTAAAGGGGTGTTCAATGTTAAAGGAGTGGGCACTGTGGAGGTAACTTAAAGGAGTGGACACTGTTAAAGGGCTGGCACTGTGGAAGTCACTGTTAAAGGGGCAGCCAATGTGAAGGTCACTGTTAAAGGGGTGGTAAATGTTAAAGGGGCAGCCACTGTGGAGGTCACGGTTAAAGGGGCGGACATTGTGGAGGTCATTGTTAAAGGGAAGTCACTGTTAAAGGGACAGGCACTGTGGAGGTCACTGGTAAAAGGTTGGCCACTATGGAGGTCACTGTTAAAGGGGCGGCCACTATGGAGGTCACTGTTAAAGGGGCGGGCACTGTGGAGGTCATTGTTAAGGGGGCGGGTACTGTAGAGGTCACTGTTATGGGGGAAACGGTTGATATCTTTTTACGACACATGGAAACATAAAATGAAATATACCCGTGCAAATCTGCTCTGTCTCATATATATCTGTCTGTTCTTTATGTGTGACCAAACGATTGGACCAATCTTCACCAAATTTGGCACACAGGTACATCAGGTGTCCGGGAAGGTCTCAGCTCTCTGGGACGTACCGTTCCTGAGATATTCCCAAAACATGACCTGCATTAGCCAATATAAGCCTGCAAGTGTTTCTCTTCATATGCTAACTGCCATACACACAGCCACATGTCCCTTATCAGCCAATAGAAGCTAGAAGGTTCTACTTCAGGTTTCCATAACAACTGGTCACAGGTTTTAGCAGTTCACAGATCCTTAAATATTCAGTCATATGATGTGTCAAGATTAGATATACAGCTCAGCAGGCAATATCACACAGTATAGGATACTAGATACACAGCTCAGCAGACAGTATCACACAGGAAAGGATTAGGTACACAGCTCAGCAGACAGTGGGGCGGCGTGCTGTAGAGGGGGATACTGTTGATATATTTTAACGACACACAGAAACATTAAATGAAATATACCAGTGCGAAGCCAGGTCCTTCTGCTAGTGTGTGTATATATTCATACCCCTGGCAAATTTTGACTTAAAGTTACTTTCATTCAACCAGCAAGTAATTTTTTAATTGGAAATTACATAGGTGTCTCCCAAAAGATAATAAGACGATGTACAAGAGGCATTATTGTGGAAAAAAACAAATTTTTCAGCTTTTATTTACATTTCAGCAAAAGTGTCCAGTCCAAAATTATTCATATCCTTCACAAACTGTCACAGTCTGTTGGAAAATCTAAAGTTCTATACCATTCCAAATAGTCCAAGCTGTTCTAAAGCATCCTAATTAACCAGTTTAAAAAAAAAAAAAAATGTAAGTACCAGTGGCTACAGTGCAAAGTATTATTAAAGAATACAAGATGTTCCGCACAGTGGAAAATCTCAGAGGACGTGGTCGGAAGCCAAAAGTGACACCTGTGCTGGCCAGCAGTGACAACTGTGATTTCGTAGTAAAGAGATCACAGAGAGGCACGGAGCATTAACAGTCATGTTACTGCTCCGTGCCTCTGCAGTCTGCAGCGGGTCTTGGCACTCTTTCACGGAGCGGATGCCACGCACGGCATCCGCTCGTGTGAAGCGGCCCTTAGAGAGGTGAAAAAGAATCCAAGGATCACCACCAAGGCCATCCTGGTGACTCTGGGCTCTGCTGGTGGCAATGTCTCAAGTCAGACAATCCAACGGACACTGCACACTGCTGAGTTCCATGGATGCAGACCAAGGAGGACGCCACTTCTCCAGATAAGGCACACAAAAGCTCGCTTGGCCTTTGCAAAAGCTCATCTGGACAAAGAAGAAGACTTCTGGTCGTGTGTTATGGTCAGATGAAACAAAAATTTAATTGTTTGGTCACAATGATGTTTCCTTCATTTGGCGTAAAAAAGGAGAAGCCAACCCAAAGAACACCATCCCCACTGTCAAACATGGTGGTGGGAACCTAATGCTTTGGGGGTGTTTTTCAGCCAATGGACCAGGGAACCTAATCACAGTAAACGGTACAGTAAAAAAGAGCAATACATGAGGATTCTCAACGACAACATCAGGCAGTCTGCAGAGAAACTTGGCCTTGGGCACCAGTGGACATTTCAGCATGACAATGACCCAAAACACACAGCAAAAGTTGGAAGAAATGGTTAGCAGACAACAACATTAACATTTTGGAGTGGCCCAGCCAGAGTCCAGACTTGAATCCAATTGAGAATCTGTGGAGGGAGCTAAAGATCAGGGTGATGGTAAGAAGATCCTCCAACCTGAAAGATTTGGAGCTCATTGTTAAAGATGAATAGGCAAAAATACCTGTGGAGACATGCAGGGGAGGGCTGGCAGCCTTAGTCGTGGGGGGCAAATCCAGTCAAGTGGCCCATTTTAGCCCCTCCCATTATTAAAAGCCCCTCCTACATATAATTGGCCACTCTCAACAAACACTGTACACTGTACAGCTGAAATTATTTTGTAGAGGCCTGTCTCTACACATCATACGGAGAGGGGAGGACCTGTCCTGGCTGCCCTGCCTGCTTCACATCATACAATAAACAGCAGGCTACAGCCAGGAAGCTCCTCTCTCCCCAGATCCTGCTCAAGGCCTGTGGTTCCCCCCACCATCTGCCACCGGCCTGTGGCCTGCTGCCCCCTTTGGCCGTCCTCACCCTGATCTGATTCCTCCTTCTGCAAATGGAACATCTCCTCTCCTACAGGGGAGCACCAAGGAATTTTGTCTAGGGGGGTCCGAAAAGGCAAAAAAATGTGGCATGTGTAGTGCGCTGTGCTAATTAAATTTTTCAAAGCCCCCTTTATATTTAAAAATGCAGGGAAGGGGTGTAGTGTGTTGCGCTGATTCTTTTACTTGGCAATTCTAAAAGCTCTGTTGGAAAATAGCAATGCGGCGTGCAATTTTTTTGGCCCCGTCGATTATTAAAAGCCCCTCCGACATATAATAGGCCACTCCCAACAAACACTGTACAGCTGACATTCTATAGTTGCGGCCTGTCTCTACACATCATACGGAGAGGGGGAGGTCTGTCCTGGCTGCACTGCCTGCTTCACATCATACAATAAACAGCCGGCTGCAGCCAGGAAGCTCTTCCGCTCTCCTCCCTTCCCAGATCCTGCTCAAGGCCTGTGGTTCCCCCCACCATCTTCCACCCGCTCGTGGCCTGCTGCCCCCTTTGGCTGTCCTCACCCAGCTCTGAATCCTCCTTCTGCAAATGTCAGGGGGAGGAGCCGGAGCATCTCCTCTCCTACATAGCGCACCATACCTCTTACATCCAGTGATGTCACCTTTGTTGTAGACGTTCTCTTTCCTCATCTTCTCCATTCAGACCAGACCGCCATGATGATTTTTCAGCCATCTCCCATCTCTGCAGAGATTAACAAACAGACATTAGTTTCCCACATTTCCATCATCTTCTGAACACCCTTTCTTGCCACCCCCAATACTGTGCCCGCTGTGCCCCCAATGCTATACTGCAGAAACAGTCCCCCTGGAAATACTGCTACCACATAGATAGTGCCCCAATACTGTGCCCGCTGTGCCCCCAATACTATACTGCAGAAACAGTCCCCCTGGAAATACTACTACCACACAGATAGTGCCCCCTTCAACAATTATTGGCACACAGTGCTCTAAAAAAATAACTGAGCCCAGACACTAATAGTATAAAGATAATGTCCCCCAAAAATTATCGTGCTAAGCTGATACTGTGGCAGGGTGCCCCCCAAAGTAACAGGGCTCCCCAAAATAGAAATAATTTCTCTTCCAGAGCACACTTAGTAGTAATAATGCCCCTATAGTGCCCATACTAGTAATCATGTTCCTCATAGCCCCCCAGTATTAGCAAAGCTCTGCATAATACCTCCTAGTACTAATAATTCTCCCTACAATATGACAGTACATGAAATACCCCCGCTTAGTGCCCGCTGTTGAGCCAATGTCCCCATAATGTATGCCAGTATAAAATACCCCTATATAGTGCCCCAGTAAATGCCCTCATAGTGCTCCTCTCCCCCTTCCCCATAGTGTACCCCATAATTTGCCAGTAAAAAAATGCCCCCTTAGTGCCACCAGATGCCATAATGCCCCCATAATGTGCCAATAAGAATAAAGGCCCCTTTAGAGCCCCCACTTCCCCTTAGTGCCCCCAAATAATGCCCCTATAGCGCCACCAGATGCCCCATAGTGCCATTCTCCCCTATACTGCCCCCATAATGTGTCAAAAAAAAAAAGGCCCTTTGGACTCCCCAGATGCCCCCATAGTGCTCCTCTCCCCCATGGTGCCGCCCCATAATGTGCCAGTAAAAAATGCCCCTTCAAAGTGCCACCATATGCCCCAATAGTGCTCCACTCCTCCATAGTGCCGCCCTCCCCTATAGTGCCTCCCATAATGTGCCAGTAAAAAACGCCCCCTTAGTGCCACCAGATGCCATAATGCCCCATATGCCAATAAGAAAAAAAGGCCTCTTTAGAACCCCCACTTCCCCATAGTGCCCCCAAATAATGCCCCTATAGTGCCACCAGATGCCCCATAGTGCCGTTCTCCCCTATAGTGCCCCCCATAATGTGTAAAAAAAAAGCCCCTTTAGAGCCCCTATAGTGCTCCTCTCCCCCATGGTTCCCCCCAAATAATGCCCCTATAGTGCCACCAGATGCCCCCTAGTGCCGTTCTCCCCTATAGTGCACCCCATAACGTAAAAAAAAAAAAAAGCCCCTTTAGAGCCCCCATAGTGCTCCTCTCCCCTATGGTGCCCCCCAAATAATGCCCCTATAGTGCCACCAGATGCCCCATAGTGCCGTTCTCCCCTATAGTGCCCCCCATAGTGTGTAAAAAAAAAAGCCCCTTTAGAGCCCACATAGTGCTCCTCTCCCCCATGGTGCCCCCCATAATGTGCCAGTAAGAAGTGCCACCCCAAAAAAAAGTACCACCAGATGCCCCATAGTGCCGTTCTCCCCTTTAGTGCCCCCATAGTGCCAGCTCCCCCCCCCCTCCAAACAAAAAATAAATACAAAATACACTGATACTTACCTCCATCAGCAGCGATGTGATGCAGGCCTCTTCCGGCCTGTGTCTGTCCCTGCTGTGTGCTGCCCGACTCAGGTGGCGCGATGATGACGTCATCACAATGGAAGCGCTCATCTCCTACTGCCCTCCCACCGCTGCTGGCAACTAGAACCAGGGCCGCGCCACCTGTGGTGATCGGCGGTGCGGCCCTGAGGAATAAAAAAAAATAAAAAATAATTTGTTAAAGACAGCCCAGTGGCCGTTTTTAACATGCTTTAGGGCGGTCTGGGGGGCAATTGCCTCCCTGCCCCCCTTCCCAGCCCTCCCCTGGAGACATGCAAAAAGCTGGTCTGCAATTATAGGAAGCGTTTGATTGCTGTAATAGCCCATAAAGGCTTTTCTATTGATTATTGAGAAGGGTATGAATAATTTTGGACTGGACATTTTTTGCTCAAATGTAAATAAAAGCTGAGAAATGTTTTTTTTCCCCACAATAATGCCTCTTGTACATCGCCTTATTATCTTTTGGGAGACACCGATGTCATTTCCAGTCTAAAAATTACTTGCTGGTTGAATAAAAGTAACTTTAAGTCAAAGGCAGCACTGTGTATTAATATTACACACACACATATATATATATATATATATATAAATACATACATACATTAACTATTGGGGCATACATATATAGGGACTGGGGGTGTATATATATATAATATATACACATGTCTGGCACTTTCCTCTAAACAGCCAGTGCCCCCTATATAGTATGCATGCAGCATGGTGCCCCTATATAGTATTTATACAGCCAATGCCCCCTATATAGTAGTTATGCAGTCCTGTGGCCCCTATATAGTAGCTATGCAGCCAGTGCCCCCTATATAGTATTTATGATGTCCTGTGCCCCCTATAAAATAGTTCTGATGCCAGGTGCCCCATATAGTATTTATGATGTCCTGTGCACCCTTATAAAATCGTTCTGATGCCAGGTGCCCCCATATAAAATAGTTCTGATGCCAGGTGCCCCCATATAGTATTTATGATGTCCTGTGCCCCCTATAAAATAATTCTTAAGCCAGGTGCCCCCCTATAAAATAGTTCTGATGCCATGTGCTCCCTTATAAAATAGGTCTGATGTCAGGTGCCCCCATTATAGTATTTATGATGTCCTGTGCCCCCCCACCATATAAAATACTCACCTAGTTCCTCTGGATCCCAGCTCCAGCACAGCCCTCCCAGCAGCAGTGCGGTGTACAGTTAGGGTACTTTCACACTTGCGTTAAACTTTTCCGGTATTGAGTTCCGTCCTAGGGGCTCAATACCGGAAAAAAACTGATCAGTTTTATCCTAATGCATTCTGAATGGAGAGCAATCCGTTCAGTATGCATCAGGATGTCTTCAGTTCAGTCACTGTATGGTATTTGGCTGTATTTTCTCAGTCCAAAATTCCAGAACACTTGCTGGAATGCCGAATTATTTTCCATTGAAAAGCATCAATGCCAGATCCGGCTCTAAGTGTTCCGGAAAAACAGAATGTGAAAAAAAAAAAATATATACCAGATCTGTTTTTCCAGATGACAACCGGAGAGACGGATCTGGCATTGCAATGCATTTGTGAAACGGATTCGCAGCCGGATCCGGCAGGCAGTTCTGGCGACGCTCACAGCTGATTCCCAGCTCCACCACTCCTCCTCCTACACAGACCAGCAGCGCCATGTCTGAAAACTACATCGCGCTGCTGTTGGGGATCGCTTGTTGTGTAAATGGTGGAAAGGGAAGCAGACTATCAGCTGTCTCTGCGTCCATAGGAGCCGAGCGCTGTCATGGGGCTAAAGGAGAACATGGGGCTAAAGGAAGCTGTATAGTGAAATTACAATTATGCTATTATCTGAGGGCAGTGCCTATGTAAATTAAACTGAAAATGATTAACACAGGGCAGGCAACAAACAGTGGGAAACTGCAGATGTGGAGGCTGACAACATCGGTGACCAACACATACTAGTAGCTAGGTGGCAGTGTACCTCCTACTACACGGTGACTGCGCGCTCAGGGCTGTGCTCCTCCTCCTGGTGCTCTCCCCATCTCTTGGTTATAATACAGACGCTGTGAGAAGAGGGCTGCCGAATAGGAAAGTAGCACACATTTGTGGTAGTTATCAGGTAAAACTAAAAATCACAAAAAGCACTTATACTGTAGTGTGTACTATACCATTATGGAATAAAATATGAAATGTCAGTTACACTTTAATGCTCTTTATGAAACCACCCATACAGAGGATTTCCTTTAAAGAAGTGTGATGAGACTACCCACTTGATGTGGCATTATGCAACAAGATTAGTAATGTGACCCCACTGTGTCTGCGCATGCAGGTTAGGCCTCATGCAGACGACCGTTGTGTGCATCCGTGGCCGTTGTGCCATTTTCCGTTTTTTTTCGCGGACCCATTGCCTTTCAATGGGTCAGTGGAAAAATCGGAAAATGCACCGTTTTGCAGCCGAGGCCGTGATCCGTGTATTCTGTCAGTCCAAAAAATATGACCTGTCCTTTGTGAAAACTCATATCCGACAGTATATTCTAACACAGAGGCGTTCCCATGGTGATGGGGACGCTTCTAGTTAGAATACACTACAAACTGTGTACAAGACTGCCCCCTGCTGCCTGGCAGCACCCGATCTCTTACAGAGGGCCGTGATCAGCACAATTAACCCCTTCAGGTGCGGCACCTGAAGGGGTTAATTGTACTATCATATCCCCCTGTAAGAGATCAGGGCTGCCAGGCAGCAGACCCCCCTCCCTCCCCAGTTTGAATATCATTGGTGGCCAGTGCGGCCCCCCCCCCTTCCTCCCTCTATTGTAATAATTCGTTGGTGGCACAGTGTGCGCCCTCCCTCTATTGTAATAATTCGTTGGTGGCATAGTGTGCGCCCCCCCACCCCCCCTTCCTCCCTCTATTGTAATAATTTGTTGGTGGCACAGTGTGCGCCCCCCCGATCATTGGTGGCAGCGGAGTTTCGATCGGAGTCCCAGTTTAATCGCTGGGGCTCCGATCGGTAACCATGGCAACCAGGACGCTACTGCAGTCCTGGTTGCCATGGTTACTTAGCAATAGTGCGGGGGGGGGGGCGCACACTGTGCCACCAACGAATTATTACAATAGAGGGAGGAAGGGGGGGGGGGGCGCACACTGTGCCACCAACGAATTATTACAATAGAGGGAGGAAGGGGGGCGGGGGGCCGGGGGGGGGCACACTGTGCCACCAACCTATTATTACAATAGAGGGAGGGAGGGGGGGGGCCGCACTGGCCACCAATGATATTCAAACTGGGGGGGGGGGGGTCTGCCCCCTGCTGCCTGGCAGCCCTGATCTCTTACAGGGGGATATGATAGTACAATTAACCCCTTCAGGTGCGGCACCCCTGTAAGAGATCGGGTGCTGCCAGGCAGCAGGGGGCAGTCATGTACACAGTTTTTTAGTATATTCTAACTAGAAGCGTCCCCATCACCATGGGAACGCCTCTGTGTTAGAATATACTGTCGGAAATGAGTTTTCACGATCTAACTCATATCCGACAGTATATGCTAACATAGAGGCGTTACCATGGTGATGGGGACGCTTCAAGTTAAAATATACCATCAGATTGGAGAAAACTCAGATCCGATGGTATAAAAGGGACTCCAGACTTTACATTGAAAGTCAATGGGGACGGATCCGTTTGAAATGGCACCATATTGTGTCAACGTCAAACGGATCCGTCCCCATTAACTTGCATTGAAATTCAGGACGGATCCGTTTGGCTCCGCACGGCCAGGCGGACACCAAAACGACTTTTTTTTTTCATGTCCGTGGATCCTCCAAAAATCAAGGAAGACCCACGGACGAAAAAACTGTCACTGATCACGGACCTACGGACCCCGTTTTTTGCGGACCGTGAAAAAATACTGTCGTGTGCATGAGGCCTTAAATGTATAGACTGGGAAAAACCATGGCATATACAGCAAGCTTCTCATTCACCAGACAGAAGCCAAAAGGGTGTCCTATTTATACTTTCTTATGTGTCACTACAGATTTTACTTTCATGTTTAATTTTTCTGAATGCAGTTGCTCAGAAATAAACACAAATACAGATTCAGAGGTAAAAGCATTTTCTCAATTTATCTGAGGCCATAGGGCAATGAATTGGAACCTATGGTAGGTCAGATGTCTACAGCATGAAATTTAAGATTACACTCACCGCATCGCTTCCTTCTTCCAGGCTGGGGGCGGACCGTAACGGAGGGCAGGCTGCCTCATCCACGGGGCTACGTTCTGGCCATCATTCACCGGCGGGGGGGCGGAGCCGCGACGGTGACTGCGCTCCCCTCCTCCCACGTCCACAGGGCTCCCGAGTACTGCCCTCCTCCGGCGGGGGGGGGGGGGGGCGGAGCCACAACGGTGACTGCGCTCCTCTCCTCCCCCGTCCACAGGGCTCCCGAGCACTGCCCTCCTCCAGCGGGGGGGCGGAGCCACAACGGTGGCGCCGCTCCCATCCTTCCCCGCTTGGAGGTCCCACAGTGTTTCACATTACCAGCGGGGGGCGGGGCCCGCGATAGAGAGGGCCCCCCTTCTCTGATCTGGCCAGCGCCGCACTGCTTCCCCACGTGGTGGGTGGGCTCAGCCGGCGGTGGGTTGGCCCCCAAATGAAGGGGGGCACCCCCGCACTGGGCGCCCTGCCAGGGAGCGAGTGCGGCGCCACGTGGCATACATTTTGTCCGATGAAGGGGGGGGCTGGGTCACATAAGGCCTCCCCCCTGTCCCGGCTCCCAGATGCCAGAGGGCTGCGCCGTTTCCCCACGTGGTGGGTGTGCCCTGCACTGGGCACCCTGCCAGGGAGCGGCACGTCTTCAACCGATGAAGGGTGGGGGCCGTGTCACATAAGGCCTCGCCCCTGTCCCGGCTTCCGATGCCAGGGGGCTGCGCAGTTTCCCCACGTGGTGGGTGTGCCCAGCCGGCGGCGGGTCGGCCCCTCAAGCAAGGGGGGCACCCCTGCACTGGGCACCCTGCCAGGGAGCGGCGCGACCCCCCACGTGGCAACATCCATTCACCAGTGCGGCGGGGCCCGCGTTGATTCGGGGGCCCCCCTACACTGGTTCAGGCCAGAGGGCTATGCTACTCCCCACGCGGTAGAAGTGCTCAGCCGGCAGGTGGGTCGGCCCTGGGCGAAGGAGGGCACCCCTGCACTGGGCACTCTACCAGGGAGCCGCGCAGCCCTCCACGTGGCTCACATACCGTGTTGGTATGGGGCGGAGGCCATTGCGCAAGGGGGTCCCCCCATTCGGGTCCACGGTGCCAGAGAGCTCCGCGCTCCCCACGCGGTTATCGTGGAGGGATGCGGGGGACGCTTTGGCCATGCTCCGCATCTTCACTAAAGTCTGGCACGGGCCGCCGTGGCGCTTAGATAGGCAGGGATCCGTGACAACGCCAGGAACAGTCGGGGGGGGGGGGGGGGGGGAACATGTTAGCCAGCGACTAACCCCCTTCTACCGGTCGCCTGCAGCTTACAGCTCACGTCCAGTCATTTCATGTTTTACCTGCATGGTTCCGTATGGCAGGCACGATCCAGTGTTGACACCTTCATTGTTTTGCTTCCAGGTCCAAGTTTTGTCTTGATCTCATTCCTTGATTGTGGCTTGTCGGTAAGGTAGTAGGGGTACACGTTGGGGAGGGGAAAGGAAGTGCTCACAAGTGGGTTATGTGTCTCATGCACTCTCTCACGTCCAGGTTGTGCTGTTTCACAAGCTTTCCGCGGTGGTCAATGTAGATTTCTGAGTAGGTAAGTAGATCATATTTTCCCTGTGTTTGCATTTCTGGGTGGCGGTTCCTGGCCACTCCCTCACGGTTCTTCTGGTGTCAGTGTGTGTAGCTACACGGGGGCAGTGCATCTTTTCTTACTTTGCTAAGCAGTTTCAGGGATGCTGGTGGTCGTCCAGTTTAGCCGGTCACTTACGTTACTGCTTCCACAGCTGTGATGTCACACGCATCAGACATCGTCGAGGCGTCTGTGGACGAGAACGCATCAGGAATGTCTGAGGGGGGCAGTATACCGTTCCTACGAGCATGGACCATTCCCAAGCTCATGTCGGAGCTAACGAAGAAGGGCGTCCCTTTCCCAGCTTCCGCCAGGAAGGCAGAGGTGTATCGACTGTGGAAAGACTCTTTAGTGCCCAGTAGTGACGATCCCCTTATGACCACGGTGCAAACGTCACTTGCTCAGTTGCACGTCATGCTGAACAGTCTGACATCGGCGGTCACTTCGATACAGGCGAGGTTGGAGTTAATCGAGTCTCACGGCTCGGTCGTTCCGGTTTCTGCCCCTGAGGTCCCGGTCGACACCTCCTCTGCTGTAGGGGATACCTGTACTGTCCAGGCCATCCCCAACGTGGCTCCATCTAATTTCATCCCAATCAGCATCAGGAAAGACATCCTTGAGGGTAGGGATGTTAACCTCGCTTCGTTGCTGATAGCCTCCAGGGACTTGTCTGACAACAGTGTCATAGCTTGCGGGGAAGTCTCGGTGGTGCTGAGAGGCCGTGACCACAGGCTTAACCGCAAGTTAACCATCCCGGAGTTCATCATTGCGTTTAGCCTTTTTAAGGGATTTCGTATGTTCTGCCAGGCCGGACTGGAGGGAGGAACTCGATCTGTACCTCTTTCGGGTTACAGAGTTGGGTTACAAGTATGGAGGAAATTCGTTTTACGACTATCATTGTTCGTTTTCAGCCAAAGCAGCAGCTGCACTTTCTCAGTTACAACATGTTACAGATTTGTCCAACCTCGATACAGAACTGTTCTGCAGGCACTTTGCAGGCCTGAAAGCCCCCTCCTGTTCCGCCTGTCAGTACATCTTCCACTCCGTAGAGTGGTGCCACAAGTCAGCCGCCAGTACTTCATCGTACCCTTCCAGCTCGTCAGCTGGGCCACTCAATGTTTTCAGACCCCCCAGCTCCGTGGACAAGCTAGGCCGGCCCAATGTTCAGCTAGGTAGGGCCCAGATCTGTAACAATTACAATTACGCATCTTGTAATTTCGGGCAATGTCGTCTGTTGCACATCTGCACCAACTGTTTTAGGGCCCATCCCAGAGTCGCGTGCTCATTAAAGTCGGTAAAAAATTACATGAGTGTGGTCAATACCAGCTGCTTACAGGAATTCTTGCGAGGTCACCACAATCCAGGGTTCGTGCAGTTCCTGGTCTCAGGGTTTCACGAGGGCTTCCACACAGGGTTAGTCACGACTCCAGAATTCACGTATGAGTGCAAGAACCTTTAGTCTGCCCAGAGGAATCCCAATTCTGTAGACACACTGATAGAGTCCGAATTGAACAAAGGTTTCCTGATCGGTCCTTTCAAAGTGCCTCCTTTCCAACGGTGGAGAGTCAGTCCCGTGGGGGTGGTCACGGGCAAATTTAGCAAAAAGGAGAGACTCATCATCGACCAGCCCCACATGGTTCCCAGCCTCATCTCCCTTATTCCTTCAGAAGAAGTGGGCATGAGGTATTCTTCGATTGACCAGGCTATCGCCATCATCATGCAGTCAGGTCCCGGGTCGATGTTGTCCAAAGCCGACATATCGGATGCCTTTAAGTTACTTCCCATCATGCCAGCACTCTGGCAATGGCACGGCATCAAATGGAAGGATCTTTACTATTTCTCCACCAAACTCACCTTCGGTTCCAAGAGCAGCCCGTGGCTCTTTGACCAGTTGGCTCAGGCCCTTCACTGGGTTCTGGAACACAAGGTCCACTGTGAATTTGTCATCCACTACTTGGATGACTTTCTGCTGATTGAGAGGCCAAGGGCAGCCCCCCTAGGGTTGGGGAAATTGTTGAGGTGTTTTTCCCAGTTAGGTGTCCCGGTCTCCCCCAAGAAAGTTGAGGGCCCGTCCACAGTTATCACCTTTCTGGGCATTGAACTAGACTCACAGGACATGTTAGCCAGATTACCTTCGGACAAATTAGTGAGAATCAGAGAAGTCATCCATAGGTTTGCAGTCACGACCGTGGTCACTAAGGCTGATTTACAGTCACTACTGGGCATGTTAAATTTCGCCATGCGCATCATTCCGCAGGGCAGAACGTTCATATCCCGCCTGTTGGCGCTCCTGGCCACGGCCCCGGAGCAGGACAGCCCAGTGTGTCTGGATAGTCAGGCCTTAGCTGATCTCCACATGTGGGACCAATTTCTTTGTCAGTTGAATGGGGTGTCCTTGTTCATTCCAGAGTTGTCGTGTCAATCTCCTGTAGTCTTCTCAGATGCAGCTGAGAGCTCAGGTTTTGCTGCTATTTTTGGCACCCACTGGGTCGCAGGCGAATGGCCTGCCGAGGTGAGACAGATCCCAGGTTTCCTCCACACCTCGGCACTGTTCGAACTGTACCCCATTGTGGTAGCTGCCCACATATGGGGCAATCATTGGGTAAATCGGTCTGTTTTGTTAGTGTCTGACAATACAGCAGTGGTAGACATTGTAAACAGTGGGTCGTCTAAATCATCCCATGTCATGTGTCTCTTAAGACGATTAGTGCAACTCTCCCTACATTACCATTTCCATGTCCATAGTGCGCATGTGCCAGGTTCGCAAAATGTGGCTGCTGATGCCTTATCGAGGGCTAATTTCTCCCTTTTCTTGCAGGTCATGCCAGAGGCAGATGTAGCGGGCGCTAGCGTCCCTCCTCACGAATCCTTAATCCTAGCGTGACCAGTCACCTAGAGACGGCCCACGCCTTGAAGTCCAAGTCCCTTTCCCCTAACACCACCAGGGCATATAACACCGGGTGGAAGGCGTTTTGCAAGTTTCAAAGGGAATGTCCTCAGGGGGAATACAGTTTTGTAGAGTACATCCTGTCTTTCATTGGCTACTGCCACTCAGAACTCAAGCTCTCCCACAACACGGTGAGGTCATACTTGTCGGGAGTGGAACATTTCCTCTCCATCAGTCATCCCGAACGGGCATCGGTGTTCTCCATGCATGCCGTCAGAGCCGCACTTAAGGGTTTGAGCAAATGCGGGCCACAAGGCCAAGTGCATAGGCAGGCTGTCACCGGGCTCCTTTTCCGTAGACTGTCTGACGTCCTGGATAGAAATCCTTTTGGGGTTCTACCTAGCCTGGTGCTCAAATCCGCCATCTATCTAGCTTTCTATGGCTTCTTGAGGCCTGGGGAGTTCACTTGTTCTCCCAGCGGCAGCAGGTTTCTCACAGTCGGCCAGCTGGTTCAAAACGCCGAAGGTTACGTGCTGCTGCTGAGGACGTCTAAAACCTCACAGGTGGGCTCCCCAGTCGCGGTGTCCTCTTTCCCTACGTCTCATCAGTGGTGCCCCGTCACAGTTCTCCGTCAGCTACTATCAGCCTTGCCGGGGTCCGGCCCAAACAGTCCACTGTTGCCCTTTGGGGTGGCACCACTCATCAGTTTGTGTCCCACGTACGCTCCCTAGTGGCCAACTTGGGCGGCGACCCCACCTCGATCTCGGGACATTCATTCCGCATAGGTGCAGCATCCGCGGCCTCCAAGAACCAGGTGCCAGCGCATGTCATTCAGAAATTAGGACGTTGGCGCTCCACGTGTTTTAACCGTTACATACCTCACCCCGAAACTGAAATGTCAATGGCTTTCCAGAGTCTGGTTTTGTAATTACGTTGTAATAAATTACTCCTGCCAATCGGTATGCCTTTTTGCCCTCTTTCAGGCGTCCCTCCACGACGCGGTTGCGGCACAACTCTAACCGATTAAGAGTAGGGTATCTCAGGTAGGACTCTGTACATTCTTGGTTGCCACAACCACAAGGTGGGGATGTTGAAAAGGCTGAAATTTCCCCGACCGTTCTGGCTGAGGTGATTGCCACCAGGAAGGCCGTTTTGAAGGAAAGGAGTCTTACAGAGAAGTCCTGTAACGGTTCAAAGGGAAGCTCCATGAGGCTAGTAAGGACTAAGTTGAAGTCTCAGGGGGGAACCGAGGGTCTGAGTATCGGTCTAACTCTGCTGATCGCTTTAAAAAATCTCTTAACCCAGGGATGGTTAGCGATCGGGGAGCTAAAAAAGGCACTTAGGGCAGATACCTGTACCCTGAGATTACTAGGCCTCAAAATTCTTCTCATGACCGGCTTCTCAAGATCTTACACATAGAAGGAGGGTTTAAAGGATTCACCGGATCCTTAGCAAATATTTGGAAGGTCTTCCAAATGCTGAGGTAAATTGAGGAGGTAACCTCCTTTCTGCAAGATAGCAAGGTGGAAACTACTTTATTGGACAGGACTCTACTTTCTAGGATTTCCCCCTCAAGAGCCAAGCTGTTAGATGCAACTGTTTTACATTCGGATGGATGACAGGGCCTTGAAACAAAAGATCTTGCCTCTCCGGCAGAATCCAAGGGTCTGCTAGGGAGAGTTTCCTCAACCAGGTGAACCAGGTTCTTCGGGGCCAAAATGGAGCAATCAGGATTACCCTCGTTCGTTCTCGTCTTAATTTCGGAGAAACCTTGGAAGGAGTCTTAGCGGAGGAAAAGCATAGAGTAGCCGATTTGGCCAATGGAGGGAGAAGGCATCTATCCCCGTTGGAGAGTCTCTTCACCTAAGGGAAAATAAAAGTTGGCATTTTCTGTTCTCTCTGGTTGAAAACAAATCTAGTTGCGGACGACCCCAGAGAAGAGTTATTTGGTTGAAGATTTTTTTGATTCAGACACCATTCCCCCTGGTCCAGTGTGTTTCTGCTTAACCACTTCCCATCTGGGCCATTTGCCCCCTTCCTGACCAGGCCTAATTTTGCAAAACTGACATATCTCACTTTATGTGGTAATAACTTTGGAACGCCTTTATTTATCCAAGTCATTCAGAGACCGTTTTCTCGTGACACATTGTACTTCATGATAGTCATAAATTTGAGTCAAAATATTTCACCTTTATTTATGAAAAAATCCAAAATTTACCCAAAAATTCGCAATTTTCTAAATTTCAATTTCTCTGCTTTAAAAACAGAAAGTGATACCTCATAAAATATTTATTACTTAACATTCCCCATATGTCTACTTTATGTTGGCATCATTTTGGAAATGTCATTTTATTTTTTTAGGACGTTAGAAGGCTTAGAAGTTTAGAAGCAATTCTTCAAATTTTTAAGAAAATTGCCAAAACCCACTTTATAAGGACCAGTTCAGGTCTGAAGTCACTTTGTGGGGCCTACATAGTGGATACCCCCATAAATGACCCGATTTTACAAACTTTGTTAACCCTTTATGCGTTCCACAAGAATTAAATGGAGATCAAATTTTTAAATTTCACTTTTTTGGCAGATTTTCCATTTTAATCCATTTTTTTCTTTAACACATCAGTGGTTAACAGCCAAACAAAACTCAATATTTATTACCCAGATTCTGTGGTTTACAGAAACACCCCACATGTGGTCATAAACTGCTGTATGGGCACATGGCAGGGCGCAGAAGAAAAGGAACTCCACATGGTTTTTAGATGCCATGTCCCATTTGAAGCCCCCTGATGCACCCTTACAGTAGAAACTCCCAAGAAGTGACCCCATTTTGGAAACTATTTTTGGGTACATATGATTTTTTGATCATTCATTATAACACTTTATGGGGCAAGGTGACCAAAAAATTGGTTGTTTTAGCACAGTTTCTATTTATTTATTTTTACAGCGTTCACCTGAGGGGTTCAGTCAAGTGACATTTTTATAGAGCAGATTGTTACGGACGTGGCGATACCTAATATGTATACTTTTTCTCATTTATTAAAGTTTTACACAATAATAGCATTTTTGAAACAAAAAAATTATGTTTTAATGTGTCCATGTTCTGAGAGCTATAGTTTTTTTTATTTTTTAGAGATTTTCTTATGTAGGGGCTCATTTTTTGCGGGATGAGGTGATGGTTTTATTGTTACCATTTTGTGGGACATGCGCTTTTTTGATCACTTGGTGTTGCACCTTTTGTGATGCAAGGTGACAAAAATTGCTTGTTTTGACAGTTTTTTTTTTTTTTTTTACAGTGTTCATCTGAGGGGTTAGCTCATGTGATATTTTTATAGAGCTGGTTTTTACGGACGCGGCAATACCAAATATGTCTATTTTATTTTTTCTATTTTTACATATTTTTTTTTTTATTCCTTACTTGGGGACTTTTTATTTTTTTTACATGTGAAACTTTTTTTATATTTTTTTTTCAACCCTTTATTTTTTTTTACACTTTTCATCCCCCATAAGGTCATACAAGACCTCTGGGGGACATTTGCTTCACTTTTTCTTTTTTCACTGTTGATTTCTCCTGTAACTGGGGCTGACATAGTAGCCCCAGTTACAGAAGAAAAGCATCCCCCAGAGAGGCTGTACAGCATGATTCTGCGCTATACAGCCTCTGAAAAACCTCACACAGCTCCTGCACTCTCCAGTCCCGGCGGTCACATGACCGCCGGGCCAGAACAGGAAGCGCACAGCGCTTCCTGCTCTGCATACACAGCGCTCGGTGAGCGCTGTGTCTGCAGCGATCCGGAAGGCAGGGACACCTGGGAACTGTCCCTGCCTTCTCTCTGGGTTGCCCTGCTGTCACTGACAGCGGGCAACCCGATCAGCAGCTGCACGATTAGCGTGCAGCTGCTGTTTCTGAACGGACGTTTTAAAACATGCTTTCAGAAATAGAGATCCACCCATAGGACGTTTATATCCTATGGACGGACGGAAAGTGGTTAAGTAATCTGCTACCTTGTTTTCCGTTCCCTTTAGATGTAACGCCCTGATAGACGAAACGCAAGGTATTACAAGAGAATAAATGTCTGCAGCCAACAACATAAGACTTTCTGATTTGGTTCCTCCTTGTCTGTTCAAATACGACTGTTGCGCTGTCCGAGAAAATCTTTAGAGCTTTCCCCTGAAGTAAAAGGAAGAAATTATTTTAAGGCAAGAAGAACTGCTCTCAGTTCTCTCATGTTTTGAGAGTCTTGACTCTCCTCCTTTTACCATACCCCTTGTCATAAGTTTCCCTGACAATAGGCCTCCCAGCCGAAAGGACTTGCATCCGTGGTAAGGGTTACGAAATGTTGTTGATTCCAAGGGAGACCTTGGGACAGATTTAAAGGATTCAGTCACCAGTGTAAAGATTGAATTACCTGAGGGGTGAGTGGGAGTGGTGCATCCAGCGGAAAAAGGGCACCCTGCCATTGTTTCAGGATTTGCCATTGGAGGGGTCTGGAGTGAAGCCGAATCCAATTGACTGCCGGTATGGTGGAAGTCAGTCATTCTGCCCAACACCGCCATTGCCTGCCTGATAGTACGTTTTTCTGCCACTATCAGGGATTGAACTCCTTCTGTTAATTTCTGTATCTTGTTCTGGGGAAGGATACAGCATGATTTCTCTGAGTCCAGGATCATTCCTAGAAAAACACATTTTTTTGGGAGGCTATTAGATGCGATTTTCCCAAGATTTTATCTGCCAACTGAGTTTTTCTAGGATCCGCACCATCTCTTTGAGATGTAAGTCCAGACGGTTCTTTGACTCTGCTACCACCAAAAGATCATCTAGATACGGAATTACTAGAATGTCTCTTTCTCTTATGTGGGCCATGACTTCTGCCATTACTTTTGTGAAGAGTTTGGGAGCCTGAGAAATTCCGAACGGAAGAGCTGTATATTGTAAGTGATTAATCCGATTCTCTATTGAAACTGCAACTCTGAGATATTTTTGATAGTCTGCGTGAATTAGGCTACTTTCACACTAGCGTTCGGGCGGATCCGTTCTGAACGGATCCGCTCATAATAATGCAGACGGAGGCTCCGTTCAGAACGGATCCGTCTGCATTATATTAGCAAAAAAAAGCTAAGTGTGAAAATAGCCTGGGACGGATCCGTCCAGACTTTCAATGTAAAGTCAATGGTGGGACGGATCCGCTTGAAGATTGAGCCACATTGTGGCATCTTCAAACGGATCCGTCCCCATTGACTTACATTGAAAGTCTGGACGGATCCGCACGGATCCGCACGCCTCCGAACGGCCAGGCGGACACCCGAACGCTGCAAGCAGCGTTCAGCTGTCCGCCTGTCCGTGCGGAGGCGAGCGGAGCGGAGGCTGAACGCCGCCAGACTGATGCAGTCTGAGCGGATCCGCCTCCATTCAGACTGCATCAGGGCTGGACGGCTGCGTTCGGGTCCGCTCGTGAGCTCCTTCAAACGGAGCTCACGAACGGAAACCCGAACGCTAGTGTGAAAGTAGCCTTAGGATGTGGTAATATGCATCTCTTATATCTATTGTAGCCATGAAACAACCCTCGAATAGATGTTTTAAAACTGACTGAATTGACTCCATTCTGAACTTCTTGTAAGAGAGAAACAGATTTAGATCTTTTAAGTTTATAATTGTTCTGAACGTGCCATCTGGTTTGGGAACCAGAAAGAGAGAAGAATAGAAACCTTTTCCTTTCTCTGACTCTAGTACTGGAACCAGGACATTTTTCGCTAAAAGAGAAAGAATCTCCTGTTGAAAAGCTAGGATTTTTACCGAATCTCTTAAGATGTTTGTGACTTTGAATCTCTCCGGTGGGTGAGAGACAAACTCCAGACGAAAACCTTCCCTTATAATGCCCACAATCCAGAGGCTTGAGGAGATTTTCTCCCAGGCGTGAAGGAAACGAGACAGTCGGCCGCCCACGGGAGAGAAACACAGTCATTGTTGAGTGGGTCTGGAACCTGAGGAAGATTGAACAGAAAACCCTTGTCTTTTCTATTTTTATTTCCTGCTCTGAAATCCTTTCTTTGCCCCTTATAAAATTCCTTTTTGTTCTTCCGCAAAAAACGCTGCTTTTTGGGGGTCCGGAGACAGGGAATCCTTTTTTATTATCGGACGCCTTATCCAAAAGGTCATCTAAAACAGACCCAAAAAGATAATTGCCCTGACAAGGTATGGCGCAAAGTTTATTTTTAGATCCTGTGTCTCCAGACCATCCTTTGAGCCAGATAGCTCTCCTTGCTGAATTAGAGAGTGCGGCTGACCTAGCATTCAATTTCAGTGCATCAGCTGAGACATCTGGAATGAAATCAACTGCTTTAAAGAGGACCTTTCACTCGTATACAAACTAAAAACTAACTCTATCTGTGGGCAGAGCGGCGCCCAGGGGTCCCCCTGCACTTACTAGTATGCCTGGGCGGCGCTCTGTTCGCCCGGTATCTCAGCTCCGTCTGTTGTATTGGACTGATTTTTTGTAGGAGGCGTGTCCCTTGCTGCAGCACTGGCCAATCGCAGCGCACAGCTCATAGCCAGTCTATGAGCTGTGTGCTGCGATTGGCCATCACTGCAGCAAGGGACACGCCTCCTACAAAAAATCAGTCCAATACAACAGACGGAGCTGAGACACCGGAGCCTATACCGGGCGAACGGAGCGGCGCCCAGGCATACTAGTAAGTGCAGGGGGACCCCTGGGCGCCGCTCTGCCCACAGATAGAGTTAGTTTTTAGTTTGTATACGAGTGAAAGGTCCTCTTTAACCACTTCAGCCCAGCTAGGTGAAACCCCCTTCATGACCAGAGCACTTTTTACACTTCGGCACTACACTCCTTTCACCGTTTATCGCTCGGTCATGCAACTTACCACCCAAATAAATTTTACCTCCTTTTCTTCTCACTAATAGAGCTTTCATTTGGTGGTATTTTATTGCTGCTGACATTTTTACTTTTTTTGTTATTAATCAAAATGTAACGATTTTTTTGCAAAAAAATGACATTTTTCACTTTCAGCTGTAAAATTTTGCAAAAAAAACGACATCCATATATAAATTTTTCGCCAAATTTATTGTTCTACATGTCTTTGATAAAAAAAAATGTTTGGGCAAAAAAAAAATGGTTTGGGTAAAAGTTATAGCATTTACAAACTATGGTACAAAAATGTGAATTTCCGCTTTTTGAAACAGCTCTGACTTTCTGAGCACCTGTCATGATTCCTGAGGTTCTACAATGCCCAAACAGTAGAAAACCCCCACAAATGACCCCATTTCGGAAAGTAGACACCCTAAGGTATTCGCTGATGGGCATAGTGAGTTCATAGAACTTTTTATTTTTTTGTCACAAGTTAGCGGAAAATGATGATGATTTTATTTTTTTTATTTTTTCTTACAAAGTCTCATATTCCACTAACTTGCGACAAAAAATAAAAAATTCTAGGAACTCACCATGCCCCTCACAGAATACCTTGGGGTGTCTTCTTTCCAAAATGGGGTCACTTGTGGGGTAGTTATACTGCCCTGGCAATTTAGGGGCCCAAATGTGTGAGAAGAACTTTGCAATCAAAATGTGTAAAAAATGACCGGTGAAATCCAAAAGGTGCACTTTGGAATATGTGCCCCTTTGCCCACCTTGGCAGCAAAAAAGTGTGACACATCTGGTATCGCCGTACTCAGGAGAAGTTGGGGAATGTGTTTTGGGGTGTCATTTTACATATACCCATGCTGGGTGAGAAAAATATCTTGGTCAAATGCCAACTTTGTATAAAAAAATGGGAAAAGTTGTCTTTTGCCAAGATATTTCTCTCATCCAGCATGGGTATATGTAAAATGACACCCCAAAACACATTCCCCAACTTCTCCTGAGTACGGTGATACCAGATGTGTCACACTTTTTTGCTGCCAAGGTGGGCAAAGGGGCATATATTCCTTTTAGGAGGGCATTTTTAGACATTTGGATCCCAGACTTCTTCTCACACTTTCGGGCCCCTAAAAAGCCAGGGCAGTATGAATACCCCACATGTGACCCCACTTTGGAAAGAAGACACCCCAAGGTATTCAATGAGGGGCATGGCGAGTTCCTAGAATTTTTTATTTTTTGCATAAGTTAGCGGATATTGATTTTTTTTTGTTTTTTTCTCACAAAGTCTCACTTTCCGCTAACTTAGGACAAAAATTTCAATCTTTCATGGACTCAATATGCCCCTCACGGAATACCTTGGGGTGTCTTCTTTCCGAAATGGGGTCACATGTGGGGTATTTATACTGCCCTGGCTTTTTAGGGGCCCTAAAGCGTGAGAAGAAGTCTGGAATATAAATGTCTAAAAATGTTTACGCATTTGGATTCCGTGAGGGGTATGGCGAGTCCATGTGAGATTTTATTTTTTGACACAAGTTAGTAGAATATGAGACTTTGTAAGAAAAAACAAAAACAAACAAAAAATTTCCGCTAACTTGTGCCAAAAAAAGTCTGAATGGAGCCTTACCAGGGGGGGGGGGGTGATCAATGACAGGGGGGTGATCACCCATATAGACTCCCTGATCACCCCCCTGTCACTGATCACCCCCCCCCTGTAAGGCTCCATTCAGACATCCGCATGATTTTTACGGATCCATGGATACATGGATCGGATCCACAAAACACATGCGGACGTCTGAATGGAGCCTTACAGGGGGGTGATCAATGACAGGGGGGTGATCAGGGAGTGTATATGGGTGATCACCCGCCTGTCATTGATCACCCCCTGTAAGGCTCCATTCAGAAGTCCGCATGTGTTTTGCGGATCTGATCCATGTATCCATGGATCCGTAAAAATCATGCGGACGTCTGAATGGAGCCTTACAGGGGGGTGATCAATGACAGGGGGTGATCAGGGAGTGTATATGGGTGATCACCCGCCTGTCATTGATCACCCCCCTGTAAGGCTCCATTCAGACGTCCGCATGATTTTTACGGATCCATGGATCGGATCCACAAAACACATGCGGACGTCTGAATGGAGCCTTACAGGGGGGTTATCAATGACAGGGGGGTGATCAGGGAGTGTATATGGGTGATCACCCGCCTGTCATTGATCACCCCCTGTAAGGCTCCATTCAGAAGTCCGCATGTGTTTTGCGGATCCGATCCATGTATCCGTAAAAATCATGCGGACGTCTGAATGGAGCCTTACAGGGGGTGATCAATGACAGGGGGTGATCAGGGAGTGTATATGGGTGATCACCCGCCTGTCATTGATCATCCCCCTGTAAGGCTCCATTCAGACGTCCGTATGCTTTTTGCGGATCCGATCCATGTATCCGTGGATCCGTAAAAATCATACGGACGTCTGAACGGAGCCTGACAGGGGGGTGATCAATGACAGGGCGGTGATCAATGACAGGGGGGTGATCAATGACAGGGGGGTGATCAATGACAGGGGGGTGATCAGGGAGTTTATATGGGGTGATGTGTAGTGTGGTGTTTGGTGCGACTGTACTGACCTACCTGAGTCCTCTGGTGGTCGATCCTAACAAAAGGGACCACCAGAGGACCAGGTAGGAGGTATATTAGACGCTGTTATGAAAACAGCGTCTAATATACCTGTTAGGGGTTAAAAAATTCGGATCTCCAGCCTGCCAGCGAGCGATCGCCGCTGGCAGGCTGGAGATCCACTCGCTTACCTTCCGTTCCTGTGAGCGCGCGCGCCTGTGTGCGCGCGTTCACAGGAAATCCCGGCCCTCGCGAGATGACGCGTATATGCGTGACTCTGCGCAGGGCCGCCACCTCCGGACCGCACATCTGCGTTAGGCGGTCCGGAGGTGGTTAAGGATAGCGGAAAAAAGAGCTAGCAATTGATCTCTCAGGGTTTTGTTTTGGATGTGAGATTCCAATTATTGTAGCGATAATTTTAAAGATCTAGCAGTGGATGTGGTGGCAATATTTGGCTTGAAGGCCTGAGCTGAGGTCTCCCAAACTTTTTTGAGGTAAACATCAGCTCATCTATCCATAGGGTCCTTAAGTGTGCCAAAGTCCTCAAATGGTAAGGCCGACTTTTTAGAGATTTTAGCAACTGGTGCATCTAGTTTAAGAGGCCTGTCCCAATTAACAGAATCCGCCTCATCAAAAGGATATTTCCTTTTTACATTTTCAGGAACAAAAAAAATTATCAGTTTTTTTCCACTCCTTTTGGATCAGGAACTTTATGTTTTCATTCACGGGAAAAACTCTGGATTTTCTCTGTCCTAGATCGCCGAACATAATATCCTGAACGGATTTCAGATCTCTGGATTCATCAACTTTCATTGTAGCACGGATTGCTTTTAGTAAAGCCTCCGTATCATCAGGAGAAAAAAAGTGGCCTGCCAGTGGTTTCTTCATCCTGCGACGAATCCGAACTATCTAAGATTTCCTCTAGCTCACTTCCTTCTGACGAATCCGAATCTGACGTTTTAGTAGCCGTGTCTTGTTTGCCCGAGATTACGGAAGGGAGGCTCTTTTTCAATACTTTCAAGGAATCAGATACTTCCGATTTCACCATATCTCTAATATTTTGAAGTAGGGATGGGAACTCCTCTTCCACTACTTTGTCGACACAATGTTGACATAACATCTTTGGCCAAGAGGGGGCTAGTTTATTTTTACACATAGCACATTCTTTCCCTCAGGTCTTTGAGATAGACAATAAAAGAGGGGCCTAGAAAGGCTAAAAATGAAAACAAGAGAAAAAGAATGCCTTAGCATAACAGAGAAAATAAAGAAAAGACTGGGAAACGATCCCCCTTATCCCACCAGGAATACTGGTCTGGCTTCACGACCCTCCTGCAGCTCAGCGCACTGGCCACTCTCATCCTCCATAGCAGATACAGGATAGAGCGTTTTCCAGAGGAGAATCTGGGCCCTCTGTAGGCTGGCTGGCCTGATTCTGACTGCACGCTTCAGGGAGTATGGAATCCCTCGGTTGGGTCCCTGCTGGTGCTTGTTGTGGCTTTTAGTAGGGAATTCACTTTCTACTTCCGGAACGCACGCAGCGAGCGTTCCAAACACTGGAAGTTACATTGGGCATATTCGGTTCTCACCTGTCGAGCGAGATTTCGGCCCTCTCGGGCGACCGTACCGCTTAGGATGAAGGAGAGTGCCAGGAAGCGTACCTCACAGTGCGACCAGGACTGCAGCAGAGCACCAGTGCAACAAATTCCAAGACCCCAGAAGCCAGCACCAGACTTACTCCAGCGGCTCCCGTCATGGGCGTAAGGGAAATATGTGCTGATTGTCTTTATATATACCACTGCAAGCAAAACCGACGCTGTGACTGCGTAAGTGACACAGAAGGACTCTGTCACTGCTTAATTATTCAATGATCACCATCAAGTAAATTCCCCCCCATTTTTGTAATTTTATGCAGCCTTGGACACCTAGTGAGGCAAATTCTGCCATATTTCTATATAAAAGACCAGGATGCACTTGTTTCTTATTTTACAGAATTAATTTCATCTTTAAGTCAGATAACAGAAGTACCTTAAGATGCTGTTAGCACCACGTATTATAACGTAACAGGTGTAAAGTGTGCAAAGATAGCATTGATTTACTTACAAATAAAACATACAGTAGTAACAAAAAACATTCAATGATGGAGGAACATTTATGGTTCTAATATGGCTCATGTGTAGATAAAAAGCACTAGGAACACTGCATGAGTTTCATTATTGTGTACTTACACAGCATTGGCAGAGGGGTAGTCTTGGAGCTGGGAAAAGAAAAGTAGCTACAAATGTCCTAATATAAGAAAGAAACTGTACTCACCTCTTCAACACCCCAACCATGTCCTGTGGTCTAATGAGCTCAAGATAAAACGTATTTGGTTCAGATGGTGTCAAACGTGTGGGGATAACCAGGTGAGGAGTACAAAGACAAGTGAGTCTTGTCTACAGTCAAGCGTGGTGGTGGGAGTGTCATGGTTTGGGGCTCCATGAGTGCTGCAGTTCATTGATGGAACCATGAATGCCAACATGCACTGTGACATACTGAAGCAGAGCAAGATCCCCTTCCTTTTAGAAACTGGGCTGCAGAGCAGTATTCCAACATGATAATGACCCCCAAACACACCTCCAAGATGACCACAGCCTTGCTAAAGAGACTGAGGGTAAAGTGCTGGACTGACCAAGCATGTCTCCAGACATAAACCCTATTGAGCATCTGTGGGGCATCCTCAAACGGAATGTGGAGGAGCGCAAGGTCTCCAACATCAGCTTAGTGATGTTGTCATGTAGGAGTGGAAGAGGATTTCAGTGGCAACCTGTGAAGCTCTCGTGAATTCCATGCCCAAGAAAGTTAAGACACTTTGGCCAATTTAAAGAGGACCTTTCACCTGGAAAAACAATGTGAACTAAGTATGCTGACATGTAGAGCGGCGCCCGGGGATCTCACTGCACTTACTATTATCCCCGGGCGCCACTCCGTTCTCCCGTTATGCCCTCCGGTATCTTCGCCCTGTAAGTTATAGCAGACGGTGTCTGCCCTTGTCCTGTGGGCATCTCCTTCTCCTAGGCTGCAGCGCTGGCCAATCCCCGCGCACAGCTCACAGCCTGGGAGCTTTTTTTCTCCCAGGCTGTGAGCTGTGCGCTGCGATTGGCCAGCGCTGCAGCCTAGGAGAAGGAGACGCCCACAGGACAAGGGCAGACACCGCCTGCTATAACTTACAGGGCGAAGATACCGGAGGACATAACGGGAGAATGGAGAGGAGCATGGGGACAATAGTAAGTGCAGTGAGATCCCCGGGCGCCGCTCTACATGTCAGCATACTTAGTTCACATTGTTTTTCCAGGTGAAAGGTCCTCTTTAACTTCGGGGTGTATTAACTTTTGTTGCCAGTGGTTTAGACATTAAATGGCTGTGTGTCGAGTTATTTTGAGGGCACACCAAATTTACACTACTTTACATTGTATCAAAGTTATTAACACCTATGAAAAATCAGGGCCAACAAATAGCTCCGGTCAATACCCCACCAAGAAAACCAAAAATAGCAACAACCAGAAATGTTATAAATTACCTATCTTTATTATCACATGGTTAAATAAAAACATTGACATATAAAAATCTAGATAGATGTACAGGTGGTTACAAAGAACATGGGACAGACAGATGCCCAAGCAGGCACATGGAGCTGGCAGTATCTTAACTGGGAAACCCTGTCATAATTCATCAATAGCATGCTCCAAGGAACAAAACACACATTATATAATAGTTAGAAAGCCATACATTCCATAAATTATCAGTCCGGTAGCAGCCATATACACATTAGTAAGACCAATTCATCATGCCATACCCTCCACGTGGGGCGCAGGACACTTCCTGGGCGTCTTTCTGTCCCATGTTCTTTGTAACCACTTGTACATCTAATCTAGAATTTTAGATGCCAATGTTTTTATCTAATCATGTGATAATAAAGATTGTTCATTTATAAACTTTCCGGTTGTTGCTATTTTTGGTTTTATTGTATCAAAGTGTCATATCTTCATTGTCCCGTGAAAAGACAGAATAAAATAGTTACAAAAATGTCAGGGGTGTACTGACTTTTGTGAGATCGTGTATATGTCATGTCTTCAGAAAGTCCAAGATGGTTAGATAAACTAGAGCAGTGTTATTTGCATTCCAACCAATGATGCAGCAAAGTGACATTAAAGGGGTTGTCCCACTTTGCTTTTTTAATCTTATCAGCAGTAGATGTCCTGATAACTTCCTGGTTCTCAGGCAGTTGAGTGAAGGCCACGCCTCCTCATGACTCACCCTGCGTGCTCGTTCATGTGTATGAGGTCATCCACATGGAGCCGTATGTGAGGTCCCGCCCCCCCCCCGTATAATAAACATTGAGTGCGGCCCCCCCCCCCAGTATAATATACATTTAGTGCGCCCCCCCCCCCCAGTATAATATACATTCAGTGCGGCCGCCCCCCCCCCAGTATAATATACATTCAGTGCGGCCACCCCCCCCCCAGTATAATATACATTCAGTGCGGCCACCCCCCCCCCAGTATAATATACATTCAGTGCGGCCACCCCCCCCCCCAGTATAATATACATTCAGTGCGGCCACCCCCCCCAGTATAATATACATTCAGTGCGGCCACCCCCCCCCCAGTATAATATACATTCAGTGCGGACCCCCCCAGTATAATATACATTGGTGGCGCAGTGGGAAGTGCCAATGAGGGTTAAAAAAATAAATAAAAAATTAACTCACCTCCTCCAATTGTTCGCGCAGCTGCCGGTCTCCTGTTCTATCTTTAGGACCTGTGAAAGGACCTTTGGTGACATCACTGTGGTCATCACATGGTACATCATATGATCCATCACCATGGTAATGGACCATGTGATTAGCTCAGTGACGTCACCAAAGGTCCTTTCACAGGTCCTAAAGATAGAACAGGAGACCGGCAGCTGCGCGAACAATTGGAGGAGGTGAGTTAATTTTTTATTTATTTTTTTAACCCTCATTGGCACTTCCCACTGCGCCACCAATGTATATTATACTGGGGGGGTCCGCACTGAATGTATATTATACTGGGGGGGGGTGGCCGCACTGAATGTATATTATACTGGGGGGGGTGGCCGCACTGAATGTATATTATACTGGGGGGGGGGGGTGGCCGCACTGAATGTATATTATACTGGGGGGGGGGGGGGGTGGCCGCACTGAATGTATATTATACTGGGGGGGGGGGGCGCACTGCGCCACCAATGTTAATACAAATGCAGGAGGTGGGTGCCGGAGTGAAATAGCCGGCACCCGACCTCTATGATAGGGGGCTGCGATCAGCGGCAGTTAACCCCTAAGGTCCCGCTCCCTGTCATAGAGGTCGGGTGCCGGCTATTTGATTCCGGCACCCGCCTGCTGTATTTGCGCATGCGCGGGCGTGCGCGTACTTGTAGGAATGGAGAGGCGGCCCGAGTACTTGTTCAGCCGTTGTGCGCAGGCGCGGCACAGCGATGCGGCCGGACGAAAGAGGCCGTATCCATGGGATACAGAAAACAACAAAGGAATCGCTTTACATGATTTTTTGAATGAAAGGTAGCTTTTGGATAATAACATGGATAGGAAGATATGTTGTGTGGGGGTAAATAGATTAGATAAAACCTATTTTATGAAGTGGGACAACCCCTTTAATGAGAAGGAATGGGACAGCCTTAGCTAGAACTATAATTAGAAGATGCTTGAAGTGTGGTGGAACTTCCATCAAGCAACTCATTTCTCATTTCTAGTCTCATCTGCAGTGAGATCCGATGGCTGCAACCGATTGACAAATATCAGCTTTTCTACAGAAATCTCAGAATAGGATGTAAAGAAATCTGCTCACAGCCAGTAACAGCTGAGACTTACAATGAACAGGAGGGGAGGGACTATCCTTTAAATACCAAATGAACAGCACCCTAACCAACTACAGGTTCTGTATTTTATGATAGCCACAACATTGTGTGTCCCCTTTCTCACTCTAACCACCATCAGTGTGTCTAACATGTTATCATAGATCTGGATGTTATTCACCATATATATGGTATAAGGGTAAGACCAGATGTCTACAGCCGACCACAACGTGGCTTAAAACCAGCACTTGTTTTCTATTAGTCATCCAAAATTGATTGCTGCTAAGAACTTATCACTTACCTATAACATAGCTGATAAGTATTTGATTGGTGGGAGTTCCAACCCGCAGATCCCCACCGATCGGGAGAAACAGGGCGTCCCTGGAGTATTTGGCAGTCACATACAGATGAATGAAGTGGAGTGCACAAGAGTGCCCATACTCAATTTGCTCTGGGACTACAGACCCTGTTCTTAAGATTGATGGGGGTCCTTTAAATAGGTGAAAAGTTCTTATAGCGAGTCAAAGCCTGGCTGTAAAACCAAACTGCCATTCACAACTCATTTTCAAAGAATAATAGAAAACTGCGTCTGCCTGTCGCACTGCAACAGCATCCTCACCGCCCCCTTGCTGCCACGTTTGGTCCTACACTAAAACAGCTAAAATAAGGAAAGTGGTGATGGTGGCCTCTTACTGATCAAAGGATGAAGGCTGAGCTTGGCCCATGAAAGCAATCAATTAAAACTATGGGATAGGAAACATTGAAATTGTAGGGGACAGATGGACACTTGCTTCTCAGAAAAACGACCAGTAGATAAAAGTTAGAATACCACATACACCCTCAAATCTTATTCACATTATGCAAAATACAGTAATAAAATTGTCAAATAAGGCTTCAATAGTAATGAACACTTCCAGAGAAGGCAATTACAGATCCTTGTGACTTTACTTTCCAATCTGAATGCTGCAATGATACAATATTTTGGATGCTGTGTAATCAAATTTAAAAGGTAACAGTGTACCTCATTTATCAAAAAACTGGTGTTGTTGCTTAAAACCACCAGTCGGTGCTGTTTAAAGGGTCCTCTGATAAGCTGATCACTCAGTGTCTCGTTGCTCAGACCCCCAGAAATCCACTACAATCTCTGAAGGAACATGGTAGAAGTGCTGCAGGGATGCTGAACATTGCACTGTACATGTAAAGCTGCCACAGGCGCTCATGGGATCAGTTTTCTGCTTTGGCTAATAGAAGGGGGTCCATCGTCTCAAGAATTCTCTAAGAATTCACATGCTCAGGACACCTGCGGATCCGCAACACATCAAACTGCACATCTGCAGCAGAATCCAACAAGTGTGAACTTAACCTTAGAGTATTTGAAAATGTGTTTTTGAAATGACAACTTTAGGGTACCTTCACAGTCACTTTTTCTAAGATTCCCTTCATTTGAACAGAACTAGCAGAAATCCATGCAATAATAACCTCATATAGATGTACACAACTGATTTGCAGTTATTTACATGATATGTGGGTCATTCCTTAGACTGCACTGATCATTGAAAGCTGCACTGTGCTTTGATGCTATAGGCAGCAATGCAAATAATGTACTGAAGATGTGACTTATTACAGTAGGTGTTCCAGCCAACATCGCCTGCAAGGAACAACTCTGGTTAAAACGTACAGGTAGGTGCCTTCAGGATTGCGCGGAGAACTGTGAATACAGTAAGGTGGTTCTCTTTCCCAGTTATAATCAGAATTCAACATAAGAGAGCAAGAGAACACAGTAGGTCGCTCATTTATGTGTCTCCATCACACATCGGTCTCTACTCCTTCAACACGTATGTGTTTTGGCGTTCTTCTTCTTAGGCAAACGCACAAAATAAAGTCTGAAACATTGTGGCTGAAAAGAGATCGGCAAGGATGAAAGTACTGGTAGAACAGGAGCATGAATGAAACTGAAGCACAGTAGCCGACCAACAGCTGGACCACAAGTAACGGGGAACAAAAATACTCAAACCCGTCCTCTTTGAAAAAATACCATAATAAAATAAGGGCTGCATTCTCAAGCAGTCTTAAGGTATAATGTATGCTCAGTCTTCCCCAGTTCTGAGACTGATCTATTAAGTCCCTTTCACTTAAGTTGAGCTGGACTGCGGACCAGCAAAACATGTTGATTGCAGAGTATAGCAAAGTGACGGTGCCCAAAACAGTCACTGTGCCAAACCAGCTAAAATTCTTTTCCACATTCTCTGGAAGGCTGGACCCACTCTTCCAAAAGCAGACCCATGGTAACAGGAAGAGGGCAATCAAGTTCACCAATGCCACAGCTGCCACCCAGGCCTTGAGTGCTGAACAGAACAACACCAGCACAGTAACGCGAGTGGCAATCTCCAGGCACCTCCACACGATGACGCAGATGAAGGCAGGTACACTCAGAAGCACCTTATAGTCATCATATTTGATCTGGATGGCTAAAACATTCAGAACCAAGGCACCATAGGTGGTTGACATCAGAGACATGGCCATGAGGACTGCTAAAACAAAACAAGAAAAAAAAAAAGTTTAAGTCTATATGTAATTCATAAGCATAATTACCACAATACCATTCAGTTCAGTGTAATGTACTTCAAACAACCACACGTTTAACAACCTCACACTTCCCCAGCAGTAAAGACTGTTGGTGACCTGGCCATGTTAGGCCGCATACACACGACCGTGGTGTGTTTTGCGGTCCGCAAAACACGGATGGCGTCCGTGCGCGTTCCGCAATTTGCGGAACGGCACAGACAGCTTTCAATATAAATGCCTATTCTTGTTCGCAAAGCGCGGACAAAAATAGGACATGTTATATTTTTTTTAGCGGGGTCACGGAACGGAGCAACGGATGCGGACAGCACACGGAGTGCTGTCCACATCTTTTGCGGGCCCCGTTGAAGGGAATGGGTCCGCATCCGAGCTGCCGTGGACTAAAACAACGGCCGTGTGCATGAGGCCTAAGAGTAAGGACCAGATGTGTCTAGCATAGTGGTTAGTTGGGCCACACAATGGCATAGAACAGTGATGGCTAACCTTGGCACTCCAGCTGTGATGAAACTACGACTCCCAGCATGCTCCATTTATTTCTATATAGTTCTGAGAGCAGCCAAGCAAGGGGGGCATCTTGGGAGTTGTAGTTTTACAACAGCTGGAGTGCCAAGGTTAGCCATCACTGGCATAGAGGTTTGCATTGCTCCCTAGCAGTGCATACAACCAAGGGCAATATTGAAGGTACTGTGCATGAAGTTTTGCCCTTGCCATGTTGATGTGTTATCTCTGAGTACACCAACCTCATACCACACTCTAAAAACAAGCTTATAGGTTAACTGGCTTCCTATGAAATTGGCTTTAGTATGTTGTTTCTTTTTAGATTATACTGGGGACGGGGACAGTTGTGAATGGTTACAATCTGTGCAGTATATCATTTAAAGGGAATCAGTCACCAGCCAACTCCCTATTAAACTGTATATAGATAGACAGCTGTAGTTCACCTGATTAAAACGTTTTTTTCTTTTGTCGATCCAAAGCTCAATTCAAGAGTTGTAATACTTTTTCTTAAGATGCAAATGACGCATTTGGTGCAATGAGGGTGTCACGATTGCTCTTGTTCCACACAAGCTCCACTCATTTCTGTGGCCAGCCCCTCCCTTGCCGCTTTGTCACTGCCTGGCACAGTCAATAAAAGCACAGAAAGGAGTGGAGCTGGAGTGCAACAACAATGGAGACACCCTGATTGCACCAAAGACCTAACTTGCATATTAAGAAAAAGAAACGGAACCTCAGAAAAGAAAAACAGCACTTTAATAAGGTCTATGCAAACAGTTGGATAGGGGGGGGTGGGGTGGTCGCAACAGGATATAAGCTTATAATGTAAGACCTTATTAGTGATGTCAATTACTACAAATACGTACAGTACAAATAAGAAGGCAATTTAACCCCTTTACACACATTGACGTACATATAAATCACAGAAGCCATTTACCATACAAAAATGTAAAAAAAGGTTAATTAGTTTTGCCCATCATAAAAATTTAAATGTCACACTGTTTATTCCAGAACTACTGTGTTTTTGGTCACTTTGCCTCTCCCAAAAAAAAAAAATCATAGAAAGGGATCAAAAACAATAACAACTACAGTTCATCCTGCAAAACCTAGCAATTTTGAGGAAGGGGTGTGGACCCATTGATTTTCAATAGGGCCGCACAAGATGTGGACAGCACACCATGGGCTGTCCGCATCCGCACTATCGTTCCGCGGCCTCGCAAAAAAATAAAACATGTCCTATTCTTGTCCGCAGCCACGGACAAGAAAAGGCATTTCTATCATAGTCCCGGCCATATGTGGTCCGCAAAACAGTTGCGGATGTGTGAATGGACCCTAAAAAGAGGAATGAGTGCCCTGCTCGCAAGAGCTTACTCTCTATGAGAAGATAGGTGTGACACATAAGGTGAACATTTTGGGAAGTATCGCTAAAGCTGCATGAGCCAGTCACCAGCCAATATCTATAGTGCTTCTTAGTAAATGGGGTGTGGTGGAAACAGTTGGATGATTGATCAGCCTCTGAAAGATAAGGTTGGTAAGAGGGGTTGAATAGAGAATAGTTAGATCAGGGAATGTGATAGACCACCATAAAAAGATGTGCTTTTAGGGAGAGTCTTAAACTGTGGACGTTGGAAATTGCTTGGGGGCAGAGCATTCCAGAGAACTGGTGCACCTCTAGAGAAGTCTTGGAGACAGGAGTGAGAGGTTCAGATTATGTTAGACTTAAATCACTGAGATGTAGGAGGGGAGCAGCACCATGGAGGGCATTGTGGAAGAGAATGAGGAGTTAAAATGGAATCCTATACTGTATGGGCAACCACTGAAATGACTGACACACGGTGGATGCATCGGAGTAGCGGTTAGAAAAATAGATAAACCTGGCTACTGCATTCATGCTAGATTGGAGAGGGAGAGTTTAGTGAGGGGAACCAATTAATGAGTTACAGTAATGAAGACGAGGGTGAATTCTACAGATGTTTTTGAGGTACAAACAGCATAAGCAGGTGAGTGATTGAATATAGGTTATACAGGAAAGATCAGTGTTGAACATGACACCGAGGCAGCGAGCATGCTGCCCAGTAGTTAGGGTGGCACAAAGAGAGATATCAGGTTTAGGTAGGTTAGTAGATGGAGAAAACACAATGAGTTCAGTTTTTGAAAGATCCAGAGAGAAGACATTAGGTTAGAGACAGCGGGCAAACAATCACTAATGTTTTGTAGTAGTGCAGGGGTGCTGTCATGTATAGCTGGGTGTCAGCATAGAGATGATACTGAAAACCAAATCTACAGACTTAGGTCAATGAGGGAGTTAAAGATAGTTGATAAGGGAACAGTAGACCAGGCATTTCAGAAGTTTAGAGATGAAGGGGAGATTAGAGACAAGTCAGCAGTTTAGTTTTGCATGATGGGTCAAGAGATGTTTTGATGGGGTTATGAAGATGTTTGACAAAAGAAGGGTAAGATCCCAGGTGAGAGAGAAGTTGAAGATGTTATTAATTAAGTAGTTACAGCTTGGGGAGAGACTGGAGGAGGTGTGAGGGAATAGGGTCAGTAGTGCACATGGTAGGTCGAGAAGAGGAGAAAAGCCTTCTTTTGTGACTGTATCAAATGTAGAAAGTGAACCAGAGGAGGTACAGGAAGAAAAGGGGATCAATAATGCTTGGAGGCCAGAGCAATAATGTCATACTGGATGTTTTCAATTCTCTCTTTGAAATAGGTGGCCAGATATTCAGCACGGAAGTCATGGATGTGCATCTGCACTATAAAACTGAGGAGGGAGTAGATTACTGGATAGTGAGGAGATGAGAGGTGAAATAGGTTTGTTTGGCAAGGTGGAGGGCAAAGTTATGGGTTCTTTGCATAAACTTATAAGAGGGGAAATATTCTGGTGTTACGTACTGCTAAGGTTGCTTTCTTCCGTGTTGGGAGGCCCTGCGTGTAGAGGAAACTAATTTATCCAGGGTGCTTCTGAGGGTATTATTGTAGTATTTTGCAACCAGATCAGGACTGGAGAGGAAAGAGATTGGGCATAATGACTGTGACAACTGTGATGTCCATAAGTTTCTTAGGGTCAATGGCATGTACATTTTTAAGTGTGCGATAAGTAGAAGTGTGCGGGGATGAATTAGGATTTGGGACAGTGAAGGAGAGAAAGTTTGGTCATAGAGTAAGAGGAGAGTTAGTGAAGTCAGAAACAGAGCAGAAAGTATGAAGGCCAGGTCAAATGTGACAGCATCTTTATGTGCTAAAGAATTAGAAAAGGTGTAAAAGGCCAAAAAAAAGGAGGTTAGAAATAGAAACTGGGAGCCAGATGGGCACATAGGTCTGTCTATGGGGATTTTAAAATCCTCCAAAATTAGAGATGGAAATTCACAAGACAGGAAATAGGGAAGCCGGGCAGCAAAGTGATCTTGAAACTCATCTTGAGTCAGGGGGTCGGTAGCTAACCACCACTCTCAGGGAAAGTGGGTGGAAGATTTTGAGGTTGTGGATTTCAAAACATGGGAATGCGTGTGTTTGTACTGGGGGGAATGCGTGTGTTTGTACTGGGGCAAACACCTAGATCAGGGATCAGCAACCTCCGGCACTCCAAATGTTCTGAAACTACAACTCCCAGAATGCTCCATTCACTTATATGAGTTGTGAGAACAGCCGAGAATGTTTGCATGCTGGGAGTTGTAGTTTCACAGCAGCTGGAGTGCCGAAGATTGCTGATCCCTGAACTAGATGGTGCATTGTGGGGAAAGAAGTATGCCGATCCCACCACCATACCTATTTTCAGGTGTAGGGTATGAGAAAAATGTAAGTCACCATAAGATAGAGCAGAAAGGGAAGCAGTGTCAGATTGTTGAATCCAAGTTTCGGCGAGGGCCAGCAGGTTTAGAAAAGTAGAAAGAAAATAGTCATGAAGGGGAGTTTGTTGCACACAGTGGGAATCAGAGCAAACAGTTAAAAGATAGAAGCGAAAACAAGGCATGTTAATGAGGTTAGCAGGATTTCTATGTGTGATGGAAAAGGGGTTAAAATTAGCAGAAACACGGTCATGTGAAATGCCAAAGTCACGTGGGTTTGGAACAGCCGCATGATGTACCAGCAGGGTAATAATTACATCATACGTGAGGTGGTAATAAAGATTAGTAATATAACATGAATAAATATAAAATATAAATAACTAACCATAATCATGCTGTTTACATTGAGTTGCATGATGAATTTGGGATTGAGGCTTCGAAAAATACATGATCCTGTGATGTCACAAGGTCCTTATAGTGCATAGGATTTAGACACTGAGTTGAGTGAAACAGATCTCCAGGAGAGACACCGAAGAGACTGCTGCAGCTAAATAGGAAGTTTATATTTCAGCCCTAGTGCTTTATTCACAACCATATAGGTGAGTAACAGTTTGTAAGGACATCCGTCCATCCAGTTATCCTGCAAGTTGATCCAGAGAAAGGAAAACACCCCTCCCCATGAGGTAGAAGGCAATTTTCCTCATTTTAGGGGGAAAAACTCCTTCCCGACTCCAGTTAGGCAAGCTGAATAACTTCCTGGGTCAACAACCTTTTTAGAGAAATCTAATAACTATAACCCGTACTGATATTAGGGAACTTTCACACTTGCGTTAAACCTTTCCGGTATTGAGTTCCGTCCTAGGGGCTCAATACTGGAAAAAACTGATCAGTTTTATCCTAATGCATTCTAATTGGAGAGCAATCCGTTCAGTATGCATCAGGATGTCTTCAGTTCAGTCACTGTACGGTTCTTGGACGGAGAAAATACTGCAGCATACTGCGGTATTTTCTCCATCCAAAATTCCAGGACACTTCCGGACCCGGCCTTATTTTACATTGAAATGCATTAATGCTGGATCCGGCCCCAAGTGTTCCGGAAAAGCGGATCTGGCTTTGCGGCCTGCGCAATACTGGATCCGTTTTACCGGATAACAACCGGAGAGATGGATCCGGTATTGCAATACATCCGGATCTGTCTACAAATGGTATCCGTTTGCATACAGATTGTCGAATCCGGCAGGCGGTTCCGTCACTGGTACTGCCTGACGGAATCCAGCAAGTGTGAAAGTACCCTTACAGTTCAGAAATACATCCAGGTTCCCTCTTGTACTCGGTTAGTGAGTTCACCATGGTCACCTTCTCTGGCAGAGAATGCTATACTCCATACTCCTCAATGTTTGTGTAGATGCCTTCTTTCCTCTAGACGTAGAGAATGTCCCCTCGTCACAGTCCTGGGTATAAATAGATGATGGGAGAGATCTTTGTACTGACCCCTCATATATTTATACATAGTAATTAGATCTCCCCTCAGTCGTCTTTTTTCTAAAGTGAATAACCCTTTAGCAAACAGGGCCTCCTCCGCTTTCTTTGTGTAGTGGATGGGAGACGGTCTCCACCCAGCTGCAAACTGCAACTAGAGAACTGCAAACTAGACATTCAGCATTCACAGGGCAAAACCGGTAAAATAAAATGCCCGATACAAGTCTTATAGTGGCCAGGACGTGTTATTCTTCATGCACATGCACATGCACTGTACTATCGATGAATGCAAAGTTTTTAAAAGGTTTGGTAGGCTTTAACGCCAGAGAAGCAAATGCTAAGCAGAGACAAACAAGCATATTGGCCCAGCTGTAACATGAAAATCAAAGGATCAAACACTTTGGCAAGAAAATATAACAGCAGCTACGAGAACTGCAGGTCATATGTACTATGAATGTTTACATTTGCAGGGATGACAGAGGATGTTCACAAGTATGCGACTTTGTGGCTTGAAGCTGGCCTTGGTCTAGATAATATAAGCTTCTTCATTGGCTGCATGTGAAGGACACATCTCTTATGTCTATCTTGTAACCCGCCATTTATCGAGGGCTAACAGTTGTATGAATAAAATAAACAAAGTGGTCATGCTATGACTGATGTAAAAATGAAAATCAGCTGTTATATAGTACATGACAAGGGCTCATGCACACAAACGTATTTTCTGTCCGTTCCGTTTTTTTTTTTTTTTTTGCAGCTCCTATGTGGAACCATAGGGGGCCACAAAAAAACAGAAGTGACTCAGACGTGTGCATTCTGTAGCTGTGCGTCCGCAAGTCCGTTACGCAAAAAAATAGAACGTCATATTCATAGTCTGTTTTGTGGACAAGGACAGGCATTGTTACAATGGATCCACAAAAAAAATTTACAAGAAAAGAGATGCAAGACGGACATCATACGATTTTTTTTTGGGGGGGGGGGGGGGGTCGGAAAATACATACGTCATGAGCATGAGCCCTAAAAGCTAGAACCAGTCCCATACCTAACATGGAACCAGAGATATTCCCATTCATTACTCCAATTGTTCTGCTAGATTTATTTTTAGCTGGCAACTCAGGGGGCGTGTCCTTTCTGCTACAGCGCACTCCCTGAAACTGCCTCAGCTTCTAACAGAAGACATTGCTGGTGGCAGTTGAGGATTTAACCTAAGCATGTGCAACCACCTCAGTGAGGGTGAGAAAAATGAGGAATATTCAGTTCCAGGTGCTGGTTTGAAATATTCAGAATAACCCTGGGTTTCATAGAAGAATTTTTTAACATTAGGCAGTGAAAATAGTTTTTTTCCCAATAGTATGTTACGCTAGCCCTATTCTGCCAGATGATATATATAAACAACTTTATTCTGCGGGTTGATACAAATATACCAAATATATCTTTTTTTTATGTTTTACTACTTTTGCATAATGAAATCCCCTTTTTTTAAACGTAGCTTTTTTTTGAGCGCCATAAGTCCACTTTTTTATTTTTCGTCAATGCAGCTTGGATGGGCTGTATTTTCTTCTGGTACCATTTTGAGATACATATCACTTTTCGATCCCTTTTTATCATCTTTTGGAACGGCAATTATGTCATTCTTTAAAAAAATGATTTTAATTATTTTATAAAAAGGTGTTCAATGTGGGGGGAAAATTAATGATTTTTATTTTTTTTGTAGATTAGGTTGTTACAGATGTGACGATACCAATTATACATAGTTTATTAGATTTTTTTTTTTATTACTTTTTCCCACTAAGTCCCACCAGACTGCTGGTGAAGTACACTGCAATAGTTAACTACTGCAGTGTATTGCACTTGTTAGTACTGAATGAAGATTATTATTATTATTATTTATTATTAAAGCGCCATTCATTCCATAGCGCTGTACATATGATAAGCGGTGCACATACATAACACAGACAATTGCACTAATCATAAACAAGATGAGTGACAAACTGATACAGAAGGAGAGAGGGCCCTGCCCGTGAGGGCTTACAATCTACATGGTGTGGGAGAAAGACACAGTAGGTGCAGGGGAAGCTGGTCATGGCGGTATAGAGGCAGCAGGGTCACTGGTTGTAGAGGTGGGTTTTCAGGTTTCTTTTGAAGTATTCCACTGTAGGTGAGAGTCTGATATGTTGGGGTAGCGAGTTCCAGAGTATGGGGGATGCACGGGAGAAATCTTGGAGTCGATTGTGGGAAGAGGCGATAAGAGGAGAGGAGAGAAGGAGGTCTTGTGAGGATCGGAGAGTGCGTGTGGGGATGTATCGGGAAAGTAGCTCAGAGATGTAGGGAGGGGACAGGTTATGGACGGCCTTGTATGTGTTTGTTAGTACTTTGAAGTGGATTCGTTGGGCAATGGGGAGCCAGTGAAGGGATTGGCAGAGGGGAGAGGCAGAGGAGTAATAAGGTGAGAGGTGGATTAGTCGGGCAGCAGAGTTGAGGATAGATTGGAGGGGTGCGAGAGTGCTAGATGGAAGGCCACAGAGGAGAGTGTTGCAGTAGTCTAGGCGGGAGATAATGAGGGCATGTACGAGCATTTTCGCAGATTCAAAGTTAAGGAAAGCACGGATGCGGGAGATGTTTTTGAGTTGGAGGCGGCAGGTGGTGGAAAGGGCTTGGATGTGCGGTCGGAAGGAAAGGGCAGAATCTAAGGTCACTCCGAGGCAGCGGGTTTTGTTGACTGGGGATAATGTGCAGCCATTGATCGTGATAGATAGGTCTGTTGGGGGGGGTTGAACAAGATGGGGGAAAGATTATGAATTCTGTCTTATCCATGTTAAGTTTAAGAAAGCGAGAGGCGAAGAAGGAGGATATAGAAGATAGACATTGTGGGATTCTTGATAGTAAGGTGGTGATGTCTGGTAGATTTGTGTGTCATCAGCATAGGAGTGATACTGGAAGCCATGGGACTCTATGAGCTGTCCCAGGCCAAAAGTGTAGATTGAGAAGAGCAGGGGTCCTAGGACAGAGCCTTGCGGGACACCAACAGAGAGGGCATGAGACGAGGAGGTGGTGCGGGAGTGGGAGATGCTAAACGTCCGGTCTGTGAGGTATGATGTGATCCAGAAGAGAGCCAGGTCAGTGATGCCAAGAAATGAGAGTGTTTGCAACAGAAGGGAGTGGTCAACAGTATCGAAGGCAGAGGACAGGTCAAGGAGAAGGAGGACACAGTATTGTTTCTTGGTTTTGGCTGTCAGTAGGTCATTGGTGACTTTGGTAAGGGCAGTCTCGGTCGAGTGGTGGGTTCGGAAGCCAGATTGGAAGATAATTTCATTCCAATAGGATAGAAGATAGGAAGATAATTTCTATCTTCATTCAGCAGGACCTGCGCTGACGTCACCATGTGGTGAGCGCAATTACGTCACCAAAGGTCCTTTGGCAGGTCCTGAAAGAAGAAGAAAGAAGACAATGCTGGCTGCACAAACAACAGGATGAGGTGAGGTAATTTATTTTTTATTTTTTAACCCCTCAAGCCACATTTTAGAAAGCATTCTGTATTAAGAATGCTATTATTTTCCTTTATAACCATATTATAAAGGGAAAATAATAAAATATCCAGAACACCTAACCCAAACCCGAACTTCAATGAAGAAGTCCAGGTTCGAGTATGGGTACCACAGTCAGACACGCTCGTCTGCAAGGGGCCTTAGTTCATCAGATTCTTAGATACAATGGTTGCTACTGACTTCTAAACAGCAGGATCGGCGCTAGCACCTATATCGGCTGTTGCTGCTGATGGCACCGACCTGGTGCAGGAATGTAATACTTCCCATGCTGTTCATTTACGGATTGGTGTGGGAAGGGGTTAATTAGATCTCCGCTTCTTTCAAATTAAGCAAATATAAGCTCAGCAGTCAAATGCCATTGTTTACAGGTCACCACAGAGGCCGTCAGCAGTGACATGCACATGGATGGTAGGGCTGTTGCGATACCATAAAAAAGTATTGTGATACTCGATACCACGCGAAAAAAATAAAATACCCAAAAAAGCTGCGTGCATTCCGCATTTATAAAAATGGCAAATCTCATAGTTTTTTTTTTCTGTTCCGGTGTTCAACGCATAGATTTTTAAAATATTTTAATAGTTTGGACTTTTTGGACATGGCGATATGTGATGTTTATTTATTTATTGTTTATATATTTTATATGTAAAATTGGGAAAGGGACTGAGTTATACTTAATATTTATATTTTTTTTTTATAACTATTTCCCCCCTTTTGGGCTAGAACCTGGGATCTTTTAATCCCTTGTCCTAGTCACCCTAATAGGGCTCTATTAGGGTGAATAGGACTTCACACTCTCCCTGCTGCCCTGTGCACACAGCAGCAGGGAGGTTACCATGGCAGCCAGGGCTTCAGTAGCGTCCTGGCCATAGGCATGCGCACGGGGGGTGTCGGGAGTGCCTGGGAACACCCTAATCAAGCCTGCTGGCCGGTGAATACTTATGAAGCGCTTCCATTTTGGAAGTGCTCATTAGTACCGGATGACCAGGAAGCAGTGAACGCTCTGTACTTACCACTTCCTGGTCCTCGGCAGTGCACAGCATGAGGCGCTTTGTGACGTCACGCTGTGCGAGCCAGTTCAGAACGCACAGCCGAGAGTAGACATCAGGGGGAAGAAAATTGCAGGCGGCGAGGGACGGCGGCGTCCAGGAGCAGAGAGGTAAGTGTTTTTTTTATTTTATAAAAAATGAGGCTGTTGGGGGCATAATGGAGGCTAATGAGAGGCATAAGGGCTGATAATGGGGGCTAATGGCATAAAGGCTATAATATATATACACACACACACACACACACACACACACACACGTGCTTCTCAAAAAATTAGCATATTGTGATAAAGTTCATTATTTTCTGTAATGTACTGATAAACATTAGACTTTCATATATTTTTGATTCATTACACACAACTGAAGTAGTTCAAGCCTTTTATTGTTTTAATATTGATGATTTTGGCATACAGCTCATGAAAACCCAAAATTCCTATCTCAAAAAATTTGCATATTTCATCCGACCAATAAAAGAAAAGTGTTTTTAATACAAAAAAAGTCAACCTTCAAATAATTATGTTCAGTTATGCACTCAATACTTGGTCGGGAATCCTTATGCAGAAATGACTGCTTCAATGCGGCGTGGCATGGAGGCAATCAGCCTGTGGCACTGCTGAGGTGTTATGGAGGCCCAGGATGCTTCGATAGCGGCCTTAAGCTCATCCAGAGTGTTGGGTCTTGCGTCTCTCAACTTTCTCTTCCCAATATCTCACAGATTCTCTATGGGGTTCAGGTCAGGACAGTTGGCAGGCCAATTGAGCACAGTAATACCATGGTCAGTAAACCATTTACCAGTGGTTTTGGCACTGTGAGCAGGTGCCAGGTCGTGCTGAAAAATGAAATCTTCATCTCCATAAAGCTTTTCAGCAGATGGAAGCATGAAGTGCTCCAAAATCTCCTGATAGCTAGCTGCATTGACCCTGCCCTTGATAAAACACAGTGGACCAACATCAGCAGCTGACATGGCACCCCAGACCATCACTGACTGTGGGTACTTGAAACTGGACTTTAGGCATTTTGGCATTTCCCTCTCCCCAGTCTTCCTCCAGACTCTGGCACCTTGATTTCCGAATGACCTGCAAAATTTGCTTTCATCCGAAAAAAGTACTTTGGACCACTGAGCAACAGTCCAGTGCTGCTTCTCTGTAGCCCAGGTCAGGTGCTTCTGCCGCTGTTTCTGGTTCAAAAGTGGCTTGACCTGGGGAATGCGGCACCTGTAGCCCATTTCCTGCACACGCCTGTACACGGTGGCTCTGGATGTTTTTACTCCAGACTGAGTCCACTGCTTCCGCAGATCCCCCAAGGTCTGGAATCGGTCCTTCTCCACAATCTTCCTCAGGGTCCGGTCACTTCTTCTCGTTGTGCAGCATTTTCTGCCACACTTTTTCCTTCCCACAGACTTCCCACTGAGGTGCCTTGATACAGCACTCTGGGAACAGCCTATTCGTTCAGAAATTTCTTTCTGTGTCTTACCCTCTTGCTTGAGGGTGTCAATGATGGCCTTCTGGACAGCAGTCAGGTCAGCAGTCTTACCCATGATTGCGGTTTTGAGTAATGAACCAGGCTGGGAGTTTTTAAAAGCCTCAGGAATCTTTTGCAGGTGTTCAGAGTTAATTAGTTGAGTCAGATGATTAGGTTGATAGCTCGTTTAGAGAACCTTTTCATGAAATGCTAATTTTTTCAGATAGGAATTTTGGGTTTTCATGAGCTGTATGCCAAAATCATCAATATTAAAACAATAAAAGGCTTGAACTACTTCAGTTGTGTGTAATGAATCTAAAATATATGAAAGTCTGTTTATCAGTACATTACAGAAAATAATGAACTTTATCACAATATGCTATTTTTTTTAGGAGGACATATATATATATATATATATATATATATATATATACACACACACACACACACATATATACACACACACACACATACAGTACAGACCAAAAGTACACACCTTCTCATTCAAAGAGTTTTCTTTATTTTCATGACTATGAAAATTGTAGATTCACACTGAAGGCATCAAAACTATGAATTAACACATGTGGAATTATATACATAACAAAAAAGTGTGAAACAACTGAAAATATGTCATATTCTAAGTTCTTCAAAGTAGCCACCTTTTGCTTTGATTACTGCTTTGCACACTCTTGATGAGCTTCAAGAGGTAGTCACCTGAAATGGTTTTCACTTCACAGGTGTGCCCTGTCAGGTTTAATAAGTGGGATTTCTTGCCTTATAAATGGGGTTGGGACCATCAGTTGCGTTGTGGAGAAGTCAGGTGGATACACAGCTGATAGTCCTACTGAATAGACTGTTAGAATTTGTATTATGGCAAATAAAAAGCAGCCAAGTAAAGAAAAACGAGTGGCCATCATTACTTTAAGAAATGAAGGTCAGTCAGTCCGAAAAAATGGGAAAACTTTGAAAGTGTCCCCAAGTGCAGTCACAAAAACCATCAAGCGCTACAAAGAAACTGGCTCACATGCGGTCTGCCCCAGGAAAGGAAGACCAAGAGTCACCTCTGCCGTGGAGGATAAGTTCATCCGAGTCACCAGCCTCAGAAATCGCAGGTTAACAGCAGCTCAGATTAGAGACCAGGTCAATGCCACACAGAGTTTTAGCAGCAGACACATCTCTAGAACAACTGTTAAGAAGAGACTGTGTGAATCAGGCCTTCATGGCAGAATATCTGCTAGGAAACCGCTGCTAAGGACAGGCAACAAGCAGAAGAGACTTGTTTGGGCTAAAGAACACAAGGAATGGACATTAGACCAGTGGAAATCTGTGCTTTGGTCTGATGAGTCCAAATTTGAGATGTTTGGTTCCAACCAACGTGTCTTTGTGCGAAGCAGAAAAGGTGAACGGATGGACTCTACATGCCTGGTTCCCACCGTGAAGCATGGAGGAGGTGTGATGGTGTGGGGGTGCTTTGCTGGTGACACTGTTGGGATTTATTCAAAATTGAAGGCATACTGAACCAGCATGGCTACCACAGCATCTTGCAGCGGCATGCTATTCCATCCGGTTTGTGTTTAGTTGGACCATCATTTATTTTTCAACAGGACAATGACCCCAAACACACCTCCAGGCTGTGTGAGGGCTATTTGACCATGAAGGAGAGTGATGGGGTGCTGCACCAGATGACCTGGCCTCCACAGTCACCAGACCTGAACCCAATCGAGATGGTTTGGGGTGAGCTGGACCGCAGAGTGAAGGCAAAAGGGCCAACAAGTGCTAAGCATCTCTGGGAACTCCTTCAAGACTGTTGGAAGACCATTTCAGGTGACTACCTCTTGAAGCTCATCAAGAGAATGCCAAGAGTGTGCAAAGCAGTAATCAAAGCAAAAGATGGCTACTTTGAAGAACCTAGAATGACATATTTTCAGTTGTTTCACACTTTTTTGTTATGTATATAATTCCACGTGTTAATTTATAGTTTTGATGCCTTCAGTGTGAATCTACAATTTTCATAGTCATGAAAATAAAGAAAACTCTTTGAATGAGAAGGTGTGTCCAAACTTTTGGTCTGTACTGTAATATATAGGGGTGCACCGAAATTCCGGCGGCCGAAAATGGGCCTAATCCATTTCGGCCGATATTGGTACATATCGGCAGAAAATATGGTTGGTTATATACAGGGCTTTTTTTCTGGTGGAACGCACCGTAACGGCGTTCCGCCACCTTTTGACATCGCAGCCTGCCATGCTCCAGCATCGCAGGCTGCGATGTATCAGCAGGGAGGGACTGGGAGGAGGAGCTGGGGGCCGGTGCGTTCACTGTGCTCCGGCCCCCAGCTCCAGTAGTTATAAAATGTGTACAATTAATAAGGATTCTATTCATGAGGCCCCCTCTGCAGTAGAACATTCAATATAGCCACATCCTACTCACAGGGCTGTTATCTTAATGCTGGCCGGCCGGGCAGACGAGCGGCAGCGTCACGACTGACGTCATGTGCCCGGCCTACTTTCTGAATGGAGGCGGCGCAGGCATGTGACATCAGTCGTGACGCTGCCGCTCGTCTGCCCGGCCGGCCAGCATTAAGATAACAGCCCTGTGAGTAGGATGTGGCTATATTGAATGTTCTACTGCAGAGGGGGCCTCATGAATAGAATCCTTATTAATTGTACACATTTTATAACTAGTCTGTACTGGAGCGGCAATGGGGGGCACTGTTATGGGGTGGGGGGGGTCTGTGGATGGCACTGTTATGAGGTGGGGGGTCTGTGGATGGCACTGTTATGAGGTGGGGGGTCTGTGGATGGCACTGTTATGGGGTGGGTGGGGGTCTGTGGATGGCACGGTTATGGGGTGGGTGGGGGTCTGTGGATGGCTCTGTTATGGGGTGGGTGGGGGTCTGTGGATGGCACTGTTATGAGGTGGGGGGTCTGTGGATGGCACTGTTATGGGGTGGGTGGGGGTCTGTGGATGGCACTGTTATGGGGTGGGTGGGGGTCTGTGGATGGCACTGTTATGGGGTGGGTGGGGGTCTGTGGATGGCACTGTTATGGGGTGGGTGGGGGTCTGTGGATGGCACTGTTATGGGGTGGGTGGGGGTCTGTGGATGGCACTGTTATGGGGTGGGTGGGGGTCTGTGGATGGCACTGTTATGGGGTGGGTGGGGGTCTGTGGATGGCACTGTTATGAGGTGGGTGGGGGTCTGTGGATGGCACTGTTATGAGGTGGGGGGGTCTGTGGATGGCACTGTTATAAATATCATTAAAAAAAAAAAGTATTTTAAAAGTATTTGGGCAAAAAGGCAGTTTCGGTCTCGGTCAAGGGCATCCTGAATTTTCGGTTTCGGTTCAGAATTTTCATTTCGGTGCACCCCTAGTAAAATATAAATATATATATATATATATATATATATATATATATATATATATATATATATATATATATATATACACACATACACACATACACACATATAGGAGAATTGCAAAGGCTCTACTGACTTGTAAAACACGGCTAGGTGCTCTCTCCAAATAAGGCAGTACCAATTGCCAAATGATTGATAGAATGTAGTATGTAGAAGATGGAGGGCACTCAGATGTCTGTATATATATAGAGAAGGCAACAATTATAGTAAGGTATATCACGTTTCTTTATTGTTTCTAAAAATATACCCTTCTGTAAAATTATCAATATATCAAAAAATAAAATAAATACTTTTCAAGGATGTGGAGGAGTAAAAACTTAGTCACAACGATACAAATTTCTCAGATTGTATCAGGAACGCTATGGTCCTTCCTATTATGACAGAGTATATCAAATGATTGAAATGCTTGAAATAAATAAAATAGAATAAAATAGAATAGATAAAAGTCCTTATATGACTAAAATCCTACTTCTGCAGATGATCAGTCTGCATGTAGGAGTCATATATCCTATGTTGCAATCCTGGGGTAATAGGTTCACTTATATATCCTATGTTGCAATCCTGGGGTGATAGGTTCACTTAAGTCCTGAGAATGTATTTAGTATAAAACCGGAACAGTCTTACCCCATATGCGTCAGTTCCAAGGTACAGCTGTAGGGAGATCTCCTTACTATATTGTCCGGTCCTCTGTGGTGTGTAGCGGTGGTGCGCACGTGTTCTCCGGCGTCTTCTTCTCTGATCGCTCTGTTCCTCTTCGCTGGGCCAGAAATGATGTTCCTATAGCCGGAAATGACGATCTGTTACTCCGACCAGCTGACCGATTTAAAACAGCTGAGTACGGACGCAGTTCACCTTTATATTTTAGGATGGACTTTTTTGTTTAAAAAGTCAAAGTACTATTCTTATATAAAACCCAAACGCGTTTCGGTGCACTCTTGCGTCCTAAAATATAAAGGTGAACTGCGTCCGTACTCAGCTGTTTTAAATCGGTCAGCTGGTCGGAGTAACAGATCGTCATTTCCGGCTATAGGAACATCATTTCTGGCCCAGCGAAGAGGAACAGAGCGATCAGAGAAGAAGACGCCGGAGAACACGTGCGCACCACCGCTACACACCACAGAGGACCGGACAATATAGTAAGGAGATCTCCCTACAGCTGTACCTTGGAACTGACGCATATGGGGTAAGACTGTTCCGGTTTTATACTAAATACATTCCCAGGACTTAAGTGAACCTATCACCCCAGGATTGCAACATAGGATATATGACTCCTACATGCAGACTGATCATCTGCAGAAGTAGGATTTTAGTCATATAAGGACTTTTATCTATACTATTTTATTCTATTTTATTTATTTCAAGCATTTCAATCATTTGATATACTCTGTCATAATATGAAGGACCATAGCGTTCCTGATACAATCTGAGAAATTTGTATCGTTGTGACTAAGTTTTTACTCCTCCACATCCTTGAAAAGTATTTATTTTATTTTTTGATATATTGATAATTTTACAGAAGGGTATATTTTTAGAAACAATAAAGAAACGTGATATACCTTACTATAATTGTTGCCTTCTCTATATATACAGACATCTGAGTGCCCTCCATCTTCTACATTATATATATATATATATATATATATATATATATATATATAATATATATATTACACACACACAAAAACTGCAGCACTTCCAATGTAGTGAAAAGAAAATTAAGTCCTTTATTCGCCCATGCAACGTTTCAGTCCGCTTACTGGGACAGTTATGCTTGATAACAGTCCCAGTAAGTGGACTGAAACGTTGCGCAGGTGAATAAAGGACCTCATTTTCTTTTCACTACATTGGAAGTGCTGCAATGGGGAGGAGACTGCCCCTTTTCTCAATGGGCGTTCCTTCTCCCTGGCTGTAGCGCTGTCCAATCAAAGCGCAGAGAAGGTGATTTTTTATTTTTTTTTCCTCCCTGACTGTGACGCTCTGCGCTTTGAATGGATAGCGCTACAGCCAGTGAGAAGGAACCCCCATTGAGAAAAAGGGCAGTCTCCTCCCCATTGCCCTGATGCTATCAATTAGCATACAGAGCTGGAGAATATACCGGGCGCCACAGCGGGCGAATGGAACGGCGCCCAGGAATAATAGAAAGTTCAGTGAGATCCCTGGGCACCGATCTACATATCCTGTTAGTTTACAATGTTTGGACCCATGAAGGGTCCTCTACAATCATTGGTGGCGCAGTGCGACCGACCCTCCTCCTCTCGTCTCTCTTCTCATTGGCAGCAGCGGCAGCTTGGGGGGGGGGGGGGGGGGGGTGAGAGGGAGAGAGTGGCTCCTTCGCTCCTGAGGGAACATGAGCGCACTGACAGCAGCGCGCTCATGTTCTGTAATGCTAGGCTGCGCAGTAGCGCATCCTAGCATTGATAAAAGGCAAATCCCAGTATCTGGACAAAAGCAGGGCTGTGGAGTCGGTAGATAAATGCTCCGACTCTGACTCCTCAGTTTTTGGTACTTCCGACTCCAACTCCTCTGTATTCAATATGCAAATGTATTTTATACATTCCTTGAAGGAAAGAAAGGCAACATACATGTCCTTACTACAGAACTACTGGCTAGGAAGCCAACAGTCTACTGTATTGAACAGTTTAAGCAAAAGACCAACACAATGAAAACAACAAAGTGTTTTTTTTATTTTTTATCATCAAGTGGCTGGATAGTAGCAGGAGGCATAAACATCAGGAACAGGAACTTTACCAGTTCAAAAATGGTGCTGCTGCTGCTGCCTTCGCCTTTGTGTGCGGATCTTCTGCTGATGATAGGGCAGTGGGAGGATCCGGGAAGGGGCATTTATTGTAAAACATGATTTCCCTAGTACAATCCCATGGTCATGTTTAAGCTAACAATCTGAGTTTACAAGTTTTTATAGCCTTAGGCTATTTTCACACTTGCGGATCTGGCGGGCAGTTCAGTCGGCAGAACTGCCTGCTGGATCCACCGATCTGGATGTGACAAAGCATTTTTGAGACAGATCCTGATGCGGATCCGTCTCAAGTGCATTGCAAGAATGGATCCGTCTCTCCACTTGTCATGCAGACAGACAGATCCGGCATTCCGGTATTTTTAATGCCGGATCCGGCACTAATACATTGCTATGGGGGGGAAACAAAATTAGCCGGAGATAAAACCATAGCATGCTACGGTTTTATCTTTTGCCTGTTCAGTCAAAATGACTGAACTGAAGACATCCTGAACGGATTGCTCTCCATTCAGAATGCATGGGGATATGCCTGATCAGTTCTTTTCCAGTATAGAGCCCCTAGAACAGAACTCTATGCCGGAAAAGAAAAACGCTAGTGTGAAAGTACCCTTAGCTGAATGACAGCAGTTTTTCAAATGCTTTACAGCTTCAGTCTTGAACTATTGACTATCCATTCCCTTCACTTATACAAGTGTCTAGTCCTGCAAAAAAACATATTTACTTAATCAGTTAGGCTACTTTCACACTTGCGTTCAGAGCGGATCCGTCTCAGATGGATCCGCTCATATAATGCAGACGGTGGCTCCGTTCAGAACGGATCCGTCTGCATTATATTGTTAAAAAATTTCTAAGTGTGAAAGTAGCCTGAACGGATCCGTCCAGACTTTTACATTGAAAGTCAATGGGGGACGGATCCGTTTGAAGATTGAGCCATAGTGTGTCATCTTCAAACGGATCTGTCCCCATTGACTTACATTGTAAGTCTGGATGGATCCGCACGGCCAGGCGGACACCCGAACGCTGCAAGCAGCGTTCAGGTGTCCGCCTGCTGAGCGGAGCGGAGCGGAGGCTGAACGCCGCCAGACTGATGCATTCTGAGCGGATCCGCATCCACTCAGAATGCATTAGGGCTGGACGGATGCGTTCGCGGCCGCTTGTGAGCCCCTTCAAACGGAGCTCACAAGCGGACACCCGAACGCTAGTGTGAAAGTAGCCTAAGAGGACTAGGTTAACCATGGGCGTTGCGTTCCCTGTAACAGCGGAACACAGCACAATGGAAAGTATAAGTATTGCCGCTCCTTAACTGTGCGTTGCGTGCCATATAGTGAAGCATATGAAAAGCATGCTTCTTCACAGTCACTTAACGTGTTCGTTTTGCGGTGACGGGACGCACTGCATGCATTGGCCTTTATTCTTACAGTAGAGAAGTAATTAATTCTAACTTTTTGTGAATTGGAACATTTAAACGTGCTTTTTTTAATTTTTTATTCCAATTTAATTTAGTAGGAGTCGGTTTATTTTTGCCGACTCCGCCTCCAGGTACCCAAAATTGCCTCCGACTCCACAGCCCTGGTCAAAAGTATTGATACCCGCAACAACCCTACGTGGATGGCACATCATACTTCTGGCATCGGCATGATGAGAGGTGGACTGATAACGCTTGTGACCCGCTGATCAGTTCTCTAGTCTTGGAGAACTCCTTTAATACAGACAGAAGGAAACACATACATACACACTCTACGGCCCACTTCTACTCAGATTTTATTCATTGATACCTCACAACAAACATGTAGGCAATTCTGTCATCAGTGTTCATGCAGAAGGATCCATTTTCAAGGTTTCCTTGGATAAAGTATGAATGACACTGGTATTGTGGTTTGAATGAAGGATAAATCTCTCAAAATCATTCAGACTGAGGATTGACTATCTCGAGCTACAAGAATCCCAAGATTAAACTTGCTGTCCACGTTGGAAATATCATTGAGGTAACCTACAAAAGTAAGTTTTTCATTTGGCATCCTATTGGTGGGACCCCCAATAATCAGCTCTAGGCTGTGGGGGAACCTATCAAAAAGGGTCATATGGGAAAGGAGGCATTATGTTGTACCCACTGAAATGCACATGTAGCAGTCCTAAACATCTCATCGTGAACTAATGGCACAGAAGCCACTGAAAAATGTCAATTAGAAGTTTCTTGCCATTCTTTACTTAACGCATGAATCAACATGAGGATTGCTACATCTGTACAAGGTCAGTCTATGTATTGCATGGACATTCCAGATCCTCCAGAGTAAGTGCTAGTTCACATGGTAGATTTTGCAAAGGCAAATATCTGCCAAATATTGTGCAGCAGAGACTGCTGTGGTCTCTGCTTCAATTTTTCAATCTGAATGCTGTAGATTCACTCATGGTTTCCCCTACTGAATGGAGCTATACCACGAGCAGACACCCATAGGATTTCCAGCTGCACTGGTCTGGACACCAGGCCAAGAAAGGACATGTCCTTCGTTGGCACAGTCATGGCTATAAACTTCAGCAGAAATAAGTGCAGCACAGGCTCCCACTGAGAACAATGGTAGACAGATTTAGCTCTGCTGCAGGCGGCTTTTTAGTGTGGGTTCCATACCAAATTCCAACGGCTATCCTCTGCTCTGGTTAGAGGGGTTTTTCTGGGGCTTTATTATTGACCTATACTTAGGCCTTAATCACACGTCCGTGATTTCCATCAAGGATTGTGAGCCAAACCCAGGTGTGGCTCTAAACACAGAACAGGAGCAGATCTCTCCATTATACCTTATGTCTGTGGAGGCTCCAGTCCTGGTTTTGACTCACAATCACTGATGGAAATCACTGACCAAAACACTGACGTGTGAGTAAGGCCTTAGGAGAGGTCATCAATATTAGACCGGTGAAGCTCTGACTCCCAGCATTTCTGCTCATCAGCGGTTTACTTGAATGGGAGCAAGGTAGCAGTAAAACAGTATGGCCTCTTCAGTGTGTAGAGCTGTGTATTTCCAATGCCTGGTTCTGGCACACAATGGTCCTTCAAACAGCATGGGTGGTGGGAACTGGACCTCCACTGAACTTATACTGATTACCTATCCAGTCAATCGTAAATTGACTGCTTTTATTTACGCTGCACTTTTTGATGGGAAATATAACGGAAGGATTTCATTCATTCACTTCTGTCCACCAGCTCCTCAGGTTGGATAAAAAGACTGCAGGCAGAATTGCATATGTGAATCTAGCTTAGAATTTTCTGTTTTAGTTAAAATATGGTTTGAATACAATAATTGCAAAAATTGCTTTGTCTAACTCAATCGCCAGGGTGTCATTGTATGTTGGGGGTTGTAGTTTTTCCAAAGCTGGGACGTCATGGATTAGCGACCACTGTTACAAAGCAATTATCAATTAAGGGTTGTACCTTACCTCGTGCTACTGGGACATGTCTCTGCAAGACACAGACGTAGAGCTGAAGTGTCAGCTGTGGGGTCGAGCCAAGGAAAGCCTGAATTACAGCTGTGCGCTTAAAAGCATTACGATGTGTAGCCAATCTTCTCAATGAATGTCCTACTTCTCGTTCTTCTTCTTCGGACTCCCCCCAGCCACGTAAATGTTTTTTGCGAGAGATGCTTACATATGGCTCTTCCTCACGGCCCACCCGGCAGTATATTATTAGGGCTTCCACGCATCTACGGGACAGTGTAGTTGGACATTTTAGGAGTTTAAATGGTTTTCCACATTAACAGACATACAAACTATAGATGCTGAATACATTTACATTGTACACTGCAATTTTTTTTTACCAAACGCGTGCTGTCAAAGTGCAAGCTACGTGACCAAGCGACATACCACCCGCCAGTGAAAGGTTATCGTGCATTTAGAATTTAAAGGGAAACTGCGCTATGCTGTCCTCGCTGATGTGATGGCATGACCAGGGGCTAGCAACAGCCGGAAACAACATTCCTGTTAGACCGGTTCGGTCACCTGCATTTATAACGTGTTGGAATTTTTAAACAGTGTGTCACTCCTGTGCTGGCATGCGGTACTAAGGCTAGCTGCACACTAGCGCTATACTGTACACCCAGCAGGCTGTTCCAGCATCGCTGGAGGTTTGTAAATCTCGGTCTGGCCCTATTAACTAGAATGGGGACCGGCAGAGATCCAGCTACATCCAGAAAATATCCTGAGAATCGACTGGAAGAAATGGACTATATATTTGACTCCAGAAAAAGCGACAATGTTGTTAATGTGACCTGTTTACTTAAATGTTTGACATCTTTCATTGTCTACTCAAGGAGGTCTGTATTTTGACCAACCACTAAATTATCTTGACTGGTAACCAATTTTTCTCGTTTACCGGCTTCCCTTTTATCCTTTCCTTGTTTGTCTTATTTTATTTATTACATTTTTTATTTGAAAAAAAAAATAAAAATATATTATATATATATATATATATATATATATATATATATATATATATATATATATATATATATTTTTTTTTTTTCTTTTATGTAACAAATTGGCTAGAATTTGTCCTATTTAGAGTGATGTACCAGTAACTCCATAATATATATATATATCCTTAAAACACCTTTATAAATAAAAAGTGTATATATATATATATACACACACATACATATACACACATACATATATACACACACACACACACACACACACACACTTTATATTTGTGCAGGAAGGGGGGGAAGGTAATACTGCGTTTTGCTATGGGGTGGGGCCCTATGATTTCATGTATGCCCCTGCTATTTGTGTATTTAAAAACAATTTAAAATAGGAATCTGAAGTGGGCTTTGGTACTGAGGTACCAGTCATTACCAAAGCCCACTTCAGATTCCTATTTTTAAATACGCAGATAGGAATACTGAAGTCATTCCCCAAACTTCAAGCTCGATTCGCTGAAGCCTAATGGTGTTTGAGGCAGATCTGTGGATACAGAGTAATGTACACAAGTGCTCTATCCCGTACTGATCCCCGATAACGCCGTACACATACTGCCTCATGTCTTGGTTAGGGCGGACACTCCTCTTATTTATAACTGACACAATAAGGATTTAGTGTTTTATTTTAGCAGTGATACATACTATGTGAATGTCACCTAAGGTTAATAATTGTACAGAGGATTCAAAACCATTCTGCTCCATTTAACCAGCGAGAAGACTAATGTGAAAAAGCTTCATCTCATGTCCTGCTGACAGAAATGTTCATATTGGGAAATATTGACTGCTCCAGTATCTGCATATTACAGCTGAGCAAACACCAGGAAAAACATCCAGCAGGACGAGTCTAACACATGGAAGGGGTCAGCGTGCAGGCTGCAAACTCCCACAGACAGCTGGCCTCAGGACAATTTATTTTAACCGCTTCATTACCAGAGTCTCTCACCAGGCCAATTTTTCCATTTCAGCTCTTTTTCGGTCCTATCTACGTAACTGCAAGTAACAAAAAATTTCAAGACAAACCTTTCTAAAACCATTACTGTATGTATATACTGTGTGAATGGATGCTGTGTAATGTATCTACTGGCTGGGCCCACCGCAAGACTTTAAAAGGACAATTTTTTTATTGGTGGCTCTATAAAACAGTACTGCTGGAATAGATGTTGTACAGCGCCAAAACCTTAGCTTTCTGGTAATTTTAAAAAGGAAACTGTCACCGGGATTTTGGCCATAGAGCTGGGGACATGGGCTGCTAGATGGCCGCTAGCACATCTGCAGTACCCAGGTCCCATAGCTCTCTGTGCTTTTATTGTGCTAAAAAACCGTTTTGATCAATATGCAAATGAACCTCATATGTGTCCTGTATCCGGAAATATGAGTCCAGCGGAAAGGAGCCCAGCACCGCCCCGCGTCCTCCGAATCTCCTCCTTGCTGGCTGACGTCACAGAGCTGGAGCGCCGAAATCTCGCGATGCATGAGCTAGCGCATGCGTAGTTTGTTCCCTGTGCTGATGCCAGCACAGGGAATGAACATGATGCCGACACTGCACAGCGAGATTTCGGCGCTCCAGCTCTGTGACGTCAGCCAGCAAGGAGGAGATTCGGAGGACGCGGGGCGGTGCTGGGCTGGGCTCCTTTCCGCTGGACTTCTCTCCGGATACAGGACACATATGAGGTTCATTTGCATATCAAAACAGTTTTTTAACACAATAAAAGCACACAGAGCTATGGGGACTGGGTATTGCAGATGTGCTAGCGGCCATCTAGCAGCCCATGTCCCCAGCTCTATGGTCAAAATAAAATCCCGGTGACAGGTTCCCTTTAACAGCAAGAATGGCACAGTCTGAAGTGCTATAATGAGAACCAGGGACAGGTTTGAGACGTGTAAAGCCTTTCCACTTCAGATATAATTTGGAATATTTTGATGAAAATAAAGTAATCCACCTGCCTGTGCAAAGCCGGCCATACTCTGAGATAACAGTCTGCTGAACATTTGTTTGGCTGACATCTAAGGGCTTTTTCCCACGAGAGGATGCTGTGCGTGGAACCCGTTGCATGAAAGAGTGCCAAGCCCTGCTCCGGCCAGCAGAGACATGGAGCATTAACATGATTGATAATGCTCTGATCTTTTCACTACAAAAATCACAGTGAGATAAAAATTTTCACTCCGATTTTGTAGTAAAAAAGGTCACAGAGAGGCAATGTCACGGTATTGTTGTTGTTTGCCGTGACACGTTAGCCATGCATGCTGGTTGCCAGGGGCAATGTGTTAATGCAGCATGTTTTTACCTTTCTCCTGGTTCTTTCCCTGTCTGGTGCTGGTGGGGTTAACTTCCTGGCTGGGTGTGGCCACTATGGTGTTTATATTGCCTGTGGCTTTCAGGGTGGAGTCATTTGTACTCCAGCCTTTGTTGGAGCTGGAGCTTTGCTCCTTTCCTGGGTGTTCCATCTTCCCAGTCGTTGAGGGCCACCTAGTGGGACATTGATGTCTCCCCGTTGTCACCTTCCCTTCACGATCAGTCTAGTTTATGGTGTTGTTTATGTCTAGTTTGGTGTTCCATGTCTGGTCTGTCTATGGTGTATGCCCAGTCCTGCATGGATGCTAGAAATGTCCCTGTGTATGTGTGCCTTTGGTGAGAGGGCCCCAGGGTTCCCCGGAGGGGGAACTACAAATCAGTGAGCCGCTCTGCCTGGTGCCTTCATGCATCCTGTCCGCTCAGGGATCCAGGCAGTTACTGGTGTGCTGGTTCCTATGTTTAGTGTGTAGGCTCCAGTACATATGCACAGGTCCCAGTCGTGTGGCTGTGGCAGGTGTGTTGTTCTGGTTCTTACCTGCCGATCCAGTAGCTGTTCACAGTCTCCTCTTTTCCCTGCATCTAGGCCGGGTGACACTCCTGTTCTTCTGCATCTTGGAGAAACAGGTTGTCTCACGCCCTTTCATTATCTATAGGGCTGTTCAGGGATTCCAGGGTCCGAGGTTCCTGGGTATGAGTCGTCCCACCATCAGCGTCCGCTCATACGGTGTGAGGAGTCAGGGCCAGGATTAGAGTGGCTGTAGGAGGTGACCTGCTCCCTTTACCCTATGTCCAGGCCTAGTTGCTTTTCCCGTTTCCCATTGGTGTTCGGTGGGGAGTCGTCATCCCCAATCCCCACTGTGACAGGCAAAGAGCATTATCAATCATGTTAATGCTCAGTGTCTCTGCTGTCCGAAACAAGGCTTGGCAGTTTTACACAGCTGATTACCCACACGGCATCTGCTCGTGTGAAAGCCCTAAGTCTCCTGATCCTCCCCGCTGACCATGCATGTGTTGTGAAACAGAGGAGAAAGCTACTGCCCGACACCTCTGATGGACAGCTTACCTCCCGAGAATAAAATGAGAGACGGTGCTTCCAACTCACATAAGAAAGTCAGCTGATAGTGCCATGTGGGGCCATGAAGCAGCATATTGCAAACACAATGCAATTAAAAAGGACAAATAAAGAACATCATTTATTAACTGCACCATGGCCACACATCCATCTCCATGAAAGGCCCCTATTGTGAGAATCATACAGCCAAAAAGCTGTCACATCTTAGCATCCATACTGTGGCCCTAAGTTTTACGCCGATCTGTGATGCTAACTTCGCCACTGTCTAGAGCAGGGATCAGCAATCTCCAGCTTTTCAGAAACTACAACTCCCTGAATGCTTCATTCACTCCTATGGGAGTTAAAATAACACATTTGCATGCTGGGAGTTGTAGTTTCACAGCAGTAGATGTGCTGAAGGTTGGCGATTCCTGGTCTAGAGGAAGATATAGCTATATACTTCTATGAATTTAGAGGAGTAGGGGAGAATGAACAAACCGATGCCTGGGCCAATTCACTATGAGGTCACTGAAAGGAGGGCAGGACAGTGGAGGCTATTGAGCTTGTTAGTAGAGGAATGTAGAAGGTAGACCAGAATTTCAACCAGAAGCAGCAGGGGGCCCCCTCCCATCAGAGAGGACAATGTAATATACATATACAAGTAGGGGAAAAATACCCCTGCATCTTATAGGGCGAATACTAATGAGCGCTTCCATTATGGAAGCGCTCATTAGTACCAGATGACCAGGAAGTGGTGAAGGCTCTGTACTTACCACTTCCTGGTCCTCGGCTGTCAAGGCTGCGCACAGAGTGAGGGCGCTCTGACCTCACGCTGTGCACACCAGGTCACAGCACAGCTGGCACCAGGAGGCAGAGGATCGCAATGTGAGGAGCGGTGGCGTCCAGGAGCAGGATAGGTAAGTGGGTTTTTTATTTTGTGATCTGAGGCTGAATTATGGCTGGGGGCTATGAGGCATGGGGGTCTCATCTGAGGTCTAATTGGGGGGGGGGGGGGCTTCTTTATATTGGGCTATGAGCCGAGGTCTGATTAACATTGGGGGTTTGATTGCTGATCTGAGGTCTAATGAAAAAAAAAAAATATTCTAATTGTCCTCCTCTAAAACCTAGGTGCGTCTTATAGGGCAGAAAATACAGTGCATAAAACATAGAATATTTTATTGCATGCATTTTGCAATGATAATTTGAAAGGTTATTCATTGCATAGGATGTACTTCTATGGAATAACCCCTTTAATGACACACGCAAGCTTGTTTTTCTGAGAACATTTGGTCTATGCTCTTTTTTCCATCTCAATGAGGGTGTGCCAATAAAAAAAAGATAAGGTCACGCCCAGTCAGTCAACTGCAGCTAGGAAATTAGCATGGTCACTGTGTTGCAGGCTATTAAACTGAGCCAAATTTGTCACTTTAAATAAGTGTTCCAAAGTTATCACCACATAACCAAGTGATGCTGGTGAGTATTTTTATGGCACACTGGAGCAGATTTTTTTGGTGCATTTTATGTCAAACACCTGGTGTGAATGCTTTGCATCACATTTACCAACACTTTTCTAAGCATTTATGCCTCATCCGACAAAAGGTGTGTGGCTTCTCAGGAAAGGGGGCGTCCTCTAAGGCAGCTCCATCGGCCATTTAGGTGCATTTTTGGAGTAAAACTACGGCAACTTACATATGGCATAAATTTTGGCTATGCAGTTTTTTGGCACACAAATGGAAGTCTAGCGTAAATCTGGAGCAGGACTTATAATACTTCAACTTTATAAAGTGATAATGGAAATTTTACAAAATTAGCAATTTTCCTAATTTTAAATTTCTCTGCTTTTTATTAAATTTAGTAGCAATTTATCAAATTTAAGAAAAAAAAAATGATAATTCAGTTAGAGAGGTCTATACACTACTCACAAAAAGATTGGCATATTTGGCTTGTGGGCGAAATTTCAGGATTGACCTAAATGCACTCTAACCTTTACAGGTGAACTTAATGGGACCTTCTCTAAACTTTTGAATGCACATGTCCAACGGTTCAATGTTTCGGTACTTTTGGCACAACTTGCTGTTCTCTAACAAGGAGCTTAAAAGGGAGTCTGTCACCTCCATATGGCCATATACAGCGCTTACATGGCTCTGTAGCACACCTATACAGGATTGTAACAGTACCTTTGTTCTTTTCTTTAGACTTGCACCAGCAGTAAAAACGAAGTTATGAGCAGTCACAAGTGCCCAGGGGTGGCGTTCAGTGTGTAGGTGCCCAGGCTGCTCTGCCTTCTTTTCACTTCCTCCTCCCCAGCCTCTTCCTTAGCCTGCCCTCCAAGTTCAGACCTATCGATGAGGCAAGAGAATTGTACAGGTCAACGCATTTCAAGGGCAAACAGCCCCTTTCATCAGGACAATAGCACATATGCCCTTGAAACACGTTGACATGTACAATTAATAAATAAACTTTTATCTATACTTATCTGAGATCATGTTCCTGCTGACAGCAGCCGACTTAGCGGTTCTAATCTTTTACCTACTCATCTACGAATATTAGCAATAGTATAAGGGACTGTGTAAAAAACTAAAATTGTACACGTTTTTCCTTTCTTAAATACATAAATTTTGAAGTGTATTGTCTTGAAATCTTTTGTAACAATTACAAAAAATAAATAAAAAATGTAGAAGAAAAGAAATTATACCTCATAATTTTTCCTTAAATATTTTTAAAAAGCCCTGCAGTTTTATAATACACTAAGTGGCAGGCTGCAGTCGGATGGAGGAGATTTATCGGTGTATTTATACCAGTTGTACGCTGCTCAGAACGAGCGCCATATTAAGCAGCTGTTCCACAAAGTGTAACATATTAAGCGACTTATTGTCATTACAATTTTGCATTTCAAATTTTTGTTCTGTGTAGCCCAGGAGCGGGTGACACCTGAAAGCTTGGTAGTGGGCCCCTACTAAGATTTGCTATAGGGCCCTGTCAGATCTGTGGACGCACCCGATGGTGGGCCATTTAAGTGAATGGTCAACAACATGTAATGCTAAGCTTCCTCTGCAGTGGCTGCTTTAAGAAGGACTGGCCTTATATGATGGGGCCCTGTGTGATCCCTAGTTGGCTCTTACTGAATATGGAGCACTGCCATACAGTGTATCAATTACTATAACATACGGTGCCCATGCTGTTACCTAATGTGAATGCTATGCTACACTGCAAATAAAACACATACTGTACAGAGCCTAAGTAGCACTACCACACAATACCCAAGTACAGGTCCTTCTAAAAAAAATTAGCATATTGTGATAAAGTTCATTATTTTCTGTAATGTACTGATATACATTAGACTTTCATATATTTTAGATTCATTACACACAACTGAAGTAGTTCAAGCCTTTTATTGTTTTAATATTGATGATTTTGGCATACAGCTCATGAAAACCCAAATTCCTATCTAAAAAAATTAGCATATTTCATCCGACCAATAAAAGAAGAGAGTGTTTTTAATACAAAAAAAAAAAAAAAGTCAACCTTCAAATAATTCTGTTCAGTTATGCACTCAATACTTGGTCGGGAATCCTTTTGCAGAAATGACTGCTTCAATGCGGCGTGGCATGGAGGCAATCAGCCTGTGGCACTGCTGAGGTGTTATGGAGGCCCAGGATGCTTCGATAGCGGCCTTAAGCTCATCCAGAGTGTTGGGTCTTGCGTCTCTCAACTTTCTCTTCCCAATATCCCACAGATTCTCTATGGGGTTCAGGTCAGGAGAGTTGGCAGGCCAATTGAGCACAGTAATACCATGGTCAGTAAACCATTTACCAGTGGTTTTGGCACTGTGAGCAGGTGCCAGGTCGTGCTGAAAAATGAAATCTTCATCTCCATAAAGCTTTTCAGCAGATGGAAGCATGAAGTGCTCCAAAATCTCCTGATAGCTAGCTGCATTGACCCTGCCCTTGATAAAACACAGCGGACCAACACCAGCAGCTGACATGGCACCCCAGACCATCACTGACTGTGGGTACTTGACACCGGACTTCAGGCATTTTGGCATTTCCCTCTCCCCAGTCTTCCTCCAGACTCTGGCACCTTGATTTCCGAATTACATGCAAAATTTGTTTTATCCAAAAAAAGTACTTTGGACCACTGAGCAACAGTCCATTGCTGCTTCTCTGTAGCCCAGGTCAGGCGCTTCTGCCACTGTTTCTGGGGAATGCGGCACCTGTAGCCCATTTCCTGCACACGCCTGTACACGGTGGCTCTGGATGTTTCTACTCCAGACTCAGTCCACTGCTTCCGCAGGTCCCCCAAGGTCTGGAATCGGTCCTTCTCCACAATCTTCCTCAGGGTCCGGTCACCTCTTCTCGTTGTGCAACGTTTTCTGCCACACTTTTTCCTTCCCACAGACTTCCCACTGAGGTGCCTTGATACAGCACTCTGGGAACAGCCTATTCGTTCAGAAATTTCTTTCTGTGTCTTACCCTCTTGCTTGAGGGTGTCAATGATGGCCTTCTGGACAGCAGTCAGGTCGGCAGTCTTACCCATGATTGCGGTTTTGAGTAATGAACCAGGCTGGGAGTTTTTAAAAGCCTCAGGAATCTTTTGCAGGTGTTTAGAGTTAATTAGTTGATTCAGATGATTAGGTTAATAGCTCGTTTAGAGAACCTTTTCATGGATATGCTAATTTTTTTAGATAGGAATTTTTGGTTTTCATGAGCTGTATGCCAAAATCCTCAATATTAAAACAATAAAAGGCATGAACTACTTCAGTTGGTGTGTAATGAATCTAAAATATATGAAAGTCTAATGTTTATCAGTACATTACAGAAAATAATGAACTTTATCACAATATGCTAATTTTTTTTAGAAGGACCTGTATACAGTTGCCAAACACCAACAGTTAATACAAGACTACACAATGTCTTCAGCAGTCATGCACCCTGTGCCCTAATCGCTAAGGATGCTAAGAAAAAAATCCTAACAGAATCACAATGGGGCATTTTATACAGCGGAAAATTCTGCAAGAATATAAAACTTGTATTATATTATAAAAAAATATTTGTGTGGACTTCCAAAGAAAAATCACAAATTAGCCACAGTGCATTAACAATGGCCAATACAAGTGTGGATCCACTGGCATCCCTGGATTCTTTGAAAAATGCATAACAGATTTTCCATAGTTAAATAAAACATGCAAATTTAACCCAACCCTTGATTGCAGGAGAAGTGTACAGCTGGTGTCATTCAGGGTTTGTGACGTCCGGCCTGAGGTTGTCAGGTGCCACCTGCTTTAAATGTTTGGCAATAACACCATGTAATCCAAACAACTACATGATTGACGATTATAAAAACGTGGTCATCTACAGGAAAGCCGGTGAGATGCATCTATGTCACACAGTTCTTCACATACACACAAAATTATTGGTACCTGTCCGTTAAAGAAAGAAAAACCCATAATGATCACTAAAACAACCTGAAACGGAGGAATTATGAATAATTTGATTCTCATTAGCTGATTTTCAGCAGACATTGCTTTTGAATTGTGGTTCAACAGAATAAAAATTAAATAAAAAGTGAAAAGTTGCTGTTTGGTTGTCTTGTTAAGTACCACACTGAACATGGACCAAAGAGTTGTCTCCAGAGATTAGAAAGAAAATTATAGACAAAGAAGTTAAAGGTAAAGGCTATAAGACCATCTCCGAACAGCTTGAAGTTTGTGTTCCTACAGTTGCACATATTATTCAGAAGGTTAAGGCCTACGGGACTGTAGCCAGTTTCCCTGCACCTGGATGCAAAAGGAAAATTTATGACAGATTGAAGAGACAGATAATACAAATGGTAACCAAAGAGCCCAGAACAACTTCCAAAGAGATTAGAGGTGAACTCCAACGTCAAGGTACATCTGTTGCCGTCTTAGCCAAAGGGGACTTAATGGAGGACATTGGGGAGATTTATCAAACTGGTGTAAAGTAGAACAGGCTTAGTTGTGCATAGCAACCAATCAGATCCCACCTTTCATTTTCCAAAGGAGCTGTGAAAAATGAAAGGTGGAATCTGACTGGTTGCTATGGGCAAATAAGCCAGTTCTACTTTACCCCCCCCCCCCCCATTGTACCTACTGTGAAACATGTAGGAGGCTCGGTTATGTTTTTGGGCTGCTATGCTACATCTGGCACAGGGTACAATGAAATCTCATGACGATCAAGGCATTCTGGAGTGAAATGCGCAAACCAATGTCAGAAAGTTTGGTCTCAATGGCAGGTCCTAGACCTTCCAGCAGGATAACGACCCACAACACACATCTGAAAACATACAAGAATGGCTAGGAGCAAAGCATTGGACTAATCTGAAGTGGCCTTTTAGGAGCCGTGATCTAAATCTTAGTGAACACCTGTGGAAGGAGATGAAACATGGAAAAGGCACTGTTAAAACCCGAAACAGCTGGAGCAGTTTGCTCACGAAGAGTGAGTCAAAATACCTGTGGACAAAAGCAAAAGTCTCAAGAGAGTTACAGAAATTGCTTGATTCCAATGATTGCCTCAACAGGGTGTTCAAAAAAATATTAAGTTAAGAGTGCCATCATTTTTATCCAGGCCAGTTTCGATTTTTTTTTTTTTTTTAAACGACTGTTCAAAAGCAATGTCTAATTTTCATTAATTGATTTTCAGTAAATTTTTATTATTACTCATGTCAGTTTTAAGTTATTTCAGTGACCAATGTGGGATTTTCCTTTCTTTAAAAGTAAGGGTACCGGCATTACGGCCACGTGTGGATTATGTCCACTTACAGGATGAGAAGTCAAGGACATTCAAAGTCCTTTGGTGCAAGGAGGCATAAATTGAGATGGGACGTAATATTCTAATACAGGGAAACCTTTTTCTACAACTTGTAGGAGCTCTTTAAAATTTAGCATTTCATCACATTTATTTTTTAAGAAATGGAAGCCCCTCCAATACTACTGCCCTTGTGTTGTGTAACACTACAGTTGCCAGCTGTATATTTAGTGCCAAGTGTAAATATCTGGATCCATCAAGTCAGACAAAGCAAGCAGGGGAAATGTTTCTCAAACAAAACCCTTGGGAATGGTTTCCCTGCTTTGTTCTGACCAGATCCAGTTATGTTCTTGGCTCTGGATATAAGGCTTCTGTAAAAAGCCACATTTCTGCCATTTAAATGCAGCACCAGAATGTTACTGTTCATTTATCTACTACAAAAACACAGGGTAGCTGTAATAGGGATTAGGAAACACTCCTGTCTACACTGACCCATGCCCGCATGTATCCACAATCCAGTGGGACCCCGATACATTAATCTGTTGGGCAAAAAGTGTTGGGCAAGTTATAAATAGAGCCACAGAACATTTCACCTTCTGTGGTTGGAGAAGCTGTTCAGTCTCATTACAGGTTGATGAAATTAAAAGGCATCTGTCAGCAGATTTTTCCCCATGAATCTGGCTGACCTGTTGTATGTGAGCTTTTGGCAGCTGAAGGCATCTGTGTTGGTCCCATGTTCATATGTGCCTGCATTGCTGAGAAATCTAAAATTACTTACCGGTAATCACTTTTCCATGAGCCCATGATAGCACCCTGAGAGACCTACTCTCATCCATGACAGGAACTTCTATGGAGAGTTTAAGAGGAGGAGGAGGAGGAGGAGGAGCCTCTCCATATCACACCAGTTAATAGCAAGAAGCCTGACCTAATGTGTGTGTGTATATATATATATATATATATTATTTTTTTTTTTTTTATGTATATACATATGTACAGGAAAGCACCAAACCACATAAGGGTGGGAATAAATACGGGTGCTGTCATGGGCTCATGAAAAAGTGATTACCGTAAGTAATCTTAAAATTTCCCTTGAGCAGGGCGGGACTACTGTTTGCAGGACTTTTCTGCCAAAGGAGAAAAAGGTCGCTAGATCCCAGGTCTAGTCTATAACGTCTGAAAAAGGTGTCAGGAGAACTCCAAGTTGCGGCCCGACATATTGGCCGATAGAGGCATTAGCTCTCTGCCCAGGAGGCAGAAATCGACCAAGTCGAGTGAGCGCCAAACCCCAAAGGAGTAGTTTTTCCCACCGAGGAGTATGCTAAACAAATGGCTTTCACTATCCACCTGGTCAGAGTGCAAAAAGAAACCCGTTTTCCCTTATCTCTACCATGAAAAAGGACAAAAACAGTCTAGAAGAAGTCTTTCTCCAAGGTTGAGTCACTTCCAAGTCTAGATAAACATCTGTTAACATCAAGACAATGCAGCTTTCTTTCCTTATTGTTCTTAGGGTTTGGACATAAAGAAGGTAAAATAATCTCCTGAGAACGATGGAAGGGAGATACAACCTTGGGAAGGAAAGCCGGGTCTGTTCTAAGAACCACCCTATCAATTAGGAAATTAGTAAAAGGAGGGTTAGCGGAAAGGGCACTAATTTCTCCCACCCTTCTGGCTGAGGTGACGGCAATTAAAAAATACTGTTTTAAATCAATAGGATGTTAAGTCGGGATCTCATCCAAAGGTTCAAATGGGGTATTTATCAGGCGGATAAAGAATAAAATTAAAAATAATAATTAACCCCAGGATGTAAGGCCAGAGATCTTTGGCATAGGAGGGGGAAGTAACGGGTCTACAGAACTTTGACAACATTTTTAAAAGGTCGACCAAATCCCCAAATAAATTTTCGATTTGAACGGCTTCCTACTGGCCAACAGAGTAGAAACAACCTGGTTAGATAAGCCTTTTCTACTCAGGATCCCCCTCTCAAATTCCAGGCTGTCAGGTGCAATTTGTCTAGAAATGGAAGAAATATCAGACCCTGAAAGATCCTTCCGTAACGGCAGAACCCAAGGATGTGAGAAGGACATACTTCTTAACCAGGTGAACCAAGTCCTTCTCGGCCAAAAAGGTGCCATCATGATTAGTCTCATCTGCTTTAACCTTAGTTTTTGAACTAATCTGGGAATTAATCTTAGAGGAGGGAAGGCATAGAGCAGGAGTTTCAGCCAAGAAAGGGAAAAAGTGTCTATCCCTGTTGGGTTGTCCCTGGGGTTGAGGGAAAAGAAAAAATTACATTTCTTGGTTTCTCTGGAAGCAAAGAGGTCCAATTTCCTGCCTGTTCAGATATCCAACCACTGTGGAATTGTCTGAGAAATCTTGACGTTTCGACCCCTGAGCCTTGACAGGTAGCCCCTGATAGCAAACAGGATGGCCCTTAATTCCCTTCTGAGATTCCTGTGACCGACTCTGCGACCAACTGCCTTGGAGGACACCTAGTACAGAATGGGCCCCTCAACCCACTGGACTGGTATCTGTCATAATTACCAACAGATCCTGTAACACCCAAGGTAACCCCTGTTTTAGGTTTTCTAGGGACATCCACCAAGTCAAAGAGAAAAGCACCTGAGGATCTAACTGAAGGGGTTGGTCTAAAGTCTAGGGAGAACAGTCCCAGAGCTCCAGTATTTTCCACTGAAGTGGACAATAACGAAAGAGCGCCCAATTCACAGCAGGAATGGAAGAGGTAATTTTTCCAGACACTGCCATACCGATTCTGATTGTTGTAATCTCTATTCGACACAGATTCTGAACGAAAGAGTCTCTTTTTCTGAGGGAGAAGGGATTTCTGATTTACCGAATACAGAATAAAACCTAGAAAAAGACATTGAAGAGACGGAGTTAGGGATGATTTCTCCCAGTTTATCTGCCACCCCAGTTTCTGCAAAATGGCGATTGTCTGATGAAGATGTTCTAGGAGTATATCTGGGGGATCTTGCCATCAAAAGAAAATTGTCCAAGAAAGGTACTATTAGGCCTCTTTCACACGGGCGTCAGTTTTTTTTGCCCGGATAAGAGCCGGGTGCGTGGCGGGAAAATGCGAGATTTTTCCGCGCGAGTGCAAAACATTGTCATGCGTTGCACTCGCGTGAGAAAAATCACGCATGTTTGGTACCCAAACTTCTTCACAGAAGTTCGGGCTTGGGATTGATGTTCTGAAGATTGTATTATTTTCCCTTATAACATGAATACAGAATGCATAGTAAAACGGCGCTAGAGGGGTTAAATTTTTTTTAAAAAATAATTTAACTCACCTTAGTCCACTTGATCACGAAGCCCGGCATCTCCTTGTGTCTCCTCTGCTGAACAGGACCTGGGGTGAGCTGCTGCATTAAATAGAGGTTAAGGACCTTTGATGACATCACTCCGGTCATCACATGGTCTTTTACATGGTGAATCACCATGGTAAAAGATCATGTGACGTACCATGTGATGACCGGAGTGACGTCATCAAAGGTCCTTAACCTCTATTTAATGCAGCAGCTCACCCCAGGTCCTGTTCAGCAGAGGAGACACAAGGAGATGCCGGCTTCGCGATCAAGTGGACTAAGGAGAGTTAAATTATTATTTTTAACCCCTCTAGCGCTGTTTTACTATGCATTCTGTATTCAGAATGCTATTATTTTCCCTTATAACCATGTTATAAGGGAAAATAATAATGATCGGGTCTCCTCCCGATAGTCTCCTAGCAACCGTGCGTGAAAATCGCACCGCATCCGTACTTGCTTGCAGATGCTATGCGATTTTCACGCTTCCCATTCACTTCGATTTTCACGCGACGCAGGCCCCATAGGACAATATAGAGCATGCTGCGATTTTCACTCAACGCACAAGTGATGCGTGAAAATCACCGCTCATGTGCACAGCCCCATAGAAATGAATGGGTCAGGATTCAGTGCAGGTGCAATACGTTCACCGCACACATCGCACCCGCATGGAAAACTCGCCCGTGTGAAAGGGGCCTTAGAATGTCCCTTTCACTCACATAAGCCATCACCTCCGCCATGATATTTGAAAACAGCCTGGGGGCCAGTGAAAGTCCGAAAAGAAGGGTCTTGTACTGGAGATGAAGGATTTTTCCCCATTCGAACAGGTTTTGGGAACCTGGATAAATGGGTCTGTGATAATAGGCATCCTTTATGTCAATGGTACACATTACGCAGTTTGGAAACAGATACTTTATTGTAGACTGGATTGACTCCATTCGGAATTTTTCATAGGTTAGATACAGATTCAAATCCTTCAAACTGAAAATCATGCGAAATGTCCCTTTGGGATTTGGGACAAAAACAGACCGGAGTAGAAACCTTTTTCCCTTTCGCTTTGGGAAACCGGGATTAGGACCGGTTTGTCTAGTAGAGCAAAGATTTCTTGTTTTAAGAAATGTGTTTTTTCTGATGACCCAGTAACGGCTGTAATTTTTAATGTTTCCGGGCATCATTGCTGATTAGGTTTGTCCTTGGAGACAGATTTTTAGCTAAACAAGAAAGATTTTTTCCTCCTATTATTGTAGGACTGCTTCTACGACCTGTCTTGTCTGCCCCTACTGAACTGATTTTTTCTGTTAGTACGAAAATAAATGCCTTCGCGAGGAAGGAAAAGGTTTTTTGAAAGAGCATGACAAGGAAGGGGGCATAATTCATTTTTTGACCCAGAATCTGCAGACCAGTTCTTTAACCAAAGGGCCCTTCTTGCAGAATTAGAGAAACCTGCAGATCTTGCATTAAGCCTTAAAGAATCCGCCGAGGCATCCGATATAAAATCAACTGCTTTCATAATGGTAGGAAAGACCGACAAAAGCTGATCTGTAGGGGGTCTTATGAATATGCAACTAGCTCCTGGAGCCATAATTTTAGGGACCTAGCTGTAGAAGTAGCAGCAATGTTAGGATTGGGTGGAGGATTCCCAAGCTTTAAGATGTATTTCTGCTTTCCTATTTATTGGATCTTTTAATGCACAAACCATTGGGGCTCTATCCCAGCAGGAGCGTATTTATGCTCCACTACCCTGGGAATATAGAACTTTTTTTCCAGTCTTTTTTAATTAAAAACTTAAATGTTTTGATTAAGGGGAAATACTCAGTTTCCTATGGCCCAAATCTCCAAACATAATATCTTGAATAGATTTTTGATCTTTGCAATCATCTAATTTCATTGTAGCCCTAATCGCTTTAAGTAAAATGTCCGCTAGGGGTTTCCCTGTCGCCTCATCATCACAAGAAGAGGTAGAATCCTTAAATAATTCCCCTTCTTCCTCATCTTCTGAAAATTCAGTATCTGAATCTACAGGTGTCTACCCTGGGAATTAGAGGGAAGGTTCCTTTTAAAAACCTTCAATGATGAAGAAACTTCAGTTCTAATCATTTCTTTAATACTCTGCAGAAAGTATGGAGACTCCTTTTCTTCCATCTGTTTAATGCAATCATTAGATAAGAGTTTTAGCCAATCAGGGGATAGTTTCTGCTTACAAAATCACACAATTCCTTCTTTTAACCTTGGCCATGGCTAAAAGTGCAAAAAAATATTTGGAGGTTAAAAAAAACCTTACCCCTTCCAGGGTATACCAGTCTGTCATCTGTTCCTTCTGGAATATTAGCTCGCTGACCCACATCTTCTTCCATATTTCTCTTAGGAAAGGTGTTGTATAAATCAGGGTTCAGAAAAAAAAGCCACTATGTGCTGGCAGAACCAAATTGAGGCTGGCTGGGGGCCCCCTGGAGCGTGCTCCTGTCCTTCTGGATAGCATTTTTATAATGCCCATTGCCCCTGCTTTACACACTTTGTGTGCCGCACATCCACCCTTAGTGAGGAAACTAGTTACCTCAATTCCAGTTTCGCGCTCCACATGCATTAAGGAAGGAGGCTTGGCACGGTCCCGACGTCTCCTAGCACTGCCGGGGGGAATGGCCAGCAGCCTGAAAGAACCTCCAGGTTTTCCAGGGCAATATTGAAGAGGTGCATGAAGACTTTAGGGTCAGGGAGCATAGATGGACCCCAGACTTACCGGGCGGCTCCTAGTGAAGACTGATGCCCTCAATCAGGTAACCTCTGTTTTATTTTACCAAGAAGAGGCTCTGCAGCCTGAAACTCTCCACAGAAGAAAAAAACCAGTCCATTACGACAGGAACTAGTGGGATGTGCGGGGCTCCTCCTTTTAAACTCTCCATAGAAGTTCCTGTTTCCTGTCCTGGATGGGAGGAGGTCTCTCAGGGTGCCGTCATGGGCGTAAGGGAAAAGGAGGTTTTAATATATGCAAATGAGCCTCTAGGAGCAATGGAGGCGTTGCCATTACACCTAGAGGCTCAGCTCTCTGCAAGACCAGGCAGTGAAAACAGCATAGTGCCTGACCTCGTCAAAGTGCAGAGGGCACAGCCGTTGCAGAGAAAGGAGAGCCTATAGGTGTAATGCCAACGCCCCCATTGCTCCTAGAGGCTCTTTTGCATAGATTAAAACAATTTTTCTCAGCAAAGCGGGTACATATGAACATGGGACCAACACAGATGCCTTCAGCTGTCAAATGGACATGTAAGGCTACTTTTACACTAGCGTTTGTTGCGGATCGGTCATGGATCTGCACAGACGGATCCGTTCAGATAATACAAATGTCTGCATCTGTTCCGAACGGATCAGTTTGTATTATCTTTACCACACAAACGGATCAGTCTTGAACACCATTGAAAGTCAATGGAGGACGGATCAGTTTTCTATTGTGTCATAGAAAACGGATCCGTCCCCATTGACTTACATTGCAGGTTTCCAGACTTTTTAGTCTTGTCACCATTTGCGACTGGACCGCCGCTCTGCTGCGCAGCCTAGTATCAGTTAAAGAACATGGCACGCGATTTGTTCTCTTCACTAGCACAGTAGAGAAGGAGGGGGTCCCTCCCTCCCCACTGTGACGCGTCCGCCACCAATGGGGAGATAGCAGGGAGGAGGAGCTGTGGCCACTGCACCACCAATGAATGTAAACCATTCTAGTACAAGTCAGGGCATACGATACGCAGCAATTAACCCCTCAGGTGCCACATCTCAGGGGTTAATTGGTGCGGATCGCATGCCCTATTATTGAGGCCGGGTGCCGGGTCTGTGATACCGCTCCCGACACTTGTATAAATGAGTTAAAGAGGACCTTACATGGGTCCAAATTATATGAACTTAGTGGGCTACACAGAGCGGCGCCCAGGGACCCACATTCACTTACTATTAATCCTGGGCGCCGCTCCGTTCGCCCGCTGTGGCCCCCGGTATTTTCAACATTCAGAGCAAGGATGAAGCTCTCAGGGTCCCCTCCATTGGTGGCGGTGGCAGATTACACTGCTGGGGCTCCGATCGGTTACCATGGCAGCCAGGACACTACTGAAGCCCTGGCTGCCATGGTAAGCTCCCTGCTGCGGTGTGTACTATGCACAGGGCAGCAGGGAGAGTGTGAAGTCCTAGTCACCCTAATACAGCTCTATCGGGGTGAATAGGACAAGGGATGAAAAGATCCAGGTTATAGCCCCTAAGGGGGGGGGAAATGGTTATTAAATAAAAAGTTTTAAAACAAAAATAGGAGAAAAAAAAAAAGTTTAAAATCGCCCCCTTTCCCAATTTTCCATATAACATTTACAAACAATAAAAAAATAAACAAAAGTGTGAGCTATTAAAAGATTTAAAAATATTTTTGCTCTGGTGAAGGCCGTAACAGGAAAAATATATATTTTTTTTAATCAAAACTGCGCAATTCGCCATTTTTTTGTCACCTTGTCCCCCAAAAGATGTCACTGGATGTGAGAGGTATGTGGTGCTGTATTCTCCTATATGTAGTGCTGGCTCACTACTGTGACCTGCGTCTCATCTTCTCCAAGTCCTTTTTTATTTTTTATTATTATATGCATTTTAAATTTGGCTCCTAAATTTTTTAGTCTAGGAGCCAATGGCTCCTGGTTATTTTTTTTTAGTCTGGAGCACTGCATTGTGCGTCAGAACGGATCAGTTTCGTCAGACGGACACCAAAGCGGAATGGAGATGGAACGGAGGCAAAATGATGCATTCTGAGCGGATCCTTTTCCATTCTGAATGCATTAGGGCCAAATTGATCCATTTTGGACTGCTTGTGAGAGCCCTAAACGGATCTCACAAACTTAAAGCCAAAACGCGAGTGTGAAAGTAGCCTAACAGGTCAGCCAGTTTCATAGGTACAAATCTGACAGATGCCCTTTAAAAGCTATGGACCTTGGGATTGTTTTTTTCATTATTGCTTTGCACTTATTTTCAGTAGCTCTCATGTCTACTTTCCTGGCAGCTCATGTAAATGGGACAATGCACAGGCAATTATTAGGAATGAACCACCTGCCTGATCATTGATCCAATGGGAGAATACTTTTACATACAGCAACCATCCTGCTGTATGGGGATGAACAATCACTGCTGTGATCGCTCATCCCCATGCAGATTTGTTCCCAGCAGCAAATCCCTATTTATAGAGTACCATCTGCTCCCGGAGAATGATATTACATGCCGCGTAGAAAAAGGCAATCACTAACAAATAAGCTTTTGCCCGTTCCTTGGATGCGGATGAATGGCAGTACCATTTAGACAGTGTGACTCCCCTGAACCTCAGCCAGTGCAAAAGGACCTTTAGCTGAACTATTATCGGACTAATAAGGCTTCGGCTTGAAGGGGTTGTCCGACATATCCCCTTCTACACCCCGGCAGCCCCTCTGAGTTGAGCATTTCATGCCCTTGCCCTGTACTGGCGGAGGCTTCTGCCTAGCAGTGTTCCCAGTGACATCACTAGCACTAATGGGCAGGCTTTAGGGCTGCCCTAGCCAGATTTCAAGAAAAAGCCCTTGCCCTGCATGATTCAGCGCAGGGCAATGGAGAGCAGAACATGTAATGCTCCAATGCTCAACTCAGAGAGGCTGCCAGGGTGAAGAAGGGAAAATGTCCAGGTTCAGCTCTTAACCTGGACAACCCCTTTAAAAGCTACATGCTACAAATGTAAGGTTATGCACATGAGAAGGAATAATGAAAGTCACCCGTACATACTAAATGGTAAAACACTGGGTAACACTGACATGGAAAAGGACCTAAGAATTTTAGTGAACAGCAAACTAAGCTGTAGAAACCAGTGTCAGGCAGCTGCTGCCGCCAAGGCCAATAGGATAATGGGTTGCATCAAAAGGGGCATAGATGCCCGTGATGAGAACATAGTCCTGCCACTTTACAAATCACTAGTCAGACCGCACATGGAGTACTGTGTACAGTTCTGGGCTCCTGTGAACAAGGCAGACATAGCGGAGCTGGAGAGGGTCCAGAGGAGGGCAACTAAAGTAATAACTGGAATGGGGGGGGGGGACTACAGTACCCAGAGAGATTATCAAAATTAGGGTTACTCCCTTTAGAAAAAAAGACGACTGAGGGGAGATCTAATTACTATGTATAAATATAACAGGGGTCAGTACAGAGATCTCTCCCATCATCTATTTATCCCCAGGACTGACGAGGGGACATCCTCTGTATCTGGAGGAAGGAAGGTTTATACACAAACATAGAAGAGGATTCTTTATGGTAAGAGCAGTGAGACTATGGAACGCTCTGCCTGAGGAGGTGGTGATGGTGAGTACAATAAAGGAGTTCAAGAGGGGCCTGGATGTATTTCTGGAGTGTAATAATATTACAGGCTATAGCTACTAGAGAGGGGTTGGTGATCCAGGGAGTTATTCTGATTGGAGTCGGGAAGGAATCATTTCCCCTAAAGTGAGGAAAATTGGCTTCTACCTCAGCTTTGCCTTCCTCTGGATCAACTTGCAGGATGACAGGCTGAACTGGATGGACAGGTGTCTTTTTTCGGCCATGTGTACCATGTTACTTCCACACCCACGTTTAGCATTCTGTTACTGTGTTCCAGCGGAGTACCAGAGTTGCTGTATCCTGCATAGCTGCAAGCAGAATATTTTTTTGGGCACTGAGTCAGCATTCTGGCCGGACACTGTACGGATCCCATTATAATGAACTGGATCCGGCGGGCCCCTGCTACGCTGCATACAGCAATTCTGGCGCTCTGCATCTCTGCTGTAACAGTTCCTAAAATCTTGAATGCAGATGTGGATACAGCATCAATGTCACATTGGAAAAACCCACACTTTTTCTAGATTTTTCATACACGTTTGAAGTAAATCTTGCTGGCACACAACTTCGTGGCATGATAATTTTAGCCTTAGGTCAGTATCGCACCAACAGATTATCTGATTAATTATTGGTCACATGGCCGTTAACACACACAAATCTTTTGTTATACACACACCAACTATCGGTCTGATTGGACTGGCCTTGGTGTAATACAGGTCTTAGGGTCCATTCACACGTCCGTTGTTTCTTTCCTGATCTGTTCCGTTTTTTGCGGAACAGATCTGGACCCATTCATTTTCAATGGGTCCTGAAAAAAAAATCTGACATTGTGTTGTCCGATTTTTTTCAGGACCCATTGAAAATGAATGGGTCCAGATCTGTTCCGCAAAAAACGGAATAGATCAGGAAAGAAAAAACGGACGTGTGAATGGACCCTTAAGGACCAGTAACATTTCCCCCTCTGTGCTCCAGCAGTCAAGACTGTTAAAAAAATTAATGATTTTTTTCATTCCTCCCCTTATAAACAATACCAGAATCACAGCATTATCTCTACCACATCATAAGATATAGCTGTTAGAAGTCGGGTTGGCAGCTGAAAGTGAATGTAAAAGCAGGTTCTCCCGACTAATTCTAAGGCCCCTTTCACACGAGCGAGTTTTCCACGCGGGTGCAATGCGTGACGTGAATGCACAGCACCCGCACCGAATCCTGACCCATTCATTTCAATGGGTCTGTGTACATGAGCATTTTTTTTCACGTGTCAGTTCTGCGTTGCATGAAAAACGCAGCATGTTCGATATACTGCGTTTTTCACGCAGCCCTGGCCCCATAGAAGTGAATGGGCCTTTAGTGAAAAACGCATTGCATCCGGAAGCAAGTCCTTCAGATTTTTATCACGTGTGTGAAAAACGCATCAAAACGCATTACACCCGCGTGGAAAAAACTGAACGCGATCACAGACAATACTGACTGAACTTGCTTGCAAAATGGTGCGAGTTTCACTGAACGCATCCGGACCTAATCCGCCACGCTCCTGTGAAAGGGGCCTAACAGTTATATCTCTCAATGTGGTGGAGATAATGCTGTTGGGGCTGAACTGATGAAAAATCAGCTGAGCAGAGGGGGTGCCCGGAGTTGGACCCCCACCAATCTGATATTGATGACCTATTCTGAGGATAGGCCATCAATATGAACATCCTGGAAGACCCCTTTAATGAGTCATTAGGAGCCGTCAGGGAGGTAGGAATAAGGGCTACAAATCGAGCTGGAAGGGGACAGAACAGAACTGTTAGTAAAAACCTGAAGGATGTAGAAGACAATGGTAGAAGGTTTTTAGGAAGGACCTAGGAGTACCTCCAATAGAGGCTGACCAAGCCCAGTAAGCGATGAAATGGCCCGCACTCTAATCAGAAATACAAGGGCTCCCAAGTCCCTGCTTAGAGCTCGGGCCCTGCCTTCAAGCTCCCTACTGACTGCTTCCCCTGTGCCAATGCAGGCCGCCTACCCAGCACATCAGTGTCTCCATGCCGACGCAAGTCCATCGAGCGCTCTATGCTGGGCTCTAGGCCCGCCAATCAGCATCAGCCGTGCTGGCAGAGCCTGCTGCCGATTCTATGCTGGGCACTAAGCTAGCCAAACTTTACTGAGCCACACTGCCAATGCCACCCATGGAACTTCATTTTGTCCCTGCCTGTGACCTGACCGGGAACCAGCATCACCAGAGTAACTCCATGCCCCACCACAGTGAAGATCTGCCCCAGCCACTCTGGCACAGTGACAGGAAGCTCTACACAGCAATGGCACACCAAGTTTCCAGGAAAAACAAAAACAAAAAGTTCATGGGTTGGGGCTGGGAGCCTGCTTTGGGGCCCGGAGGCTGTGGATGGGACAAGACAATAAAAAATAAATAAAAAACAACATCCGTGGCATGTCCCAACCTCCATGAACTGTTGCTGCCACTTATTATACAGTGTACCATGACCATACCGCCCATGAAATGTGCCTGCTGACGTCACTGTAGTATACCACTGCCATACCCCCTCATGAACTGTGCCTGCTGCCACTTATTACATAGGGCGTCACTGCCATACGCCCTAAGAACTGTGCCTGCTCGTTATATAGCACACCACCACCATATCCATCTATGAACTGTGCTTGCTGACGTTTATTATTTAGTGTGCCCCCCCATAAACGGAGCATGCTGCATATTACATAGTGTACCACTTATTTGCACATGCTTCTCACATGTTATTGTGTCACTTCAGAAGTTTTGATGTGTGTGGAGTCTGGGCGCCAAAAGCCCAGATCACTAAAGCAAGTGGGCAGAAGTGCCAGAGCGCTGTGCCCCTTCCTCTGTTTGTCCAAGCGGAGAAGAGAAAGGATGCTTTCCGTAAATCCATACATTGCTTACTGCTGTCTCCAACGAAAGCTGAACAGAAATGAAGGGCACAGGAGTTGGCAGACATTGTGAGGGTCTCAGCACCCGGCCGCCCACCCCCAGCCAGGGCCACGTACGGCAGGCGCCCACCCCCAGCCAGGGCCACGTACGGCAGGCGCCCACCCCCAGCCAGGGCAGTACATGCAGCTCCCTAGTCTTGTGTACAGCGCTGGAGCTTCTGTGAATGTGCCATCATCATGCCACCCAAGCAGAGAGCCCGTGCTGACCTGTGCCCCCTCCCACACAGTCCCCATACCTGATGATCGGCCCGAGCTGCAGCAAGTGCATGAGAAGGATGAGGGGTCGGTCTCTACCCAGGTCCCGGTGGATGAAGGTCAGGGTCAGCTGGACCATGATGGACGGAACCAGCATGAAGACGATGGTGAGCGCCATCCACACGGTGTCCTCCGTGCGCCCGTACTCCGCGGCCAGGACGCAGGCGGCCACCGTCTCGGCGCAGAAGAGCAGCGTGGACGTCAGGATGCTGAGCGGCGGGTGAGTGCGGGACCGCACCGACACGTAGCCTCCATTTTCTGGTGCGGGGTGAGGAGCCTCGGAGAAAGCCTCCATCGCGGCTGAAAAGTGATGGGGAACTGTGCCCTCCTCCGTCACACGTCCGCGGCTCCTCCGTTAGAACTCTGCTGACGGCCACAAGTGTCTCGGCTGGGCTCATCACACACAGAAGTCTTCTGTGGAGACAGAGGAGTCGGTGAGACGCCTGCCCAGACCCGCTCCCTCCCTGCACAATCACCCGACCCGCCGGCTCTCACTCACACACGGCCCGGGCGCTGCCACTCGTCTACTTTCTGTGTTTCCCTGATCTGCAGCAGCAGGTGTGTCTCCCACTCCGCTGGGTCCTAGAGCCCTCCCTGTTCTCCGTGTAGACTCGCCTGTGTTCTCTGTTCACATGTGGAGACGTTACTTTCTGTCTCATGCGCTGAGGCTGCATTCACACACATTTATAGGAGACGGCTGCCCAGACCCGCCCGTCCCTCCGCACTCACCTGACCCGCCCGTCCCTCCGCACTCACCTGACCCGCGGGCTCTCACTCACCCGTCGTCTCGGGCGCTATCACTCGTCTACTTTCTGTGTTTCCCTGATATGTGGCAGCAGGTGTGTCTCCCACTCCGCTGGGTCCTAGGGCCCTCCCTGTTCTCTGTTCACATGTGGAGATTCTGTCCCATGCGCTGAGGCTGCTTTCACACACATTTTTATGGCGACTTTAGTGCGGATTTTGTAGTGAAAACGTCAGCTCCAGATATTAGCTGAAGGTCTATGAAAAATTTGAAATGCAGGCTTTTTTTGCTACTGACCTTTTTGTTAATTAGGTGGTTTTATCGTCTTTATGCCTCCTTTTCGAACAGGGAACCTTCTCTGTAGGGGGAAAACCTTCATGATAAGAGACTGTGACAGAATATGTCTCTAAAAATGCTGGTGCCATAAAACGCCAGAGAAAATTAATGTGAGAACCGTTAGAGCCGTTAGCCCCAGAACATTGGCTTACAGTGGGATAGATCCTGCTTGGTCTATTCATGGGCACTGCAAACAGGGCACAACCGCAGCAGAAACCACCACCGTTTGTGCCGTGGCATCATTAGTGTACATCCGCAGAAACCACCACCGTTTGTGCCGTGGCATCATTAGTGTACAGCCGCAGAAACCACCAGTTTGTGCCGTGGCATCATTAGTGTACAGCCGCAGCAGAAACCACCACAGTTTGTGCTGTGGCATCATTAGTGTACAGCCGCAGCAGAAACCACCACAGTTTGTGCCGTGGCATCATTAGTGTACAGCCGCAGCAGAAACCACCACAGTTTGTGCCGTGGCATCATTAGTGTACAGCCGCAGAAACCACCACAGTTTGTGCCGTGGCATGCATGGGAGGGAATGAAAAATAAGGAAGAACTCCTGCTTCCTGCAGGATCCACAAAAGCTGCGGGGGCACCAGCCATCAGCAATGTATAGATTTATATTTTAATAATTCGATTGTTTTGGGACATGCCATTTTCACCTTAAAGGGGTTGTCCGCCTTTTAATATCGGTGACCTATCAATATCTACCTATAGGCTAGGTCATCAATATCAGATTGCCAGGAGTCCGACTGCCGACACCCCCGCCATTCAGCTGGTTGAAGAGAAAGCAGTGCTTGTACAAGTGCTGCCTTTGCAGGTAAACAGTGAAGAGTAGGCAGCGCTCCTATGAGCAGCTGATCGGCGGGATGCCAGATGTTGGACCCCCACCAATCAGATATTGATGACCTATCCCGGGAGAGGTCATCAATATGTACTGGCTGCACAACCCCTTTAAGGACACAGACAGATTTTGCAACTCTGACGTGCCATTTAATGTGGGATTACTTCGGAACGCTTTTACTTATTCCAATGATTCAGAGATTTTTTTTCTCGTGAAAAATTGTACTTCATGTTATAGATAAATTTGAGTCGATAGCAGAATTTGTACCTCGCGCTTGACGGTAACTAATCAGTTTTTCCTAAAATGGCGTCTGCATAGATCACCCATAATGCCGTGCAGATAGCCAACCCTTGTGATGTCACAGCCCTATAAAATCCTCATCCCAAGCGGTCTCCACCATTGTCCTGTGATCTGAGCATAGGGAAAGACACTGAAAGCGTTCATGCGCTAGGGACAGTCTTGCTGAAAATGATTATGGGCACTTTCACACTGGCGTTTTTCTTTTCCGGCATAGAGTTCCGTCCTAGGGGCTCTGTACCGGAAAATAACTGATCAGTTTTATCCCCATGCATTCTGAATGGAGAGTAATCAGTTCAGGACGCCTTTAGTTCAGTCTTTTTGACGTTTTAGGACGGAGATAATACCGCTGCATGCTGCAGTTTTCTCTCCGGCCAAAAACACAGAACACTTGCCGGATTTACATTGAAATGTATTAGTGCCGTATCCGGCATTGAAATTACCGCAATGCTGGATCCATCCTTCCGGTCTGCGCATGCGCAGACCTTTAAAATGTGGAAAAAAAAATTGAAACGGATCAGTTTGTCCGTATGACAAACGGACAGACGGATCCGTTCTTGCAATGCATTTGTGAGACGGATCCATCTTCAAATGCTGTCCATTTGCATGCAGATTGCAGTTCCGGCAGCAGAACTGCTTGCCGGATCACTCTGCCGCAAGTGTGAAAGTAGCCTTATAGATGAATATTGGAGCGGGAGAGTGCAGGGAGACTTATTCTACGTCAGTTTTATTTATTCCTCCATTTACTTATTCCTTCAGCTGTAAACTGAGATATGTACTTCAATACCAATAAGATGGAAGCGTTGGCACAACCAATACCACCCATCCTGCACCCCTTGGGGGGCTGGGTCTTAATGATTTGGCCTAACTTCTTCCAAATCATCCTTCAACGTCTTCATGTCTTAGAAAAGTCAGCAAGATGCAGAGAAGAGGTGCTGGATGTTCCGTCTGACATATTCTCATCGATATTAGATGATGTGGGAAAGGAGGAAAAGCAGATGGCAGAAGAAGGGCTCCACCCTGTAGGGCAGAATAACACTGGTACAGCCCCTGTTTAAAGGTGCCACGCGGCCATTACCCTATTTTTCACCCTATATGGGGGGAAAAGGTTAGTGCGTCTTATGGCTGTGGAAACGAAAAATGACATTTTCTAATAAAATGTTGCATAAGCCCCAAAGTTTTCATTTTTACAAGGGTTAACAGGAGAAAATCACTCCACAATTTGTTACCTATTATGTCCTGAATACAACAGCCCATATGTCATCATATAATGCTGTATGGGCACACATACAGGCCTAGTTTGATGATTTTTACAGCACTGGCTGACAACTGCAAAGGCTCTGAGGTGAAATAAAAAGAAACCCCCAAGAATTGACCCCATTTCACAAACCACACCACTCACAGTATTTACCAAGGGGTAGCAGATTCAGTGCCTAATGTGCCCATCGTGTGCTAGAAGGAAAAGTCTGCCCCCTCATTCCGTTCCATTTTTTTTTGCGGACTGTATATGGAACCATTCATTTCAATGGGTCGGCAAAAAAAAAAAAGGTACTCCGTGTGCATTCCGTTTCTGTATGTCTGTATTTCCGTTCCACAAAAAAATAGAACATGTCCTATTACTGTTCTATTAGGGGCCAGCTGCTCCGTTCCACAAAATACGGAATGCACACGGATGTCATCTGTATTTTTTGCGGATCCATTTTTTGCGGACTGCTAAATACATACAGTTGTGTGCAAGAGGCCCTATTCTGTGTTTCCTGATTTTAGAAACCCCCTACATGTGGCCATAATCTTTCACCTGGACATAATGCAGGTTTCAGGATTAAAAAAGCATAATGTGCATTTGAGGCCCAAAGTGGTGATTTACGCAGCTTGTGTGAAGAACTCAGAGGCTCTGCATTGAAATAAATTAACCCCCCTATAGGTGACCCCATTTGGAATCTCCACCCTAATTGGCAGCACTCTATATGTACACCAAATGTCTGGAAGGGGAATAATATATGATCTGAATTTTTATAGTGTTATTTTTATTTTATTTTTTACACTTTTTTTTTTTTAAAGTCCTCTTAAAGATTTGGAAATGCGATCCTCAGGTCTCTTCTCCCCAAGACGGCAGTGAATTACCATTGCAACCCACTCTGACGAGTTTTGAACTTTTGACTTTCAGGCCCCATATCTAACCATTGAACGTGAGAAGACCATCATTTTATAGACAATCATCTTGGCTATTTCATACATAGATTGGACTTTAAACTATTTAGCATATGTTTAGTTATGCAGATTTTTGTCATGTAACTGCACTGTTATTGCTTTGCTCCTAAAATTCTAAAAAATATATATTTTGTTAGTATTTTGTAAATCCACCTTTGACATTCAACACTGCCTGAATCCCTCTGGGCATGCTCTTGATCAGATTCAAGAATGCCTCCACTGAAATCTGTTCCCAGGTCTCTTCTACACGTTCCCAATGTTGGTGCATACTGGTCGATTTATTTCGGTACGAATACAACTTTTTCTTCAACTCTACCCACAAGTGTTCGATTGGTTTGAGGTCTGGGGACTGTGGGGGCCAATCCAGCACCTCTACTTCATTGTCAATGAACCATTTCTTCGCCAATCTTGACATATGCAGGTCGTTGTCCTGCTTGAACACTATGTTGTTCTTTTCATACCCATAGTACTCGAGTGTACAAAGTAATTCGTCTTGTAGGATACTAACATATAGCTCAGCATTGAGACCACCATCGATCCTGGTCAAGTATCCAACACCTTTGGCTGTTAAGTAACCCCTATATCATCAGGCTTCCTCCACCGAACTTGACAGTTCCTTCAATTTCTCAATCCGTTAGCCACCTTTTCCCTTGTTTCCCATCAGAGCCCAGTCTATTAACTTTCATCCAAATCACCTGTTTCCAATCTTCCACTATTTGTATCTTTTTGCAAACTCGAGCCCACGCTTCTTATGATAATATTGAAGTCGAGTCCAGAACTTATAGAACTTGTGATGAGCCAGGTTGTTGACTCCGATTTTTTGCCTGGACGTCCACCTATTGGCTTGGGAATGGATGGACGGACTTCATTTCGTATTCTTCCATGTGTCATGGCACTCATATGATGCAGTTTGGCAATTTTCTTGGCCAAGATACCACTATCGATGAGCTGGATGATGCTGTTTCTCTTTTCTTGGGAAATCTTCTTCATGGCTGCTCCTCGATTCGAACCAGTGAGCTTTCACTTGGGAATGAACCTAATAACACACTGAGCGATTAGGGAACGTGAGAACAGGTAGTAATTTTTAGTATACAAGAAGAAAGAGAATGTGCCACCACCGGGATTAATACAGTACAGTTACATGACACGAATCTGCATAACTAATCATATGCTAAATAGTTGCAAGTCCAGTTATGTATGAGATAGCCAAGATGATTGTCTATGAAATGATGGTCTTCTCACGTGTAGTGGATGGTGGGATATGGAGCATAAAAGTCAAAAGAGATTCAATATGTTCCTATGGAGCATCTCCTTCAGAAGATATTGCTGTGTTAGACCCAAGCCTTCAGGCTCGAGGCTACCACAGCACTCCCGATTGCCACACAGCTCTCCCGATTGCCACACTGCCAGGGAAAAACCACCCAGGTGCCTTGGGTCACAAATGTTTGTGATTGATGGTATCACCAGACATTAGCTCTGGGTATCTACTGTGTCAAACAGCAGGCATCTGGCGGCTATGACATCCACTCAGCTCCAGAGCAGATGCCATGTTTAACCCTTTGAGGACATGGCAGTTTTCTGATTTTGCGTTACTGTATTTTTAGGGGCATTAGCATTCAAGTTTATAAGAAATTTGCTTTGTTCCTATGAAGCTGTGCCATGGGGCTGCAGCAGCCTCAGATCTTTTAGGGGGACCAAGGCTGCTGCAGGGAATGAATGGCTCCCCATCATAGTGTTTAATGATGCAGTCAGTCAGTTCAGGTCGGCCTGAGAAACATCTGATATATCCACTGGATGGTACATGAATGTGAGACGGCTGAGCCCTTCACCAGTCATAGAGGACAGGAAAACCTAAAGGTTTTTCAGCGCACAAGTCTCCTCGGTAGAAGATGTAAATACGGTATTTTATTCTTTATGCATCTTCTATACAAAAGTTTGTGATATGGAACGACATGAGCTGCAATATGTTTCCATAGTACACGTACATATAGCCGTACTAGTTCCTGGAGAAGAGGCCTCACATGCATCCTTGTGTTACAGATATGCTGTATGTATGTCATAGCAGCAGCTAAACATCAGTGGGAGGGTGTCACACCAAGGTGCATTCACACAACTGTTCAATCTGCAGGATCTGCAGGATCTCACGTGGAACCATTCATTTCTAGCACCCAGATGTCATCCGTGTTGTGTCCGGCCAGGCTGTAAATTATAGAACATGTCCTATTCTTGTCTGTTTTGCAGACTACTGTAGAATAGGCATTTTTTCAATGGACCCCACGAAAAGTGCAGGATGCACACAAACCACATCGGTATGTTGTGGAGCTGCGATTTAAACTCAGACCTAAAAACTTGAAAAATAAAAATAAAGAGTCAGTCCATCCAGTGGCGTAGTGTGGATTGCCAGCACCCGGGGCAAGCAAAGTATTGCGCCCCCCCAACCGGTGACCACGCCCCTTTTTACAAATAATGCAGTAGATGTCACCTGCAGTCCTACGTAACACCACAGATAACACAGTGATAACTATGAGTATAGATAATGCAGTAGATGTCACCTGCAGTCCTATGTAACACCACATAGAACACAATGATAACTCTCTGAGTACAGATAATGTAGTAGATGGGTGTGAGGCCCCAGAATTCAGAACACACACAGTGTGACCTGAAGTCTGGGGGCAGGCTTTGGCAGTGTGGACCAAATTCTATATCCCCCCCCCCCCCCCCCAAAAAAAACAGATATTTGGATGGACATTACATACATTGCTATGAAAAATACAGGAGAAGACCGCACCATACCTGTTACATCCAGTGACATCTCCTGTGATGTAGACTTTCTTCAGCATCTTCATTCAGAGATAAGACCGTCATGATACCTTCTTTCAGCCGCGTCTCGTCTCTGCAGAGTTTTACAGATTTTCTTTTAGATTCCTCACTTTACTATCATCCTCAGATAACAGACCCCCCCCCCCTCCCCCTGTAGTGCCTATAAGTATAATGCCTTCTGTATAATTATAATATATACTGGCCTCTCTGTATTATTATTAATATTATAATGCCTCCCTCTATAGTATTATAGTAATAATTATGCCCCCTCCAGCATACAGTCCCATGTAAGATACAACCTTCCCCCTGCCTTCAGCCCCTCCAGCATACAATCCCATGTAAGATACATCACTCTCCTGCCTTTAGCCCCTCCAGCATACAGCCCCATGTAAGAAACATCACACCCCTGCCTTCCAGCCCTTCTTGCAAACAGTCCCATGTAAAATTCATCACTCCCCTGCCTTCAGCCCCTCCAGCATATAGTCCCATGTAAGATTCATTACTCTCCTGCCTTCATCCCCTCCTTATGCGTTGAGAGCTGCAGATGGCAACACTATTATCAGCAGCTGACATTGAAAAAAAAAGCCCACACTGTTGCTACCTCCTCTTCCTCATCCAATGCCAAGAATGTCTGCGTATCGGTAAGTTCTGGGAATGGATGGGAAAATAATTCCTCTGACTTGAGTGGAGGGGCTATGGTGGTGGTGGTGTCTTTGAAGGTGCACACAGCAGAGAGTGAGGAGGGTGCAGAAGCGGTAGGCTGAGTGAGCCACTCAACCAACTCTGGTGCGCCCTTTGAAGTTATCGCACGTGCCTTCTCCAACTTCCCACTTAGGCTCCGGCCTGGTGCACCTGCCCGACCCCTACCATCCCTGCGGAATGGTCTGCCTCTTCCTCTGCCTGTCATTTTCTAAATGACCTTCTGCCTAAGTCCGTAGAGAAGAGCAGTTTTTGTGGAAGAAGGTATATCGCAGCCCTCAATCAATATTTAGTGGAAAAAGGTAGATAGCAATAGCACCCCTCAATCAGTATTTTGTGGAAGAAGGTATATGGCACCCCTTAATCAGTATTTGGCAGAAACAGGTATATGGCACCCCTTAATCAGTATTTTGTGGAAGCAGGTGTATCGCAGCCCTCAATTAGTATTTAGTGGAAGAAGGTATATGGCACCCCTCAATCAGTATTTGGCAGAAACAGGTATATGGCACCCCTCAATCAGTATTTGTCGGAAACAGGTATATGGCACCCCTCAATCAGTATTTAGCAGAAACAGATATATGGCATCCCTCAATCAGTATTATGTGGAAGAAGGTGACGTCACCAACATAGAAATGACATGAGAATGCAACAATGTAAACAATACCAAGCGCAGCAGCAGGGACCCGCTGGAGGATCGGAGGATAGCGAAAATGCTGGGAAAGCCATTCAGGGGAACCTTATATGAATGAGAATAGGTGATTGAGAAGAAAAATTACAATTCATGTGAACGCTGATAACCCCTGTAAAACGCAAGGAGCAAAAAAATAATTTTGTGTCCTGTATTTTATATTTCCCATAGACCTTCAGCTAACTTCTGGATCTGGCGTTTTTACCAAAACAAAAATGCGCGAAAGACAGCACACTATAGAGGGCACACTGGAGACGGCACACTATAGAGGGCACACTGGAGTCGGCACACTATAGAGGGCACACTGTAGACAGCACACTGGAGACGACACACACTAGAGAGGGCACACTGTAGACAGCACAATGGAGACGCCACACTATAGAGGGCACACTGTAGACGGCACACTATAGAGGGCACACTGTAGACAGCACACTATAGAGGGCACACTGGAGACGGCACACTGTAGACAGCACACTGGAGACGACACACACTAGAGAGGGCACACTGTAGACAGCACAATGGAGACGCCACACTATAGAGGGCACACTGTAGACGCCACACTATAGAGGGCACACTGTAGACAGCACACTATAGAGGGCACACTGGAGACAGCACACTAAAGACGGCACACTATAGAGGGCACACTGGAGACGGCACACTATAGACAGCACACTGGAGACGGCACACTATAGAGGGCACACTGTAGACAGCACACTGTAGACGGCACACTATAGACAGCACACTGGAGACGGCACACTATAGAGGGCACACTGGAGATGGCACATTATATACACTGTAGACAGTACACTGTAGAGGGCATACTGTAGACAGCACACTGGAGACGGCACACTATAGAGGGCACACTATAGAGGGCACACTGTGTGCTGTCCACATCTTTTGTGGCCCAATTGCAATGAATGAATCTTCAGAAAAAGCTAAATGCAGACTGTTCCTGAGGCCTCCCTTTGTGTGGTAAAAAAGGTGGCACATAAGTCATGCTTTATTCCTTTCTGTGAATCTTGGTAAACGCCCCTTGCCATTAATGCTCGTCAGATTGACTGCTGCTTACTTTCTCCGGTCTTGTTTCCCAGACACTCCAGATAGCTCCATTTCCTAATTTAGCCACAGGCCGGCTGCTTACACAGCTCGTCATACATAACTCTTTACAGCCCAGCTTGAGATTCCTCTGCTGCAAAGCTCACAGTCGAGCAGTGTTTGTGGACGTTCTTGGCTCTGTCACGATGAAGGCAGTTGTTTGTTCATGTGTGGTAGAAGATTTCTGCCAACTCCCAGGGCACATGACTTAACTTCATGATAAATCAAATGTGCTTTGTACAGAGGTAACTGAACTCTTGCTTAAAGGGGTTGTGTCATCTGAGACCAGAGTTTCACCTAGTCTTTCTGCTGCTTAAAGCAAAAATTGAAATCGCGAAGTCCAGCAGATTTGGGTGGAAATGATATACAGCGCAACAAAACCTACAGGAGATTGCAGCACCACATACAGTGGGGAAAATAAGTATTTGATATACGGACGATTTTGCAAGTTTTCTCACCTACAAAGAATGGAGAGGTCTGTAATTTTTATCGTAGGTTCACTTTGTTTGCAATTACAGAGGTCAAACGTTTCCTGTAGTTCTTGGCCAAGTTTGCACACACTGCAGCAGGGAGTTTGGCCCACTCCTCCACACAGATCTTCTCCAGATCTTTCAGGTTTCGTGGCTGTCACTGGGCTACATTGAGTTTCAGCTCCGTCTAAAGATTTTCAAATAGGTTCAGGTCTGGAGACTGGCTAGGCCTTTCCAGTACTTTGATATGCTTCTTACTGAGCCACTCCTTAGTTGCCCTGACTGTGTGTTTCAGGTCATTGTCATGTTGGAAGACCCAGCCACGACCCATCTTCAATGGTCTGACTGAGGGAAGGAGGTTGTTGGCCAAAATCTCGCGATACATGGACCCATCCATACTCCCTTGGAGTACTCATCCTTCTTACTCCAAACACGGCGAGTGGATTGATACCAAAAAGTTCTACTTTGGTCTCATGTGACCACAAGACTTTCTCCCATGCCTCCTCTTTATCACTGCTGTATGCGAAACAGTTGTTTCAGATGAGACAACAACATTAATATTGCATTTTTGAGAGAGTTTTTTGGGGTGCTTCTTTGGACACTATCTTTTTAGGTCACCAAATACCAGCTCCAGATGTTGCATGGAGGTCTATAAGAAATATTGAACCCTGCAGCACAAACTTTTATTCCTTTTTTGTACAGTAGCTGTCAATAGACACATGTGCAATGTTTGTTGGTATTTTATTTTGATATTTTTGCATGGCACTTTTTGTACCAATGTATTTCCCCATACTTCTCTACAGAGTAGGCATACAAAAACTGCTATAAAATAAATGACGCCTGCCGTGTGAAACAAGACTAACCCCACTTTCTACAGTACATGGAAGTGGCAAGATGGAGTATATGATGATATGCAAGTGCAATAACCGTCTGCTTATTTTATTGCTTCCCAATAGTCCAGCTTTTTTGTGGGTGATAAAGAGGTGTGCACCTAAGGGCCTCCTGCAAATGCTTATGGTTATTATCTCATTGTCTAGTTTATTTTGAACGGATAAAAAGAGAACAAAAAAATCACCCGATCATGGTGCGCTGAATGAATGTTTGCACATACACCAATTACCAGACCCCTCGTATGTTGCATACCTATTAGTCTGATAAACATGGTAACAGAAACAGGCAGTTTAGTCAGTATATTGTATACCGATCAAGCTACTGTTGCAAAGCAGTTTGGCCACTATGTTATGTGCTAATTAACTGCTGAACTCTTCAGGCTGCTCGTTATAGAGATCAGCGGTGGTCTCAGAGCTGGGACCCCCGCTAAAGCCCACCACAAAATCAGGAACCCCACTGCCCAGCAAGGCTGCTTACCCTGCCGGGGGTCTCTGGGTGAAGACCGCGTGCCGCTGCAGGAGCTTCCCTCTCCACATCTTGAAAGCGGGGTGCCAAATGCTCTTGCAGCCTGCTCAAAGCGACCAATAACAAAGCTCCTTTCTGTAAGAAGCTTTGTTATTGGTTGTTTCAGATAGCAGCATTGCTGCGCTGCCTGTCCCCTTCACAGTGCTTACCACTCTGATGAATGGCAGGAAGATTGGTGCACCTTAGACTTTTTCCAGGGCACATGCCCATAGAGAGGGCTCTTGGTGCCCCCTCATAGCATTATCTTTCCTCCACTAAACTTTACAGTTGGTACAGGAAACGTTCTCCTGGCATTCATCACACAGAGTCGTCCATCAGATTAGATGGACGAGTCTCGATTAGAGAAGCATGATTCTCCTTACTCCACTCTGACACTAGGCATTGTGCTTGGTGATGTAAGGCTTGCATGCAGCCGATCAGCTATGGAGACCCGTGCTTTGAAGCTCCCAGAGCAGTTTTTTCAGTTACTGAGCAGGGTTGTTTACAGCTTTTATCCACTATGGGTGTCAGCACTTGGTGACTCTACTCTGTAACTTTACATGCTCTGCTACTACATGGATGAGTTGCTATAGTTCCTAAATGCTTCCACTTTGCCGTAACACTGCTTGTGGAATTTTTTGAAAAGAAGAAATCTCACAAACAGACTAGTTGCAATAGCAGCATCCTATTACAGGACCACGCGGGAATTCAGTGAGCTCTTTATAACGAGCTATTCTTTCACAACAGCATATATATAGACTGGCAGTGCAGGGGTCGCTGCATATATATAGACTGGCAGTGCAGTGGTTACTGTATACACAGTACAGACCAAAAGTTCTTCTCATTCTCATTCAAAGTTTTTTTTCATTATTTTCATGACTATGAAAATTGTAGATTCACACTGAAGGCATCAAAACTATGAATTAACACATGTGGAATTATATACATAACAAAAAAGTGTGAAACAACTGAAAACATGTCATATTCTAGGTTCTTCAAAGTAGCCACCTTTTGCTTTGATTACTGCTTTGCACACTCTTGGCATTCTCTTGATGAGCTTCAACAGGTAGTCACCTGAAATGGTTTTTACTTCACAGGTGTGCCCTGTCAGGTTTAATAAGTGGGATTTCTTGCCTTATAAATGGGTTTGGGACCATCAGTTGCGTTGTGGAGAAGTCAGGTGGATACACAGCTGATAGTCCTACTGAATAGACTGTTAGAATTTGTATTATGGCAAGAAAAAAGCAGCTAAGTAAAGAAAAACGAGTGGCCATCATTACTTTAAGAAATGAAGGTCAGTCAGTCTGAAAAATTGGGAAAACTTTGAAAGTGTCCCCAAGTGCAGTCACAAAAACCATCAAGTGCTACAAAGAAACTGGCTCACGTGCGGACCGCCCCAGGAAAGGAAGACCAAGAGTCACCTCTGCTGCGGAGGATAAGTTCATCCAAGTCACCAGCCTCAGAAATCGCAGGTTAACAGCAGCTCAGATTAGAGACCAGGTCAATGCCACACAGAGTTCTAGCAGCAGACACATCTCTAGAACAACTGTTAAGAGGAGACTGTGTGAATCAGGCTTTCATGGTAGAATATCTGCTAGGAAACCACTGCTAAGGACAGGCAACAAGCAGAAGAGACTTGTTTGGGCTAAAGAACACAAGGAATGGACATTAGACCAGTGGAAATCTGTGCTTTGGTCTGATGAGTCAAAATTTTAGATCTTTGGTTCCAACCACCGTGTCTTTGTGCGACGCAGAAAAGGTGAACGGATGGACTCTACATGCCTGGTTCCCACCGTGAAGCATGGAGGAGGAGGTGTGATGGTGTGGGGGTGCTTTGCTGGTGACGCTGTTGGGGATTTATTCAAAATTGAAGGCATACTGAACCAGCATGGCTACCACAGCATCTTGCAGCGGCATGCTATTCTATCCGGTTTGCGTTTAGTTGGACCATCATTTATTTTTCAACAGGACCATGACCCCAAACACACCTCCAGGCTGTGTAAGGGCTATTTGACCATGAAGGAGAGTGATGGGGTGCTGCGCCAGATGACCTGGCCTCCACAGTCACCGGACCTGAACCCAATCGAGATGGTTTGGGGTGAGCTGGACCGCAGAGTGAAGGCAAAAGGGCCAACAAGTCCTAAGCATCTCTGGGAACTCCTTCAAGACTGTTGGAAAACCATTTCAGGTGACTACCTCTTGAAGCTCATCAAGAGAATACCAAGAGTGTGCAAAGCAGTAATCAAAGCAAAAGGTGGCTACTTTGAAGAACCTAGAATATGACATATTTTCAGTTGTTTTACACTTTTTTGTTCTGTATATAATTCCACATGTGTTAATTCATAGTTTTGATGCCTTCAGTGTGAATCTACAATTTTCATAGTCATGAAAATAAAGAAAACTCTTTGAATGAGAAGGTGTGTCCAAACTTTTGGTATGTACTGTGTGTATATATATATATATATATATATATATATATATACATACATACATACATACATACATACATTAGCAGGATGACTCAGCTTCGCACGGGTATATTTTACCTATTTAATTTAATGTTTGTGTGTGGGGTTAAAAAATATCGACAGTGTTCCCCATAACAGTAACCTCTACAGCATGCCTCCCCCTTAATAGTAAACTCCACAGCAGCCCGTCCTTTTAACAGAGACCTCTGCAGTGCCCCACCCTATTAAATGTGACCTTCACAGTCCCCCGACCCCATAACAGTGTGACCTACAGCAGCCCGTCCCCTTAACACTGACCCTTTACAGCACCCTGCCACTTAGCATTGACCTTCACAGCAGCCCACCCCCTTAACATTGACCTCCACAGTGGCCCACACTGTAAAGTGGCTTTACAGTGATTCTCAACAGCACCTCGACCCCTTAACAGTCACTTCCACAGCATTCCACCCCTTAACAGTGCCCTGCACACGGCCCCTCCTCTTTAACAGTGACCTTCCCTCACTGCCCCACACCCCCTTAATGTAAGACCTCCACAGCACCCCATCCCCTTGTTATAAGACTTCCAAAGCACCCTGCCTACTTAAAATGTGACACTTTTTTGCAGCCTAGGTGCGCAAAGGGGCCCAAATTCCAATGAGGGCATTTTTACGCATTTAGATTCCAGACTTCTTCTCACGCTTTAGGGCCCTTAAAATGCAAGGGCAGTATAAATACTCCACAAGTGACCCCATTTTGGAAAGAAGACACCTCAAGGTATTCCGTGAGGGGCATAGCGAGTTCATGTAAAATTTTATTTTTTGTCACAAGTTAGTGGAATATGAGACTTTGTAAGAAAAAAAAAATTTCCGCTAACTTGTGCAAAAAAAAAACACAAAAAAAAATATTCTATGAACTCGCCATGCCTTTCACGGAATACATTGGGGTGTCTTCTTTACAAAATGGGGTCACTTGTGGGGTATTTATACTGCCCTGGCATTCACTGAGGGGCATAGTGAGTCCGTGGGAGATTTCATTTTTTTCCCCAGAAGTTAGCAGAAATGGAAACTTTATTATTATTTTTTTCCTCAGAAAGTGTCATTTTCCGCTAACTTGTGAAAAAAAATTAAATCATACATGAACTCACCATGCCCCTCTGCGAATAACTTTGGGGTGTCTTCTTTCTAAAATGGGGTCATTTGGGGGGTATTCATACTATCCTGGCATTCTAGCACCTCAAGAAACATGACAGGTGCTCAGAAAGTCAAAGCTGCTTCAAAATGCGGAAATTCACATTTTTGTACCATAGTTTGTAAACGCTATAACTTTTGCGCAAACCAATAAAAATACACTTATTGGATTTTTTTTATCAAAGACATGTAGCACAATAAATTCTGACACAAACTTGTATAGAAATGTAATTATATTTGAACAATTTTACCAGAAAAATTTAAAAATACACCTTTTTGGGGAAAATTTCTGTCTATTTTGATTAATATCAGAAAAAGAAAAATCTCAGCTGCAATCAAATACCACCAAAAGAAAGCTGTATTTGTGAGAAGAAAAGGAGGTAAAATTCATTTAGGTCCCAAGTTGCATGACCGAGCAATAAACCATTAAAGTTGTGAAGTGCCGATTTGTGAAAAAAAGGGCCTGGTCACTAGGGGGGTTTAAACCTGTGGTCCTTAAGTGGTTAATCTCACACACAAACATTAAATGAAATAGTAAAAAAGACTTCCCCAGCACAATGCCCCCTTAAAATGTGACATCCATAGCACCTCGCCCCTGAACAGTGACCTCTAACGGAGAAGAAACATGGTTGTTATGGTAACCTTGTGTAACTGTGTATGTCAACAATGAAGGACCTGCAAGTTTATTGGATAATAAGGATCATGTAACTGTGTGAATGGCAGTTAGAATTTGAGTGAACCTGAAAGCTCCTATTGGCTAATATATTTTTTAGGAATTTCTCAGAAATGGTGTGCCAAATTTCGTGCAGATTGGTTGTCCCTAGGAGACCCACCAAAAGACATACCAGTTTTCCGTAAGTTGCAAACAATTGGATGATCTGCTAAAGAAGAGGGGGCTAATCAAGTGTCTCGCATCATTGGTACGTTTGGCAAAGCACACAGGGAGTTGAGACAGATCCAAACTTTGGTCATCTGGTTCCGGACCACCCAGCTGTCACCTACAGAAGGAGCAGTAATCTGTGGGATAATTGGTTCACAGCTTTTATCAAGCACCACAACAGGATACTTGGTTAGACTAAAACCCAAGGGTACGTGTATTTTATATAGGTGCATTAAGAGAGGCAGTGAGTTTACCAGTTCCACTTCAGGCTCACGCTACCAGTTCAGTTCATTTATCAACTGTAAAACGGTGGCGGTAGTTTATCTTATGACTTGTGTATGTGGCATGCAATATGTGAGCAAGACCACAAGGGAACTGAGGATTGGCGAACATGTCTCTGATGTGAGGAACAATAAGGATACCTCC